>NC_138216.1:500443-1100443 GCF_964194415.1 Vipera berus | reverse complement strand
ACGAGTCATCAAACATATGGTTCATGATATCTTCAGCCAGCTTGGCTTCATCGGGGTTGGCAGCTCGGCCGACCCAGGTGTACACGATGCCCTGGTTGTCGGAACTCTCAAAGGGAACCTGGAAGGAGAATTCTGGGAGTTGAAGTCCACAAGTCTTAAAAGTTGCAAAGGTCAGCCTTCTCCTGCCTGGCTTTCACTGGATGTGTTCAGGCTACGTGAATTTCGAGCTAGCACGGCCAGGGCTGGTATGGAAGAGTTAGAATTCTGGGGGCACCGATTTTGGGGGATTGGCACCCTAGAAAGAGGCCTTGAATTCCAACTGCCAAGCTGACTTTTCCAAAAGAGCATCGGATTAAAAAAAGAAAGAAAGCGACTGCCCAGTTTTCATCCATGGGTGGCTCAGATTACCTTCAAAATGAAGCAGAATTCAGAGTTCAGAAGGCTGGAGTCTGTATTCACCTGGATGCACCTGGAGAGGAAGGTGGGGAGACCCTCAGCACCCGCAGGGACAAAGGGGAAGAGCCGCAGGTGCCTTCCCTTGTCTGGGCTTGGGCTGATAGGTTGATTTGGGTTTGGGTAGTTGGGTTGACGGACTGGCACACGGCCAAAGGAGAGGGACCAAGGGAATTAATTTTGCTCACAAAGGAGGAGCTGGAATGTCAAGGAAGCCATCTTTGGCCAAAGGCTAGGCGTAGCCTGAGGATAACAGATTTGGCGTTTGGCTCTGGAACAAACCGTCTCTGAAGATGGTGGGAGGGGGTGGGTTTAGCAGGGGCTGGCCAACCCTTTCAGAAATGCTCAAACTGCATTTGAGGTGACAGCTCTCCAACTCTGGGTTCCAAGATCCAAACACTTGTGTAAACCCACTTGGGAGATCTCAGATTGCCAGGAGAGCAGGAATGGGAGAACTTCCCGAGTTCCTCCGCCAGCAGGACCTCAATCCCCCTCTGAGGCTCCAAAGGGTCTCAGCAAGCCCAGCGGTCCAGGACCCCAACCGTGCCCAGGGAAGGAAGCTCCTCACCTGGTGCAGAGCGCGCTGCCATTGGAGCGGATGTGGTAGAGGCTGGGCTGGAGATTCTCCTCCTTGGCTTTCCTCTTGCCCTTGTGGACGATGAACTTCCTCTTGAAGTGGGAGAGGAACTTGGGGTTCTCTTGCTGCTGCGTCATGCGCACAACCTGGAGGATTAGGGGAGGGGTGGGGGTGCAGAAATCTCAGCCATATTTGGAACGTGGGGAGATGAACCCACCCAGAATGGACCAGCCTGGCTGTGCAAATGGTCAAGGAGGAAGTGTGAACAAGGAATCGGACAGGTGTGGGGCTCCCTCGAGAAAGCAGAGGAAGCTTGAGCAGTACTGAAATCTCCATGAGGTTTTTTTTTAAGAACGGTCCTTCCCAGGCCAGACTAATCAGAGAACATTCCCCATTCTGGGTGGGGATTCTGGGAGTTGAAGTCCAGCACATCTGGGCAGGAATATTTTAGCATCCCTGCCTTCCTCTGGCCAAACATCTTGGGTCAATGATGCACAGATATGGAGGAAAGGATAATTTATTTCGGCTTAGCTCCTACAGCAGTGTTTCTCAAAGTTGGCTCCTTTAAGATGGGTGGACTTCAACTCTTAGAATTCCACCCATCTTAAAGGGGCCAAGTTTGAAAACATCAGTCTAGACCAGGGCTCTTCCAACTTGACCCTTTTATGACTTGTGGACTTCAACTCCCAGAATTCCTCAGCCAGCTTTGTCCACAAGTCATAAAAGGGCCAAATTGGAAGAGCACTGGTCTAGAACACTGCAGAGAAGATGGATGCACCCAGTTCCCCACTCTCCTTCCAAGCACAGGGGTGGTCTTCTGGCTCACCTCCAGCTTGCCTGGGAAAAGGTTTTCAAATTTCTTCTGGAGGCTGAAAGTGAAGGTCAGCCACCCCATGTTGGAGGCCTCACGGCCCTGCCAGAAATAAACCACACATTGGAAGTCTTCTTCTGGCTGCTTCTCTTCTTCCATCTCCTCCTTCTCTGCGTCGTCCTCCCCTTCAGCGCTCCCTTCCTCTCTCTTCTTCTTCTTCTCCTCCTCCTCTTCCTCTGTCTCCACAGGGATCCAGTACCTCTCAGGACAAAACCAAAGTTACTCGGTTACTTCTCCCCAGGCAGCCTTGGCAAAAAAGAGGCAACTTGAACAACCTCCTTCAGCACAAGGATCGTACAAAGCAGCTCTGATGGTGGAGACCTCGGAGAACGTCTGAGAACACCTCGAGGGAGGGTTGGCGTTGGGCAGGCATCTAAGCCTTGTCCAAAGGGCCCACGTGGGACTCAATAGGAAGGGCATCGCTTAGGGGTCGGGTCTCAGCAAAGAAAAGTGACCATCCATGAACAGAGGGTTGAATTTCAGCCCACCAGGAGGCAAGAGGGTCCCAGAGACTCCCACCGGAACGGGAGAGAAGCATTTCTGAGGAAGCATCTGTTCTCAACCCACTTCCCTACTCTGAGGAACACCATCCACTGCACTGATTTAGACAAAGGGAGTAATTAGGACAGAAAGACCTCCCAGGAACCAAGCTCACGGAGCACCTGGAAAGTTGGCGAGGCGACCTACCGGCAGAGAAAGACGTAGCAGTCCTGGGTGTAGAAGTGGCCAAATTCCTCTTCAGGCAGCCGGGTGAACTTCTTGTTCTCCAGGACGAAACCTTCCATGCCGTCCAGATCCTCATTCCATTCTTCCATCAGCTGCTCTGCCTGGGGGAGGGAAAGCAAAGACCCAAGTCACACAGGCGGCCTCCAAAGGAGACGAAGGAAGTGCAAAAATGGAAGGATGTTTTGGGTGGGGAAACGTTCCAGGCATCTCAAAGCAATGCTAGATCTAGCTCATAATGGTCACACCACCCAATGTTTGGAGGAGGGTTTCTCAATCTTCCGCAAGCTGAAGATGGGTGGACTTCAAGCCCAAGAATTCCCCAGCCAACTTTTCTGGCTGGTGGATTCTGAGAGTTGAGGTTCAGTCATCTTCAAGCTGTCCTGGTTGAGAAACGCTAGTTTGGAGAATGCTTAATCTACTTCCACACAAGGGAGCCAGAGTCGAGGGCCTAGCTTGGTTCTCTCCACCTTGTAGGACCTACCTCGCTCAGAGGCATCGGGGGCTGACGTGGCAGAAACAGGGCAGTCAAGTCAGCCTTGAGCTGGTCCTTCTTCTCAGCATCCTTCTGCACTTTTCCTGAGAGACCTTCAGGTTTATGGACCGCCTCAGCATTGCGGGTGTAGTCCACCTTCAGCACATCATCCCAGTTCTTGAATTTGGATTTGAAGACCTGGCACTCGGTGCCCTCCAGGTTCCGGATGACCATGGCATGCTTGGGGCGGTGAAGCATACTGCACAGCTCCTGGCCCAGCTTGAGAGCAGCTGCCCGCACCAGGCGTGGAGACTTCCGGCCAATCCAGATGAAGACGTCTGACCAGCAGTCCAGAAGGTAGACTGACTTGGTGTCTAGCAGGCTCTGGAGCTATCAAAGAAGACAAAAGTAGATGGTTGAGACTCAACTGGACCACCTGAAATCTCCTTTCAGGACCCTTGGAAGGTAGGAGAGGTCCAAAAACCAGGTTCTGGACTAGCTTTAATCAGAAACCATCCAGAACTTCTACTTTGCCCCCATCACCACCTTGCAGACATTGTCCCCAGAGTCCTACCAGCCTCATTTCGGGCAACAGGTCCACCGCTGGCCTTTTCTTGTGCTCCACAGACAGCCTGTAGTTGATCTGGGGCAGCTCCAAGTAGCCCAGTCCCAGGCCAACCTGCGCAGGAGGAGGAAAGGAGGAGAAGGAAGAGCATTTACACCGAGAAGGACGTAAGCAAAGCCCAGTTTGAGCCATCCTGGATGTGATCCAAGCCAACAGGACATCACTGATTTTCCCAAATCCCGCCTTCTCTCACCATCAACACCGTTGGGCATAAATGCCTCCAAAGACTAATGTAAGGTCTAGAGCAGGTAGATCTGAGTAGGAATAATGGAAGAAAGTAGCACATTTCTGGAAAATCCCTACAGAAACGAGTGGAGAAGCTGAAGCTTAAGATGTGTGATTCCAGCCTCTCTTTTTCTCTCCCCAACTCTCACCTTGTAGAGCTTGGGCCTGGGCGGCTTGAAGTCATCGGGGACGTTGGCGTGGATCTCTTCCACCTGCCCACCCAGGAGTTCCCAGAACTCCGGCGTCTCCTCGGTCTGAGTCAGCAGCAGGATTTCGGCCTTGCCCTTCCGCTCGTTCTTGTTGATCTTCTCGGCGAAGAGCCTGAGAAGAAGAGAGGGGATTTGGTGGGAGATGAGTCCAGGACCAGCAGAAGGGAGAGAGAACCTGAATCTCCTCAGATAAAGCTCCCTGCTTCCAACTGTAGGCCCAACCTCTGTGCCCAACGCTAGCAACCTTCAAAGCTCCATCTTTGGCACCGATGCTTTTACACAGCCAAGACTGATTTGTGAAGGAAAGAGACTGGCTGTGGTACCAGACCTCCCCCTCCCCACACAGACTGTTGTCCAGATTCCCAGGAGGGAGGAAGCGAATTCCAGAGGAGCAAGAGACAAAGCAGCTTAGATAGTGTGTGAGAAAGAGGGTGAAGCCTGTTCCTCCTTAACGGTTCCCAGAGTCTCCATTTTATGGTTCAAGTAGTCGGCTTCAGTTTGGCAAGATTTTAATCTATCAGCGAGTAACAATAAAGAAATCTGCTTGAAAAATCTCAACGTGTCTTTCTTGGTTTATGGAGCCTGACGTCACCACAAAGTTTCCGTCTGAGTCCATTTTTGGCGGGTGCTGGCAATAATGGCAAGGTAAAATAGTGATGTAGCTAATGTCAGTGCGCTTCTGCAGAACTCCTCCAGATGTTTCAGAGACCAGCCGTGCCACAACCTTCTTTTGGCACTCACCTGGCTTTGGTGGTACCATTGAGAGTAGCCTGGCTGCCCCTCCAGATGTAAATCTCAAGGCCGTGATCCAACAGGAAGACAAAGCTATAAGGGATGAAAGAAAAGGCAGAGCAATGGGTTTTTAAAAAATAGCCAGCAGCATTTTCCCACAGAGGCCTGAGCTTAAGAGTTCCAAAGAGGGCCGTGCTGCGTATTTACCGAGGATCCAAAGCGGTTGCTTTCAGAGGAACTGGCTCCAATTTGATATTCTTCTTTCCATAAACACGGTAAAGCCTGCATTGAAATTGCAGAAACAGCAGCTTTGTTATATCCATTTGGGAGGAGGGAGGCAGAGAAAGCAAGAAACTAATGTTGTGCAATTGATAATCTCTCTCTCTCTCTCTCTCTCCTCTTAAGACATTTGAAGAGGGCATTCGAAAACAAAAGGTTGAAATAATTACTGCAGCCTCCACAAATGATGGATTGGGGTTTGCAAGTTGCCATCAGAGAACTGGCAGGCTAGAAAATATAACCTGGAGACTTGCAAGCCAGCTGGGATAGAGACAAACCAGGATAGCAGGCAATTCCCACCCAAACTGCCGAGAGAGACACCAGTTGGGACCCAAGCCAAAGACACCCACTCTTTCCTGAAACTCCGCCATGTAATCCTAACTCATGGGGGCTGCAGGTGGAGGAAGAGCAGAAACGGCTAATGAGCCTGAGAAATAGTATTTTTGCACTAGCCGCTTCAGGGCCGTGCTGCTTTCCCCAACTCCCAAACGTAACCAGCAGCTTCATCCTGAGCACCTGGAGCAAAGCCTGATTTTGTGGATGCTTCAGGTTTACCTGGTGATATAATGGATGTCTTCCACAGTGTAGAATCCGCTCACTGTGCCCCCTTCAATGTAGGAGATCTCATGATCAAATACCTGCCAGAGCATGTCAAAAAAAAGGGGGTGTTTTTTCCCCAAAAGCGGAAACACAGAAATAATATTAAAGCAAACCGGCAACCATCGTGGATTAAACACGCAAGCCAGCTCATAACCCTGTTCTCTTCACAACAGCATATGAAATGTCTTTTCATGCTGAATCCCTTTGCTCTTATTTATCAATTTCTTTGGGCAATTTCCTGCAGGTTTTTTTTTAATCCCATTTATATCCCGCCCTTCTCCGAAGACTCAAGGCGGCTTACAATCTAAAGCACAAACCAATGTGCTTAGCAATAGCCTTCATTCTATGTATATGCCTGCTTATTAGGGCTTTCAGGGCCCCCCCAAGCGGCATTATTACAAAGTCAGCTTAATTGCCCCCAACAATCTGGGTCCTCATTTTACCTACCTCGGAAGGATGGAAGGCTGAGTCAACCTTGAGCCTGGTGGGACGCGAACCTGCACTAATGGCAGGCAGCTGGTGTTACTTAAGGAGGCATTAGCCCACTGCTCCACCAAGGCTCTGAAGTTCTAAAGGCCTGCAAAGATCTCCGGAACGGAAGCCCCCCCCCCCAGAGAAAGCTGGGTACCTGGCTGAACTCATCACTCTCGTCCCCCATCTCTTCTCGAATGCTCCGGCCCTCGGCCCCCAGGTAGTTGCGCAGGTTGACGGCGTGGATGGCCGAACAGGCCTTCTTGTCCAGGGAGGACTCCTGGCCGATCCAGTAATAGATCTCCCAGTTCAAGGAGCCACTGTCATCAAGGAAGGTCTGGAGAAGAGCCATTATTTGTTAGAGAGGGTTAGAGGCCTGTCTCGGTTCTCCCTCTACATCTGGGTCGGTATTTCTACGACTTAGGGCCATCATAGAGCCTTGTCCATCACAGATGGTCACAGAACACGACCAACCCAATTTTACGACCCTTTTTGTGGTGGTGATGGCTGCTTAGTACTCAAGGTTCAGTCACATGATCATCAGAAGTTTGAATCTGGGTCATAAGGAACCCAAGACAGGTCTGTCATAACTTCAAACAATTGTTAAACAACCAGTCATAAATTGAGGACTACCTCATCTAGCCTCGTTTCATGGGTTGTGGAGAGCAGATCATAGAGAAGAATCCTCAACCCATGAAACGAGGCTAGATGTGGGCTGTAGACTAGATATCTTGTCCAACTTTTGTAAAGTGGTTGAAGGACATTGCCATAAATCAGTCTCAGACCACAGCAACACATACGCACACACCGGCCTTTTGGTTGTTCCCACCTTCAGCACAATGTAGCAATCAGCTTCGTAGAACTTCCCGTGGAAAGTCTCGTCCACCAACATGGGCACAAAATTCTCAATCTGCCAGACGGTGACCCCTGGCAGCTGACCAACATCTTCTGTGAAGAACTCTGAATAGTTGAGCTGAGGTTTCTCCAAACTCTGGTCCCAGCGACGGGTCTTCAGGTCCGTGTATTTTAGGTCTCCGTTCTCCTAAAGGTGGAAAGAAGGAAGAGGAAGGGAAGGTGGTCTTCATTTAGCCCCCATTACAGCTTGCCTTTTCCTCCCCAGGCATGGGGGGGGGTCACTTGGAGACAAATCCAACCTTACCTCCATCTTCTTATTCTTCTCCTGGGCCACATCCGACATGCCTTTCAACACCTGCTTAGCTTGGTCGTCTTGGGCTGAATCTTTGCGTCTTCGCAAGCGCATTTTCCGTGCCAGGGGGTCTTTCGGGCTGCTCCCTGGGGGGAGAGTTTTAGAAAGCAAGAGATGGAGAAGTTCTAGTTCCCATCGAGAAGTAACAAGATCGGGAAGATGGTCCTAAGAGGACATGGTTCAGGGCGAGAGGGGTCGGACGTGTTTCTAGTTTACAAAGCAGAAGGAAGTTCTTGAGATGATCAGGTTGAAGGCAACAGTTTATCCTTCTATTGTGGCTATTTGCTGGGGAGGACAAGAAAACTACACACCTACACCCAAAGAGGTCCTAAGCTCACCTCCAGCTGCTGCTGCCACTGTGGCAGGAGATGCCCCAGCTAGCCGCAGCTGATTTTGCAAGGAGAAATCAATGTTGTACCACTCTGAAGTTCGGTCCACGGGCTTCGGGGGCATCACCAGATTGGGGTTCTCCCGGACATCCAAGATCTGCAAGCAGGGAAGAGGAACTCAGTCAGGAGCAGCGAAGACAAGCGGTTCTCCAGGGAGAACGTTCAGCTTGTTATCTGAGAACTGAAGACTCTCAATCACGACCCGCTTTCGCTCATTGTCCCTGATCTAGAACACAAATTGGAGACTTTCTCAAAACTAAAAAGGTTTTTTTTCCTTTTCACATTAGAGCTAATCCTTGACCCTCAACTGTTGCTCAAGGGGGAGCCTCTTCCTCCTTGCAGGATTCCTCTGCCCCCAAAATTCTCACCTCCACATCGGTCAGAAAATGCACCGCTTCCGGCAAGGTCACCAGGCGATTCTTGTTCAAAACCAGCTTCCTGAGTTTCACACACCTGTGGAAAGAGGAGGCTCAGAGGACTACGTCCAGCTTAAGTTGAGGTCCAGCCCGTCCAGAGCGCGATGGCCGCGCTACTTAGGGCGAGGAGCAAAATGCAACACACCTGCAAAGGCTTTCGGGGATGAGCTCCAGGTTGTTGTTGGCAGCCATAAATTCCTCCAGGTTGGCCAGCTTCCCGATGCCGGAGGGGATGCCATCGAAGTCCAGCTTGTTGGAATTCAAGTAGAGCTTCTTCAGTTTGGTGAGTTTGCAGATAGCAGACTGGAGGGAGAAGGGGTGGATGAAAAATTAATTTCAGGAAGGAAAGTAATCCCACTTCCTCATTTGGAAGCTGCTTTTCCACAAAACCGGGTGCAAATACATCCCTTGTGGCAAAACCAGTCAGAATCGTTTTTATAAACATTGAACAAAAGGGTCCGTGAATCGCAATGCAAAGGGAGAAAAATATTGATCTTTGGTTCCATATATCCCCTGTACTGTACTACATTAGTATTTTTCAAACCTGGCAACTTTAAGACCTGTGGACTTGAAATCCCAGCATGTGGCTGGGGAGCTCTGGGAGTTGAAGTCCACGCATCATAAAGATATCTTAAAGGTTCAGAAACCCTGGCCTGTCTCCTTATCCCTAGGAGGTTGGCAGTTCCTGAATGTCTCTGCTTTTTCTTGCCTGTAAAAGCAACGCCTCCAGCACACCTTCCCCATCTAACTAAGGAAGTTTGGATCCAGGTCATAAGTCCCCTTTTCAGGTAGATTATAACTTCAAGTGGTTGCTAAGTGATCCGTCATAAGTGGAGGGCTCGGTTGAGGAAACTCTGCTGCCTTGTTCTTAAGAGCAACCCAGTGGCTCCGTTCAGCCTGCAAGCTTTAATCCAACACGATGGTTTCATAATAAAACCATCCCTGTCTCCGCTCCTGTTGCTGGCCTGTCCTTAGCTGGTCTTCAGAGAAGCCCAAAGAACGTGGCCTCCAGGAAGGGGCACCCACCGTTAGGGAAGTGAGCTGGTTCCTGGACAGGTTGAGGGTCTCCAGTTCTGTCCACTGGTCGATGCAGAGAGACAGCTCTGAAATCTGGTTGGTGCTCAGGTTCAGACGCCGCAGGTTGGACAGAGTGTAGAGACATTCCGGAATCCGGCTCAGATCGTTGCAAGAGAGATCCACGTCTGTACAGGGCGAGGAGAGAAATATCAAGTTGCAAAAGGAAAGAGGTTCAGCGGGGGGGGGGGGGAGGGAAGAGGGCCAACTGGTCTTCCATCACTTCGGGTTCTGGGGTGCACAGTGCCCCGACTTGTGTTGCGGTCACAAGGCACTTCTTTCCCTTCTCGTAATTAGCCCCACAACGTCCTCCGAGGTTATTCTCTCCCAACGGATGGGAAGTACAGTTCCCACCACTGTCCACCCAGCTGGAGGCCTTTGGAGGAGGCAAATGGGGGAAAGGCTGGGGAAACGGAGGTGGGAGGTGGGGTGACCACAGCTGGTACCTGCCAGGCTGCTCAGCCCGTCTAAGCTCGTTGGCAGGTTGCTCTGGGTCCGCTGCGTATTCCGGAGATGGAGGGTTTGCAGAGCCGTCATGGCGGGGAGTTGCCTTCAGGCGGAAGAAGGACAGGGGAGAAGGGCTTAGAGGTAGCGCCGCCGGGTGCAGGAAAGCAAGCCAGGATTCTGCCCGGACCGGGCCTTCACCAAGCTTGCTAGCTGGACTCAGCCCAAGCTTTGCCTGTGCACTGAGGTCTCTCCTGATCCCCAGGGACTAGCGCCTTTAGAGTAAGTAAAGGAGAGACTTCCCTTTTGGCCAGTCTCTCCCCTTGCAACTCCCAGGGGAACAAGGATGGAAGAAAACCTGCAGAATTTCCCCCCCCCTTTACCTGAGCTGGGCGTGCATCAGAGGGTTATTGTTCAAAACCAAGGTCTGCAGGTGCACCAGGCGCCTCATTTGGGGGGGCAGGCTCTCCAGCTTGTTGTCGCTCAAATCCAGGTAAAGCAGGTCTGTCAGGTTGATGAAGAGCTGGTTGGGGATACTATCTATGCTGCAGGGGCAAAGCGGAGGGTGGGGGTGGGGCGGGAGAGAAAAGAGGGGCACGCCTTGTTTACACTGCCAGGTAGGCCCGGCCCGGTGCCAGCGCCTCGCCCGCTCGCCAGAGAGACACTTAAGCAGCCAGAGGTTCACACCCCTGGTTTCCGATGCAAGCAGCCATTCGTTCCCTCTTCCCCAAACGCCCTGGGGTGTCTCCCTGTGCGGAAGGCTGCACCCCGGGCCTGGAAGTGCCGCTCGCTCCTTCCAGGCGACGACGTGTCCTGGTGGAAGCTGCCATTTGCTCGCTGCCCGTTTGGGATGGCAGAAAGGCCGGACGGGCACTTGAGATGGAAGGAGAGGGAGCGGCAGAAAACTGTTTTGCATTCTGTTTTGGGCAACCCGTCATTATGGTTTGCTCTGATTGAAGCTTGGATTTGGACCAAGAAAGGAAGGGAACAGAGCAGACAATAAGTCCTTGACTTACGGCCGTAATCTGTAAAGCCCTGAATTTGGGTTATAAGTTGTTGTGGTGTCAGGTCAAGGCTTCAAGTGACTGGACCCAATCTTTTGCCATTTTCGGCAGCCGTTGTTAGGCAAATCCCACGGTTATTAAGCAAACACTCTGACACTAGCAAAGCTATTTTATTTAGTGGGCGTCATTGGTTGGAAACCAGACGTAAATCCGAATACTGGCAAAAAAACAACCAACTGAAAATTGCAGTCATGTGACCACAGGAGGCTGCAAACATCTGTGAGTTAGCCGCTAAGTGCCCAAAATCACGTGTTCATGTGACCATGGGGGTGAGTGTGGCTGTCATAACTTTGAAATCAGGTCAGAAGCAGTGTTTTGGGGGGTGGGGGGGAGGGACTCTGTCATAAGTTCATACAATCACTAAGCAAGTCGAGGTCTGGCTGTACTACCTGTTATGTTTGAGGTTGAGCACAAGGATATTCTTGGCGTTCTCCAGCTCCCGTGGACACTCGGTCAGCTGGTTGTAGCTGAGGTCCTGGGGAAAGAGAAAGGCAGGAAGGGGACATTAGAGACCACTGAAGCCTCACGTGGCCGGCGCTGCTGCTGTGGCTGCCAAACAGGCCACGTTTCTCAGAGACCCAAAGCGCAAAAATAACTGGCGCGCTTTGATTTAGATCAAATTTTCTCAAACTTGGTCAATGTAAGATACGTGGACTTCAACTCCCAGAATTCCCCAGCCAGCGTGCTTTAAGATACGTGGACTTCAACTCCCAGAATTCCCCGGCCAGAGCTGCCACCTACCAAGACGGAGAGGTCGTCCAGCTGGAAGATTTCATAAGGAATCCCGGAATTTTTCAGCGCATTGGCCCGGGCGACGATGGCCTGGGGGCAGCAGGAGAGAGAACAGGGGGTCAGACGCGCCTGGCCGCCATGCAGAGGGGCAAGAGGGGAGCTCTGGGTGCAGAGGACCTACCCGCAGGCAAGGGAGGCTGGAGAATTCTCCGTGGAGGGTGGTCAAGTTGTTGTGGCAGACAGAGAGGTGCTCCTATTGGGAAAGGCAAGCAAAAAGGAGTTGGGGGCTGCGTGATATTAAGGAGAGGGGTTGGAGGGCACCCTCCCCTCTGGTTGGCTTCATAGCTGTTATACACTGCTGACCAAACTAGCTGAGTTTGTGTACTGAGCCTAAATCTAATCGAGGAGGACCCGGGCTGGGGGTCTAGGAAGAAAGCAGGTGGAAGGGGAGAGATCTTTGAAGGGAAATCCTGCCCCCCCCCCAATCTTCCATCCTTCCTCTCTCACTAGCCCCTTTAAGCCTGAAGGATCCCGAGCCCCCCTCTTTGGGCACCTGAGTTTACCCTTAAAAGGGGTAAAGATAAAAGGGGAAGGTGGCAGGGTGTAATAATAACACTTGCAAAAAAATCAATTTTAACAATTAAGGGGGATTCAAGAAAAACCCTCCCCTGTTTCTGTGGCCCCACGTTTTTCCCCCTTTCCCCAGTTCCCATCCTCCCCAAAAATTCCCAGCGTCTCAGAGGGAGCAAAAGGAAACCCGGATCTCTCACCAGCTTGTGGAGGGCAGAAAGCTCCTCCGGCAGGTAGCAAAGGCCGGTCCGGTTCAGCTTCAGCCATCGCAGGCTGCTCATGGACTTCACGTGCTCTGGGAAGAAGCCGCCCTGCCGCGGGGAGAGGAAACACCCGGGGGGGGGCAGTTAGACTTGGAAGCCTGCTGGAGACGTTTCTGGCAAGGGACCGTGGGGATGTTGTGACCGTCGTAAGTGAGAGGACCAGGCATAAGCCATTTTTTTCAGCAACATCATAACTCTGAGTTGTTAAACAAATGGCTGTAAGATGAGGATCTATTCTATTCTATTCTGTACTTTATTCTGTATTTTATTCTACGTTCTATTTTTTATTTATTCTGTATTTTATTCCATGTTCTGTTCTATTTTATATTCCATTCTATATTTTATCTATATTCTATTCTACTCTACTCTCCTTCAAACAGGACCCCGATTAAAGGGTCTTTCCAACCAATGTCCATAAGATACAGGATCCTTCCAGGACTTTGCACTGACACCGCCCCCCTCTACCCTGAGATTCTCGGACCCTCTCACTGAACCTGCATTGAGAATAGAGAAGCACCATTTCAAGCAACCGTTTCTGTCTCAAGAAATTTACAGTCTGAAATGTTAGGAAGTGTGATCCGTTATCCAAGCAAGGCACTAGGAAGGAGCCACGGAGATCGAGTGTCCGAATGCCGGCCCCCATCTGCCCCCTTCCCCTCCCCGAGTGGCGTCACTATTTATAAGCAGGGTTGCAGTCACTTCAGAAGTATTCCAGACCTCGATTACATCTCCAGGCAAACATGCCTCCCCCCCCACCAAAAAATGTGGCTCACTGCTAATTATAATTCTAATATCAGCCCTGTAAACTCTGCAGGAGGAAGTGACTGGCAAGACTGGATAAATGGAAACATTAAGGAAGATGGGAAGGAACCCAGGTTAAGTTTAGCTCTAGGAAACACCAGGAACTTTTAAGTAAATAAATTGTGCAAGATTTCATAATATTTTCCGGTTAAACGGCAACAAGCTCACATATCTTATCTTCCATTGCGAATAATGATTAAATATGAGTTTTTCATTTTATGTAACCTTTCCGTGCCGCCTCTGCAACAATTCGCCAATATTTGCTTCTTTAACCAGAGCGTATATTTTCCCCTCCCCAAACGAAGGTGCTGCTGAGCTGGAAAGAGGAGGTGACCAGCCCCCCCCCCACCCCTTCCCTGGGCTCAGTTGACATTTGCAGCCCTGAGTCACAGAAGAAGCCAAAGACCAGACCTTAAATCCACCAAGAGCTGCCCGGAAATGCAGCCTGACTTCACAGGATCTGAACAAATCAATCCTTTTCTTCTATAACCAAAAATAACCTCTAGGAATAATCGGGGGGGGGGAATCTGGTCACCCCCTTCCCCCTACAAAAGGGCCTCTATTGGACATTCTGAAAAAGGATGCGAAGCCTCCAAGGACAGGAGCAGTCTACCCTACGGTGCAGGACGACGCAGGCAGCCGCCCCTCCAATCCGGCTCTGGGGATTTCCAGAAGGCTGGACTCCCAGAACTCCCAGAATTCCCCAGCCGGCACGAAGGCCACCCGCCCGGAAAGTCGCTGAGGTTGAGAAAGCCCGGGTGAGACCGGAAACGTCACTTGCCTCTTTCCAAAATCTAATAGATTCAATTGTATTTATTTAACCCACGGGAAAAGCCGGCTCGGCGAGCCAGAACCCGGGCAGGCTGCGGGGAGGGGCGGCACGGCCAAACTTTTCAGAAAGTTCAGAAGGGGGGGGGAGGGAGATCCGGGATTGCCCGGACCGACGGCGGTGGGGGTTCCTTCCTCCACGCCCCCTCCCCAGCCCGCTCCTTGCCACCCCGGAAAGAGGCTGCCAAGCTCGGCAAAGCGGGGCCGGGACCGCGACTCCCACCCTCCTGGCGGCGGGGGAGGATGGGCGTGGGAGTCGCCCCCCCCCGCAGGAGCCCGGCGTTCGCTCGGCTGCCCAGCCCGATCCAGCCCGGCCGGGAAGGGGCGGAAGCCAGGCGCCCGGCCCGGGGGCAGCCTTCTCCCCGGGGCCCGGCTCACCTTGAAGTCGTTGCCGCTGAGGTCGATGCCGCGGATGAAGGGCAGCACCCCGGTGGCGGCCATGGCCGGCGGGAGGGAGCGCCGAGCGGGGAAGCGCGGCCGGGGAGGCGGCGGCGGCGGCTCTTTCGGCGGAGGGAGGGAGGGAGGCGGGGCCTCGCGCGGCCACGCCCCCGTTAACCCCTTCCTCCCTCCATCCTTGGCCCAAGGGGTCCTCGACCTACGACCACGGCCCAGCCCAACCTTCCTGCGCCTCGGCCAGACGCGTTGGCCCCGTTTGGCGACCTCCGTCGTTAAGCGAGTCGCTGCCGTTCGGTTGGTAACACGGTGGCTAAGCGAACCTGGCTTCCCCACTGAGTTTGATTGCCGCAAAAGGAGGACGACGGCGGGACACCGCGACCCTCCTAACCTCGAACCGGTTGCCGAGTGTCTGAATTGTAATCACATGACGGTGGGGGGAAGCTGCAACGGTCGTAAGTGTGAAAAATGTTCATAAGTCACTTTTTTCAGCGTTGTAACTTTGTAAGTAAACGGTTGTAAATCGAGGACTGCCTGTAGGATTTTCCAGTAATTAAATGCATACTAAAAGAAGGGAGGATTGAAAAAGAAGGAAGGTGCTGTCCAAGATTTTTGGGTATGTTCTCCCCCCACGTGTGCTGACCACGGCTGGGACCACCCAGGCCGGTTTATGCCACCCTTGTTCAATTTTGATTTTCAGACCTTGATAGGCGGCGTGATCTTCCCCAATTCTTTGACAGTATTGCTAATATTGTCAGGGGCCAAGACTAGCCTAAGTTCAGTAACTTCAAGGTGCATGGATTCCAAGTCCCATAATTCCCCAGCAGATTTCTGCCTTAGAAAGAGGGAAAATCTCCCCCTTAGGCTTAGCCGGCAAATCCCACCCGCCACGCTTCCGGGACGGCCTTTGCTTCTGTGGCCGGACTTGGCCGGCGAGGAGCCTCCTCGCTCAGCATCGTCTACCTGCCACCCGCCCGAAGTGCGGCACGCGGAATAAGCGCGCGGCCCCTTTAAGGCAGCGCAGTTCCGGGGAGGCGGAAGCCGCAGAAGATGCTCGGCGCTCGGAGCAGAACGTTCGGAGAGAGCGGCGCGCTGCCATTGGCTGCGCGGGGCGGGGGGCGGAGCTTTCAGCGACGTTCCGTCTCGGGCCGCGGCCCTGCGCGCTTCGCTGCGGGCGGTTGAGGGTCGGTCGGCGGCGGCGGCGCTCCGGAAGGTTCGTGGGGGGTGGGCGGGTGGGGGGCTTGTGGGTGTCTTGGAGGGGGTCCAGGGGGAGGGAGGAGGTCGTGCAAGGTCAGGGGTCTTGGAAAGGGGGCCTTGGAAGGAGGAGAAGGCTCGTGGAAGGGCGGGGGGCTTGCGAGGGAGGGGGCCTTGGAAGGAGAAGGCTCTTGGAAGGGTGGGGGGCTTGCGAGGGAGGGGGCCTGGGGAGGGGAGGGGGCCTTGGAAGGAGAAGGCTCGTGGAAGGGCGGGGGGCTTGCGAGGGAGGGGGCCTGGGGAGGGGAGGGGGCCTTGGAAAGGGGAGGGGGCCTTGGAAGGAGAAGGCTCTTGGAAGGGTGGGGGGCTTGCGAGGGAGGGGGCCTGGGGAGGGGAGGGGGCCTTGGAAGGAGAAGGCTCGTGGAAGGGTGGGGGGCTTGCGAGGGAGGGGGCCTGGGGAGGGGAGGGGGCCTTGGAAGGAGAAGGCTCGTGGAAGGGCGGGGGGCTTGCGAGGGAGGGGGCCTGGGGAGGGGAGGGGGCCTTGGAAAGGGGAGGGGGCCTTGGAAGGAGAAGGCTCTTGGAAGGGTGGGGGGCTTGCGAGGGAGGGGGCCTGGGGAGGGGAGGGGGGCTTGGAAGGAGAAGGCTCGTGGAAGGGCGGGGGGCTTGCGGGGGCCTGGGGAGGGGAGGGGGCCTTGGAAAGGCCGGGTGGAAAAGCAGCCGCGCTCAAACGCAGCCGGACCCCCCACTCCTTTTGTTGGAATGAGGAAGGGGCTGAAAGCCCGCCCGGCTTTTCATCTCGCAATGTTCCTCTGTTTTAAGCCCCGGGCTGGGAGGCTGCGCACGTCTGCACGGCGGCCAGTAAGTCTGCGCGGTCCTGTCCCCGTAGCCCCGGGTCAGAGTCCTCCTGTTCCGCGCTAAAGGAGGGCCCGGCCCGCCAGGGGAGCGCTGGTGACGCGGAAGGAAGCGTTGGGGCAGCCTTGCTTTCCAAACCCTCGCGCTGTTTCTCTTCTTAATGAAGACCGGCCCCCTCTGCAGGGTTGGTGTTGTTTGCTCTGGAACAGCCTTCCTCCCCCCACCCCCAACTATAGGTCCCAAGATCTGGCTCTTCCCCCGGGTATCAGGGCCAGGATGTTTAGTGGAGCCCAACTGAGGTGCTTTTCTGTTGTGGGTTAATTATGTAACATCTTGATTATTGTATTATGACTATTTTTCACCTTTTGTTCAGTTTGTGGGGCTCTAAATGTGTTGTTTTCCTTGTGTGTTGGTTGTTAACCACCCAGAATTATTCTGCACTGGCAGCCGTTAAGCATTTTCTAAATAAATACATTTTTCTGGTAGCCACAAAGGCCTGAGCGGATTGGAATTTGCTGCCTCGGAGCCTCTCCTCTGCTCTATTGTAGCTTTTTACCGAAAGAGGGGAGGGGGGGAAGTCTGCCTCCTGGCTTGCTAATAAGCAATATTATGTGCTGGACCACCCCCCTTTATTTTGGATTCTCTTTTAGGATCCCTGGTATCGCCACCCCACCCACCCACTCCGTTCCATGAATCTAATTTCCTGGGTGATCCTGCAAAATCCGAGGATGGGCTTTCTGTTTCCCAGACCAAGCACAAAACTCAGACTGTCAGTGGGGGGTGGGCTAACTCTTGAGAGAGGCAGACCCTACAGACTCTGTTGCTTTGCTAGCTGGTGCCTTCCTTATTTGATGGCGCCTATTGAGATCGAGACTGCTCAGATGGGACAAAAGTTACACAAATATCAAAGAAATGGAGGAACAGAATCATTAAAGAAAGGATGCAAAAGGAGGGACAGAAGGAAGTGCGAATGGCAAAAATTAAAACATTTTTTTATTTATTTTAAATAATTAAATTGAATTGTTAAATTGTCCTGTAGCCTGTTGGCCATGGCAGGTTGTCCCACTCCGGGACCAGTTGTCCCATCCTTGAACCACTGGCTCAAGAGGTGGCAGCTTCTAGGGTTTAGCCTAGAAAAGGTCATTTTTCCAGCTGCCCCCTTCCAAAAAAATATCCTTTTCAAGGTTATCCAAGCCAGGGCATAAACGGAATTAAAACAATAAGAAAAAAAGAAGAGCAGGGCTGTGGAACCTGGGATAGTGGCCATCCTGAAATTGCAGATCTGATCCACGTAAGGATGGGTTGGGGGGGGGTCGCAGATCAGATTCCCCTGTAAGAAACTGACCCCTGAAGGCACCGCAGGCACAAAACGAGCCGAGTTTCTTGGCCGCATTCAGCTTGATGAGGGCATCAGAGTTCCTGGGCGATGCATTCTGCACATGCTTAGGAGCCCTCTGCTTGAGGGCCCATGGGGTCTGGCCCATCCCTGCCTTGACTTCAACCTTTGGAACTGGCCGAGAATGGGAGCACCGGGATATTGTTACCCTGCTTCAAAAATAGCCTCTGGAAACCTGAGCCGCCCTTCTCTTGGGGGGGGGGGGACAGTTGCCGTTGTGGTGAGGAATTAAGCCGTCTGTCCTTGGAGGTCCTGGGGATGTGGGGGGAGGACCCACTTAGCTCCAGTGGGGAATGTTTTGGGGGGCACCTGGCTGGCAACCCCTGCTGGCTTCAGGGGGGGGCGGGGTCTGTAGCAAAGGGCTTTTTTTCTGGATCGGATGAGGGAAGCCACCAGGACAGAGCATGGTGGCTTTCTGGGGCTGGCAGGATCTTGGCTAGTTTTTGCATGGTTCTGGGTCCCCACGGCAACGTCTCACGGAGTGTTCTGACTCATAAATGCCAGTTGGATTGTAGCGGGGAGGAAGGCACCGCTCTGGCCCCACCGAGGTTGGCAGCTGGCGGACGGACTCTTGACTGACTCTTCCCCGTGTGGGTACTTGACCGCAGGCTGGCTGGGGGGATTCTGGGAGTTGGAGACCAGCCACGTTAAGGGTTGCAAGACGTTGCTCTACAACCCGGCTCTGAGCTGTGGAAACCCCCAGGAGAGGACCTCCTGCCAAAATATGGATATTTTTGGTTCACTGTGAAATCATCACGGGTTGATATTTATTACATTTTGATACCCAGTGACCTTGGGGCAGTATCCAGGAATTCTTCAGCATGTAACTAATCTTGGCCAGGATTAAAAACAAAACAAAACGAAAGAAACAACTAAGCTGGCTGGGGAATTCTGGGAATTGAAGTCCACCCATCTTAAAGGTCCTTAGGTTGAGAAACATGATTGATTGATTGATAATTAGACAGATAAATATACTGTAGATAGAGATAGATGATAGACAGATATAGAGGTTATACACACACACACATCTCGGTAGCTTCAACTCCCACCATGCTGGCTGGGGACTTCTGGGAGTTGAAGTCCACCCAGCTTAATGTTGTCAAGATTGAGCAGCACTGAGATAGCCGGAGAGATGACTCTGTAGCTAATTCTCTTCTCTGCCTCTTCCAGATCTGAACGCTTCCAAGAATGCCCTGGTCCTCGCTGAACCTGGCTTCCTTCTCCTGGTTGCGCCCGTAAAGATTCTTCCCTGGCACTAGCCAACTGGCACTGACTTCCGTAGACGGGCGATGGCGACCTATGCCGGCAAGCAGGGCAAGAGGCAGGACGAGAGCAGCCTGGGCAGCCTGGTGGACCTGGTGTTGGCCAACGCCCGGGTGGTACTGGGGGTCAGCGGTGCGGCTGTGCTGGCCCTGGCGACGCTTGCAGTCAAGAGGGTGAGACCAAGCGGCCCTTAATAAGCTTGCAGCTGGCTTATTTGCCCGAGGATGAATGTGCCGTTAGGTTTCTGCTTCTCGGTAGCTGCCTTCCGTTTAGCGATGGTTGTGAATGTGTAGTGGGAGCTGCTTGGCTCTGCCCAGGCGGCCCGGCCCACAGAAGCGCAGGTCGGGGAAATGCTATTTCTGTCCTAAATATTCCCGCTGGCCTCTTTCTGGCTGAAACTCGCAGTGGATTACTTGCAGATTAGTCATTTGTAAAGACCCAGAAATGCAGTCTTTCTTCTAATGCTGCTGCTTCTGTCGTGGCTCAGTGGAGCATTAAATGCGCATGTGTGAGGGGGTGCGTGCATGCGCCAGCCGAGTGTTGATTTTGTTGAAGGTAGGGAATAAATAAACCCTTCGTTCAGGTACTAATAGAACAGACTAGACTCTCCTATCTTGAAAGGGGGGGGCGTTTAACAGAGCAGAACAGAGCACAGGTGGATTGGCTCAGGAGGAGAGCGGTTCCCGCTAATTGGGGAAGGGTCTCTTCTTCTACAGTTCATTGACCGAGCCACCAGCCCGCCGGGTGATGATGACGACATAAAAGCCAAGCAGAAGTCCCTGGAGGAGAGCTGGCAAGAGCTAAGCCTGATCAAGGGGGTGTCCAAAGTGCGCCGGCAAGATCTGGAGGAGCCCCTGTTGTCCCCGGTCACAGCTGCACCTGCGCGAGGTCAGGTTGGGCCTGGGAGCTGCGGGTTTTTCCGGGATACCTGCTCCAGTCCTCCTCTGCAGGGGTTGGGGGAGGTTATTTTCCCCAGGGTGGCCTTGTACATTGGAACCCCAAGTGGCTGATCTCCAGAGTTGGATGGGACCCCAAGAGATCCCAAGTCTCTAAGCAGCGTCAGAATTCAAGCTAAAGCATCCTTGGTTAATGATTTACCAGCTTTTGTTTGAACGGCACTGGAGAAGAACCCACCAGCTCTTCAGGTCCTTGGTTCCATTCTCCAACTACTCTTGGTCAATGAACCGGAAGTTGGCTTCCTGAAGCTTACGCCTTTCTCTTTGTCTTCCTTGCAGACTCTAAAGATCTCATCCTGTCCCCGGGGGTCTCTCTGGGGCAGTCCAAGTCGCTGTTCTGCCTCACCCTTCAGGAGAAGCTTCTCTCGTTCTACAGGGATCACATCTACGTCTCCGAGACGGAAAAGGCTGTTGGGAAGCAGCTCGCAGAAGACATCCGGGTGGAGCTGCAGACCTTCCTGAAAAACAAATCTTTGGATCTGCCCTTTGGGAACATTTCCCTGAGTGGCTACCTTTGTGACGACCTCGTTGGCCAACACCAACTGGAGGTGGTCTTCAACCTTCCCTTAGTCCTAGAAGACCACCTTTGGCACTTGATCCGTGGTGAAGAGACACTCGTGGATAACTCGTGGTATGGGATGATCAAACGGAGTGGTCTGGAGTATTTCACACGGGGAAGTAGCCCTTGGGACAAGTTCATTGTAGGTGGGTACTTATCGTCCAATGCTATCAACGATGCCCTCCTGAAGACCTTGGTGGGCTCCGTAAACTGGCCGGTCATCGGCAGTCTGCTGGAATGCCTCATACGGCCTTCGATGGCTCCCAGAGAGCTCAAGCTGGAAGTCCAACATGAACAGGTCCTCTTGGACATCACCCTCTGCCCGATGGTGGAAACAGAAGGCAAGATTTTTCTGGCCACGTTCTCTGGAGAACCCGTGGACAACCTCTGGCAGCAGAGTTTTTACGCCGCAGAGGTTTCCAAGCTGAAAGAGCTGGATGCTGGAGATGGCGGCATCCGGCAATGTTGTCTCCTCATCTTGAAGGCCACCTTTGAAAAACACCCTTTCTGGAGCAAATTGACTGGCAGTCAGTTGACTCACGTCATCCTCCACCTGAGCCAAACGGAGCCGGACTGGCCAGAGGCGATGCTGGCCGAGAGGCTCCAGCAGGTCTTGGAGGAGCTGGTCCAGTGCCTGGCCAAAGGCGCTCTCCCTTGCTTTTTCGACCACAGGGTGGACCTCTTGAGCCATCTGCTCCCGGAGGAGATTGACGAGATCGGCTGCACGCTGTACGAGGCATTGGCCGCACCCAACCTTGCGGAGGGGCTGGGTTTATTATAGAGAGAAACCCGGCTCCGTTTCGGACAGAGAAGACTTGGAAGGGACCCATTCACTCCCCCCCTGCCCCATTGCAATTCTTTTGCACCGAATGAAATGAAAGTATTAGCTCTTGAAGTAAAATGGCCCTTGATTGTAAGCCCTTTGTCCTCGCTCTGTTACCGGATTCTTTTGCCATTTGTAGTGGAGGTTCTTCCCCAGGGACTGTGTTCTTTCTCCGTAGGGCAGGATTGGAGGGCTGAGAGGGCAGCTAATCCCCCTCCCCTCCTCTCAGATTTCCCGCTTGTTTTACTTCTGAAACTTTGTGAAGGTGCATCTCTGAACAGAGTGAGTGATTGCTTGTAGCTCCCTTGGAGAAGATTCTTCTGATTTTTACAAATAAATAAAGCAAGTAAGCAAACACGCTCAGGTCGCTTCTGGGCACCCAGGAACCAACTTTTGATGTAAACTTGTGATGCTTTCAGTACTGCTTACGTAGGACTGAATACCGGGACAAAGGCCAACCAAGGTAGCTTAAGCCATATGTATATTTTAATTAAAAATAATAATAATCCACATCAGTTGGGAGCTGGGCAGCAGCTGCCTTCTGGATCATAAGAACATAGCACTGAGCAGGACAGGAAGGCATGTTAGAAATATGAAAAGTTAAACTCTGCAGGGTTTTGTACAAATATATTTCCCTTTTGAATAAATTATTGAGGCTGAATGGGGCTTGTACACAGGAAATGTTTGCTCAGCTTTGAAATTAGATCCTCTAAGAAAGCATCAGTCCCACAATACGTTCCAGGTCTTTGAGAAGCATCTCTTCCCTATTTAAATTCCCAAGGAGAAGAGCAGCTTTTTAAAATTAAACATCAACAAAGTGTTAAAGTCTAAAGCAGTGTTTTGTCAACCTTGGGCCCCTTGAAGATGGGTGGACTTCAACTCCCAGAATTCCCCAGCCAGCCATGCTGGCTGGGGAATTCTGGCATTTGAAGTCCACCCATCTTCAAGGTTGAGAAATGCTGGATTCAAGTCTTCCACAATCCCACCCTTATTTAAAAACGTAAAGTGGAGGAAAGCCTGATCTTTCAGAAGTCCACGTTTGCAAGCGGGCCGTCTCCCTGGCCCATCGGCCTAGGCTCAGCCTAGGCTGCTTCAGTGATTTTGCGGACACCTGGTCTTGGTGTGGCCAGGCTGGTGGCAAACGCTGCACGTCCGTGGTCTTTTGAGTGGTGCCGTCAAAGAAGAATCGCCATCTGATCTTTTCGCTTTGGCCCCAGGGCCCCGGTTGGCCCACTCGCCCACGAAGTGGCCAGAAGGAAAGGTGGAGGGAGCTGCAAGAGGAGAAAAGGGTAAGATTAAGGGGAGACCTAAGTCACCCGAGAAAGGATTCTCCCCATTGCTGGAAGTTGTTTTCCTAACACCTCAAAACGTGAAATTGAAGCCACAGCTGGAGAGGGCCATTAAGCAACTTCAAACTCCGAGCTGGCCAGGGTGGGATGTGGCCTCGAGAGACTGGGCTGACCTTTCCCATGGTGGACAGCTACATCCCCTGACCTCTCCTTTACTTCAAGCTCCTGCTGGCAATGCATCCCTGTCCTTTTGAGCTGGGGAAGGTCCCAAGCTGTAAGGGAAGCTCTTGAGATAAGTTTATTTAAAGGAGCATCAGCCAAACCCGGCTGTCGGGTCCAAGTCCACAGACACAGGGAGATCCACTCGAGTGCAGTTCTTTATTTGCTGACACCTACCAGACAGAATCTTGGTAGATTAAAATTGTAACTTTCAACCTTGGCAACTTTAAGACTTGTGGACTTCAAATCCCAGAATTACCTAGCCAGCTAGAATAGGGAGGATTAGGTCTCTCTAATATAAGGTTGTCCACGTTTGGCAACTTTGTGGACTTCAAAATGCAGAATTCCACAGTGGAATTCTAGGATTTAAAGTCCACAAGTTTTAAAGTTGCTAAGGTTGGACGCCCCTCTTGACTTGAAATGCGCCTTCTTCCCAGGAAACCAAGGTGTTAACTGCCAATATTTGCCCCCCTTTCAGCTACACATCCCATCACGCCCACCCACCAATCCTGCTGCCAGCCCAGATGCCCACCCCTCACTCACCTGGCAACACGCTCTCATCTGCCCACTCGAAAAAGCCGCATTGCTGCTCCCTCGGCTTGCAGCAGGTGTGGAATTGGCGCCCCTTGTTGGGTCCTTCTTTCTGGACTGTCCTGGTCACCGCAGGCTGCTCACACCTGCAGAGAGGGCCTCCTTGGCCAGCGCTGGCTCCGGGATTGGAGCCCGCCCTCCTGGGCCCTGCTGCGGATCTTTGCCCTGGCAGGGAAGAGCTGGGGGGCAGTGCCAGGAGCCCAGATGTCCCGTTCTTGGGCTCCTGCTGGTCAGACCACAGGAAGAATTGGCAGCTGCCGGTGTTGCATTTGTAAAACTGCCTGCCTTGGTTGGGCCCTTCTTTGCGGACGGTGAGAAGCAGGGCCTCCTCGCCACAATTGCACACCACAGCATTGTTCTTGTCCTCGTTGGTGAGCGCTGGAGGAGTTCTGTGTGCGGGGGCAGGAGGGGGCGCCGAAGCAAGCACGCGCTGGCCACGGCTGTGGATCGCGCCACCAAGGGAGCCAGGAGCTTCGCTGGGGAGATTCCTTGGCTGGGTTGGAATCCTGGCTGGTCCTTGCAGATACCTCAGATCTAGGATCTGCCTGAGGTTTTCATCGCAGCCACCGATGCAACCCACAAATTCGAGAGGCATCATGGCCGGGAGACTGCCTCGCTTGAACTTCAGTTTCAGCCTGCAGGAGGGAAGGGGAGCAATTAGCCCTGGACTACTGGCACTGCAGCCCAACAGCACGGAAGCTTCTGCTCGGCTCCTGCATCCAAGTGACCCCCTGGCCACGGACTTTGATCTCAAGATCTGTCCAGGGTTATTAAGATGTGAGAAAGGAAAGCGAGGGGATGCTTTCGTATCAATCAAGTCTGCTGAAACAGCTGCAATGAATAGCAATGGCACTTAGGACTTATATACCACTTCACGGTGCTTTTACAGCCCTCTCTAAGCGGTTTGCAGAGTCAGCCTATTTGCCCCCAGCAATCTGGGTCCTCATTTTACCGACCTCGGAAAGACGGAAAGCTGAGTCAACCTTGAGGATCGAACTCCTGGCAGTGGTGAATTAGCCTGCAATACTGCATTGTGGCCACTGGGCCACCACGGCTGTGAAAAAGAGGCTTCCCTCCAACTGGGGTGCTGAGGGCAGATCTTGCGTCTCAGGCAGGATAAATCTCCCCCCACGGGTTTCCTGAATTGTGAGGGTGGGGACAGAGCAAATACTCAGCCGGAATGCAAACGCACCCTGGATTTCCAAAGAGTGCAGAGCTCAGCAGCTTGGGACATTCCAAACGGCAGCAGAAACAAAGCCATCAGGCCTCCCCTGTGCCGAGACTCACCGATGCACCGGGGGCGGCCTGCAGACGTTGCAGACAGAATCATCCTTGCTGACTTCCAACACGGAATCAGGAAACCAGACCGAGGATTTACAAGCAGGGTAGCCCAAGCAGCTGAGATAAAAGCTAGAGTAACACAGAGGAAACATCAGAACGAGCAGAAGAAACACTGACCAACGTGGGTCTGGTTGGCTCAGTATTTCTCCAATTAGCATTTTTTTTGTTTGTGTGGGTACAGTTGCTATAAAATATTCACTGTTTAAATCAGGAGCTTGTGATTCTTGTAGCAGGCCAACGCACCCTCCGTTCTTCCTGGTCTTCAGGATCATGTCGCAGTTGCACTGGGGGCATTTCCTAACCGGATCGGGCATCGCTGGGTAAATGTCATCCTCCTGGGCCACCTGGGTCATCTCCCCAAAATACTGAGCCAAAGCCTCATCCAACCTGAAAAGACAAAGGAAGCGAGCCTGTTTCTTCCTTCCATCACTTACGCCAAACAAAGGATCTGTGGATCTTAAACGTTTGTGCAGAAAATGTGGAAACATCAGCATTATTTCAGGAGAGATGTCTGAGACAATCCAGGGAGAAACAGCTTGTGGCTGTCCACGTGTTGTTGGATTGTATCTTTCTGTAACTCTTGTTTTAAACTGTCATTTGATTCTACTGTGTATTTATTTTGTTCCCTGCAGTTTTTTGGGATGATGGGCCGCTAAATTAATTTAATACATAAATTACCTAGCAGTTCTTTGCTTATACAGTCAGTCTTGATCAAGGCAGGATCTAAACACTGTCCCTAAACACGGAGACAGCAGCACCAACTCCATAAAATTCTGTCATCTACTTTTTCCAATTTCTGGAGCAGGTGCGTCCCTTACAGGTAGGAATCAAAGGTTTAAAGAGGGATTTCTTTGCAGCTCCTGCCGGCCTTTTAGCTGCCCTTCCTCTCCCTTCCCATCTGCTGCCAATCAAGCAGGTTGTAAAGCAGAGCCTGCCCAGGCAGGGGCTACAGCCCCCCCCCCCAATTTTCCTTGATTGGGGTGGGAATTTTTCAGCCCTCACTTTTTAGCCTTGGCCACGGCGGCCACAAAGACTTGCTTATATTTCTGGATCTGCTCTCGGAGCACGATGGACTTGTCCTTCTTCCCCTCGCAAATCAGTTTCAAGTCGTTCTCCAGTTCAGCTCGAAGATCCGGTTTGGACATCTCGTAGCCCATGGAGTCATAGCCTGGGGTCAGGCAGAGATAGGAGAGGGTGGAGGAAAGACTCGAGGGGAGAGCCAGGTTCCGGCGAAAGGTCACCGGGTCAGCTCTTACCTTCCACCAGCCCCATTCCCAGGTGTCCCGGAAGGAAGCGCTGGTCCGGGGTGAGCCCCACGTACATGCGGGACTTGATGGTCTCAATGTGTTCCGCGTGGGTGGCGTCGGTTCCTGAAAGCCAAGCATTCACACGAGCTCTCAAGGGTGGCACCAGTGGCCCAGGTTCCTTTGCTGCTCACAGCCCTTAAGTGCTTCTCAACCTCGGCCACTTTGAAGATAAGTGGACTTCAACTCCCAGAATTCCAGGCATCTCAAAGCTGGCGAGCTTGGGAGCACTTTTCAGCAACTGACCCTAAGCCCCACCTTCTGCCTTCCAGCGCTCAACAATCCCCGGCTGCATGCTGGGAACTGTAGTCCACGCTTACAAGCCGTAGAGGAGAGCTTTGCGCACACCTGGCAATATTTGCAACCCGAGAAGGCTCGGTGTCCAGAGGCTAATTTAGCCCAACCAATGTCGTGGCCAGGATTCTTACAATCCTTAGCCCTTTTCTCCGTTACCGCTCTTGGATGGATCACTTCTGCTACCAGAGACGTTTTCGTATCAGAGAAACGCTCTGCAGCAGGGAATCAAAAGGTTCTGGCAAAGAAACTGTCGGCCATGGGAATATCTTTAAGCCTTTGGCAAGGTGGGCAGCATACAGGTTTGATCCATAAATAAAAAGCAAACAAAATAAAACTCTGGAGATGAGCAAGAGAACACGTCTGGTCCACAGCTGGCGCAGAACTGACCGATGCCGTGTCTCTCCATCAGGGAAATAAGATCAGCTTCGGTGAGCAGCTGGGGCGGGCTGGTCTCCCCTTCCACCATCTCCACCGTGGTGGGCTGGAAGCAGGAGCCCTTCTCGTAGAGGGGGATAACCTGCAGAGTCGAGGGGAGAAAGGAGACAAGGGAGTCAGGGGCAACACAGGAGAGCCGAGAACGGGGGGGGGGGGGAGAAATAAGAAAGGCATACGGTGGACCTCGACCCACGATTGAAATGGAATCTGCCCATGATGGACCTAAGTCATGATGGTCACAGAGTGGGTCTCTGGGGTGGTCTGTTGTCAATTTGAATGGCCGATAAGTGACTGTATGTTGAAGGCCACCCCCGTACTGATAACTCAAATGGGGACGACGAGTGAGTAGTAGTTTTTCTATCCCGCTCTCAGGATACTACAACCTCTCCTAAGGGGCTGACCCTCATCTGCTCACTATCAAGCGCTCGCACCTTGTCACTCCACCTTTCGTAAGGGTAAACGTCCAGGTAATTTCTGGCCAGGATCATCAGCCCGTGAGCCACGAAGCGCTCGCAGGATATATCGATCTCCACCGTGGTTTCCTGCCCCTTAGCATCTTCGGAGCAGCAGGCCAGGAAGTGGCGGACGATGAATTCATACAGGCGCTGGTCGTTGCCCTTGTAGGACAGAAAGAAAGAGGTCAAGGGGAGAGCAGCCGAGGAAACCTCAGGGGTCTTTTGCGGGAGGAGAAAGACAGGTGGGGGAGGGGGAGAAGCAAAGCTGCACCTGGTGCAAAGAGGCTCACCAGTCACGTGGACTCACCTGCAAATTACCGGCGTATTTGGTGGGATGAATGGGAGGGTGGGCCTGATCCGACTTTGCCCCCTGCCGGGGGGTTGGCCTGCCTCCGTCCAGGATCCTTTGAGCAAAGGCTCCCCAGTGGGGGTCCTGAGTCTGAAGCTGCACCAGCTGGGAGAGGTTTAAGTCTTTGGGGAAAATGTTGGTCTCTGTTCGGGGGTAACTTATGTACCTTAAAAGCAAGGAAATGGGGGGGGGGAAAGTTAGTTTTTGAGAAGTGCTTTTTATGAATGGCCCACACAAGACCCAGGGGGACCCACGAAGCGCGCTGAATCCCATTGCTCATTTGCTGTAAAAAAAAGCCGCCTGTGTCACTTCCACTACCAAACTATTCTTTCTATTTTCAAAAGGAATCTCTTTTTCCACCCTCTGGGATGACGGGAAAGGGACTTGAATTATTTACTCAGAGTTACAGGCCGTTCCCACTAGGACACTGCAAAGCCTTGCTGTTCCTCCCATGACCCCTTGTGGGGCATTTGACAAGAGCTGCCCTAATGTCCCCCCCCCCATCACCTTTCTCAAAGCAACACAACAAAGCAACACAACACTTCCTTAACTCTCCCCTTAGGAGAGTTTTAAGCCTCCTGATCAGATCTGCTTTTATACAACCCATTGCTTAGTTGGGTTTCTAGCTTGCACCATCTCCAAAGATGGGGGACAATGGGAAAGAAGAAATATTAAATCTTCCTGGTAAAAGACAAACGCCATAGAACTGAAATAGCACTATCATATTAGCCCCTATCGGGCTTCATCCTACATGGAGTTACCCACAGAAGAACCGTTGCTTTTACCCTTGGGTGTAGAGCTTCTCGGCAATCTTCATGGTTTCCTTGGCATTTATTTTCAGCTTACGGGAAGCCAGTTTCTCAAGTTCCTGCGTCAGAAGAAGATGAGGGAAAATGTGCTAGATTCCATTAACGGGATTCCTGGAATCAGGAACACGAGCATGGCTCTGCAGCACTTGAAAACTGGTGACTTCTCCCAACTCAGCAACTAATCATCCCCATGCTTAAAGTATTAATTTAGGGAGAAGGCTAAGACATTTCTCCGATTTAGTCACTTCCCTCTCCTCTGAATGCCCCCCTTGAGGCTCCCAGAAGAGGCTCTCCCAAGGGGGTTTGGATCAGAAGCTGAGCTGAGAGCTGTTCTTCTGCCTTTAACCGAATATTCTTTTCCACAGCGTACCACCGTGTCCAGCGGCAGAGGTCTCCATTTGCTCTTGGGTTTGCTTCCAACCTCCACAACGGTGGCCTGAGGATCCTAAGACAAAGGTGTGCAGAAGACAAGGTTCTTGATGGGTCCTTGCCAAGTGAAAAAGGAAGAAGACTGGACGGACGGCTTACCTACCTCCATGCACATCTGGTAGAGGACAAGGCACGCCGTGTGGTTGAAGAGACGGTGCCTCTTCCAGCTGAAGTCCACAGTACCCTCTTCGTGGTCGTGAGTCACTGCAGGGAGGAGACAGATCAAGGCTTGGTCTCACCAAGGCAATCCACGGCACCGTTCTGCTTACAGCTGGTAGAACGATGCCAGTGTGGGAGGGAAGGATGTCGCAGGCCAGATGAAATGCAAAACTATGGTCCCCACGCTATGGTGGGAATAACGCAAAGAACAAGAATGCAATCTGAAAAGCAAATTCCTACATTTCTCAGTCCAGATGTTTCCCTGCTTGGGCTTCACGTTCTGGACCCTACCTTTAATTTTGTAGAATATTTCTTGAACGAAGGCTTGAATAGCTTTGAATCTTTCCACCACGAAGCCCAGGGTGGGGAACTGACAACTGCCGTAACTAATCAGTTGTTCTGCTAGCACCTCCGGGAAGATTTTCTGAAGCCTCAAGGTCTGGAACCGGGTAAAGGCAGCACCTGCTCAAAGAAGCAGAAAACCCAGGCCCAACATGGAAACTACAGCGGGCCCAGCCCTATTGGAAGAGGGGAGAATTACTGGACAGGCCCAGTGGAGCGATAGCAACTTCTAAAAAGCTGGCAACATTACAGTTTGAAGGAAAATTAAAGTCACTTTAACCACCAGCAGAAAGTAAATCAAAAGGAAGTCTGGTTTTAGGAAAGCCAACTCACAAAGATCAAGCTATTCAGTTAGCTGTGGGAACAACCCATGTTTGGTTACATCAGAGGCTTTCAAACTTGGCCACTTTAAGACTTGTGGACTTCAATTCCCAGAATTCCTCAGCCAGCATGAATTCTGGGAGTTGAAGTCCACAAGTATTAAAGCGGCCAAGTTTGGAGACCCCTGGGTTACATCATTCTCCTCCACATCTCAAGCCAGCCTTTGGGTCCATGGCCTGACCGCTCTGCTTTCCCTCTTACCTATTCTGAGGTCCAGCTCTTGCCTCACCTCCACAGCATCGCTGATGTTTGGATCTGGCTGGGTGAGATTCTCGCAAGCGGACCGGATAGCCCGGGGTGTGATCTCTGAGAAGCGGGCTCGGAAGACCTGCAGGTTTGGTTTCACTGACCAAAGGAAGGTCCAAGAGACACCGAGTCAGGGGAAGCAAAGCAAAAGCAGAGAATGAAACCTGTTGGTGACTCCGAGGACCGTCTTACTCTCGCTCAATAGATAAAAACTCCACACGGCAGCTTGGCCAAAATTCCTGTCCTGGGGAATCACTTGAGGATTGTGGATTCTGAGCGCCCAGCCTTTCTTCACCCTCTCTCCACATACCTGCTTTGCACACGCGAATGATTTCAAAGCCAATGTTCTCCCCTTCACGATCACAATCGGTCCAGATCACCAGGGCCTGGCACGGCTGAACCTCTCGCTCAAGGGTGCGCTGGAGTTGGTAAGAGAAGAGCAGCGTGAAAAAAACAGGAGAAAGAGCCACTACAATTCTGAAATAACTGACAAGCCGGCAGTTGTCAATGGTATTTTATGTCATGTCTGTGGCTGGGCATAAGGCCCATTTGTCAGTCGGAGGTTGCAGCCACAGAAAAGGATGAAGGATGCCTTCCCTCCTATTAAAGCAAGAGGCTGCAGGCAACACAAACCTTAATGTCCATGTAGTTTTCAGGGCAGAATTTCTCAATTTCTGCATCGAAAAGGACCAGGGGGTTACAGCTATGCCTGTTGGAAGAGCACCAAAGAAAGGCACAGAGAAAAAAAAGCAAACATTTAAAGAAATACTACCTAGATTCTAAAAGACATTTGCGCCTATAATGACAATTACCTTGTTCAAAATCTGAGTATATAATTGCAGAAAGCTACTCATCCCTCCTGATCTGTCAGTACGTACCATTTCCGAAATGGTGCCTTGAAATCATGAGTCAGCAAGTGTCCGGACACAGATGTCATAATCAAAGTTACATTCTGCACAAAACAGAGAAAGACCCATTATCCTTGGTCATGCTGAGTGGGGTTTTGCAAAAGTGGATTCATATCTACAGTCTTTATTTCTCTTTATCCATTTAGATTCATTATTAAGATCACTCAGTTACATTGTTACATTTTTAATTAATAACTATCAATAAAGTAAAAGTCATCGATAACATCACTGTTATATCCACAATTACACATGTAGTGATAGAGGCACAGACAGAATTGTGGTGGACTGTTTGACACAAACCTGGTTAAACAAGTGATACTGGAATTCATAGATCTTGTTGAACTTGGACATTCCTTCCCTCTGGAAAGAAAAAACAATTCTAATCAACATGAAATTAGCTTAGCTAAATAAACAAATAACCCATATGATACTCAGATAAATATCCTGTATGATTTTCGGCTCATTTTATAAACTGGGATTCAGATGAGCAAGTTGGATATTTATTTCAGCTTGAAATGAATCGGCTCCTGTCATTCGAGTCGAGCCATTCCAAACGTGCTGCTCAGTCTTCCCACTGACCAGAGGAAATCTCAAATCCAGGTCAGAAAGTTGCCTTTCCTACCCTCCTCATCCTGCTGTTTGAAAGGATGTCCGCAATCCCACGGGCTGCATCGTTTTTCTCTGCCACACAGAGAACCTTCTGGAGGCTGCGAAGCGTCATGGTCTTTGCCGTCGGCCTGAACCAAAGGTTGGAGGACCAGGAGAAGACCCTCACGGTTCCCCAAGCCAATCCTCTGGCCCGACCGAACATCCTAGGACCCAGCCGGCCGGCCCATGGTGGGGCAGCTCCTTTCCCAGGCAAGGGAGGTCTGTCGGCAAGGGAGGAGAACTCTGGCCCAGTCCGAAAGAGAGTGGATCCCTTCTTCGGGATGCAAGGCTCCTAGGGGGGCTGGTCCCCTGAGTTGCCCCAGTCCCAGAGGCGGGTGGGGAGACCCCCAATGTTCCCTGAAGCGGAAGCTCTGGCTCCAAGGGCAGCAGCCAGGGGTGCCCCTTCCCTCAGGAGCACCACCCGTTGGGGAGGGGGGCACTGGGGGCTCAGGCGCCCGTCTCTCTCCCCTCCCCTCCCCGGATCCCCCAGTGCCAGGCTGAGCTCAGGCCCTTCTAGCCCCCCCACCTGTCTGACCCCCCCCCGCCTCTCTGCCACTGGATCTCCCCCTCCCCTGCTGCCCCAAGCCCAACCCAGCCCCCTCCTCTGCGCCCCCTTAGCCCGCAGGCCAGGGCTGCCCCCTCCCCCAGCAAGCCCCTCCCCGCCTGCCAGGCCCTCCGCCCCCCCGGGGCCCTCCCCAGCACAGAGGGGGGTGCGGGGGGCTTTGACCCGCTCCCCCTCCCCGAACCCCCTCTCCCTTCCCGCTTCAGCTCCCAGCCGTGTTTCGCGCCCAGCGCCGTCGTAAGCGCCCGCGGCAAAGCGGATTGGCGGAGAGGCGGAGGGGGCGGCGCTTCGCTTGCTTTACGGCCCTGCCGTGCAAGGAAAGCCTCGGCGGCAGCGGGACGAGTTTCCCGCGGCGATCGCGCAAGTTCGGGATCTCCCTTTGCGAAAGGGGAAGCGACCGCCGGCAGTAAATAAGCGTAGCTTTCGCTCAGCCCAGCCCACCTCTCAGGGTTGTTGTTCTGGGCATAAGCGGAGGTAGCAGTTGAGACGTATCTGAAAAGGGCGGGATGCTCATCTAACCTTCTTGGTAATAATCATGGCGTAAGAGGCAGAACTACAAGACCCAGCGTGCCCTTCGGCCGGCCGTTTCAACTGGCCTCTTCTCAGCTCCGCCCCTACCGCGCCACAAACCCTTCCCGTTAATGTCAGTCACTCCAATCAGCCTATCGGTCGCTTCGGGCGGCGCCACTGCTTCCGGGGCGGAGGTCCCCGGTCACGTGACCCTAAGATGGCCGCCCGGCGGCGGCTGGGAGGCTGAGGCGGCGGTTCCGGCGGGCCAGGCCGCGCTCCCCGTTGCCGGGCAGGATGATCGGCGCGCCCGACGTGGTGGCCTTCGCCAAGGAGGAGGCGGCGGCCGAGGAGGCGGCGGCGGCGGCGCGCGAGCCGGGGCTGCCCGAGGAGTACTCGGTGCCGCTGCTGCCCGCGCCAGGCCGCGGCGCCCACCCGTGGTGCCGGCGGGGCGGCTCGGGGGGCGGCCCGGGAGGGGCTCCGCCACCCTTCCCGCGCGACTTCCTGCTGGTGGCCGAGTTCTCCGAGCAGGTGGGCCCGCAGCCGCTGCTGACGGTGCCGGCCGGGGAGGCGCCGGGCGGCTTCGACCTCAACTACTTCGCGCTGCGCATCATGTCGGTGGACTACCAGGCCTGCGCGGCGGGGGCGGCCCCGGGAGGCCCGTACCCGCGCCTGCGCTTCGCCCGGGACTCGCAGGTGGTGCTGGGCGACTCCAAGGCGGGCGCCTTCGCCTACGTGCACCACCTGACGCTCTACGACCTGGAGGCGCGCGGCTTCGTGCGGCCCTTCTGCCTGGCCTACGTGTCGGCCGACGAGCGCAAGGTCATGCGCCTCTTCCCTGAGCTCGCGGCCCAGTTCTCGGGCGCCTCCGAGGCGCTCAAGGCCGGCAACCGCAGGGCCTTCGCCCGTGAGCTGGAGAAGAAGCTGCGCGACCTGGACTACACCCGGGCCGTGCTGCACTGCGAGACCGAGCTGCAGAAGCGCAGCCTGGCCAAGGGCTGCTACTCCAGCCGGGCCATCGAGAAGGCCAACGAGCTGGCCAGCGTGGAGAAAGCCATCATCGAGCACCGTGACCTGCTCCGGCAGATCCGATCCCACCCGGCCAGCCGGTGGAAGCAGCCCAGCGGGCCTCCCTGTGAGCCTAGCGGGGAGGACGCCCAGCCGGAGTTCCCCGTTGATGACGATGCGTTGCCCCTGCCCTGTCCGCAGGGCTCCTACACCCCGAAGCTCATCCCAGCCAAGTCCAGCAAGTGCTTCGACAAGAAGCTGAAAACCCTCCAGGAACTGTGCGAGGAGCACTCCTTCCTCCAGACCCTCGACCGTTTGCATCGGATCGAGAAGATGTTCCGGGGCGACGTCTGCCACCTCCTGATCAGCCGCATCAGCAGAGCCCTGCTAAAGCAGCAGGCCTTTGCCGGCTTCCTTTTTGAAGACGTGTCTCTTCTGGACGAGGAACAGCAGGAAAAGCCCTTTGAAGTCGGTCCAGGACAGACCTTGGACCGTCCCAGCGTTGCTTGTTTGGAAAGCTGCCCAAGTCCTGAGATACTAGTTGACCTTGCCACTTACAAATCCAGTGTGGAGTCTGTGCTGATTAAGATGGACCCAGAGGTTGAAGAGAGCCAAGACCCAGACATCCCCCACCCTGTCCCTTACGACAGTGTTGACCTTCTAGATGTTGAGCTGAAAGGGAGTGTCAGCAGTGGCGAAAGCATTGAAGTTTTGGGAACAGAGAAATCGGCCACAACTTCTGTGCACTCGGAAAGTCAGTCTGGCTTGCTGCAAGCGCCACCCAGCCCCCCTGGAGTGAGAAACAAAGCCGCCAGCAACAGGACCATAAGCGGGGATAGCATTGAAGTCCTTAGCACCTGCCCCTCGGAGGCCCTGATCCCAGACGATTTTAAAGCGAGCTACCCAAGTGCCATTAATGAAGATCCTTATGGTGGCGAAGAAGAGGAAGGCTTCCTGTTCAACCGCGAGTTAAATCTGGACAGCACCGAAGAGGAGATTGAGGGCAGCCCTGTGCCTGAAGCCCCTCCGGGGGATGCTTCTTGCTGCAGTGGCAAAGAGAGCCCAAACTTCCTTGAGGGTCAAGCCAGTGGGCCTCCCAAACACGGCAGTGAGGATGGCGTGGTCAGCATTCCCCCACAGCCGTACAGGCCAGGCGACGCGGGGTTTCAGGTGAACTTCACAGACTGCTCCCACGATGGGGTCCTGGGAGGTCTCCTTGCCTATGAACTCGATCCTCATTACCTTTGTGACGGCCGAGAGGCCAGTAAAACGAGTCTGGATAAATGCTCAGATTCCGCAAGTTTCATGAGCAGCGCAGCGTCCACCAACTCCGACAGAACTCCGTCCCCAGCTGCTCTCACGGAAAAGTCCAAGAGAGCCGGGCAGAGCGCCTTGCGCTTCATCCGGCAGTACCCCTTTGCCCACCCTGCTATCTACTCTCTGCTGAGCGGGAGGACCCTGGTGGTGCTGGGAGAAGACAAGGCCACTGTGGAGAAGCTCATCACTGCCCTCTCCATTTTTGTCCCCAATTCTGGCGCTTACGCCAAGCCCGTGAAGCACTGGGCCACCTCGCCTTTGCAGATCACAGACTTTCAGAAATGGAAGCTGGTGGGGCTCCAGAGGTAACGTTTTGGCCACTTGGGCCTTCTCCCCAAATGTCCTCTCCTGGCACATTTCCTCACCATATCACCTCATGGAGAGACTTGCCTGCTCCTCCCTCCCCCCTTCTGTCTCTGACCTTGCTGTGTTGAATGGCAAGATCTGAAATGGGTCTCTGCTGGTATTGGACTGGGCAGTGAGGTTTGGGAGTAGAAGGATGGTGTGGATTGGCATGTTTATCCTTTTTATATATAAATACCCTATTCAAATATGGCTTGAGGGATGTTCTTGATGCAACACTTGGTGGTCATAAGGAAGCTGGTTAAAAAGGCGGGCCTGGTGAACTGCAGTGAGAAATAAGGCTAGACTGGAGCTAGATGGCTGTTTATTTGGTTTCTGTAGTGGCCCATCTGAGCCAACGACTAGCAGGTGTGCCTGACAGAACCAGGCAGTGCTCAGCTTCTTGTCTCCTGCCAACCGGCCGATCAGCTGACTGGGAAAGAGAAGGTTGCTGGTTTCCTGTGTCTGGAGAAGTAGTAAACTTGAACCCCTGCCTTAGGAGAAAGAGGAACTTGCAGTTCTGCTAAAAATCACCAATAACTTCCTCAGCTTTCAGTTGTTGGTGGACGTGGCCAGACCGCGATTTGAACAGCCACGTCATCATTTTATTTATGTAACCAATTGCTGTGTCACCTCTGTTAAGTAAGCAAGGGAGGCAGTTGTGGAGATCTGATCTCCCATTTCCTCTACTCTGTTCTAACAAATGCTGGGACATGGGGAAGGGATTCAGGTAAACATAGGTAAGGGAATTAACTGTTAAAAGGCAATAAGGTATCATATTGTTTAGCTAAGATCTCCCGAGAAAGGTGATTAGAGAAGAGCAGACATGCTTATAAAATCCCTTTTTAATAAAAGACATTCAGAGAGTTTAAGATCACTTCTCTTCGCTCTGTCTCAAGGGCCCTTTTGCCTTCCAGCCTGCCCATTTGCACCTGTTCCTTCTCCTCTTTCCAGGTCAACCTCTCCAGGTGGCCCCAACATGATGCATTCTCTCAGCCGATACAGCCGATACATCAGCGTGCTGGACGCCGACCACAAGACCCTCCGCTGTCCGCAGTACCGAGGGAACCTGATCCTCCGGCTGGCTGACCACCGCACCCAGATCAAGCGGGGGAGCACCTACCACGTGCACGTCCAGACCCTCCTCACCCAGCTCTGCTCCAAGGCCTTCCTCTACGCTTTCTGCCATCACCTGCACCTCCCCATCCGAGAGGGAGAGACGGAGGACTCTGTGAGCGCACGGCGGGAGAACTTCTTGAAAGTCCAGCTGGGTCTGGCAAACGAGGACCGCAAAGTGGTCCAGTATCTGGCTGAGCTGCTGAAATTGCAGTACATTCAGGATCCCATCCGCGGGGTTAGCCCTGTGCTCAGGTTCGATTATGTGCCCAGCGCTTTGTACAAAATTTAGGTGGCATCCAGCCTGTCCTGCCAATGTCCCTCCTCATCCCACATTCGTCTGTGTCCATTAACAGGCTTCCACGGTTCCAGGACTGTCCTGTGAGCGTGTGGGAATCCTGGGAACGATAAGAGAGTAAAGTGAGACTCCAGACATTTGGCACCACTGCCAGGTTGCTCCTAAAAGGCAGGAGAATGGCATTGTGCAGAGCGGCAGGAAACCTCTTGAACGTGACGGGCAATCATGGGAGACCTGGGACACCGTGTTTGTGAGCAAGTTCTTCCTGTTGGGTCTTTTGCAGATTGGTGGGGTTATGGCGAGTGCATTTCCTCGCATGTGGGATAATATCCCAACTAATGTGAATTATTTGGGCAACTGGCTGTCACACTTGAAATGAAAGAGGCCTTGTTGGTTTCACTTCCCTCTTTTGAGCATAGGGAAGTGTTCGGAAACCAGATATAAACACTGATTTGCTGAGGCGGCTTCAGGGGTGGAATTTCAGCGGGTGTGAAATCTGTGTGGCGAGGTGGGGGTAGACGATGTGATTCAAAAGGGAAAGTCGCTGTTGCGTTGCACTTTTGAATGAGGAGAGGCTGCAACTCTGAAGACTGTTGAGGTGGTCCAATGTTGAGGATGTGAATACGGGTGGCCCGTGCTTAACAATCTAATGTGGCTTGGTTTGGGGGCAGGACAGAGCCTAAAGATTGCCCAGAGTGTCAGCTACAATTTTTCTAACCCTCTTGTGTTTCCCATAATCTGACACCTGAGCGTTTTGAACCCCCAAATGGACTGGGTTAAGTTCTAATGACCTGGCCAGCGTCCTTTGCTCTAGATGGTGGCATAGATCTTGGGCTAGCAAAAGAAGCTGTTCAAACAGACCTTAGTTTGGTGGCTAACAAGATTGCAGATTGAGATCTTTGCTGTTTGCCCTTGAAAATATTCCATCTGGCGCTGAAGACATGCCAGTTTCCCCTTCTGTGGCATGTCAGATTGCACAAGACTGGCTTGAGAAAGCTTTCTGGAGAGCCCTTGGCTTACTCACTTGAAAAAGATTTCCAAGGCATCAATTTCTTGTTCCACCCAACGAAACGTTTGGGGAGAGTTGGTTGTGGTGCCAGTTTCATTGATGTCATCTATACTGGCACAGCAATAAAGAATTTTATTTCAACAAGACTAGCTAGCAGGTTTGGAAGGGAGTGTTCAGTTTCTGGGCATATTTAAGGGATACTAAAACTTGTCCGCCTGTAACCCCCAAGAGTTGGTTAGAAAGTGTTATCTAGTTCTTTAGGCACCGGTGTTTGCAGAGGGCATCTTTGACTTTAGGACAGTTTCTCAACCTTGGCAACTTGAAGATTGGTGGACTTCAACTCCCAGAATTGCCCACATCTCGTAGTAGCTAAGGTTGAGAAAGGTTGCTTTAGGAGACCGCAGCTTGGAAGCCGGGCGGCTCTGCCCATCCGGGGCCATCGTGCCTTTCGAGAACAATCTGGAGTCGCTCCTGCAGACTTGTAGACCTTGCATGAGTTGATCTGGTGCTGCTGACTGGCCTGCCCTTGTAGTATTTGTAGACGTAGCACTGCCCTTCCGGGGGTCCCTGGAGAGTAAAGGCTCCCCACCCAAGAATCGTTCGTCTTATTGCCCATTCCTGCACCAACTTTGTCGCTCCCTGCTGACACCTGTCACTTTCGAAGCCGCGTCTCTCATCTCTGCATGTTTGGTTTTCTGGTTTGGCCCCAGAGCTTTTGTGCAGGCAGCGCTTAGGAGGCAGTAAAAACTGGGAGCTTTCAGAGAAATCCAGGCAGCCGTTGCGCATTCGTGCTATTAAGTCACATCCTGAACAAGAACTGGATGAAATAATACTCAACACCAAGTGACTATGACTTTAAAAAAAGTGTATATTTAAAAAAGGAAATTATTTATTTGGGCACAACTATTTTTTGAAATACAAATACATATATATATATATATTATTGTATTTTTTAAAGCTTATCTAATCCATGCACTCGTGGTAAAATTCTTAATTTTATTGTGCTTAGTAATAACTGTCCTGACAGTATGTCTGAGCTTGTGCATCTAGTACAGTGAAGGCAACCGTCAGTGGTGGGGAGATTAAACCGCAAGTGGGTAGTTGTTGGTGTCAAATATGTTGCTCAGCTTGTCATTAAAAGTGCCCCTTTCCTTGAATGACACATCTGCTCTTTGGAAACTGAAAGTAGAAACGGTGGGACAAGCTCAGGTGTGCAAGAGTAACCCCCCCCTCCATTGTTTGGCTTCCTACTTCCCTCCATGGCCAACCACAAGGTTTCTTGGAAAGGCTGCGAGGTGAACAGAAGGCCCTCTCCTGCTTAAGCCGTTGTCATCTCTATAAATTGTGGCAATAAATTCTGTAAATTAATGCAAAAGAGTTTGAAGAACAATTTCCCCCCCTAAATGGCCAATTTCTCTCCAAAGCATCTCTAGAAGAGATGCTTCTCCTGTTCCACCAATAGTGTGTTTTTTCTGCCAAGAAGTCTAGATAGCATCTGCTTGAAGGCAGTGCTACCTGTGTGTGTGTGTGTGTGTGTGTGTGTGTAATAATGGGCTGTCATTAATCATTCCAGAGAGGGTGGTACTAACATTTGTGCCATTTCCTTCCCAGCTCTGGTGCATTTTTCTTCTTAAAAAGGGGGAGGAAAAGAATTGCCTAAAAAGCAGATTATAAAAGCAGAAGCCGACCCAAGGGAAACCAAAGGGCATTGAAGGAGGAGGGTCCCGTGGCAAGAGGGCAGCTGCCATTCCAGATGTGGCTCCTTTACAAGACAGACAAGCCGGGCAGCGGGAAGGAATCGGCGAAGGTCTCCACCTCCTCCTTGAGGGACCTCAGCAGCCCTTGATACTTCTGCTCCGTCACCAGCTTCTCTTTGAATTCTTTCAGGGTGGCTTTGGGGCTCATGTCGCTCTGCACCTGTAGAGTGAGCTCTATACCTGTATAAGGAAGACAGACACCTGCGTGAGCTTAAGCACCTCAGTGAAATGAGACGCCAGACTGAATAATAGGGTAAATTTGGATTCAACTCCCAGAATTCCCCAGCCAGCGCATCCCCCTTCCCACTTTTCCCAGGATTTGCACCATAACTGTTTGGCCCAAGAAAGGGGAAGAGGGCAGGCACGCAGGTACAGTGACCACCCCACCTTTGTGGATGAAGTGAGCGACTTTCTTAAAGTCTTCTTCCAGGAATCCTCGGGAGGTGAGAGCTGGAGTTCCCAATCTCAGCCCACTGGGACGCAGAGCACTTTTGTCTCCTACAAGGAGGGGGGAAAATGGGGATTAAATTGCAGGAAAGGAAGCTGGTTGGATTTTTAAGTAGACATCCACGGGTCAGTCATTCTTGCGAGCAGCTGCACTCGGAGACGGTCTTTTGGTCTTGAAAGCCTACGTTAAACTGACTTGTGTGGCCGTATTCCAACTTGCCTCGTTGCTATTAGCATGGGGATGCAGGATCTTGGCTTTTAGATTTAGATATCTCCCAGTTCCCATCTCCCAGCCAAGGCAGACCCCAAAGATGGGAACTAGGACTGCCAGAATTGAGATCCCATGTTCCTCGACCACTAGGCTTGGGGTCACTATTAGCCACTGCATTGTTTTCACTGTGTAAGAAGGTGCAAGTGGCAAACACCAGCCAACCACCAAAGCTAGCAAAACCGCTGGGCCCAAGCACATCCCTCCTGGCTGAGCCTCCCTCACCTGGACAGGTGTTCTTGTTGCAGGCAATGGAGCAGAGCTCTAGGACCCGTTCAGCTCGCCCCCCATCCGTGCCCCGGTTGCGCAGATCGACGAGGATCAAGTGGTTGTCGGAGCCCCCTGCAAGGAGAGCCAAAACAGCGGCTGAAGGGTGCCACGAAGCCCCATCATCCCAGGGAGCCCTGCATGCTCTGGAGAAGACACCAGAGGACATTTACTTGGAAATAAACCTCACAAGGTGGGGAGATTGTCCCGGAGGGGATTATTTTCTTACCGGTGACGACGTGGTATCCCAAGCTGGTGAGAGCGGCTGACAAAGCCTTGCAGTTGGCCACCACCTGCTGCTGGTAGGTCCTGAATTCGGGAGTCATGGCTTGTTTCAAAGCCACAGCAATCCCTATCCCGACATTCCCCCCAAGAATGGAAGATGGATTAAGTAGTGCCTCTGTACAATAACACCCCTGGGACACAGACTGAGGGGTTGAAAAGCCACCTGGCCATAAGGAATGGACTTTGCAAGACCTGCGGTGAATTAAGCCCATTTCCCAAACATTTTGTTGCCCTGAGCGCGAAGGAAGCGGGCAAAGAAATGCTGGCCAATTCTTCCTCCTCCCTCCCAGTTCACAGGATAGGATTTTGGCTTTTTCTCATGGACAACTCACCTGCAATTGCGTGATTGTGAGGGCCCCCCTGGAGACCAGGGAAGACAGCCTGATTGATGAGACTTTCCAGGTTATATGGGACCTCCTTCCCTGTTTTGGGGTCAATGCTGCGGACACCTGGAGAAAGGAAGAAGGGTGCTTGGAAGATGCTGGAGGCCTCCACGGGTTTCAGCCCAGGAGGATGGTGCGTAAGGTCCCTGCTCGCTGCAACGCTCACCTTTCCGGTAGAAGATCATGCCAGCTCGACAGCCCCGCAAGGTTTTGTGGGTGGTGGTGGAGACCACGTCACAGTGCTGGAAGGGGGAGGGCACCACGCCGGCTGCCACCAAGCCGCTGATGTGGGCCATGTCAGCCATAAGGTAGGCGCTGTTCTCATCTGCGATCTTCCTCATCCTGGCATAGTCCAAATTCCGGGAGTAGCAGCTGACCCCTAGGGTGGGAGAGAGGGCGAGGGTTACTCAAGGGGGCTACAGGGAAGGAGTTGCCAACGGCGTCCCAGGCTTGTTTCTAGGATGGAGCTCCTCCTGATACGGAAAGCCCTCACCCTGGAAAATTAAAAGAGAAGCATTTTCTCCTCACTGACTCGGTCTTCATAACTCTGCATGTCAAATGTACTCCTGTCATTTTGGTCCCTGGGACTTCCTGAAGCTGTGGTCCTCACACAAGGGAAGCACAATCTGGGGATGGGTGCCCAGGCCCAAGCAGATGTTCTCTGAGTAACCCCGGGGAGTGGAGAAGGCGCCTCACCTGCAATGATCAGCTTTGGATGAAACAGACGGGCGTTCTCCTCTAATCGATCATAGTCGATGTAGCCCGTTTCGGGGTTGACCTAAAGCCAAAAGAAGTTAAGAGGGGTGCTTCCAAAATAAGGGGAGGGGGGCATGACAAGCCAGGAAAGTCTCGTAGCAAATACACTGAGTGTCAGATGTGCTATCTTCATCTCTGCGCTTTGCTGGCATCCTGTCATACATTTTTAGGGGGGAGAGGGTAATGGAAATGTACAGAGTAGAGATGAGAGGGAAGCTGGGGTGTGAGAAACGGTTATTCCACTCTTCAGGGACACCTAGCCTGGTATATGAACTGTACCAAGTGGCTTCAAACATCCAAGCTGTTCCCAAAACACCTACACGGCACGCCATTGGACAGAGATGGACTGGCCAAGGGGGAGAAGAGGGGAATAATATAACGCTTTGCGCGGGAACTTTAGATCTAGCCTTTCTTTCACTGCAACCACTTAGCCTTAGTAAATGTACCTGTCCCTTCAACCAAATGGAGTTGAGGGTCTTTCTTTCCTAGGGTGAAGGGCTGAGGCAGGCCTGACATTGAGGCTCCCCCCACCTTTCAGGAGTGTGCAAGTCTGAACTTCACACAAACTCTGAGCCAATTTCCCAAGGGTAGCGCTCTCTCTCATGGAGCTCACCTTGTAAGGCATGGACTCAAAGAAGATGGAGGTAGCAGAGATTTTCTTCTTGTCGGTCATGAAGCCATGTGTGAGGTGACCCCCATCTGGCAGATCCAAGCCCATGATCCTCCCGTGGGGCTCGACCAGGGCAGTGTACACGGCAAAGTTTGCGGGGGACCCTGAAACAAAGGCACCCAGAGACAGCCACACTGAGTCATGTTCAAACTCTGATCGGTCCGATTAAAATAGCCATATTGTGTGCATATTGACTGCCACTGACGGGCACTCTACGGTCCATTTCAGAAGAGCTTGCAAAATACCTGAATAGGGCTGCACGTTAACACCCCACTTCTGTGGGTCTAGCCCATAGGCCTCCAGGGCTCTCTTCTGGCAGAGTCTTTCCAACTCATCGACAAATTCTGTCCCACCGTAATATCTAATAAAAAATAGATGGAAACTTTAGCCAAAGTTTCTCAAATTGCAGCAACCTTACTTCAACTCCGCTGGCTGGGAAACTGGGAGTTGAAGTGCACACGTCTTAAGGTTGCGAAACACTTTTGGAATATGTGCATTTATAGGGAGAAATCTCTGAAGACCCTTAAACCGCCAGCCGAGCAAAGCCACACAGCCACAGAGAAGGCTGCACAGGTTTCAGAAAGCATCCATGCGAAGAGACTGGAACATTGTAGACCTGATCATCATTTTACCCACTAACGTATCCAACATAGGACCAATAATTCTGGAAATTTAAGTGTCCTGTATCAACCACGTGAGTAGGGCAGGGGGAAAAATAGTTTGCCCCTAGCATCCCCTTTACAGGCCTCAGATGCAGGCTGGGGGGGGGGGCTTAGTCTAGTAGTCAAAGGGCCTTCTTCAGGTCTTCAACCCAGACCCCCGTCCTTCCCAGCCCCACCTTTGCCCCGGATATCCTTCTGAGTATTTGTTGTTCAGGCAAGAGCCCAACGCCTCCAAAACGGCTCGGCTGGCAAAGTTTTCAGACGCGATCAGCTCCAACCCAAGTCTCTGTCGCCTTTTCTCCTTCTTGATAATATCGTAGACCTGGGGAGGGTGAGAAAGAGGGCTTGCTGGAAGGGGTTGAGGGGGTGTCGAGTTGGTGGGAAGGCAGAGGGCTAGGCACGCACACCCTTCCATAGAAAGGAAGTTCACCACGAGTCCCCAGGCGGATTCTAATTTTCCTAAATAAGTAACTATGTCTTGCTTTGCATTGGGGGCTCCCTTGAATATCTGGTTTGATCAGCTGGCATGTTATCTTTGTAACTATTCCTGAACCTTCCTTTTGAAAGATGTCTGAAGTGCAGATATAAAATTCCCTGAGTGAGTCAATTATAGCAGTTCAGGAAGGTGAACCAATATTCCTTTTATGCTCTTCCTGGATAGCCGGAGGGGAGAACGGGGGCGTTCTCTGGAGTTACCCACGTGAGCTGCACCAGCAGTGACATTGCAGCTCATCCAGGCTGTTTACTAAGAAGAACCATCGATTGCAACAAACCAACTTTGGAACACGTCGTTCTTGCTGCTCTTATTCCCTACGCAAGGTTGAAATGTGTGTCAACCTGGAAGAGCTGAGCCAGCTTAAAAACCTTCAAATGAACGTCACACTGCCGGTCAGTGGCCTCTGTCCACCCCCACCCTCCTGGATCAATACATCCCTCTCTGAATTGAGGCCAACAGCCGAAGCAGCAGCAGGCGAACTGACAAGCGACCTACCTCGGGGTCATTGGTGTCCAGGGCTTCCATCACCATCTTGTTGTGAGAGTGCCAGAGGTCCTTGGTGACATGGTCTCCACCCGCCTTCGTGTTGGCCATGGCAGCTGAAAGTACTAGGAGCCTGCAAAAACTTAATTTTGTAAAAAAAACAACAACAAACCACCGATGCTACATCTCACAAAATATTTTGCAATGAAGAACATTTTGCATTCCATTACCGCCCTCAAAAAGGCTATGATTTAAGCCTCTTCAAAAGAGAGTTATAAGATGGGAATCAATGCGAACCACAGAGTTATTTCAGTAGTGAGATGGATGATGTCAAATTGGATGGATGGATGAATGAATGAATGATTCTAAACATCTAGTAAGTGAGGGGGGCAGACCTGCAGCCCATGTTGTGATGTTGCGGCTTGGTTCCCAGTGGCCAGATTCACATGCCACACCAAACCACCAAGGGTGGTTTTGCCTCCTGCCTCGTCTGAATCTGGATGGTTTGGGTTAGAACAGAGCTTCATACCCTGGCCAACTTTTAAGAGGTGGACTTCAACTCCCAGAATGCCCATATGCCAGGAAGTGAAGTTGCTAAAGTAGAGAAAAATTGGTTTAGAGGATTGCATGCATTCATCCCGATTTTTGTGCAGCGCACGGTGCTTTTGAGCAATCCTCTCTTTAGCATGTTGTGTGAATAGAGCCTTTTTTTGGGGGGGGGAATGGAGAAGGGAAGGAGGCAGTTGAATCAGAGTCTTTCTGGACAACAGCCAAATCAGCAGCTGCAGAAGAAGAGATCTGGAGATGCCTCCCAGGAGAGCAGGAGGCCCTGAAGCAGGGTTGCCCAACTTTGGCGACTTTAAGCTGGCTGGGGAATTCCAGGAGTTGAAGTCCACAAGTCTTAAAGTTGCCAAGGCTGGGCACTCCTCCCCTAAGTGATGCCCTCCATGACAAACCCAGCGGCTCCCCATCAGCTGACCCCAATCCGTCACTCCCTCCCGGCATTGCTGCCTAGACAAAGAAGGCTTGTCTTTACCACTTCAAGTTATTCATTAACTTTTCCAAGGGGAGCAAAAGTCTCTGGGAAGCTCCCTGTCCTGCTGTAATCCAGCGTTGAAATTCTGCCTGGCGTCAAGTTCTTCCTAACCTTCCGCTGACAGGCCGGAGGCGGCAGGAACCCCAATGTGAAGGGCACCAGACGGACTGCCAGGCTGCACGCAACTTTCCGTGCCAAACCTTTTTTGCTCAAGGCCCGTCCGACATCTCAGAAGTGAATATGAATTTGGTGCACGGCTTCTAATGCTGCAACCCTGCAATCTGACCATATAACCAGCAGCTTCACTACCGTTATCACCTTATTTATTTTGTATAACCGCCTGCCTCCCTGTCCCCTTGCTACACTCCGGATCCTCTGCGCACAGTAGTCAGATTGCACTCTCCAGGCAGGAGAAAAACAGGCTGATCCAGAGGCAACGTCCTGAAGCTCCCAACGATCTGCAACCGCCCCGAGCTGAACATGACAGCCTGGCGGGGCTCCGGGGCTCTCGTTTGGCAACAGCCAGGGGAGGCAGGGGAGAGAAAGCAAGCGTGACCTGTTGAATTTCCGCCTGTTATTGCAGAGAAGTAGCCCTGCAGGAAAGGGCGAGAGATCCTACAGGGGAAAAAAAAGGAGAAGGCTTCTCCTCCCCACCCCAACCCCGCAAACCATAGCACTCACTGGGATCCTCGGTGCGACGGCGGACACCCCCGCGAAAAGAGGCGCCTCCCTGCAGACTCCGGGCTTAAATCCACGAGGCCCCGCGCGCTCGGGGGATGCGACGTTCAGCACTTTCTGCCCCGCGCCGCAGCCAATCAGCGCGCTCGCCTGGCCCTCCCGGAGGAGTCTATCGCGGCGCGTCACAGCCAATCAGGATAAAGCAGCTCGGTCCGCCTCCCGCGCGCGCAAAGAGATGCGCGGGTGGCGCAGGATAACTCTGGATCCCGCGGTCTGAGATTTTTTCCCCCCCACTTTTTCTCCAGAGAGTTCAGATCAAAATAATAATCCAAGAAGAAAGGTTTCTGCCTGTATTCATTGTGCACTTGCCCCACCTGGAAGCAAAATTGTTGCGGAATTGGATTCCCAGGCTGCTGCTCCATCCCTGCATCCCAAAAGGATCTTCCGAGGATTGGCTGCAAATTAGTCCAGTAATCAAGTAATAGAAGAGATGAGCTATTGGAGCAGAAAGGCTGCGCTTTTAGGGCACGCTCTGTTCAATAAAATTTATGGTTTCTCAACCTTGGAAAAGTTGTGTGAACTTTAACTCCCAGAATTCCCTAGCCAACATCTGGTTGGGGAGTTCTGGGAGTTGAAGTCCACACATCTTAAAGTTGCCAGGTTTGGGATAGGCTGGTGCAAATTCTTGCATTTGGAACAAATCTGTCCTGTCTTTGCTCATGTTTTAGATTTCTTTTATCTCACCTTTATTACTTTTATAAATAACTCAAGAGGTGAAGCCGCACAGCGTTCCTTCCATTTTCCCATAGCAATAACCTTGTGAGGGGGGCTGGGCTGAGAAAGAGAGAGAGAGACTGCGCCAAAGTCACCCAGCTGGCTTTCATGCCTAAGCCCGGACTTATTAAGGATTAATTAATAATACTGTATTAAGGTTCACTTAATTAAGCACCTTCTTTCCATTCTTGTAAATGGAGCCGGGTGAAATAAGCAGGGCAGCCAGCCTCCGCCCCCAATGAGCTGCGTTCCAATAAAGTCGCAGGTTGAATATTTTTTTTAAAGGCTTAAAGTTCCATTAAGTAACGGATTGAGGAAGGAGAGGTGGAATAAATTAAATAAATCAAATTCCCCTAAAGTCACACTTATGGAAAGAAAATCTTCAAGCCAGCCTGAATCACCGCTGGGAAGATCCCTCTCTTCCAAACTGACAAAATGCGATACGGTGGTGCTAGTGATCCAGAAGTCGATCCAGGAGAGACATCAGTCAGAAGAGGCAAAAAAGAGGGGTGAGTTTTCCTATATTCCCCCCCCCCCATGAGGGAAGAAATAGAGGAAAAAGAACAGAGTAAGAACGTTGGAGGATCTGTGGCAGCTTACAGGAAAAGAGAGGGAGGAAAATGAGTTTAAAAAAAATCAAAGGGAGCAAGGGAAATCAACATATTAACAATAAAATTAAAAAGAGGTTTTTAATCCCAACTGGAGCCAGCCTAGAAATCAAAGCCAGTGTGGAACAGAAATAGGGGAGAATGCTGGAAAACATGAGCCGCAATACTCCTAAATTAAGAAAAGCAAATCTCCAAATAAAATTAATGTAATTGCTATTATGCCAAATTTTGCTTCAACCCAAGTTTGGGAATCATTTCCTTCCCGTTTGGATTACTTTTCTTCATAATTTTTAAACCGTTCTTGGCAACCTCCAGCTGATGTTTATCCCATTTCAGGATTCTCTTCTCCAAATGGACAACATCTCCCTCTCACCCTTGCTGACCCCGTCCACTCCGTGGCCCGAGAAGATCACCTCTTCACCCCCGGACGCCTCCCAGGGCATCGAAAGGACCCTGCATCTTCTCTCCATCGTGGTCTATGGGGTGGCCTGTCTGCTGGGGGTGACTGGGAACGGCCTGGTCATCTGGATCGCCGGCTTCAAGATGGAGAAGACGGTGAACGTGGTCTGGTTTCTCAACCTGGCGCTGGCCGACTTTGTCTTCACCTTCTTCCTGCCGCTGAGCATCGCTTACACGGCCCTGGGCTTCCACTGGCCCTTTGGACGTTTCCTCTGCAAGTTCAACAGTTGCCTGGCCTTCCTCAACATGTTCGCCAGCGTCTTCCTCTTGACTGTCATCAGCCTGGACCGTTGCCTCTTGGTGGTCCTGCCGGTGTGGTCCAGGAACCACCGGAGGCCCCAGCTGGCCTGGGCCATCGCGCTGGTGACCTGGGTGGCTGCTTTGCTCGTCAGCTCCCCGTATTTCCTCTTCCGAGACACGGCTCTGAGTGCGAGGAACGTCACCAGTTGCTACAACAACTTTGCTCTCTCCAATAACTATACCAGTGAGGAAAGCCGGAGGCTGTGGAGGAGGAGGCACAGAGCCATGGTCCTGGCCCGGTTCGTCTTTGGCTTCCTGTTGCCCTTCACGGTGATCGTGGTCTGCCATGGCATGGTGGCTTTCCAGCTGCAGCGCAGGCGCCTGGCCAAGTCGCCCAAGCCTTTGCGGATCATCGCGGCTGTGACGGCCTCCTTCTTCCTCTGCTACTCACCCTACCACGTCCTCTCCCTGCTGGAGATGTCCAAGACGTCCGGCAGTCCGGTGGTCAAGCGGGTGCTGCACCTGGGTGTCCCGCTGGCCTCCAGCCTGGCCTTCCTCAACAGCTGCCTCAACCCGCTTCTCTACGTCTTTGTGGGTCAGAAGAGCTTCCGGCGGTCCGTGCGGGGAGCTTTTGAGGGGGCCTTCGGGGAGGACACCCTCCAGTCCTTGTCCAGCAAGAGGAAGTCCCGGGCCACCTCCCAAACGGAGATCCGGATGGCTCAGCCTGGAAGCCAAGTTGAATAGACGATGAAGAACGAGGGGTCCTCTTTGATTTCTGTTGTACTTTGGATCCGGCAATGGCCAGCTGGACCAAGCTATTCTTGGGGTCAAAGATTTGAATTGACCAAGAGGTGGGCTCCTGTTCGGGGGGCCCCTTTCGGCGCTCTACCCATGCTCAGAAAACATTTCTTTGTGCGCATGCTAGTGGCAATAAAGTAACTTTGCGGCATTTTTATGTACTGCAATTGTTGTGATGGACTCCCTGCCGCCCCGATCCCACCAGCAAGCCAGATTTGCCAGGAACTCCCCCCATGCCTGGGCAAGCCCCTCAGCCCCGCATGGGCCCCCCTGCCCAGCAGGACAGTGAAGGGGGGGGCACCCCTAAGCGACCAATCCCCCTTGCAAGAAGAGTTTTGTAACCCGCGGGGCGGGGGGGGGGGGTTCAATGGCATCTTGATTTGGGGAGGGATTCCCTTGGTGGATTTAAGCGGCAGCCTTCCCCATGGGGCTTTTTGGAGAAGACCCCCGCCCCCCAACCCCACTCCTTTGACATGGACGGCAAGGTGCGGGTTGCGGAACTTTCCGTGCAGCTCCATCTCCCTTTTTCTGGGCAGAAGCCCCCTCCCTCCCCGAAACAACGACCCCGCGAGGCAGGACGCTGCTGCCTCTGAGAGGATGGATAAGGCAGGGCTCGGGACGGGCTCAGGGGCGTGGCGGCCGCTGCCGGCGGCTCTGATTGGTGGAGAACCGCGAGGGGCGGAGCTTGGTCAGCCCCGCCCCGCCGCCATTTTGCTGCCGCCGCCGCGCCGGGCCGGCCGCGGGGCGCAGGTGGGTGGTGGTCGCCGCGGGGGGGCGCCCCGCTCCCCTCCCCCCACCACGCAACGGGGAGGGGCCGCCAGGCGGGGGAGAGCCGAGCAAGGCCGGGCGGACGCGAACCCGGAACATGCACGTATGAACGCCGCCCCCTCCTCGCCTCTCCTCCCCCTCCTCCCCCGGACGAGGGGGGACCTTCGGGGGGGGCTGGTTGGGGGGTCTCGCCCTCCTTTCTGAGGGGTTTGTGCTGGGGGGGTCTTGGCCTGGGTGCAAACTGGGGAGCATCTCTTTCCCCCAGTATTGGCACGGGCCGTATTAATTCGAATAGAATATTAATGTTAATTCCATTTGGGGGGCTGTCTGTGCTACCCCTCCCCAAATTAACTCGGAAGGAGCCTTAGATTGTCTTACTCCATGGGATATTCTCCATTCTGCCTTTCCATTGCAAATAACGGGCTTGCTTCTGTCTGCTGTCTCTACAGAAATTGGGAAAAAATATGCTATGTTAATTTAATTATATTATAGATTTCCTGTAGCCTCGTGCAGACATATGAGTCTGGGCTGCCCGTCCAAATTGCAGGCAGAGGGATATTAGTGCTATTCCTCCATAGGATATCCCTTCTTCTGCTATGTAATCCAATTACGCCTTATATTATAGGGTTTCTGGGTTCACTTGCACGTATGCATGCTTGTCCTGCCCCTCCAGGAACTAAATGGGAAGGGCCGTATTATTTTATTTATTTGCACGTTTCTATAGTTGCCCATTTCATAAGAAAGTGACTTTTATTATAGCTCCCTGTGGGATTGTTAGTGTCTGCTTTTCTTCTGGAAACTAAGTTGCAAAGAGCAATAGGTGAGGAGATCAAATAGCTTTCCTGGGGAGGGGGTTCATGGAGACATTCATAGATGCCTCGCTACCTCCCCAAAGCTGATCTCTATTACATTATCCTATATGCTTTTATATTTTATTATGACATATATCGTAATGTGCTTAAATGCACCAACGTGTTTTTGTTATAGCATCCTTTCATTTCATGGGGGCGGGTGTCTTGCCATCTCTCATGTCCCCCCTTGTGTTGCTTACCTGGGGCCCCTGAAAGATGGCTTTTAGGGGGCTCCTGCAAAGCTGGGCAGCCCTTTAATGGGAGCAGGTGAGGATCCCATCCCTAATTCCATAGACCCTGGTTTAATTGGGGGTTGCTTTTTTCAGGGGGGAAAGTGACCTTGCATGCATCTCCCCTCCCACCCCTCTGTTTGAAATTCTTGGAATTGGGCTTTTCAAAATGGGTGCAACTGGTTGAGATACAGTGGGGAGATGCTGAGGGGAGAGAAAGTGCAAACGGGTAGCTGAAGATGAAAGTGCCTGTTCTTTTGGGTGTGTGTGTGTGTCTGTGAACAATGTTGGAAGGAGGGATGCACTAAGCCTTAGTAGCATGTCCTCTCAAAGGGGGACGGGTCTGGGGGTTGGAAAGCTTCCAAGCAACAGCCGAAAAGCAACAACTTTGGCACCCAGAGACAGTGGTGGGAGGGTGAGGTTTGCTGGAAATACTAGAGGCTGGATGAAAACCCACCCTGCAAGATGGCCACCCGTTTCTGGAGAAAGTGCTGAGTGTCTCTGCGAAGTCACTTGGACTTCAGTCCAGCTCCAGACAGGTTGGACTTGCCCCTCCCGGCGGCTTCGCACATTCATGTTGTTTACAGTCTGGTGGACGCCTTTTCTTCTGAAGGGGTTTTATTTCCCTGCAGAATTTGAATTTGCCGCTGGGTTTGGGAAGGGGCCAGAATGGATGGGCGACTTTTCTGCTGCCCATTACCTGTTGCCATGTCCCGCCAGTGAAACCCCTCAAAAATCTGAAGGGAAGGGAGAAGATGGATCGTGATCTCGATGGTGTTCAACCAGGTCTAGATCTGCCTTTGCTGTTTTACAGCCTCTCTGCCTTGGCTCGCTTTTATTTTGTTTCTGTGGGCCTTTTATTTTTCATGTTGTGTTTTTTTTTTGGTGACTTTTACAGCTCCGTGTGCAATTTCCACTAGAGGTCTGCTACCCATCTGGGTCAGGCCCTGGACCTTGCACATCCAAGGCTGTGTGTTCCTCAGATGGCTTTCTTTTTCCTTGCGCTGTGGCTTACAGCCACGTTTCTAAATTCAGATACGAGCCCATAAATTTTGCAACACCTGCTCTGCGCACCTGGTCCCTCCTGTGCCAAGGGGCAGGAAAAACCTGCTTGCGACTTGAAATATCCATTACTGTCAAATGAACAAAATAGAAAGCTGCTCCGTAGTGAACAGGATTTCACCAGATGGATATTCTCACTGTTGGGCAAGGAAGAGGGTGCTTGTGCTGGATTTCAGCACACCCCTTGTTTAAATTATATTTAAGAGAGAGGAATCATGGAGCTCAAAGAGCTGGCAAGTTGTCTGGAAAACAAGATAGAAATAACAGCGTCTCTCTTTCCCTCCCTCCCCAAGAGGCACTGGCAATTCTCTCTTCAGAGATGCTGTGAAATGCAGCTTTTTTGGAGCCCAGGACCAGCGGACTCCAAAGCAGATCCCAGGAAGGAAGCAGAATGGGTTTCCTGATCCCTTTCTGGGGGAACCTACTGTGAAAAACCAGGCTTGATTACAGGAGAATGCCAAAACGACCTTTAGAAAGAGACCCACCATGTAGAGATTTTATTACTCCATGGACTCTACTCCCAGAATGCCCTCTTGGTGCTGCTTCGCCTCAAAGTACTGATCTAGTCGGTCCGCCTAGTGGATTTGCATGGCTACGAAGTTATCCCTGGCTTTTATTTTACCAATTCATCCTTGCCCTGTGACTTGCTTGCAGCTGCTAGCTTTCCTTGCCACCCAGAAGACCTGCGCCATTTGAAGTTGCCGTTGGCGCCTTTGTCACAAGACGTTGCTTTTGGTTGTGTGTTGTGGTTTTCATTCTCCACTGCATTGTCGCTGCTGCCTTGGAAAGGAAGATCTTTCGCTTTGTGGAGGAGTGTTTTGCCAGGCGGGTTTTATTATTCTTGTGGCCTTTCGTACGGCTGCCTGCTAAGGGAGAAGGCGTTGATTTATGAATTTGAACGGAGAAGGCAGAGTGGCTTAAAGCGTGAAAGAGATTTCCCAAATTTGTTTGGGCTGCAGACCTAAACAAACAGAATTTTTTTGGTTTGCCCGGGAGGCAAGACTTAAGAAAAAAAATACTTTGATAGTGTTGTTGGCCAGTATTGGGTGCAGTTCTGATATATTTCTTTTCTCAATAGGTGCCACAATCAGAGGGGCAGTTTTCGTGTTAGGCTCTTTAGATCCCTTATCATCCAGACAGTTCTGTATTGTTGCACAATTTGTACATTCCGTCTCCTGTCAGGAGTTGGTGAACTAATCCTCTCTGAGTAATAAATTTGGCATTGGATGATGTCCTGGGAGTACATTTTAAGGAACGCTTATTAGATTTGGCCCTTTTTCTAAGCCTAATCCGACACTTGCTGGTGGGTGGGTGACTGAAGTTATTTCCTGCTTTTGGTTTTTAAAGATAGTAAACAGATTTCTTGAATCAGAGCTGCTTTTTAATATGTCTTTATCTTCTTTTTCCGCAGGTGCTTAAAAACAACATTCTAGAAGACTGAAGTGTGGGCTGATTTCTCTAAACCCTTTTCCTGGGTCACATCTTTATTTGTAAGTGCTTTTCTGTGGGAGTGCTTTTCTGTGATCGGAAACAGCCATAGAGAGAAAAAATGGCTGAATTAACTGATGGCTATTGTGTAGACTCTTTAAGCACGTGCTATGCTTTGGATTCAGAACATTGCACCTCTGTGGGAGTCAATTCTGGGAATTGATGTCCACCCATCAGGTTGAGAAACATTGCTTTAAACGCTGCAGGGGAGACATCTCAAAGTCCTGTTGCAGAAACTCTTGAAATGCAAGATTTCAGTCTCGATGTCGTAACTTTTGCTTGGTTGAGGGTTGCTGAGAAGTTCTTGGATACTTTTTTTTGTCAGTATATCCAAAGGCGGGACAACAAAGGCCGTTTTGATGTTTTGCGTGGCACCCGTTGGACCAGGGCCCATCATGAATGTCACGAAGGGAGGCCTGGTCCTGTTCTCGGCCAACTCCAACCCCTCCTGCATGGAGCTGTCAAAGAGGATCGCTGAGTAAGGCTCCCCTACCGCTCTGTTCTTTTTGCTGACTGTTTTCAACGGTAGAGTTGCTGGATGGGGCATTCTGGGAGTGGAAGTCCGTACCTGCTGGATCCTTTTCCTCTTGGTGACTTGCTTTCTCTTGGATCCTTTTGTAGGCGCCTGGGGGTAGAGATGGGCAAGGTTCAGGTGTACCAGGAGGCAAACAGAGGTGAGTAAGGGACTCCTGTGGCCTCAGTAGCTGAAGGTTGGAGAAGGAAGAGGAGGAGCAGCCAATTCGTTAAACGTCTCCTCCTTCCCTGCCGCACAGACGCAAACGCACTTTCTGGAGGATCCTGTCCTTTGCAGCGATGCCCGCTTGTTCTGATTTTCAAAAACCAGATAAGGTCCAGCAGTGTCGTTGAGGGTTTTCATTTCACACTGCGCTTTGATGTAATATACTTTACACATGTGTATAAGTCATGAGCACATCTGGTTTTTTTTTTTGGTTTTTTTTTGGCAGAAACGAGAGTGCAGATTCAAGAGTCAGTCAGAGGCAAAGATGTTTTCATTATCCAGACCGTTTCAAAGTGAGTCCAAGCGCTGACGGGAAATGAGTCTTTCCAAATCGTTCTGCTTGTCTGCCTTGGTCATGCTTGCAAAATGATACTTTATTTTTACAGTTTGTGTTGTGTATTTCGCAATGTCCCCTGATACGTGAATGTGTCGGTATCCCAAGGAACTGTTTGGAGCAGTGAGGGCCTTGCGGGGGGGGGGGGGAGCTGATCCACAAGGTGCAAAAGAACAGCAGACAAGCAAGAGCTGCAAGGCTCCGTGGGGAGGGCGGTTGACGGACTCTCCTCTTCCCCCCCCCCCAGGGACGTGAACACCACCGTCATGGAGCTGCTGATCATGGTCTACGCTTGCAAAACCTCCTGCGCCAAGAGCATCATCGGCGTGGTCCCCTACTTCCCCTACAGCAAGCAGTGCAAGATGCGGAAACGGGGCTCCATCGTCTCCAAGCTCCTGGCCTCCATGATGTGCAAAGCAGGTGAAGAGCTGGGAGCAGCCTTGGCTGCTCAGGACACGCCCGCCCACAGCCGCCTCGGGGAGGACGGGCCCTGTCCCACGGGGGGGAGGGGGGGCGAGACCTTCTGCCCAGAACTCGGCAGGGGGGCCTGACAGAGCTCCCTGGTGGGGGTGGCCAGGCCCGGTTTGTGAGTGGTGAAGGGCTCAGGGCTGTCCTCTGTGAGTCAGCCTCAATTATTTGACCAAGCACTGGGAAGAAGCAAAGAGGCATCAGGGCTGCTCACGTTCTGGGCAACGTTGAGGAAGAAAAATAAGAGAAAATGCAGGGATCTACCCACTGGCCATGGGTTGATCCTGTGGAGAGCCAGCATGGAGCCTCCCCTCGGCCACAGGAACTTTGGGCTGGCTGCATTTTCTTAGTTTGGCCTCCCTTGTAGGATGGTTGCTGTGGGGGCAAAATAGGCAGAAGGGTTGGGGTTTGCTGCCTTGAACGTCTGGAGGAAAGACGAGATCCTGGACCCAGCAAACATTTTAACTTTAAATATGTAGATACTAATTACTTGGATGATTTAAAGTGTGCCTCCTGATGGAAGAAAGGTCTAGAAATCCAGAGCTAGTCCAGGGAGCGTTTCTAGCATCTGCCACACCCGCTGGCAACTTTCCCTGATCTGGTCCTTTCCTGCCCATCTTCCCCAGCCTGCCTGGCATTAAATTTACTGGGTTGGGAGGGGAGGACCGGCCTCTTGACCCTCCTCCTCTTGTTCCCGCTGCCTCCCCAAAGGGCTGACTCACCTGATCACCATGGATTTGCACCAAAAGGAAATCCAGGGGTTCTTCAACGTCCCGGTGGACAACCTGAGAGCGTCACCATTTTTGCTGCAGTACATCCAGGAAGAGGTGAGGCAGGCCAGACCCTGGGCCTCCAGGCTGGGCAGCTGGAGGGGAGGGACGGGGCTCTCAGTGGAACCTGTCCTAAACTGGGGAAGGGGTTAGTGGGCCTGTGTGTGTAAAGACCCCCACTCCTTTTAGGACAGATGCCAAAAATTAAGGCCTCGGGAGAAGGCAGGCCAGGGGTCAGCCGCTGAGTAATCTCTAGGGCCTAGATGGCCCCCGCTCTCCTCTGCCCGGGGGGCTGTGCAGAGCGCCCCTGTTTTGTGCCTCCGCTCTCTGTAGAAAAAAGGACACGCTCCGCCTGAAACGTCCCTTTGGTAGTCAAGGTAAAAGGCCAGCTCTGAGTGTGGTTGTGCTGCTTTTCACTGTGCAGATTCCAGACTACAGGAACGCTGTGATTGTGGCCAAATCTCCTGCATCTGCGAAGAGGTGGGTGGGTCCCTGACTCCCTAAGACCATCTAGTCTTTTCCCAGAATTCAGTAGGGCAGGGATGCCCCGCCCAGGCAACTTTTAAGACCTGTGGAATTCAACTCCCAGAATTCCCCAGCGAGCCATGAAGTTCACAGGCCTTAATGCTGCCCAGGTTGCGCCCCCTTCCCCTGAGACGTCAGAGGAGTCTCTGCGTGTCGTGTGGGGGGTTTCCCTCTCCTCGTGTCTCTGTCCGTGCCAAGAGTGTGGTGGGCTCTTTGTCCTTCTCGGCAGGGCGCAGTCGTTTGCCGAGCGCCTGAGGCTGGGCATCGCCGTGATCCACGGAGAGGCTCAGGATGCCGAGTCTGACCTGGTGGACGGGCGCCATTCACCCCCAACTGCCAAAAGCGTTGCCGCCATTCACCCCAGCTTGGAGATACCCAGTAAGCAAAGCCTCGGGCAGGGAGATGGCATCTTCTCCAGTAGGCTGTTATCCGTGGCCAGAGGCCAAGGGAGGGTTTCGGTGGGGGTGGGGAACCCACCTGGCTTGGATGGCTGTGCTCAAAGGAGGGATGGAGAAGCCGTGACTGGGATGGAATGAAAGCGTGAATGGCCTTGGAAGGAGGAATGATCGGATAAGAGAGGCTGCCGCCTTCAGCTCTATCACGGGCAGAGGCAGAGATTCAGAAGGGAACCCTCCCAACGTCTCAGGCTCCAGAAGAGACGGCGGGAGGTTTGGGCTGCTAAATTCGGAAGATGTCCTTGATCAGAGCAAGGTTGGCTGGGCAGGCCGTCCTCCCTGCGAAGGCAGCGGTTGAGGCAGGAATCCCCAAGCCTGTTCCCTCTCTCCTTCCTCCTCCTTTTTTGTCAGTGCTGATTCCGAAGGAGAAGCCGCCCATCACCGTGGTTGGAGACGTTGGGGGACGAATAGCCATCATTGTGGTAGGTCGGCCTGCAGGGTTCAGAGGCTGCCTGGACAAGAACAGGAGGGCGCTTGGGGCGAATCCCCAGCTCGATGAAGAGCCCGGGTGGCGCAGGGCTTAGGATGTGCAGGACTGCGGGCTAACTCACTGCCCGCTGCCAGGAGTTCGATCCTGACCAGCTCAGGGTTGACTCGGCCTTCCGTCCTTCCGAGGTCGGTAAAACGAGGACCCAGATTGTTGGGGCCAACAGGCTGCAAAGAGAGGGCTGTGAAGCGGTATACAAGTCCCGGCGCTGTCGGTCTTAATTTGGAAAACACCGTTTCTCTTTCCTGAACTTGACCCTTCAGCGGAAAGCGTGACTGCTTCCTGATCTGGGGGTGGCAATCCCGGTGTGTCTGCTCCTGAGCGGGGTTGGCTGTCAGGCTAAGCTCCCTTTTTTCTTCCTCGGTACTTTTAACTTTCCCTGCGCGCAGGTGCCTGTGGGATGTGGTCAGAGAAGTCAAGATGGCAGCTGCCAATGATGGGATGGAAGGTCCCCCAGTGGGAGGCAGATTAAACCTCCCCTCCCCCATGACTTCCTTGTCTCCCCGATCAGGACGACATCATTGACGACGTGGACAGTTTCCTCGCGGCCGCCGAGACCCTCAAGGAGCGGGGGGCCTACAAGATTTTCGTCATGGCCACCCACGGCCTCCTCTCCTCCGACGCCCCCCGGTTGATAGAGGAGTCGGCGATCGATGAGGTGGGCAGGGCCCTGTCTGGCCAAGCGGCTGCGTTTGGCAGCTGAGCAGCTGGGGAAGGCAGCGTGGCTGGAGGGCACAGTAGGCCCTGGGTTCGAATCTCCAGCCCCCTGGTTCCTGTCTCACCTCCTGCTCCCACAACGTCTGGGCCTGGATGCCCAAGTAGCAATGTAGACCGGTGTTTCTAAACCTTGGCAACCTTTATGGTAGGTGGACTTCATCTCCCAGAATTCCCCAGCCAGCCAAGCTATCTAAGGATCTTGCAAACAGGGTTAATAATTGCCCGGCACACGGCCTGCAATCCTCACCACTAATACCATGATTTTAGCCCATATTTTTGCGGGCTCAGGCCTAGAAATGTGCCCAGTTGGTTTAGCTGGTGGTCTCCTTCCTTTGAAGACCCGTAAAGGGTTCAAATTTAACCTGTTGAATCATGGAGCTCTTTGGTGACTTTGAAGCAGTGCAGCCCACCTCCTCCTGCCGGGCTGGGAAGAGCCCTCTGTCACCCCCCCCCCCCATGGACTCTTGGAGACAAGGCAGGATCGAAATAGGGTGGATAAATCAAATCATTTAAAATAATCTTCTCTGTCATTTGATTCATGGCGATCCATTCCAGGCCAAATGCAACGGCTTTGTCCCGTTTTGCAAGGGGGTTGAGACCTCGACTCCTGGAGTGGCTCTTCCTCCTTCTTTCCCCCACCCCCAGTAACTTCTGATCTCTGCTTTGCTTCAGGTTGTGGTGACCAACACTGTTCCTCACGAGATCCAAAAACTGCAGTGCCCCAAAATTAAGACGGTGGACATCAGCTTGATCCTCTCGGAGGCCATCCGCAGAATCCACAACGGGGAATCCATGTCGTACCTTTTCAGAAACATAGGACTAGATGACTGATGGTTTCTTGGGCAGGCTTGAAGAAAACAAAAAAAGATTTTTTTTAGGGGCCAAACTGGACACGGGACAGAAACCCAGCTGTGAAACTTTTTGTGGCTTAATCTTTGTATTTCGGTGGGACCCCCTTTTTTTATTAGATCGCTTTTATTTTTCCCTTTCTTTTCCGGTGGTTTAAATGGAGTAGATAAAATTCTCAGAGCTATTTTCCTTGAGATTTTGTTTTTGAAAAAAGAAAGGATTTTATAAAAAGTTCAAAACCCTCCCTCCCCCCCACACCACCTCTTTTCAACTTCTAGAGACGGTTAGGTTAGCTGTGCTATTTTGCCGGACATACCCCCGTGTGGAGTTTTTTTTTTTTTTTGCCTTTCTGCTCCAGCTTCATTGCAATGGATCCAAGTTGGGAAACATGATCTATTGATGGTTTTCCTCTTTCTTGGGGGGGGTGGAGGTTGGGGGGTCGGCGTAATTTTGGTGGCAGGAGGGGCTGCGCCTCCAGGGCATTTATTTCCAACATGGATCTGGAATTGGGATGGACCCTTGTTCATAGACTCTTTCGCCCCAGATAATATGAAGAGCTTTGCACTCCATAGAGGAGAGTTTCTCAGGTTTGGCCACTCAAAGATAGGTGGACTTCAGCTCCCAGAACCCAAGCTGGCTAGGGAATTCTGGGACTTGGAAGTCCATCCATCTTAGTGGCCAAGCTCGAGAAGTACTGCCATAGAGCTTGAGATGAAGGTGCCCATGTCAGACTTGGCTACTTGTAACCTGAAAACAGCCGCTTCGCAGAAGACACGCTTGCACATAAGGGAAGGAAATGAATGGAAGCAGCTGTTTTCATAGGAGTTGAATCCTGGGAATTGAAGTCCACCCATCTAGAAAGGGGCCAAGCTGGGGAAACACCGCTGTAGAGTTTGGGATGAAAGCACCTGTGTCAGAGTTGGCTACTTGTCATTGAAAGCAGCCGCTTCTGTTCATCTCCATCGTTCGTGTGCATTTTTATGTGTCTTCCCATGGGATTCACACAAGACGCTTTCTGCGTTATTGAAGGACAAGTTAGCCCATAATCTTCCTTCCTGCTCCTCCACGCTTGCTTTCAAGTGCTTTTGTGCATTCGACAAATGGTAGCTACGGCATTGCGTTTGTGTCCGAGACCAGCCAAACAAGAAAACCGCACCATTGTACGCAGTTCTGTGTTTTGTTTTTTTGTAACCATGCTTTTATAGGAAAAACCCGTAAGGAATGTGCGCTGGTATTTATTCCCTGGCACAAATAAAATGACTCTGGTTTTGCGTGAGCTTCTTAGGAAATATTTCTTTGATTGTTGTCCTCTCTTTGGTGTTGGGATGTTTTCTTAGCTGAGCACAGGAGAGAATAATGGGTGGATGTGACAAAAAATTGAGACAGTTTAACATCTAGTGAATTCTAACCTCCCAGCTGAATTCAGATGCTGGGGAGAGAGGCATCCCTGAAATTTTCTGCCCCGCCATTCTGGAATGTTTATTTTGACTTTTCAATCTTGTCTACAGCCCTTGGGTCTCTTGGTGGCCTCCTATCCAAGAACTGATTGGCTCTGCAGATCAGTTATTTTAAGTCTGTTGAAACTAGATGTTTGGCGCAAGGCTGCAAAATAGCAATTTGCTATCCCTTCTGTGTGTCTCAGATGAAGGAGGTTGTGCATCCAGCCCTCCAGGGTTAGACTTTAACACGGCCGTTTATTAAGCGATGCCACAAGCAAATGAAAAGGCTGACACATTAACAAGGCATGTCAATGTTTGTAAGAGAGATGGACAGTGGACAGGATGAAAAAGGAATTATAAGATTGGGCTGAATGTGGCTCTGGTCTCTAAAACAAAAGAATGGATCTCATGGTTCAATATGCAACCTATGAAGAGATCTACTGTTCCTCCCTGGACATGTGTTTGCTTGAAATCTTAGCAATGTTTTTCAAAGGCTCTAGCCATCTTTAAGGCTATGCTTCTCAATCTTAGCAACTTTAAGAAGTCTGGACTTCAACTCCCAGAGGTCCCTAGCCAGCATGCTAGCTGGGGAATTCTGGGAGTGGAAGTCCTGACCTCCCAAAGTTGCCAAGGTTGAGAAACACCGCTTTAAATTTAAAACAAAATGCAATTATCAACAGAACCAATGTGCCCCCACAAGAGGCAGCAAGCTCTTAGCCTTCCTTACAAATTGAACAAATAAGTGCCTTTTTGAAAAACCCTGTTTTTAAGGCTCTCCCCAAAGTACTAAGAATTAACACGTGCATCTATCTCCCTTGGTCCTCTCTAAAATGCTTGTTTGCCTTTTTCCTAAATGCAGCGCCACTAGGGGGCAGCCTTGAGCCATGGTTAGCTGATCTCAGAAAGCTGGGCCAAGTCAATTCATCCTTGGGTGGGGAGGCCACCAGGTGATGCCAAAGTCTCATTGACCAGCCTGGGAAGTCATATAATCCTTGGAGAAGACAGCAAACCCCTTCCATCGTTTTGTGCAGAAACTAAATTGGAGCTGCCCAAGGGGTTGGCTAAACTTTTAAACTTTAACCCAATGCGGGGAGAGAGATTTGCATCCTGTGAAAGGGATTGACTAATTCCTTGAACATGTCCCGGGGTCCAGCTCTTTCTAACAGTGCTAAATCCGGTGTGGATCCACAGGTCACCCACTTGGAGCTCCCGTTCCCAACCCTCTCAAGAAGAGCTTTGCCAGATACGGAAACCAGCATCGGTTTAAGGTCCAGGATTTCTCCCAGGGTGTCTTCTGAAAGTTTGACAAGCTTCACTTCAGGTGGCTGAATTGTCCGCGTGTGTTTGTGTGTGTGTGTGTAGCCCCCACTCTCCGTAGCAGCTGGAGGAAAGTTATCCCAAGACCCCCAAGGATGAATCCCAAAGGTGCTTTTCCAAGAGGCAACTGGACTTTCTTGGGGTTTTTTCCTTGAAAAAGCTTGGATGAGAAACGAAACATCTCAAAAGGGGAAAAAAATTGCAAAAACCAAGAAAATCCAGTTGCCTTTTGAAAAAACGCACCTTTGGGGCAACCGTGACCTTGGATGATGGAGAATCTCCACAGACATCCAGGGGTGAATGGAAGCAGGTCCAACCTTGGCTTCTGCTCATGAGAAGGAACGAGACGTCTGGCCACTGCAAGTCGAAACCACCCGGGTCAAATCTGAGGCTGTTCTAGCTGAAACGTGGGCAGCCTCTGAGCCTTGGAGGAAGGTGTGGGGGGAGAGTGTTCCACCACTGGGTGGTTTAATGATCAATTCCCCTCGGCTTGGAAACAGCTAGGAGGAAGCCACTGTGAGCTTTGCTTCTCTCCCAGGCTGAGAGGCGGCGTCCATCCATGGAGAACAATTCCCACGTAGAAATGCCTGCTCTTTCGCCGCAATTAGGCGTTCCGGATCTGGTGGTGGTGGTGATATATTTCCTTTTGAACCTGGCAGTTGGCATCTGGGTACGGTAGCCTCGTTTTTTAAGCCGACCCCTCCGGATTCATTCGGAGTGGGCGTTAATTTATGGAAGCTGCCTGTGCTCCCTGGAAAGGCCCGTCTCTTGAGACGTCCTTCCTTAAAAGGCTGTTTTTAATCCTGGGATAGCATCGTGTTATAGGCTTAGATTACGTTTCTTTTTAATTAGAGCTAATTTGCAGCCTATTTTTTTTAAAAAAAAGGAGGGGGGGAAGAGAGAAAGGACTGAGTTGGTGGTCTTGGGTAATAATATAATTGACTGAAAGCCATGACCTCAGACAGTAGACTGAAATGAGCTAATAAACAAGAAAATCAACAAAATAGGGGCCATTAAAGAGAATAAAGGTAATAAATAAAAGGGGTGAGGTTTTATTGCAAAGTAGGGGTTCAGCCGGGTATTTGGAAAGCAGGGAGGGAGCCGAGGCAGGGCCAGAAAAGAGGTGATGTGGAGACTGAAAAGACAAATTGAATAAATCTCACCCCTTTCCTGGCTCCATTTTCTCTTTCCCTTTGCAGTCGTCATGGCGGGCAAGTAGGAACAGCCTGAGTGGTTACTTTCTGGCTGGAAGGAACATTGCCTGGTGGCCGGTGAGTAACTCCAACTGGGTGTAACTGATTCCTCCTGGTTTCTTGCAAGGAATATGAGCATATATTTGTTGCTGTTCATATCTGTCAGCTGTGTCCATCATAGCTGGCTGGGAAAGTCTGTGAGTTGAAATCACTTATCTTAAAATGGCCGAGAAACACTATCTGCCTATCTATCTATCTATCTATCTATCTATCTATCTATCTATCTATCTATCGTATCATCTACTACCTGTCTATTTGACTCTGGACAGCATAGAGTAACACCAATGATTTACATATTTTACCGAACCAATCCAGTTAATGATTAAAGCCAAGAGTCACAGTTTTCGCTTTGCTCTATTGCTTGAATAGGTTAGTGGGACCGCTCCTGACACCGGGATGCTCAGGGTGGCTCTCTGAGCAAATAATAATTTAACGCAAGCCGCCGAAAGTCTCTCCGGGTAGTGAAATGCGCAGCACAGAGATTTAATAAGTAAATAAAATAAAACAACGAAGGGCTCTATTTGTGCCGTCGTTTGGCAGAGTCCGACCGCGGTGCTTTTCCTTTGCAGATCGGTGCCTCGCTCTTTGCCAGCAGTGAAGGAGCAGGCCTCTTCATCGGGCTGGCCAGCAGTGGGGCTGCTGGGGGGCTGGCCGTGGCCGGCTTTGAGTGGAACGTAAGGGGATCAACTGTTGCTCAGCTCTGGCCTGGACCCGGGTTGGAGCAGCCCTCCCCCTTTGGAGTGTCCCAGGGGTGGGGGGATTGGGGTTCACCCCTCTGCCTGGCTAACAAGGGTGGTGGTGGTGATGGACCTGGCTGGGGATGACCGCCAGCCTCGCCGCCTTCTGCTGATGGTCTCTGGTTCTCGGCCTCATTTAGGCCACCTACGTGCTGCTGGCCTTGGCCTGGCTCTTCGTTCCCGTCTACCTTTCCGCAGAGGTGAGTGCGAGCCGGCTCTCTCAAGCCCCGCTGGTGCTGCCTGCAGGGGTCTCTGTGGGGCTTGCTCTTTCCCCGTTGAGCTCAATCCAGGCTTGCTGAGCCAGAGTCTGACCAAGAAGCCACACTTGATGGGTGGACACAGCTCGCTGCTTTGCAGATCTCGAGGGGCAGGTTCACAGAACACGGCAACTCCGCAACCTTCACCGCAGAGGGTCCATCTGGCACTGGGTTGTCCATCCGAAGCTCTTCATCCTTTTGCTCCATCCTCCTCCTCCTCCTCCTGGTTTCCCATTGTCCCCTCCAACCCCACCCCCGCTCCCCTTTTGTTTCCTTCAGGTGGCCTGGAGACTGACCTTTCCTCTCTTCCCCCAGATTGTCACCATGCCAGAGTATCTCCAGAGACGCTTTGGAGGGGAGCGAATTCGGGTCTGCCTGTCCCTCTTGTCACTCCTGCTCTCCATCTTCACCAAGATATCTGTGAGTGGCCCCCTTTCCTCTGCATCTCTAGGCTTAGCCCCCTTTTTTTAGCCTGCCTGGGGTGATGGGCAGCCTGTGGGTCCAAGTGGAGTTAAAGCCAAATTGTAGAGCTTCCTCCCTCCCTCCCTGGGTCCTGGGGCTGCACTCATGCCTTTATCCAGCAGGGAGCGCTGTTGACTACCACTTTCCCACCAGCCATCCACTCAGCCATCCTTCTTCACCTGGACGGTTTCCTACTTCTCAACTCTTTGACAACCAAGTTTCCCTGCCCCCCCCAACACCCCCAACTTTTTTGCAGTTAAGTCTCCATGTTCCAAAAGTCTGTTCCAAGCATTTCCCAAAGCGCCCAGATGCAAAGATAGCTTCAAGTTTTCTTTGAGGCCTCTGTTAAAAATGTCTGTCTTGCACAGAGTTTGTGATGAGTCTAATATGTCGGAAAGGATTTTGTTTCTTCTTTGAAAAGACAGAATGCCAACGATGGCTGCTGGCTACAGTAGATCCCCCTATTCAGTAGCAGTCTATCTTTCTAGGTGGGTTGTTTGGGAAACAGGGAGGAGGGGAAATGTTTTTGCAGTTGTGGGTTTTCTGGAGACGTCTGACAGGCTGTGAGGATGGGCGATGGGGAGGTGGAAACCACAGCCCACTTTCAGGTTGGGCTTGTGTAGCCAAACCCTCAGATTCATCCAGAAAGGCTCTTCCCACGGAAAAGGATTGGGTTTTTTAAAGTAACAATAACAACAATTATGATTGGTCACCTAGTCAGCCAGATGCTTAGACTGGATTTGGTGTTTTGATCCACCCATCCAGTCCTTCCCGAGGATCTGCGGTTGTTTGACGGTGGTCATCGAATCACCGCAGGAGGGAAGTGGCTCCGTTTTGCAATTGACCGATGGAGATTTTGTCAATGCCAAAGGGCCTGTCAAGGGACGCTCCGGTTGTTTTTGGATTGCGCCGGTGGAAATTTTGTGCAGTTTCCAAGTACTGCCCGAGTGTCTTTGGTAGGGCACCCAGTGTGTGCCGACTACCCCAGCTGGTTTATGCCATAATCTCCCAACTTTGACTTCCTAATCTTTGTCTTTTGGTCTCCTATCCTCTGGTACCGGCAGTCCTTCATTTAGTGACCTGAAAAAAGTGACTTAGGACCATTTTTCACACTTACAGCATCCCCGTGGTCATGTGATCAAAATTCAGATGCTTGGCAACTGGCGTGTACTTACGACGGTCACATCGTCCTGGGGGGGTCACGCTATTCCCCTTTTGCGACCTTCTGACAAGTGAAGTCAATGGGGAAGCCGGATTCACTTAACAACCGCGTTACTAAACAACTGCAGTGATTCATTTAACAACTGTGGCAAGAAAGGTCATAAAATGGAGCAAGATTCACTTAACAAATGTCTCGCTTAGCAACACAAATTTTGGGTTCAATTGTGGCTGTAAGTCAAGGTCTTCCTGTATGGCCGTGTCGGTTATAAACTCTTTCTTCTTTTCAGCCACCCTTAAATCTTGCGGGTTACGATATTACAGTTACTATTATTCATTCACCCGGCAATGGCGAACTTATTGATTACATTCCCACCCCTCCTTCTTGATCTGCGAAGGAAGGCTTTGAGGCTGACGGGAGAAGCAGAGAGCTGGCTGATTCCACGCTGAAGGAAATGGAGGACGTGGCAGGAGAAACTCCGGGCTTTTGACGGAGGGCCTGAAAAGGACGCACAGAGGAGCGAGGGAAATTGCTGGACTGGAGGGCCAGGAATGATGCCCTTGGCCAGGAGTTTGGCAATGCGCAGCCTCAGTTTCCTCAAGTGGGGGTGAAGAGGCTTGGCCATCTGGCGGGAGCTAATCAGATCGTTCCTGCAAAGTTTTAATTGGCGAGGGAAGGACCTCGGATAATAAGGGGTGTTTAGCTCCACGGGATGCTTGAGGTGGAAAGTGGGCAGGAAATAAGGGCAATTATTCAAATTCTTCTTTGACTCATGCCTCTCTTCGCTCCCGCCTGGCCCGATGAATTCTTCTCTACAAACACAACGGAGGGCAGAGCAAAACCTGAGCTTCCCTCTTTGTTCTCGCCTAGGTGTAGATTCCGCCAGGTGTGCTGCAGCGTTTTCTTGTGATCTGGGCCGCTGGGTCACGCCTAGGTGTGACGTGGGAGCTGGTCCCCGTGCTTGACAGCCTGGCCAGGTCTTTTCCGTCCCCAAAGGGATGCTGGTCCCTGGCATTAATGGCTTTCCACCGGCCCCGTTGAGTCACTCCCCGGAGGGGCCGGTTTGGCCCCCAGCTCGAGGCACCCAACCCTCTTCCCGGGCAGTGGGGTGGTCCCATTGACAGCAAAGTCTCTGCACACCTGCCCAATGCTTGGGGGGAGGGGCAGAAAGAGGGCAGCTGACCTAGGTCAGGGATCTGCACCTGGCTCCAGGTAGTCCTGGACTTACAATCATTCACACGTGAATGTGGCAATTACCCTCATAGGTTGAGACAATTGCAAAGGGGGGGGGTTTCACCCCGTGACCTCGCGACTTTTTTTGCAGCACCTGTAAAGCGAAGACGGTGGCCATTAAGTGAACCAAAGGTTTGCTACAGGCCGGCGTTTGCTGGAAAACAAGAAAATACTGGTTTGTGCCAAACTCTCAAGTCATAGGACTGTGGGGCACAGCAAAGCCCCTTAAATGCAGGCCAGGGATAAGTTTAAATTGAAGCGTCTCCTGCTGCGTCCGTCATCTTTTTTGAAAGCCCGACCTGTAAAGGTGATGGACGCAGCAGGAGAGGGGCAAGAGGCTCTTCAATTTAGAGTTTCCTTCAGGGACCACCTGCCTGCCTCCTCTTGGTTTTTGCAGCTCAGAATGGGTGGTTTCGGTTATCAGGCTGAACCCCAAAGCACCCGGCCACCCCCTATGGCTTTCACCAATGGCTTCCTCCACCGTAGAGGAGTTCTTTTGGGAGGTCTGGATTTTGAATTTTGATTTTTCTTTTTCTTTTTATGCCTGAATTTTGAGCCACATTGGTGAGGTGAATGGAGCTCTTCTCCGGCTTGGAGACGGTGATGGGACACCTTTTCCACGGGGGCCTTTTGTGCTTCCCTGGAGCTCAGCATGAAAAGAGACCGGGCACCCTCCCACCAACTGCAGGATTAAGGGATGGGATGGCCAACGGTTGGATGAAGCCGGTGGCCAGCAGTGTAGTCGGTTTCTAAAGGAAGTAAGCAACTGCAAAACGGAAGCAAGCATCCCTCTGCTGCAGGTGGAAAGCCAAGACTCTCGCGCTCAGCCTTGGGACTCTGGAAAAACCTCCTTGTGCAGTGGGTGGGCCTGTTGAAGCCACACAGAAGGGCTGATTGGGCTTTGTACGGAATAGAACCAGAGCAACACTGGGCAGAGCCGTTGGCCCCTCTGCCAGGCTCCGTGGAGGGCTGGCAAGGCCTTTTCGGCAGCCCAGTGCGAAGCTGCCACTGAGGCTGGGCGTGCAGGGAGAGCTTGGCAGCTGACTGGCGGGTGGAGCAGGTGCCCGAGGGAGAAATTGTTCCAGCCGGGAGAGTGAAAGCGCTGGGCATCGCCCGCCTGCCGCCTTCCGCCTTTGCCTGGCAGGCAGCAGAGGCCAGCCGGGCTTTGCTGAGCCAGCAGGAATGGAGAGGAGACACCACCCTCCAGGCCGGGAAGCTGGAAGCTCCAGCAGCCGAAGGGGGGGGGGCTTCATCTCTGAGTCCCCCCTCCGTGGGTTCTTTATATGTGGGCAGTGTATAAATTAAACAATAATAATAAAAGGCAAAGATAGTACCAATAGTAATAGGCACCTTGCTGCAATCCCAAAAGAACTGGAACGCTACTTGAACACCTTCGGCATTGACACAATCACCATTGGTCAATTGCAAAAGGCAGCTTCGCTCGGAACAGCTGACATCCCGCGATGAGGCCTTTTAACACCATCAAACATCCACATCTGCCTATCCCAGGTCCTTGGAAGGAGTCTGTAGGTGGACCAAGATGCCAAACCCAGGCTAAACCTCTGGATGACTGGGTGGCCAACCATAATAATTTATTTTGAGGAAAGAAAAAAAAGATTTGTTTGCTTTCTCCCCTTCCCTCCATCCTGAAAATCCACTGAAATCCTTCCCTGGATTCCAGTCGACTCCCAGACTCGGGGCTTAACCATCCCGGCTAACAAACCATTAGCGCAGCTTCTCCCTTTCCTTGTGTTTGTGTTGTCTCCTCCAAAAGCCATCTGGGCTGTTGGCGATCCTCTTACGTCTCACAGCAGCGAGTTCCACAGGTTAATTACAGGCTGTGAGGTGAAATCCTGCCTCTGCGTTGCCCCATCCGGAGTTTGGATTTGAAAGCTTTCTGGGGGTTCTCTGCCCCACCTCGGCCACTGGGTGTGCCTCCCCACGAAGGGACATGTCCCCAAATCTGGCGTGGGAATTTTTGCCCCTCGAGACTTGTGGACAAGACGATGGGCAAGGAAGCCCCTGGTGGGAGGCATTCTGCACAGAGTCTCTGTTGCTTCCCAGGACCCGACTGGGATGCCTGAGCTGAAATCTTCTGCCAAAACAAATCTTTAGGTGTCAGGACTCCGGAGCGAAGTGTTTCTTACTGAAATGTAGGACTGTGGCAATTGTGTGTCTGTGTGGCTTGGCCCTCCTCTTTGTGTCTCGGGATACAAAACCACACTGCAAAGGTGGCTTTTTACCTCCCCTGCCAGATCCCAGGTGATCGGCTTAAACCGAATTAAATCAGGCTCGCTTTCCTCTTGCAGACGGACCTGTACTCCGGAGCCCTCTTCGTTCAGATCTGCCTCGGCTGGAACCTCTACCTTTCCACCGTCTTGATGCTGGGGGCGACTGCCGTCTACACCATTGCAGGTGAGACGAAGAGGGCGGCCCTGCCCAAAATCTCAGGAACTCAGCCTCGGTTGGTCTCCTCCAGGACAGCAATGGGACCAATCTCACCAGCCCCAGGTGGAACCAGAAGTTCTGCTCCCGGTTGTGGCTTTAAGCTTTGTTGCTTTGAGGTCCCGGGTAGGGTTTTTTTTGGAAACAAGGCAAGCTGTTTGCCATTTCCTTCTTATTTGCACCTACCATCTTGGGATCTCCCAGTGCTGTCCCCATCCAACTTGTAATTAGGCTGGCCCTGCTTATCTCAGGCTGCAGGTGAGGACTGAGTGTTGCTACCTGTTGAGACTTGTCCAGGAAGCTGCCAGAAGGTGACTTGAAGGAGGCTTCCTACATGTTAGCTTTTGGTTCCGGACAAACTAGAGTTCTTTTTGGGGGGCAAACCAACTCATTGTGTGCAGGGTGGTCTCTGAGCTCGATTGATTTCTTGCTCATTACCCAACAAGGTAACCTCATTGGTGCCTTCAAGCACTTTCAGGTAGCACTGATGGTGTTACCTAGTTGGGCAATGAAACATCTGGAAGAAAACAACCAAGCTCAGAGGGCACCAAGGACCCCACAGTTCAACCCTGAGCAACAAAGATTTTTTTCTCTTTGTACCAACCGGTTGTCTCAACCCTTTCAAAGTTGCCTCCTGCATCGTTCCAGGTGGGCTGAGGGCTGTCATCTACACCGACGCTCTGCAAACCCTCATCATGGTGGTCGGTGCGATCATCTTGACGGTCAATGGTGAGGACTCGGGACCTGCCTTTCGCTTTCTTCCCTTTGCAACTTGAGCAGGGGAGCTGGAGGCCACGGTAGACAATCCCGGAGTGACATGGGAGGAAAGGCAGACGTTCCGTTGGCAGCCTGAGGAACCAACAGGAGGAACCAGCCCAAGATGTTCTGCCTTCCTCATGGATCCCCACGCACCCCCCCCCCCCCACGAAGACTTTCCCATATCTTTCAGGGCAGGGACTCCACCTCCTTTTATTTCAATTATCTCACAGACCCAATTCAATTCTGCTTGGTGGAAAGAGCCACACGTTTCTGCAGCTTTTTAGCCATTTTAAGGACCTTTATTCGCTTTCTGCATTTGTAAACAGTTGCTTTGAAAGTGGTAGACGAAGGCCAGCCCCCCTCCCAGGCATCTCAACTCTTGGCAGCATTTATGCTGGAAGCAGCCAGCCAACTGAAGGCTGAGCCTGCCGGGGCTTCTTCCTTCCCTCTGGCTGGCTGGTGCGCTGCCCACCTGCTGCAGGGAATATGGCCACTTCCCGTGGCTTCCCTGGAGTTCCTTTCCACTCTCTCTCCTTTGGGGTGCTTGGCCCTCTTTCTCCCTAAATTCAAGTCATACATGGGGTGAAATCTGAATTTTCAGCTTCTGCCTCTAGCTCCCTGGGAGTTAAATCTGTCAAGGGGAAGGGGAATGAAGTTGGGGTACAGCGCACATGTGCGCCAAGGGAGCTGCACAGAAGGCAGCGGAGGACAACGACATCACCGCATTGTCATTATGGGGCATGAGATGCCACTGTGCCTTTTGTGGGGTCTGTGATGCCACTGTGGCTTCATCAATGTGGCGCTGATGCCTGTGAGGCGCGTGGATGTAGGGGCGGGTAGGAAACCCAATGCCCCGATGTCCAGGGCTCTCCCTCATCCGTTGGGGGCAAAGGAAGGAGAAGAAGATGCGAACCGTTGGCTTTGGAGGAACACGGACAAGGGGAAGGGATGGGGTTGCTGGGCCATTGTTCATTGCTCCTCTCCTCCCCTCTCCTCCCCTCTGCCCCACTGGCTTTTATTTTTGCCAGCCTTCCACCAGATTGGGGGCTACCACAACCTGGAGGAGGCCTACTTAGCTGCCACCCCATCCAAGATTGTCCCCAACACAACTTGCCACCTGCCCAGGCAGGACGCGATGCATCTCTTCCGGGATCCCATCACCGGAGACCTGCCCTGGACGGGCATGACTCTGGGTCTGACCGTCTTGGCCACGTGGTACTGGTGCACTGACCAGGTAATCGCAAAGCGGCCCATTCCCTGTTCCATTGGTCGTTCTGGTGTCTCCGCCAGCCTTACTGGTCCTTGGGCTGGCTGGTCCCAGCGGGCTTCCGTTTGGATTCCCATTGGGATGCCTTGCCCTTCAAGTGCTTTGACTGGGAGAGCTTGGACAGAGGGATGCCCAGCGGAGTCCTTACTTCTTTTGGGGACCCCTGGCCTTCGGGGAGTGGAGACAGGGACTGACCAGTGGCTCTTGGGGTGCCTGTGCCACCTCTGTGGGAGACGGGGCTGGGCTGGGCATTCTTAGCAGAGGTGAAATTTTTCCTTTGCCAGAACAAGGGGTTGGCTGAGCTTGGGGCGATTTTCTTGGCCCCAGTTCTGTCCTGCGGGCGTTTGCCCTCCTCTGAGCTTTTCCGCTGCTGGGGACGGCTTTTGGCCCGTTCTGCCAACACTTGCACCCGGGATCCGTAGCAGAACAGTTGGGGCTCCTGTGGACAGAACAGAAAGCAGGAGAAGGTGACTGTTAGCATCGACAAGACAAAAGGGCACTTCCGACATCTGCATGCAAGCATGTTGCGTGGGCGGTGGAGTTTTGAAGAGTCGGGAGGCAGAGATCTGGTCCCATGAATTTATGAGAGGCAACTATTTTCATTCAGCTTTAAACTCCAGATTCAGTTTAGATCAGTGTTTCTCAACCTTGGCCACTTTAAGATGGGTGGACTTCAACTCCCAGAATCCCCTAACCAAGATGGGGACGGCACCTTTTCTTAGTGTGAATGTTTCACTTCTGGGAGAATTCACACTCGTGTCTTTCCAGGTCATTGTCCAGAGGTCCCTCTCGGCCAGGAGTCTCGACCATGCCAAGGCCGCCTCCATCCTTGCCAGCTACCTGAAGATGCTGCCAATGATTGTCATTGTTATGCCGGGCATGATTAGCCGAATTCTCTACCCAGGTAAGTTGCGTGTCCAAAAAAGTCACGGAGGAAAAACCTTTTGGTTTTTTCAGACTGACGAGGCCTGAAGGCCATGGGTATCACGGCTGGGGCATCCAGCCTGGCCCAGGGAATTAGCTCCCAGAGGACTCCAAGGGTGGGCACCTGTGCCCACCTTGGCAAAGGCAGCTGGACCATTGGCCTCTCCAGTGCCCTGGTGCAGGGCAGTTAACTGGGCCCTGTTGGGGGCCAGTTCCTGCTCTGTCCTCCCTGGGGTGGGATCACTCGCTTGCTTCCTGAACACAGTTGAGGATGTCATCAGCCGGAAATAATCTCGAATGCAAACTGATTGACAGGAGGGTGATTTGTTTACAAAACCTGCCAAGCCTCTCGGAAAGCAGGCGTGGGTGGAGATGAGAAGTATTTCTATCTATAGCTTGTCTGATGTCCATCACGGTTATTGTACTTCGCCTCCTCCTAATGTTAGAATTCAGGACTCTGTGGTGTTAGGATAAGCCCTGTTAGTCAACTGTGGTTTTTTGACTATGCTGGAATAATGACCAGCAGCTTTGCACAACATGCCTCTCAAATCTATGCATGAGAGACCTTTTGTATAATTGTTGCTGTTGTTGTGTTGCTTTCTTTTTTTCCCCTTTCTCTCTCTTTTTTTTAATTTGCTGGCTGGGGAATTCTGGGAGCTGAAATCCACCTAACTTTGAGTTGCTGAGGTTGAGAAATCCTGCGGTGGAAGGTTAAAGTGGAGCCCTTCCATTTAATTAGCTGGATAACTGCACTGGAGTTTTATGTAATTATGTATTGCTCCATTTTAATTTAGTTTTGATGGATTTGTTTTTATTTTTCCTGTGTTTTGTACACATGAGTATATATATATTACATTTGCATTGCCAAGAGGCACACGATTGCGGCAAGTATATAAACACTAATGGCCTAATAAATTCACAAAAGCATGCCAAGCCAAGAACGAACCAATCACAACATGGCTTGTGTGAACCTGATGGGGTAAAACACCAATCAGAGGTTGCCGGTCACAAACCATTCTGGGAAGCCCTCAAGGATGCAGTTGGCTTTAGACACCCCATAGCAACTTCTGGGTGTGTGGGCAGTTTCTGCTCAAAGTTCCTCTCCTTCCAGAAGTGGTCCTTTGATGGTCTTCCGCTACCACATCCTCGGACCTTGAAGCTTTGGATGGAGGACCTTGGCAGCTGAGCATGACAAGGTCCAGCATCCACACTTAGCATTGGTCCTAAATCTGGCTTTGAAGCTCTTTGGGAGATCACAAGTTGGCTTCTGGATGGCTCTTCCCCAGATGGCTTCGTGCAGATCAAGGCCTCCTCAAGAGCTGAGCTCTTGGAGAAAGGCTTGATAATTCTGGAAGGAAACCAAAGCTGTGGAGCTGGCTGTTGTGTTCCCATATCAGGAGGAGTCCTAGGAGAAGAGGCGGCTCAATCTGAGAAGTGCCACAATCAAAAGATGGGAGAGAAGCGTGGGCCTGGCAGACATGTTGCCTCTGGGGCCATGGAAGTAAACAGCTAGAGCTAATTGCAATTGTTTGGGGGAGAGGTCCAGAGAAACTAACAATATAGGGAACGGTTGCTGGAATTGGGTATGTCTAGTCTAATGAAGAGAAGGGTGAGGGGTGACATGATAGCAGTGTTCCAGTATTTGAGGGGCTGCCCCAAAGAAGAGGGAGTCAAGCTATTCTCCAAAGCACCCAAAGGCAGGACGAGAAGAAATGGATGGAAACTAGTCAAGGAGAGAAGCAACCTAGAACTAAGGAGAAACTTCCTGACAGTTAGAACAATCAACCAGTGGAACAACCTGCCCCCAGAAGTGGTGAATGCTCCAACACTGGAGGTTTTTAAGAAGAGACTGGACAGCCATTTGTCTGAAATGGTGTAGGGTTTCCTGCCTGAGCAGGGGGTTGGACTAGATGACCTCCAAGGTCCCTTCCAACTTATTATTATTATTATTATTATTATTATTATTATTATTATTATTATTATTATTATTATTATTATTATTATTATTATTACCGCTTTCAATTATAACTTCAGTATTGAGAGAGCAACCAAGCGCGACAGCAAGTTGTCTTGGAAATTAGTTATGCTTTCCCATTTGTGGCCAATGGCTATAATGGTTGTCATTCCATGCGGACAGGCCCCAGTGTTAACCATTATTTGACAACTGTTCTATTTTTTTTATCTGATGGGTCTGACCTGGTCTTCCCATAATTCCCAGCCAAAGGATCTTCTTCAGGGTTCCAACCCAGCCCCGCAATATCCCAAAGAAATGTTGGTGGACAGAACAAGTGTTTCTGTGAGCTGCTAGTGTTGGGTTGGGTTGGAAGGCATGACCAGTTCCCAGGGTTGGGTTATCAGTTGGTTACTATTGTTGGCATCTGGTCTAGAGGAATTGTGCCTCTAGACTTATGGTTTATTGGCTTATGGTGCTCTCACAGGGAAACTGGGGAACTGCTGGCCCAAGGGGTGGTGATGGCCATCAGCCTGGGTGGCTTTGCAAGGAGAAGAGGCAAAATTCGTAGAGGATGAAGCTATTTGTGGCCACTGGTCTCAATGCCTGTATCTGATCTCCAGCATGGGAGGGCTCATTGGCTCTGGGAACCATGAGCAGAAGGGGACAATTGGGCTGATGTCATGTTTGACGCGCTACTGAGAGGATACAGTGGTCAGTGAGAACTTATCTTCTCCCTATCTTTGCAGCTCTTAAATACAAGTGTGTTTCTGAACAGCAGCTCCCAGGGGTCATCCTGGTCCCCCAAGCCCACCACTCCTAGAAAGGTTCCCACAAGGAGTAACCTTCCAAGTGGTCCAACTCTCCAGTGAGTGCTGTGACAGTCACAGTCTGGTCTAAGTTATGTTTTAGATGACAGCCACGCCGGGCAGTTTCCCTAGGGCTGCTAAGGGTAGAAAGCTACAACAGAGACGCCTACCTGTAGAGCATCGCTCGGACAGGTAATGTAGCCAGCAGGCAAAACATGCAGGGGGTGGCCCCTTTCCCAAACGCACCTCGTCTCCTCCAGGCTTTCACTTTTCCTCCGCCTCCTTTGAGCGGCTTCCTCCAGAGGAGGAGTTAGCCTTGGTGGGGGGCTCCCCAGGGGGCTTACAAAGGTCCCCCAGCTGATGTAAGGCTCACTCAGTTTCCGTTGCAAGGGGCGAAGGCTGGGCCCTTCTCCGTTGAGAAGGAAGTCAGAGTTGGTCCTCCGCAGAGGGCAAACGTGGTCTTGCCCGCCGTGTTTGTCAGAGTGGATGGATGCATTGGAGAGGTTGCAGCTATGGGCAGGGGAGCTGTTGGAGAGGCTTCCGTGGTCACTCAGGGTTACGTAGTCTTCCTCCTCTTCCGCCTCCCCCTCACCACTTGGCACCCCGTTCACGGGGAGGACGTTTCCTTCCTGAGTCCCAGCTGTTTCCGTGCTCACCTTGAGATGGTTCCCTGTGTTGGCAATCTGGGGGGTTCCTTCTTTGGATGATGGATTTGTGGTGGTGGTCCCTGGCTGGTGTACAACAGGGTCCTCTGCTGTCCCTGCTTTCTTCTCTGCATGTCCTGTTTTCTTGGAAATGGGGTCCTTTGCGTGGACTCTCCTTGGTTTGGGCACTGGGGCAGCAGCTCTTGGGTCATCTGCTTGGGGGTCCAGCAGTTGCTTCAAGTGCCGGTTGTTGGCCAGAGTGGCAATTGTCTCCCCATTGACTAGGTGTCCCGGAGTCTTTTCCGTGGGGCTGGTGACCAACGGTTTGGAAGGAGGTTCCTGGTCATGGGCTGAAAGAGGGGCAGATTCCGGCAGGGGTGGAGAAGCCTGAGAAGGTTTGTTCTTGGCCCCTTCTTGACCAGCTTTGTTCTTGGCCTCCTGGGCCTTTTGTTGCTTGAGGAGTAGCCTGTGTTGGGCGTTGGCCTTGGAAACATCACACACCTTGATGCGGTTGATTTGAGAAAGCTGGATGTTTTTCACCTTGGGATCGATGATGTTGATGTAGCCCAGAATTTCGCTTCCAGGTTCTGGATCCGGCTCTACCCAAGTGGGCAGGTAGTCAAACATATTGGCCTTCTCCAGGTGGAGGAGCCCTGGGTGGACGAGCGGCACCTTCTCCATGAGGTTGCTGGGCCTCTCGGACACGCGGTTTTCAGGGATGACCTTGCTTTGGACCTCTGTCCGTTGTTCAGTGAGGACCTTGTCACTGCTGGCTTTGCCACTGACCCCCACCTGCTCGGTGCATTTGGCCTTGACCAAAGCATACTTTGGATTGACCAGCTTCTTCACCGTGGAGCTGGCCGGGCTCAGCGAGATAACCGAAGGCAGGATGACCGGCTCGGGTTCCGGTTCCTCGCCCATGGGGATGGACTTGAGGCTGACACTCCGAGACATGAGGTACAGCTCCTGGAACTGTTTGTCAAAGGCCTCGACCACCTGGCCCGAAAGGACGGAAATGACGTTCCGATCGGTCCTCGCAGCTGCCCAGGTGAAGCTAGAAGGGAAGAGGGTTAGCGTTACGTTGGGGGCTGACAGTCTCTTGAACTTAAAGCAAATGCTATGAAGGAAAACTGACTAGGGGGTAGCACTATTCAAGCCTGTTAGAACAGGGTTTTTTCCCCCATCTCCCAGGACGGTTGCGTTGATGGGACCTCTAGGGCAGTATTCTCTACCCAGACAACTTTAAGACGTCTGGACTTCAACTCCCAGAATTGAACTTTCTTCAAATTCAAATTTCTTCTGGGAATTGAAGTCCACACCTCCCAAACCCGCCTAGCTTGAATAACACTGTGGCAGACCACACAAGGGTGCATTTCCACAGCCAAATACTTCTGTTCAGTGCACATATAGTCTAAAAGTCGTTGCTTGTTCGTTTTTGTTGTGGGTCATGAGAAGAAGCTAAGCATTAAAGCTTTGCTTGTAGAAATACACTCCCAGTTGTCTGCCTGTTCTCTCCCACGAGAGTGAAGGCTCCCTTTGGCTGCAGAGTCTCCCCTAGGGGGTCTTTTACATCCCCTCCTCTTCGGCTTTCCAATGGCGCCTTTCCTACCCGCAAAGCCACAGACGCAGAGCAAATGGGCGTCAGTGGGACCCCAAACCAGGGTCTTCTCCAGGGTCTGGACTTACCTGTAGGAGCCACACATGGCTTTGTCCCCGTCCACAAACATGAACTTTTGAGCCAGGGCCCCCTTGAATTTCATGGCCGAGCGGGTGAAGAACTCGGTGCCCCCAATCGTGCCGATGCGGAGGTTCTGCAGACACAAAAGACAGGAGTGAGCCGGGGAAGAGCAGATAAAAGGTTGACGGTGGGCGATCTGCGCTTAAAGGACATTTCTTTTGATTTCGCACCCAGGGCTGGGGTTTCAAACCCGGATGGGCAGAGGGTGGAGCTGGGAGCAGGTGTGGCATGTCCGATCAAGGTATGCCATGCAAGGTTGACCTATTCAGCACAATACCTGCTGGCTGCAAACAGAAGAGGCCACCAAGCTGATTATTGAAGCATCTTTGCAAAGCCCAAATAATTTGGTCTCTGTGATGCCTGTTTTGCAAACCTCGTTTGGCTTTGATGAAGGGAGAGGCTGGAGTGAAAGCTGCTGGGCTGGCTAGTCAGAGGATCAGCGCAAGGAAGTGGGAAGTTGTGGTGTGTGAAACAAGAAAAGTGCAGAATTGCAACACGCAAACATGTGTTGTGTGCTCCCTGTATTGTAGCATCCCACGTATTGAGAAAGCGCTGAGCTAAACCAATTTCCCCAGCGCAGGCATACGAAATGCATCTGTATCTCCGGCGTTTTTATGATGTTTCTGCTGAAAACTGAAATTTGCTTCTGGTTTTTTGGCAAAAACATCCCATAGCAAACCAGTTGCCATGTTTGCTTAACAACTACTGCAAAAAAAAAGAAAAAAAATTGCAAAAATCGGGCTGGTTATGTGATGACCCACTGTATGACCGTCATGACTTAAATGGGCAGCCTGTATTAGGGTTAGCCAGAAGTGTTTTAAAGGGAGAAGAAGAGATAAGTGGAAAGTCGAAGAACACAATATAAAGTACGCTTATAGAAACAAGTCAACGTGCGCGGAAATGAAGGGCAGGTTTTAAGGAGCAGGCCCACCAGCGCTGGGAGAGGATCTGAGTGACTTGCCAAAGACCACGCGCAGAATTCTGGGGGAAGCTAACCAAAAGCCCAGCGCTGGATTTTCCTGTCTTTGTTCTCTTGGCTGTGGCTAAATGGATTTCGTAACCTCATCGCAGCTGCTCACATTTCAGATGTTCTGAATTTGAGAGAGGCGATGGGTTGGTGAAAAGTCAACAAGTCCCCGTGGCTGTTTTAACAGTTCTGGAGAATTTCTTTAAAAGTTTGGGTCAAAGGGAAGCGGAGAGTCTCCGAGGGAAAATCTCCAGGAAGAAGGTGGAGACCAAGAGCTCAATTAACTCTTAATTGCTCTCGTTCCAGAAAACACATATTTTTTTCATTCTTCATGCCCTCACCCAGCCAGCTTTTAAAGGCTGGACACCTTGTTTTGTTCTGAAGTTAATGAATGACATTATGTTTATTCCCCTCCCGTCCAGTCCAACCAGTGAATAAAGCCAGCACAGTCCGTTGAAAATAAGTAGCCTGAATTGGCAACAAGAAAGGGAAAAATGTAGTTGAGGCAGTTGTCTGAAGTAAGAGCAATTTGTTGATTGAGCCGGCTGGAGCAGAACAAAAAGCGGGAGCAAACAGCCAAGATGGATGGTTGCAGGGAAGAGGAACAGCATCACAGCTCCAGCCAAGGGCTGAGTCACTGGGCAAACATGTGCTGGGAGGGCTGGAGACATTTCCCAGCATGCCTTGTGGCTGAACCCCCCCCCCCACACACACACCTGCCTGTTGACTCTGGCCAGGTGGTGATGGTGCTGAAGCTCGGGTGCCCTCAGATGGACACCAAGACACTTACGGAAACAGAACTGATGCTCCCTCAAATGGAATTGTGGAATTTTAGGATCTGGGAGGTGGGACTGCATGGACTTCAATTCCCAGAATTCCCAGCCAGAATTCGGAGAGTTGAAGTTCACAAATCCTAAAGCTCTTGAGGTTGAGAATCGCTACTCCTATCGCACCAAGGAACCCAGCTTTCGCTGGAGCCCACATGAGCAAACATCTCCAGATCTTTGAAGCAAATGCCTTGATTTTGATTGGAGCAGCTTATGAGCTTTGAAAAGGCCTTTTGTCGGCATTATGTGCTAAAGGTGGAGCCGCATAAAACTGAGCTGTCAAAGGAAAGAGCTGAGCCGGAACGCAGGCAGGACAATTCAAAGCAAAGGGACTTTTGTTGACAATCTCCCGATGGGTAAAGTGCAATTCTGTGCTTCGGAAATGAGACCAAGCAAGGCGTCACCTTTGGCCCTATGGACACTTAGAAGTGTGGCTAGCAAGAGGGCAAAGGATACGGCCGCGTGAACCCATCTGCTCAGCCCCGTATCTCTGTCAGCAGCCTTTCAGGATCGCCAAGCAGGCTCTGATGTGAAGACTAGGGTGAACCTGGTTCCATCGCCAGCAGCTTTCTTGACGTTGCCTTTTGGAAACCCCCCCCCCCTCAAAGCGCCTCCATCCACTCTTCTTGCTCCCAGCCCCTGCTGGCTTCAATTGCAACATGGGGCCAATAGTTCTTAGGATTTGTGTGTGTGTGGTGGACTCAGCCATTTGAAACAATCCAGGTGCAAAACTCTTCCTTCATCCCTACGTATAATGCAAGAGGTGTGCTATTTTTCTCTCTCAGCTTTTATAACTTCCTGCTATCCTGGGGAGTCCCTGCAGAATGTCGACTTGTCAGTCACTGAGAATGACGAGTTATTCAGACCTCCAACAATTGTTTCTTGGCATGGGAAAAGGACCCAAGCCAGCTCTTTACCTGTTTTGGACTACGTAAGTTAAAGCCTTGGATGAGAAAACAGTGAGGACGACTAACCAGTGGAACAGCTGGCCACCAGAAGTTGTGGGGGCTCCATGACTGGAGGCTTTTAAGAAGAGACTGGACAGTCACTTGTCTGGAATGGTGTGGAGTCTCCTGCTTGAGCAGGGGGTTGGACTAGAAGACCTCCAAGGTCCCTGCCAATTCTGTTACTCTGTGCGGTTAGAAGCTGATGGACCTTGAGTTCTAGTCCTGCCTTAGGCATGAAGCCAACTGAGTGACTTTGAGCCAATCCCTCTCCCTCTATCCGAGAAGGTCGTCCTGGCAAAGCCACATCTGAAAATCTGGCCAAGGGAATTGCAGAAGCCTGTCGCCATTGTCATCAGCAGTCAGAGGCTGACTTGGAGGGGCGGGGGAGGGGGAGCTTACTAGGCATTAATCAAGACTCTTAAGACTATCTTTCCCTTAATGAGGGCTAGGAACTTGCTCTGCTAGAAACTGGAATCATTGTGAAGTTCTGCTGTCTTCTCCTCTCAGAGTTGCCGAAAGAGTGCTTGAAAGAAAGCAGCAAAGCCAGGAATGTGCTTGCAAGAGATCAATATCACGGCCACCTGGTGCCACGGAGGTTCTACCCACAAGCCCCGGGTGCTCCAGCATGGATCTGATTGGCTGGCAAGCACTGCCGTCTCCAAAGCCAATGCTGAAAGGGATCTGGGAAAGTTGCAATTATTGCAAAACGGGGAAAGTAATTATCCCCCGGAATTGAGATATCAATCAGCTCAGGCTTGGAGAGGCTGCCTCTGAAGCAGCCCGAGGGTCTTTTTTCTCTTCCCTTTTGTGGACAGCGTTTCAACTGGACCCCTGGCTGGACTTGGGGCTGTTTTACCTTCAGGTGGCCGGCGTGCATCTGGGCTCGCTCGCACATCTGGAGGAAATATTTCAGATTGGATTCGTCTATGATGATGTAGATGGCCACCTTCCGCTTGAATCCCGCCTCCAGCAGGTCTTTGAATATGTCGACGTCCGTGAACGTGTCCATGACCACCGCAACAACCTGCCGGAAGGGAGAGAAGAAGCTTCAGTCATGGGAACCAAACGTATTTCTCCATCTGGCTGGGAATTCTGGGAATGGGGATCCCAGCATTTCTGGAGGTGTCTGATTTACACCAAGCAGGGCAGTAAATCCTGACTCTCCAGCTCCATCACCACAAAGTCAAAAACTGGCTTACAGCAGAACCTCAAGGATGCGGCACGGCTGTCTTAAAGGCTTCACTGCACTTAGGGCAGAAGTCATCTCTGCACAGAAGAGACATAATCACTGAGCTCTTTCTCCACTTCAGGGTTTAAATCCTAGGTCTTTTCCTCCTCCCTCTTCAAGTCAACAGAAATTGGGCTACTGTCCTCCTGCCCTTCAGGCTGGGAGACTTCGGTTCAAGGAGTATCTGAGGATTCTGCCTGGCCTAGGAGTCCCTGGTTCCCATCCCCCCCTCCCGCCTTTACAGGAAGAAGCCAAGTAGGGAAGACTCATGTGCCGGAACAGAGCAAACATTGCTCCTCGATTCCCACCCCATAAATTGCCTAGAATGTTCTCCTTGGATCAACGCACCCCAGTTCTCCATTTCACCCCAAATATTCAAGAGCCCACGATTAGGTGGCCCCATAAAACCCACCCTCCATCCCTGAGCTTGTGGCATTTGTGGATTGCTTGGACGGGGACCACATTCCAGGGCTGGGGGCAGAACAAAATCCATTTCCCTGTGACGAGCCCTCAGCACAGACCATCTTTCCCGCAGGAGCACTCCTGGCTACTAGGTGGTCAGTGCACAACGCGTTGCATACTTTGTCCCAAAAAGCTTCTTGCATGAGAAGCAAAACGTCTTCAAGGAAAAACCAAATCCAGTTGCCTTTTAAAAAAGCAGCTTTGGGACAACCGTGACCAAGAATCTCCAGAAGCTGTTGAGATGGACCATCTCCATGCTGAACTTCCAGATCGAGATATCTTCCCTGGGCTTCCCTTTCCCTACCTGATTGAGTGTGGACCTGTTGCAGTTGAGGTGCACCAGGATCTGGCAGCGGTGGCGGCTGTTTTGGTGTTTACCAGATGGGAGGGGATGGGCTCACTTTGAAACAGGCTGCCTCAACCGCTTTCCTCAACTATCTTCTTTCGGATCCTTTTGATCAGCTGCGCCTTCGTTCCAGGGTTTTGAAGATACTTCTGGGCGAGGCGATCATGATTGAACAGTGTCTCTTCTCCATAGGAGGTCAGGACGTAGCCATCTAACCTGCTTTGGGCAGATTGGGAAACCGAGGCACGCCAAGAAGGCTAAGTGGCTTGCGTGCACCCCCAAGCCAAGCTGCTAAATGCCATCTCATGACCGAACAGCTGCCTCTCCCGTGGCCTACTTAAGCTTCCCTTGTCAGGCAGAGCAATTAGTTAGCTGTCTCAAGACGCTGTCTTTTAATCACGCTTAACAATCACGCTTCGTCATGTTAATATCAGCCTGCGTCTTGAGTGTCTCACAAATACCCCATGCGCCACACACAGCACTTTTTATCTCCATGCAAATAATCTGAGCGACAGTTGTTTAACCGTGGCTGGTGTTGCTCAGTCCCCAGGTGTGATAGGAAGAGCAGGAGGGGAAATAATTTGTCGGGAAGACTAGCTCATGGGCTGGGTGTCTGCAGAGGGTGGTCCGAAAAGGCAAGATGGTGGCCCCAGGATGGTGGAATCCAAGTTCCGTGTGGACTTTCTGTCACATGGAAAACAGGTGGAGCTTTCATGATGCCCATAAACGGAGGTGGACTTTGATTACGCTGTGGTCCCCATCTTAACATGTGCGGCCATATCCTGTGGACACCCATGTTGGCGTGAACTCGGTGGTGACTTTTGGATTTCAGATTTCCCTTGCAAAGTATTTTTTTTGTTCCACCTGCAAACTTGTTTGGGGTCCAGAGCCAGCGGCAAGTCTCACCTGGGCTTCCACAACTGGGACCCAAACGGGGAAGTTGGAGATGATTTGTTGGCATAATTAAGGGCATGATTTCCCTTCAGGCGCTTGCAGATGTTGTTTTCGTCTGCTTTCATCTTGGTCCAGGCACACGTCACCTGTTTTTGAAGCTCCTTGGAGAACAAATGTGGAGTATCTCATGGGTCCCAAGACTTCTCCTGAAGCAACTTCTCCTTGCTGAAAAAAGATCCGGATTTTTTGTTTGTTTTCCCAACGGATAAATCTGTTGTCCCGTTTTCATGAGATGAATTGCTTGGGCAAGACGGCGATTCTCAAAAACCCGGTTTCTCCGGGGCCAAAGGTTCTTAGAAGTTCTCAAATGGTTCGTCTCTGCCTTAGCAGATGGAGGAACATGGTTAGTTTTGGCTGAGGGCCCGCCTACGGCTCTTGGCTAGCTAGGGAACCACCAAAGCACCCTTGGAAATAGAAGACGCGCCTTCTCTCTTGCTGCAAGAAACCAGCCCTCAACCTTCAGGCCTCTTCATTTCTCCACATCCTTTTGTCTGTCCATCTTCTTACTGTCCGTTCATCCCATACAATCTGTCAGTCGAGTGGCTTTGAACAGTCTTGCCATCTTCAGGTAGACTGCCTCTCCCTAGGGAAGCCCTGGGCTCTGCCAGAGGTGTGAAAAGAAAGGACTGCGTGCATGTGGGGAAGAGCAGCTTTGCGGAAGGAACCCAGGGCCCAAAGGTTTGGCCAGGGGCTTTGCTGTTAGCAACCGGGTTAATCCGGAGGCCAGGCTGAGCAATCCTTGCTGGATAAACAGAGCACCACCAACGACTGGGCTGTTTACTCAGTGGCTTGCAGACGCCCCAGTGCAGCCTTTCAGGTTTTGTTCCCCCTCCTTTGTGAGTCAATAATTATTTTTAGTGCTTTGGCTACCATGGGAAATAGGCAGAGCTCTGTCAATTCAGCATTTACCTGCCCTCCAGGTAACTAACATCAGCAGCTAATCTGAGTGCCTAAAGATACACTTTAATAGTCCGGACAACCATTTGTCCAGGATGGTGTAAGATCTCCTGCCTCGAACAGGGGGTTGGACTAGAAGACCTCTGAGGTCCCTTCCACCCCAAGGATTCTACATTCTATGTACTAACAACAGAAAACAAAAAAGACCTTTCTTCTGCTGCCGCTTTCCAGAAGATAATTCGGTTGAATGATCCATTAAAACAGAGACAAAGAGGGCATAGTCCCTGCAAAGTAAATAAACATATTTTTTTTAGCCTTTTCCAGGACTTCCTTCCCAGACCAAAGGCACCATAACTGCTGAATCCCTGCTAAAGATTTCATGGACAATGTACTCTAAAAGACACCAGGACACCCTGGTTTGCCATTTTCCTAACCAGGGTTTCTGTCTCCAGGTCTCCAAACCAAACCCAGGCATCTCACAGGAAGCAGCTCTCTCTCTGAAAAGTAACCATGCACAGTTTGATTTATTCGTGTGTGATACGATTTATAAACGGTTTCCGGACAGGATGCTGTGGAATGGTTACAAACTTATCCAAGAAAACATTTCAGGAATATCATTCAGCACCACCACCATTTAAATGGTTGATTAATGGCTTTAGCTTCCCTCCCTCGGATGATCTGCCAGAACAACTCCTGCTCTCTGTCCAGAGTCAAACTGAATTTAGTTCTCTGGTTATCAAATGTCGGAGTAAGAAGCCAAGTTTCCCAAGCACTCCTCCACCTTAGCAAAAGGATTTTTCCTCCTGTGAGTTTCCTCTCTGCAACCCCCCCTTCTCCCCCCTTCCCGACACATTTTGCTTCATTTTCTCTACCCTAAAAGAAACCACTTTTTCCCAGAGAGCTGGTTGGTGCCAGCCTGCTTTCAACAGCAGATCCCAGCCCTTTCTGAGGTCCCTCCATGGCTGGATTTTTATTATGCTGGAGTTATTTAGACTATGCAGCTGGTCTGCATTTTTGAGTGGATTAGGAAGCACCGACAGAGTTTGATTCCTCCCAGCCTGTTCATGGCCTTAGAAGACTTAGCTGCTTCTGAAATCAGCCGGTCTTAAGTGTCAAGGATGTATTGTGGTGCCAGCCAAGCCTAAGCTGTTTGCCCTAACCAGGCCCTCCAAACTAGTTTAAGGAAAAGAAGGACCAGGGCTGACATGATAGCAATGTGCCAATATCTGAGGGGCTGCCACCAAGAAGAGCCGGGGGTGGGGTTCCACCTATTCTCCAAAGCACCAGAAGGCAGGATAAGAAGCAATGGATGGAAACCAGTCTAGGAGAGAAGCAATCTGGAATTAAGGAGAAACTTCCTGACTGTTACAATTAACCAGTGGAACAGCTTGCCACCAGAAGCTGTGGGTGCTCCATCCCTGGAGGTTTTTAGGAAGAGGCTAGACAGTCACCTGTCTGAAATGGTATAGGTATGCTATGGTATATGGTGTGCTCCTGCTTGAGCAGAGGGTTGGACTAGAAGACCTCCAAGGCCCCTACCAATTCTGTTATTCTGTTAATGTAAATGTGGCAGCTTTAAGCTATGCTGGCTGAGGAATTCCGGGCCCCGAAGTGCACAGGTATGGAGACCCCTGGTCTGAACCAACTGCTTCAGTTTGCTCTGCATCCAAGTGTGGCTGTTGTGAAAACCACCAATGAGATCAGGGCGGAGTTCTGCTGACTGCACCGGCTGCTTCCTGCATCCTTTTATCTCGGAACCACCAATTCCTGCCAATCCTGTAATTACTTCCCTGGGCAGGAAAAAAAAGAGATAGAGAAGACACCAGGTTGCCCAAGAAAGGGCCCAGCTGCTGGCTGAAATCACTTTGGCGTCCAGGGAGTCCTCAAGTTACAACCGTTTGGCTACCATTCAAAATTGCGGCACTGAGAAAAGCGACGTGCAGCAGTCTTCGCACTTATGACCGTCGCAGCATCCCCACGGTCCCATGATCAAAATTCGGGAGCTTGGCGTTTACTCATGATGGCTGCAGCATCCCGGGGTCGCCTTCTGCGGCCTTCCCAGTCCGAGGAGCAAAGTCAATGGGGAAAGTCAGATTCACTTAACAACCAGAGGATTCACTTAACATTGAATAGGTATTTTTGTAAAGTTTTTTTCTTGGTTTTGCTCTTGAATTCTCTTTTAGAAAGCAAAGTTATAAACAGAAACAGGGTTTTTTTTTATCCCAATGAACTGCTTTGAGGTTTGACCCTTTTTACGTTTCTCATTTATTTTTTTCCAAGAAAATAGGGTCAGCATAATTATACTGCAAAATTGCATCTATTTGAAGCTGTGGTCCAAGCCCTTTGTGCCCGCTTGGCAAGCAGGAAAACCATATTTTTCTGCAAATGTGCCGCAGGACTTTCCCCACCACCAACACTGCCGGTGCTGCCGTGTCACACATGCAGGTCTGAGCAGAAGTGTTAAGGGAAGGAAGAAGGAAGCGATCTCGAAAGACCTTTGATCTGCTCAGGTTGCCTTTTTGCCAGATGGCTTCCAAGAAAATATTTTCCCTTTTCCAAGTGCACTTATGACCAAGGTTCATTTCTGGATTAGATCACACTGAATTGGTTCAGGAGCCATAATAGAGTTTGTGTAACAGAGTGCAACAGGCTTGCATGGATGAGGAAGAGGATAAATTGGAGCCTTTTCTTTTAGGGAGAGAACTTGTCATTTTGTGAGATTTGGCAAAAAAAAGAAACCGTGGTCTCAAAAACATCCATTTGGAGATCTGGAGTGATTTTAAGTGCCGTTCCGAGCAGTGCAAGGATGAACAAATGAATTCCAAAGAAAGGTCTCGGAATAGATGGGATCTCATCAGGAGGAGCCACTAAAAACAGCAAATCTCCCCCCAGTTCAAGCAATGGTTTCGTAAACAACAGCAGTGGAGCTTTGTCACTGGATTTTTGCAGGATTTTTTTTTTCACTTCCCAATCTAGCCTACTGCATAGGATTTGCCAATGGTTGTTAGCTGCTAGCAATAGATCTTGAAAATTAAATGTTGTGAGAAAATGTGACACAGAATGACGTGGAATTTGACCTGCCCTAAAGGCGTCTGGTCTGTGATTCAGTGGCCCGAAAAGAGACAGGTGGAATTGTCCTAGACAACATGAGAAACTACTCTGAGAATGTTGAGAATGTAATGATTTATTACATTTGTGTGCCGCCTGTCTCACTCTCCAACTCTACTTTCCTTGCCTCCCTGCTCTCCCTCCTTAGTGGGTGCCGTCCAGCTGTAGGGTTCCTCTAGAATCTAGAAAGCCCATGGATCACGTTGGCACAGCTCCGACGACGGCTGAAATTCATGGAATCGCCCAACTGAAGGCATCCAGACCTGCCATTCTTCTTAAGATCCCACTGCTCTGTTCAGACCTGGGCTCCTTGGTCAAGCCAGCCAAGCTGTCAATAGCTGTCAATCCCTCTAGAGCTTTTCAATATTTCTGCACCGAAGGCTCCATTTCTGTGCAAAAAACACATCTGAACCTGGAGGTGGACCTTCTGTCCACAAGGAGACCTGCTTTGAACTGGGCAGAACCTGGGAGCTGCCTTTGACATCATAGGAGACGTGAAGGCAGACTCTCCCAGCTACAAGGGTTGTGTTTCCATCCAAGACCGACCACCACATTTTCTGACTCTTCCCTAAGAAAAACCTGGGCAGGGGAAGAAAGGCAGCAGACTCCCCCTAGGAAAGCTTTGAAATACTGAGAACTATTTCCACTTTAGGTTGAAAAAGTGGACATTTTGCCATTTTCTAGAGGCTTCTTAGAAATGTAAGATGATCACGTTTGCCACTGCAAATGAAACAGATTCTTACTACCTAACCAATTCTAGGTGAAGCCAGGCAGCTCTGAAGAGAAGCTTAATCTCCTAAGGATACTTTGATGTTAAGGCTAGGAGGGTTTAACAAGTCCAGGCTTGTCTGAGGTATTTTTTGGTGGAGTTCAACAAAGACTCAGTGCCTGAGATCCAGTGTGAAGCAATCATGGGCTGGCTGAGCTCTGGAGGTACACTTAGCCAGTACGTGTGAATTCAGCTCTTACTCATCGAGAGTCAGACCAGCCTGGTCCAAGCAACCCATCGATTAGAAGCTCCTGGGTTATAATGTAACTTGTCAACTCAGCTTTTCAGTCACTTGCTAGTTTTTCACCAGTTATGTGTAAACTTGCAATTGTTCGCCCTGTTTTCTCCCTCAGATGCGAATTCCATGGTCTTTGCTACATTAATTTTCAGTTGACAACAAGGTGGCAACAACCTGGCATCATTTGCATAGAAAATACAGATGCATCCACATCATCAAAACAAAACACATCTCTGTCACCAAAGGTTATCCTCACATGTTTATCCAGAAACGCAGTAAACAGTCTGCAGGGCTTCACACAAGATTGTGTGATGCCCTGCTTTCAGCTGACCCACTCACAAAGCATCCGTTAATTCTCACACCTGCTCTACTTCCATCTTGACACCATTTTTTTCACACTTGGCAACCCACCTTCAGATCCATATTTGCGAAAAATATTCCATACGTCAAACCTATTCCAGTTCATCAAGTGCTTTTTCTAAAATAATAACCCCCTGGGAAACTTTCTTTCTTTCTCACAGACTTGTATTTCTCAGTGACCTGCTGAAGGACAAGAATCTGGTCTGTACGTCTCCTGCTCACCACGAAGCTTCACTGAACTTTCCAGTCTTGCTTCTTGTAAACTTCTGTATTCATTTGATATTTTGAAAAGGCCTCTTTGATACTATACAAAAAAGTCAGCTCCATGTTTTATAAAACCTCATCATTCTCTCCATCATCCATAATAAGCAGTAAAATCAGTTATGCTTCTAGAAATATATCAGTTCCTTTTCATGCAAATATATGAATAGACTTGTTATTCAGTCATGTCTTGGGAACAAAGACTTGGTCCTAACCGGATGCTCACAAACCAGTCACCATGCTGGGATTTCTGATGCCCCTAGGACTTTCCTTTCACTCTCTCATCTTGTCTTCAGTGGAGCAGGGATGGGGAACGATGGCCCTTTTATGACTTCTGGACTTCAATTCCCAGAATTCCTGAGCCAGTGAAGTCCACAAGTCATAAAAAGGCCATTGTTCCCCACCTCTGTAAGTAGAGTGCTCCCCCCCCATGGCATCTGTTCAGAATATTGTGGATTTCCCTCCCAAGCCGTCCTTGGTTTTGCAATGGAGGGTAACATAATAATCATCAAGCTGAGGATGTGTACTTCCATAGACACAACGAGGTGACAGCAAAGTAGGGTTAGGGTTCCTAACTGATATCTTAGCCCTTTTATTAATTACTAAAGCCATTCCCTCCCTTCCTTGCCTGGATTATCAGCTCTGCTCCAGAAGACCAGCCCACCTTCATTCAGACCGGATCACCTCCTTCCTTTTCCTTGGACCTATTTTCCTTTCTTTCATTTCAGGTCTTAATTATGGCTCTTTTCTCTTTTATCCTCCTCTGCTCCAAAATGCCACCTTCCATAACGCCGTGGCCATAACCAGAGAACCACACTGATGTTGATCCTCAATGCACAGCAAGGCTTTGGTCAACCTGAGTTTCATGGCGGGCTTTGTGATAAGCCATGGTCACAGGGAGCCTTCCTGGCTGGTGGTGGTCACTGTCTCTCACAAGTGCCACCCAAATCACCCGAGGGTGACCAGGCTTCTTTTTGCAAAGGACTCAGAATGGCAGCCCCCACCATGCAAGGGTCCGTCTCTTTTTACCCACAGCCCACATAAAAAAGGGGGCAGGGTCTCGAAGGCACGGTTGTGGCAGCCCTCTTGGCCTCTTTTGACCGTGGGCCCCCTTGCACGCTGGGCTCTCTGATCTAGAGGCTTCTCAACAAGCCAACTTCTCACCAACTTGGAATGCAACGGACTGGCACGGGCTCAACCTCTTTCAAATATAATTACAGGCATTATATTTCATTTCTCATAGTACGTTTAATTTCTCATTATGGCCTGATGACAGGTAGCTGAAGATAAAGAAAATGGCTTTTTGGCTCCCTTTATCTCTACACACTACCCTTTGGTACTGTAATTCTGAAGGGATATAAATGTGTGGGAATCCGCCAGCAGGCACATGCCGAAAAACACCTTTATTTGCCCGTTGACAGGTTTGGTTTCCCAACCTGATGTGGTAAAAGTAAATAAATTTATGTATTTATTCTGGGTTGTCAGCGTTGTCTTTTGCAATTGAAATCGCCTTTGCGCCAGCTGCGGATCCTCGATTGCCAAACGCCAAACGACGCTCTAAAGATTGAAAAGGAACTGGATCTCACGTTCCCGATTTTAATTAATCTGAGCTGAAAGTGAATTAGGAGGAGGGAAAGGCATGTCCAGGGCTGGACCAGAGGTTTTGAAATGTGTTAATCAAGTGAGAGTACACGGAGACCGTTTGCGGTTACTTTGATTGCTTATGATATGGGCTGAATTTTAATGTAGCCTTTTATCTCTTTCTTGCAACAGCCTGAAAGAAACTAGGTCACAGTTACTCCCATTTTACAGATGGGAAGATTGAGACTGAAAGTTGCCTGGGGCCTTTGAACCACACTGCCTTTTTCCAGCTGTGCATCACACTAAATTCTTGGAGGCCCAAATCTGATTCCCTTCCTGTTCTTTTTCCCCACCACAAGTAAAAAAAATTGAGCTGGTTTTGTGCTGCTTAGGGAGACTCCGAGGCCACACACCAAGGAAGCGTAGAAGAACAGCTTCAGCCCTTCAGCCGGATTCAGTAAGAACAAGAGCGTTTGCGAGCATTTGCAAAGGACCTTTCCCTACAAATAGCTAGATCTTTGGGGTTACAGAAGGCGAGTAGCTGAGAAATTGAGAATCTGAAGGATGAAAAACTGAGATTTCGGCTCAGTTTTGATTCGTGTTCTTAGGAGGCAGAAGGTTCCTGGGAATGGGGGACGCTTCTATCTCCTCAGACTTTCCTATATGATGGATGCTGGTTTCTAACCATTAGCTCTTCATCCTGTCACTCATCCAATCCCACCTCTTCTCCCATCCTCTGGCAGAAGGGGCCTTATCCTGGGAACTCGGCTGCCACCAGAGCAGCCATCAATAAAGACCAGGATGAGTTCACTGAGACACCAGATCAGCTCTGCGGTGGCTCATCCTCCAGGTGGGCCTCCCAGGAAGTTCCTGAGATGTTGAGGTTGGTCAAGAGGACCTAACCCCCCCCCCACACACACACAAGGCACTCATGTCCACATCCCTCTCACCTTCTGAGCCTGGAAGATCATCTTGCGTACAACCTCTTTGATGTGGGGCTGGTAGTCAATGGGAGGCTGCATGTAAACGGCGGCTCGGGTCACCCCACGGTAGGCAATGGCTTCCGGCCAGCCAAGGTCCAGCTGTGGGATGGATCGGTCAGATCTTTCCGGCCAGTACTCCAAAGAAGGTCCCGGGCCTTGGTCATCGGTCTGGCTGCCACTGTCCACAGAGCCATTCCTGTCCTTGAGCGGATACTCCGCGCCCGGATCGTAGGTCTCCAAGGTCTCCAGGACCTTTTTGAGCTCCAGCTCAGAGAGGAAGTCTCGGATGTTCTCCTTCTTGAGGACTTCATAGAAGGCTTCTGGTCCTTTGGCCACCAGCGCTTCTAAGGCCAACCTCTGCTCTTCACTGTAGAAGAATTCGGGCTTGGATTCACTGGATCGCCAGTTGACGTGACTGTCGTCCAGGCACTGAACCTGGGAGTAGGCCATGGCTGGGCTCAGGAGCCAAGAATAAATACAAGCTTAGAGACGGGAAGAAATAATTTAGCGGTCTGTATTCCTGCGCCGAAGAGTTAGCAGCAGCGAACGGAGTTCTCCAGCTCTTTCCAACTCTGCCCTCGTTTCGCGAAGGTTCGCGGTCTTCAGCTGTCCCCGTCCGCTTCCCGGGCCGCTTCCTCACCTCATCTCGTAGGACCAGAAGCACCCAGGAGCTTCCAGGGGGGTCCCCGAGTCCTCCTCTCCCCAAACTCTTGGAGACAGATCAGAAAGCGGGGAGAGCAGCGTCCCGAGCGCCGGGCCGCCTCCCTCGGAAACTTTCCGGCGACCCCCTCTTCTCGCCACCCCCCCACCCCCCTCGGCTTCCCCGATCCCCGGAGGCCCCGGCGGCGAAAGGCGGGGCAGTTCAGGAGGACGGCATCTGCCCGGGCTTGGCGGGTCCTGCTTTTCCCCGGGGCTCCGTCGCCCGCCGCCAGCCCGCCTCCCACCCCGGGACGGAGAAGGGGCGCTCCTCGGCCCGCCGGCCTCCTCTCTCTGCCAGCTGGCCGGCCCGGCCGGGCGCGCTCCTGAGATGCCGGATCTGGCCGGGCGCCGCGTGGAAACTCCGGCGGCCGGGAGTGAAGTCAGCGGGAGAAGAAGGGGGGAGGAAGGAGGAACCCAAGGCCGGCCCGGCTGAGTAAGCCGCTCCTCCTCCTCCTCCTGCTGCTGACTTCACCTGCGGCCCCGGGGCGCCCCGCCCGCCTTCCGACGGTTCCTGCCTGTCCCACGCGGGGCTCCGACGGGGCCGAAACCTGCCCGGCTCCGGAGGGAGGGCCGGAAACTGACTCAGCCCCCGAGTCGGATCTCTGCTCTTCCACCTCAGGCCGGGCCAGGCGAGGTTGGGGGGCGGCGGGGGGGGGGCGAGGCTGGCCGGCCAGCTGGTCAGACTTTGGCCTCCCGAGCGCAAAAAGGCCGCCGCCGCCGCGTTCTCCAAAGAAGGGCAAAGTTTCCGTTTCATGTTTGTAAGCAGGAGGGGGTGATGGATTCCCCGAGACTCTTTGGAGGAAGATGGGAAACCCTGGGGGGAGGGAGGGAGGGGGGCTGGCAGCTCCCTGGCATGCCCGGGAAGGGAGGGAGTGCCATTCTCACGTTGCTTCTGCTCGCTTGGCTACCCCGGCAGGCTCCGGGCCGCTTCTATTAAAGGTTGCTTTCTCTTGGGACTGGGGAGTCCTGCCTTATCTGTCCTTCCCCTCCCCTCTCTTTGGAGGGCATCCCCCAGCAAGAGGGGTGGCCTCCTCTCTCCTGGGGTTCCCCCAAACTATGATTTTGCTTCCAGGCCTGGGATTCACAGGTGGATCGAGCTGCCCTGCTTGCTGTGAGTGGTTGTTTTTAAATCCGGGCTGCGTTGTTTCATTTGCTTTGTGTTTTTAATTGTTTTAATTGCTGCTATATTTGGTAAGTGGCTGGAATGGGCAGCTCTATTAAATAACGAGGATGCTGATGAGGATCATAATAACAAAATCACTCTGGGCCAATTGCAAAAGGCAGTTTTGCTTCTGAGTATTATTAAACAACAACATCTGCCTGTCCTGCATCCTTGGGAAGGCCTTGGTAGGTGGATAAAAGAGCTAGATCCAGTCTAAACATCTGGCTGACTGTGCAACAATAATATAACAACAACAACAATAATGGGATTTTGGTTGCAATTTCCCTGGGGAATGTGGGGCTGCCTTTTCTGTCTCCACTCCCTTTCTTTTGCTGCTCCCCCCTCACCCAGCTTCTCCCACCAGGGCATTGCTCCTGCAATGGGCACCTGCCCCCCAGCTGGTGCTCAGAGACTCTCTGCTTGTGGTGTGTGTGTGTGTGTGTGTGTGTGTGTGTGAGGGGGAGAGAGAGAGAGATGCGTGCAGGAGGCTGGGGATTTCTTGATGTGGTATCTGTTGCATTGTTGGGCTTCTACGGAAGTTGCTGTTCTCGCCTTGAATGTCTAATATAATAATCCCTAATGAGGCCCCATTAGTGTTATGACTTGGGCTAGTTAATTATCAGGCGGAGTCTGGGAGCTCCTGTTCAGACTAAATAATTTTATGAAAAGCCTTGGAGAACTGTGTCTTACTTCATCGGATCCTGTAGCCACTCTGCAGATCTAATGAAGCGAGATCTAGTTTGTTTGTTTATTCATGGGCCTAGGCTTAAAAACACCAGGCTGCCACGGACATCGGGTGTTTTACATAAGAAAACAGCCATAACAAGAAGGGAAAAAAAGGAAATAAATTATATGTACCTGGAGATATTGTATATGACAGAACAAAATATACGAAAGGCATTCTGGATCCAGTGCCATCGATTCTGGCCCCCGGGTCTTTCCCAAGGGGAGCCTATGGCTGGAGGCCCAGTAAGTTGAGGATCCCTCCTGTTTGTGTGGCTTTCAGATGCTGTTGGGTGTGTTGATCCAGAAGAATGCACCAGAGTCTGTGGAACAGAAGTCGGATGTGCCAACATCGCCTATCCCAAGCTGGTGATGGAACTCATGCCCAGCGGTAGGTGAAGAGGAGATGGTGTCCCTTGCAGCTTCGTGGGGCAGGTGGTCTTCTCCTTCCTCCCTTCCCCCAATTGAGTGGTTGCACATTTAATATCATCTCGCCTTTCCACAACCTCCCAGGCCTGCGGGGCTTAATGGTGGCAGTGATGATGGCTGCCCTCATGTCATCCTTGACGTCCATCTTCAACAGCAGCAGCGCCCTCTTCACCATGGACATCTGGAGGAAGGTCCGGCGGGAGGCCAGTGAGAAGGAGCTGCTGCTGGTTGGAAGGTGGGGGCAATGGTGCTCTTGGTTGATTTTGCTCTGTCAGAGAAAGGGGGAGGGGTCCACAATCCACAATCCTATGACGTCTGCGGTCCCAGCACTGCCTGCATTAGGAGAAAAGGGGGAACTTAAACATTTGCAGAAGTTTGGTAGAATATCAGCGGAGGTGGGAGTGTCTACAGCAGCCCAATGAGGGCTGAGCAAGCCAGATATCCGTAAATGTTGGCTAGCTGTTGGAGGAGGAGGAGAAAATGGGAAACTGAGATCGAAGATGAGGGATCTAATTCATCTCCAGCTGGGCACGTCAGGGTTTGTCCCTGGGATCGCATTGAAGAGGGAGATTGAAGAGTGAAAGTCAACCTCGATGGGATGCTGAAGAGTTTCGGCTGCCTTATCAAAAACTGTGGTTTTTAAAATCTGGGCCCAAAGCAACAGTGGTTCAGCCCAATGACATTGGCCAGGATCCAGAGGTGTGAGTGTACTTCTTCCAAAAACAAGTTTGGAAAGATGGTGGGATTTCCACTCTGTAGGGAAGGTACCAAATTGGGCAAAACTATTTTAGAGGCTTCAATTCCAGGCCAGGATTCTTCTCGTCTTCGTCGTCTCCTCCTGAGTAATTTTCCAGTCTCGCTTGCAATTCAGTTTCTCTTCCTGTAAAATGGGCTCGACAATCTCACCAGCATCTGCTGACTTCAGCGATTGAGCTTGTTTATCTGATACAGCGAGAACTCAAGCGACGATTGTCTGATTTGCGCACCGATCCTCATCACGATTAATCACTCAGTGATGCCCCGTTCTGTTGCCCTGTTTGGCGAGCCGAGATCAGCCGGCTCTGGCTTGAGCAAGACAAGCTGCCAACGTTGTGGCTGTCATCCTTTGGATGGCAAAATTTCACACCCTCTGTGGTGTGTGTGTGTGTGTGTATGTGCTAGCTCTGTGTTTCCAGGTATTACTGGGTTTCTTTAAAAATAAGTTTCTGTTGGATTGATTGGAGGAAGCGCCGTGCTCACCGTAGGTGATTGCTCTTCATTGCGACTCTGTGCATCTGATTTATGGACCATCTCAGGCCATATAAATTGGACAGTGCAGGGTAACAGAAATAACAGAATAACAGAGTTGGAAGGGAACTTAGAGGTCTTCTAGTTCAACCCCCTGCTCCAGCAGGAAACCCTATAATATTTCAGACAAACAGTTATCTAATTGTTTCTTGAGAACCTCCAGTGTTGGAGCACTCACTGCTTCTGGAGGCAAGGAGTTCCACTGGTTAATTGTTCTCACTGTCAGGAAGTTTCTCCTTTGAACTAAGCTTTCTTTGCCAGTAATATCGTGAGATTGCCCGGATTTCTTGTGTTTGTCTCAATGGCAAGCTGCCCTTTTAAGCAAGTCCTTGACTTGTGACCACAACCGGGACCGACATTTCCATTGCTAAGCAAGGAGGCGGTTAAGTGAATCAGGCGACCCTTTTCACCCTGCTTGTGAAACAAACCACGGCAGCCGCTGAGTGAGTCACACATTTAGCGAAGTGGCCTCCCCCCCCCCGTGGCTTTCCTAAAGGCTGCGAAGGGCGATCACGCCACCAGGGGAGGCGGCCACTGTCGTGCACACATGCTGGTTGCCAGGCCCCCGAGTTGTGATCCTGTGACCTTGGGAACGCTACGACAGTCATAAGCGCAGGTCTGGTCCTATGTCACTGCAACTTTGAACGGTGGCTAAAAGTCGGTATTTCCCCGTGGCCAATGCAAGCCGTGCAGCAAGGCAGTTGCGAATGTTGAGCAGGAAAATGGGGCGCAGACATTTCAAACTAAAGCCAGCTCCCCGTTTCAGGCGTCTCCCGGAGCAGGGCTCCCGCCGCAGGCCGCATTGGCCAGCTTTTCCCAATCCTGCTGGTTTACTTTCTCCTCCTTCAGCGACTGATTTGTGGAGGGGGTGCACCTGGCTGGGCCTGGCGTGATCTCCACCACTTAATTGTTTTCCTCTTTTGTCTCTTTGCGGTTCATCGCTTCACTTGGGAGGCACGGAGAGGGAGCGAGATGCCACCTCGGTGCAAGAAAGAGAGAGCTGTGGGAAGGGCACGCCCGGGTTTCAACCTAATTCCTCCTCGGGGATTTCGCAATGTTGAATTTGGCAGGTGGAGCGGCCCAGGTTGTCTTGGGACCGCCGAGCTTCTTCTCTGCTGGGGGAGATGGGAATTGACGGAGGGCCCCCCCTTCGCTCCCGAGAGGCTCCAGAACTCGGATTGGGTCCTGGCACCAGGAGCAACAGTGTCCCTTCCCTGCTCTGGCATCTCGCTTGATCCGTCTGGGAAATCGGGTGATTTCCACGGGGGGGGGGGGAAGGAACCGCAGGGTGACTTAAGAGAGAGAGGGAGAGAGGGAGAGAGAGAGAGAGAGAGAGAGAGAGAGAGAGAGAGTGGTGGGTTGGGGGGAAAGTAAAAATACATCACCAATTCTTGTGTTTAGCTGGGGGTGGGCATCTCTGCTGGGCTTAAAATATTTTCAGATCGTTCTCAACCTACATTCATTTAGCAACTGTCTGAAGTTATGATGGCACTAGGACTGGTCCTGGCATTGACGACCGTCATAGCGTCCGCGTGGTCACGTGATAAAAATTGGGCTGCTTGGAAACCGGCATGTATTAGGACGGTTGCATCCTCCTGGGATCACGTGATCGCCATTAGTGATCCTTCCTACCAAGTCCCGACAAGCAAAATCAATAGAAGTCAGATTCCTTTAATGGACTGTGTGATTCACTTAACATCTGCAGTGAGTTGCTGGTTAAAAAAAGGTCATGAAATGAGGCACGACTCTTTTAACCACCACCTTGCACAGCGGCCGTATTCTCCACCTTTGGAATCAAAGACCTCAAACCCCATCGCCCCCAGTCGGAGTGGCAGAGGATGGTGGGATTTGCAGTCCACCGAGGCCACGTCGGGCAAAGCGGCCTCCATCGAGGAGCGGCTGATCTTGGGGGGGGGGGAGGCACAAGCTGGCAGGTGGGGATGGAGCCCCGGTTGCCATGGGGAAGACGCAAACAAGCCCCGCTTGGAAAAACAGGGATCCTGTCTGGGCAGGCCTCTCTCTGCTTTTCCTTATAAGGACGAGACCTCCCTTTTTCTCCCTTCTCTTCCCTTTTGTCTCCGGGATCGATAGCCTTGCCTCATCCTGCCTGGGGAGTGGCACGCCGCGAGGATGGGGCTGGAAGCCAAAGGGGGGAGTGGGCCATTCCAGGGCTGGATCCAGGGCAGGTCTGGAGTCCTGGGGGCCACAGTTCCCTTTGTGTGTCCCGGGCGGCCCCTTCAGTCTCCTGGGGGGGGACAAGCAGGGCAGCGTGAGGTCAGGCTGGTGAGCCGCAGCTCTGGCCCCGAAGGATGGACCCTTTGGGCTGAAGCAGCTCTGCCGCCCCACGGCTTCTGCTGGGACCCTCCCAGTTATCAGCCATCGTAGACCTCCCCCCTTATAACTGGTTGGCTGGCGGCTGGCTGGCGGTCCGGTTAGACCTGAGTGGATACACAGCAGGCAGGGTGGGGGCGATGGCGACACACCAACCTGTGGCTCTCCCCATGCTGAACCACTGCTCCCTGCACCCCTAACCCCCCCACCACCCCTGTGAAGTCCAAGAGTATCCTTCACTGGGGTCAACTTCCAGCTGTTCCAACCTCTGCAACCGGCTGGGATGACCTCACACACCTCAGGACATCACCGTGGCAACGAGGCCGATGACATTTCCCTGACTCTGCTTTTGTTCAAGCCTTTTTCTCCTTGCCGCTTGGAGACCTTTCTTGTTTTGAATGCTGATTGAAGAATGCCTGCAATGGGCAGAACTGGGCCACTGCCCTGCTTTGGCTTTGAAAGAAGCGGTAGGGTGTGATCCTGACACACCCAAAGGCTCGGAGATGGATGGGCAGTTATGCCAAAACTCCATTTCCAGGACTTGCCGGCTATTTGAGGACAGCCCTGCGGAGTTGCCTAACTTAGCAGCTCAATTAAAAAGTCTACTTGGTGCTTTCGCATCCTATGCTCGGATCAGTAATAATCAGAATTATTAAGCTGTCAAATCTTTGAGAAGGTTCTCCATCCAACACTGTCCAGGTGTGCTGGACTGCACACACTCACCTGCCAATTAGCCTTTCTTTCTTTCTTTCTTTCTTTCTTTCTTTCTTTCTTTCTTTCTTTCTTTCTTTCTTTCTTTCTTTCTTTCTTTCTTTCTTTCTTTCTTTCCTTTCTTTTCTTTCTTTCTTTCTTTCTTTCTTTCTTTCTTTCTTTCTTTCTTTCTTTCTTTCTTTCTTTCTTTCTTTCATGTTTACACCAAATATCCTCAATCTTAGCAACTTTAAGACTGTGGACTTCAACTCTGCTGGCTGGGGAATTCTGGGGAATTGAGGTTCACACATCTTAAAGATTTCAAGGTTGAGAAAGACTGGTTCGTACCTTCTTCCTTGGTCTTCCCGAAAAGCTTACGCTCAGACATTTAAAATGTCTGATAAGTTTACATTTTAAAAAGTTACTGCTTCAGGAATTGGGGAAAGCACGTCTGCCCACAGCCATCGCTCGCCATAAGGTGCTTTCCATAGAACAAGTGGAAGCAGCCAGGCTGACTAATCAAAATTAGATAACAAAGACGTTTACGTTTGCACTAAAGATGTGTGTTTCTCATTTATCCCTGCCATCGTTTCCCTTTTTGCCGTTCCTAAGACTTTGGGTTGGGCTTTGGCGCCGAAGCCCGTTTCCTGAAATGCTGATTTTCAAGGTCAAGTTGAAAAGGCAGAGTTGGCTTTACGTCTCTGCAATTTCTTAATCATCTTCCTTCTGTTCCCCAGGAGAGCTACCAGAATAAGGGGATGCTTTCATTAAGATCTGATTGGCTTTTTTGGCCTGAGGTATAAATAAACAGTTATCATAATGATGTGCCCGGACTTGTTGCTTTTTCTTCTATTTATCATGGATTTTCTCAGTGCTGATGGTGCGTTGCGAGGATTTGTGGGTTTTGTATGGTGTGGTGGAATGTCTCAACTGTGTGTCTATCTTTTCTCTTTCGTTGGTGGCTTCCCAGAACTTGGTGGACCTCCTCAGTAGCCATGAGACACCTTTCCTGGCTGGGGCGTGTTGAGTGATGTCTTGCAAGGTGTTAATAGGCTTTGCATCTGAATTCCTTCCGCAGTGACTCTCACGCCGCAATGCTTGGGAGAAGCGGGCGAATCAGTCACTTCCGAATTGGTGCGCCATGAGTGGGTTCGGTTAGGGGTTGCCCCTGAAGTTGACAGTGAGTCAGCTGAGTTTCCACAAAATTCTTCTTGCAAAATTCCTTCCTCCATCGTACGATGGGCTGCAAGGGGAGGTGGGTGTGTTTACAAGGGTGTGTCAACCCTGGGCTAGTCCAGGCTGGGAAACCGACATCACGAATGCTACCTCGACGGTGAGGATGGATGAAACAGAACATTGAAAGACGCAAAGCACTTCCACCCCCCACCCCCACCCCACCCCCGCTTTGCTTTTACTTCTCAGACAACTAGGGAAGGTCAATTCTGAGCTGCTTTCTCAAATTACACTTCTGGGTTAGATTCACTTTTTGTTTATCTGGTGGTTGTTTATCTAGGCTGTTTGTCAAGCTCACCGTCACAGACCTTTACATCTCCTTCCCGGAATGGATTTCGGACGTTTGGGGTTGGGTCCTGTCCCTTATTTAGCCGTTCAAGATCATCCTCAGTTTTGCAGAAGTGCGTGAAACCTTAAGGAGGGTAGGAAACTTAAAATAAGTGAGAACTTCAGTGAGGATGGAGTGTTGCTGAGTGGCTTTCAAGCGCTATTTGAGTTGGGGGACACCTTTGTAACCAGGAAGGAGAAGGAGAGAAGGAGGAAGCAATGAAGAAAGGAGAAAGAGGAGTAGGGGAGGAAGGAGAAGGAAAGAGAAGAAGGAGAAGGAAGAAAAGAAGGGAGAAAGGAGAAGAAAGGGAAGGAGAAGGAGGAGGATGTTTATTGCAATCAATGACCTTCCCAGGAAGGAAAATGAATCAAAGAATCCTCGCTTTTGCTGCAGGTCGAACAGAATCCCTGGAAAAGCCCATCGTGGAAGACCCTGCTGTGATCCCTCCTTTTTGAAGCCCCTCGGGGTGATTCTGGAGGGTGGAAAATGGGGAAAGTGAGCGGGGGGGGGGAGACAGGAAGGGCAAAGTGAGCTTTGGGGGGTGTCTTTGCTGCTTTGGCAGGGTGGTGACCATTGTCCTAGTGGCGGTGAGTGTGGTGTGGCTCCCCATCCTGCAGAGCTCCAGCAGCGGTCAACTCTTCATCTACATTCAGTCGGTGACGAGCTACCTGGCCCCTCCGGTCACCGCCGTCTTTCTCCTGGCTGTGTTTTGGAAGAGAGCCAACGAGCAGGTGACTCTTGAAGTGTGTGTGTGTGTGTGCGCGCGCACACGTGTGCACTGTCCCAACACTACTCGGAGAGGCGAAACCAATCTGTGCAGCCCAGTGTACAAGCCCTCAGCCCCGGTCAGGAGAGCCTTCCTTGAGACGTATTTGATCGTTGCTGGGGAGGACAGTGGCCGTGACTGGCTAACCTGGATTTAGAGCGAAAAGTGTGGGAACCCCATTGAAGGAATCCCACCATAGCATTGGTTGGGGAATGCAGGTTGGGGAATTCTGGGAGTTGAAGTCCACCAGTCTTAACATGGCCAAAGCTGGACACCCCTGGTCTAGACGGTCTTGGCTTTCTTCCGCAGGGGGCCTTTTGGGGTCTGACGGTGGGGCTGGCAGTGGGGCTGAGCCGGATGGTCTTGGAATTTGCCTACCCCGTCCCCCGCTGTGGCATCCTGGACCCCCGCCCTTCGTTGGTGAGGGACCTGCATTACCTCCACTTTGCTCTCCTCCTGTGTCTCCTGACTGCGGTCAGCGTGGTGGGCATCAGCTGGCTGACGCTGCCCCCGCCTGAAGCCCAGGTCAGTGCAGGAAGGTTGGATGGCAGAGCCCCTGGGAGGGCCTGGGGGGCAAGAAAGCCGGGGGCAACCACAGAGGTGCCCCTGTTCAAACTGGGGTTCTGAGGGCCAGGAGGGACTGAGACAGCAGCAGAGCATCTGGGGGCAGGGAGGAGAATTAGGGGCTACGCCTGGCCCCGCAGCCACCGCTTGGAGGGGTAGAGGTGAGCTGGATCTCCAGGCTGGATTCATGCCTGATGCTCCGTCGGCTGACTCAGAGGAGGGCGTGGTTGTGTCTCTGGCTAAGCCGAAGCCACAACTGAGAGTCCACAAGGCTGGGGACGCGGAGCTTCAGAGCCTCTGGCTGACCACGCCACGGCTAAGCCCCATGGGCGAGCCGGACTCGCATTCCTGCGCTGGCGGGAGGCAGGCAGGGGTGAGCCTGCCCCTCCCAAGAGCCCCCCCCGCCTTCAAAACAGCCACCTCCCCAAACAACGTGGCCTTTTGCGCAGAGACGTTCTGGGGAAGAGCATGTACTGGAATCCCTTCGGAGCCCCCCTAGAGAACCGGGGCCATCCTCTGTTGCAGGCCTGGCTGCTTTCCTGCTGGCTCCCCAGTCGCAGGGGAGAGGAAAATACGAGTAGCTGGAAGATGCCGTCAGAAGGATGCTCTCGGCTGGAAATTGACACCTCCCCCCCCCCCCCGCAAGATCCAGCCTATAAGTGGGAAGGGAAGGGAAGGATCCGTATCCTATCAGCTGCCACAACTTCATTTTTCTGTTTTGCAAAAACACTGTAGATAAAGGACGTGACTTGGTGGACTCGGCGGTCCCTGGAGGCGCCTCCATCTGCCTGTCTCCCTGGACCCCCATCCCTGCCTGGAGCAGAGAAAGACGGTGGGTCTCGGGGGGGGGGCAGGAGCCAAACTTGATGCCAAACAAGGCAGTCCTTCTCTGAGGATGAAGACAAAAAAGTGGGAGCAGTGGACTGGGACTCAGCTTCCCAGGGATAGAAAGCAACATTACACTCGGGGGGGGGGCACCCAAAGGCCATCCAGCCCCCTCCAGGGCTGAAGGAGAGGGGAAAAAGAGACACCCGCATGTGCCAGGCAGGGCAGAGTAATGAAATGGCCTTGGTTTGCAGACACGTGTCTCCCAGTCCACGGCTAGCAGGAGGCAAACCTCTTGATTGTTCTCCTTGGCATTCCTACTCTAAGGTGGACTGCTACTGCACATGGAGGTTAGGTGGCAATTATGTCTGTGGAGAGTGCCATCTCTGGGCACCCTGATTTTTAATGCCAGCTTTCAGCTTTCCCTTCTCTCCCTGCCAGCTGCCCCAGGAATCCTCCAGCTGGCGCCCCCCTGCACCGAGAGGGACGTTGAGGGTGGACGGGGCAGGCAGAGGGCAGCCGCCACTGGCTTCTGGTCCCAGCTCTGCTCGGCCAACGCCGTGATCCTCATCTGCATCAACCTCTTCTTCTACGCTTACTTCGCTTGAAGGAGCCTCGTCTCTGAGTTCGTTTGGGGTGGGGGCAAGAGGGATGAAATCAAAGGAGGGGGGGATGTGATTGTACTCAGCACGAAGTTAAAAGAGGGGCTGTGGGTGCTTTTCAACAGATTTCGGCCCTGGGGAAGGGGATCTCGGGGAGGGGTATAGAATATTTTGTCTGAAGGGGAAAGGGTCTTAAATGGAAAACTTTATTTCCTTAAGAGACTTTTTTCCCAAGAATAAAAGAAATGACCTGGTGGGGGGGGGGCAGGAGAGAGTTCTGAGCAGCAAGCAGTTGGTGAGAGCTCAACGGCTTTTCAAGTAGCCCAGTGGCACAGCGGAGAAAAACCAATAAATCACTTTTTGAAACTTGTATTTCTGGCAGAGAAGCGCCGCTTAGGGAGATGGGGAACGCCCTCCCGTCTCCTTGGGGGGTCTGAGGGCCACTTGCCCAGCCCAGGGTGGGCGGCACCTGATGGAAAACAGCCCCCAGCCCTAGGTGGTCCTGATAAGCTTTGGGAGCCGAGCAAACACCCGACTAGGGGCGAGGCTCATAAAGATTAGGAGGGGAGGAGAAGGTCAAGGAGGGGACCGGTGGACTGTCTGACCTGCTGGATGATTATCAGCGCCTTCATTCCTCCTGCTTGGCAGCTGACCAAGAGAGAGCTGGATTGGATAACAAAATGCCAACAAAATGTTTAGAAAGAGAAAGAAAGGGGGGGGGGATATTCCCATCTGCTTCCTGAGTCCACTGGTGGGAATCTCTTTGGCATCAACAGGATAACTTTTGAGGATCTCCTCCTTGGCATGAGATCAAAACTCTGCAGGACACCCAGAAGATTTGCAGGAAATCTTCTCCTGCGGCAGGCAAAGAGGGGCTCTTAAGACCAAAGCAATCGGGGGTGCTGGGTGGGGGGAGGCGGCATCCAGAGCAATGTTGCTCAACCTTGGCCACTGTAAGATGTGTGGACTTCAACTCCCAGAATTCCCCAGCCAGCATGCTCTGCAGGGTATCTCTAGGAGGGACCTCTCCACTGTACGGTTGCGGTCAATGCATCATGTCAAGGGATGCTGGGAATTGTAGTTTTTCTCTACAAATGTGGGGTGGTAGGAATTTAAGACAAATGGTCTCCACAGTGTTGCACCAGCAGATCAGCATTCTCTTATTCCAGCTGTGGGTCATTCCACATCGGTTGTCTTTGTGCAAGAGAAGAAAATGTCCAGATGGGACAGCTGATCATTTCCGCCAGCCGAGCGAGCCAGGCAGGTCACATGCGCAGGGGGAAAACGTAGTTCCGAGGAAAAAGGCCCATTTTCACCCCGAGCTTCCCTCTCCACCAGTGGGGGTCAGAGCAGTCCAGAATCTTGAGGATGTCTCCTCTGCAGAAGCTCAGCTGTGAGGGGTTCTCGGCCGAGAAGTCGAACTGGGCTTGGACAAACGTTGGCTTCTTGGGCTGCATGGAAAAGAAAAAGAAGGAAGAAGAAAGAAAAGTGGGGTCTTCTTAGCAAGCCTCTCTCCCCCCTCTTGTCCCAGCTCTGTGGTTGACGTGGGGTGGGAGATGAGATGGTAGCTCTTTCTCAGAATGAGAGGTTGGGGATCATTCAACGAGACCGAAGGACGGAAGATGTGGGACGCCTTCGTCCACCTCATCTAAATTTGATTGATGGAACCCCTTGAGGCAAGATGTCCTGCAAGGTCAGCCTTGGCCAGGTGGACAGTGGGAGCCCAGGAGATCAAGAGAGGCTTCAGAAGAGGTGAACGTCTAAATTTAGGGGTTCAATTGCAAGTAGTCCTTGACTTAAAACCACTTGCTTAGTGACTGTTCACAGTTACAACAGGACCGGAAAAAAGCGAGGGGAAGCTGAGTGGTTCCTTACCTCCTCGGCTTCTCCATGGTCTCTCAGGAAGACCTGCCTCTTCTTGGCGATGGTGGTGGTTCGGTAGAAGTCCACCAGTTCATTGATGGAGTTGAACTTCTCCTCCCAGAGGTGGTACTTGCCCTTTTTCTCCCGAAGGACTTTGAAGTGCAGCACTTGGTCTCCGTAGCTAGGAGAGAAGCGGGGGACGAAGCTAAGAGGTGGGGTGCTCAGAGCACAGCTGGGCATTTTGGTGATGGGTTGGGCTTCCTCCATGGAGCAGGGGTTGACTTGATGGCCTCAAAGCCCCCAGCTTGGTGATTCTGGGAATTTATCACATAGGTCAGAGTCCATCAAGTAGGGTGACGTTACATATCATGTGTCTACCACCCAGAAGTCTCCCATGTCCATGAGATTGGTCAGCCATTTGTCTGAAATGCCATGGGTTATTTAGCTGCCTGGCTGGGCCCTGCTTGCAAGCTGCTTTTTCCTTAAAGTCCCATCCTTCGAAATTCTAGCACTTGGGTTAAGCCATAATTATACCCTGTTCTCCTTGCTCTGCCAAATAAGCTTTTGGCTGCTGAAACAGGAGAGACCTAAAGCTGATATAAACACAAAAGAGGCGACAGGAAACAGCTTTGCTTTCACAGCTCCTATGTCAAGTGACAACTTGCAAAGTTGCAGATTAAACATCCCAGAGAGTTTGAGCGATATTTTGATTTAGGCAATGCGCCGGACAGCAAATTGGTTCGCTCTGGGGTGCCGATGCCTGAAGTGCTCACCTTCCTGGGATGGGAAGGAAAGAAAAACCGGGAGACAGGGCAGCTGGGCCTGTGTCGTTGTGGATGAAGCGGTTGGAGGGATGTGCCCTTCTAGGGCGGGGAGAAGCAATTCAGAAAGCTTTGGGGGTCGGTTTGAAGAAGAACCCACGGTAGGAGAAGAAAAATTTACATTATGTTGACTTGTAAGCTGCCCAGAGTCATTGGCTATAGAAATTCGATGGATGGATGAAAGGATGGAAGAATGGATGGAGGGAGGGAGGGATTTGGGTTCACCTCAATAGGTGGGAAGCCCATCTCCCTTCACTTGGAGCACTTGGGGAAGGGACTCAGCTTTTTTTCAGGCAGAAAATCCCACATTCCACTGTCAACATGCTGGTTAAAGAAACCCTAAGTTACAACAGCTGGGTAAAAGCCTTCTTGGGTTTTGGAGATCCACCACTTGGAGGAAGAGTCAAAGGGGACGAGTCTTGAGTCCAGAAGAGGCCACTTTGCATGTCATTCTAGAGCAACCTTGACAACCCACTACTCTCTTCACATTGGGGGAATGTAGCCTCCCCCCCAATTCCCCCCCCCCACTGGCCACAGGGATGCCAGCATGTTGGGCAGGAAAAGGAATCTCACTTGGAATGATCTCTTTCTGGATCATGCAAAGGTGGCAGAAGGTGCCATGGATAAGCAGCTTCCTGCCCTTGGTAGACCTTCAAAAGCCACCTGCCTGTTTTCTGCTGACCCAGGAAGTGGGCTGCAGAGATGTCCTTTCTATGCCTCCTGATGCACCCAAACTAGGAAAAATGATAGAATTAGACAGCCACCACGGCTGAGTTTTGGGGGAGAACTCAAAGCAGCTTTAAATCCTGTGGTTTTCCATCTCGGGGAGGATCCTGGCCTGTTGACATCTCTTAAAAGGAGGATGGAGTTACGGAAGAATGCAAAGGCTGACCTGACTTTGCAGCTTCTGGAGCAACTTTGGTAAAACCTGTCTGGTCTAAGCAGGGGAGGAGAGCTCAGGCCTGGAACAGGACCTACTTTGTCCCTTTCTTCTAGAAGGGCAGGTCCACCTCCATTTCTGGAACTGGGCAGAGAGAAGAATAAGGCTTGCAGGTGATGAGATCTTGGCACAGGGGTGTGTTTTGATCCTGGAAATGAGTTTACAGCCCTTTGGCCCTGCAAATCCACCCAGGATGACTCCACCATTTTGGCCATATAATTGAGGGCTTGAAGGAAGCGTCTTTTCATTGCTGTCTCTGGAAACTCAACTCCCTTGTTGATCTAAGACGAATCATCTCAGCCTCTTCCACAAGCTCAGTTTGGGGTTCTTCCTCTGAAGAGGACACACCTGGGCCTTGTACCTGTTGCATTGTGAAAACACACCTAGGAACTATTCAACCCGTTTGAAAGGTGGTCTAAGAGGGGGACCCCTCCCAACTCAAGAGCCTTGGCTCCTGAATGCCAGGAGAGGCTGGCTGAATGCCTCCAGGAGATGACTTTGCACATCGGGCTCAACTGGAAATCTTGGCTTGCAATCCAGCAGGCTGGTTCGTCAATATGGGAAACCAGATTTGCTTAACAACTATATCACTCACTTAACAACCACAGGGATCTGCCTAGGCACCGTGGCAAAAAAGATTGTAAAATGGGCGTGACCCAGTCAACCACCGCCTTGCTTAGCAATGGAAATTCTGGTCCCCAACTGTAGTCATAAGTCGAGAACTACTTCTGTTTAGGTCAGGGGACTCCAAACTTGGCAACTTTAAGACTTGTGGACTTCAAGTCCCTGAGTTCCCCAGCCAGCAAAGACTTGGAGCAAAATGTGAGGTCCTGGGGCCTGGGTGCCTCCAGAGGATGCTGGCTGGGGGGGAGGGGAGGTTGGGGGGGAGGGATGATTGAGGTCTTTCAAGAATGTGCAGAGGATACAGGGTCAAGCCTGACGGGTCTGGTCTGTTCACGCTCCAGGGAACGGGAGAGCAGAAGAAGCGGAGGCCTCTCCTGTGGCAGGAAGCGGGTCAGAAATGGCCGGGATAAATCCTGCAGGCACAAACTGGTAAAATGGGCTCCAGACGCCTCTGAGAATTGTGCTCAAGGGGAGCAGAACCACACCCTGGTAAAGAAAGGAGAGGTCAGTCCTGTCATGTTTAACGGACAGCTTCGGGGCTTGTTGCTACAGGTTTCTAGTCCCTCGGAAGCAGAGGAGGTGCTTCTTGGTCACGTTTGAACAAGGCAGAGAGAAAGGAAGAAAATGCCCAGATTTGACTTTGAATACAAAATGGGTCGAGGTGGGGAAAAGGTGCCAGGCTGGCAAAGTGATGGATGAAGTCATATTTCCCCCGCAGGGTTTTTCTCCCTAATGGGCTGCCCTTGGCACAGAAAGCTTGCTGGGAGGTTGGCACGTCAGGCTCTGCGCATCAGTCTGAACTTGAATCTGAACTGTGTCCTCTCGCCACCTCCCTCCCTCCCTCCCGGGCGTCTCCTTCAGCAAAGCAACTTTCTTTGGAGAGTGGCATTGTTGCCTACCTGGTTGTGCCAAGGGGGTCATGGCAGGTGTGGGAGGGACCGTGGAGTGGCTGAGCCCCTCCAGATGTGCATGGATGAGGAGGGGGGGTCTGTGTGCGCAGAACAATGGAATGTGAGGAAGATGCTGGGTGACCTTAGAGCAGCATTTCTAACTTTGGTGACTTTAAGGGGGTGGGCTTCAGTTCCCAGAATTCCCCAGCCATTTAAGGTGGGTGGACTACCAATATAAGCAAACCCACCTGCTGCTGAGTAGCCAATCAAGATTACTGCAGGAGCGGAAGCGTGCTAGTAGGAATTTATTTTATTTTAATTGCTCTCTCGTTTCCCAAAGCTGGGAAATTGGCTCCTTCCGAGCGCCCTGGGTTGTCCTTTTTTGTTTTCCCCTGGAAAAGCCGCTTGGGCTGTTTCCTGGTGTTCAGAGAGCACCCTCTGGTGTCCCAAGCTGCATCTGACAGCAACAGTTGCCTAAAGCAGGCATGTCCTCAGGGTTCTGTTGACGGGCATTTGGGTCCTTGTGCCCTCACGGCAGGGGACAAACCCTCGCCTCCTGCCGGCATCAAGGCAAAGCACTTACTTCACGGAGATGGAGAAATCCCCTGGGCTGCTTTCGCTCTCCCGGATGAGAAAGGCGCCCCGGAACCGTCGTTTGAGGAGGGCCTTCTCGGCGCCCTGCCTGGAGATTTTGCCAGAATACCACCTGGAGGGGCAGAGGCAGGAAGTGGAATTAGGGGTGAGAAAGAGCAGGCCGAGATTCCCAACTCATAAAATGCGACAGTCATGGGGTGGCCGAGGAAGTTTCAGTTCCACTTGTAGCTGAAGAGCGCGTGGGGCGCTCCGGCCTCTCCCTCCGGGTTTATTTTTGACTCTGTGAGAACGAGAGCGGATTGCCATGCTTGAGTTCTTTCGGGGAGAACTTGAACTAAGCTCCCTTTACTACAGGAAGGATCTGTGGAGCGTGTTTGAAATAGGCTGGACACACACTTTGTGCCTAACCCTGCAGACGGAGCTCAGGGTCGGGATTCTCTTGACCTCTCCCTAAGGACAGCCCTTGAGGGCTGAGACCAGATTCGGGGGTGGGGGTGGGGGGGGCAGGAAAGGCTCCGTGTCTCAGAAGGGGAATGAATGGGGATCAGGCAAGCCAGGGTTTGGTCAGAGATTAGGCAGACTCCTCATCAAATCTCTCTGAGCAGAACAGCCCAGGGCAGGTCTAACATCGTAATCCAGCCCCATGAGAGCACTGTGGAGTTTTATCCGTCTTGCCCAAGTGGGAAAGAAAAGGCTACTTACGGATGGGGTTTCATTTTGATGTAATTTTTGGGGACGAATCCTTCCAAACCCAAAAGCTCAGCTTTGTACCAATTCTGGTCCTCTTCCATGTTTAGAATCTGTGGACTCAAAAGGAGGAATAAGCAAACATCGGGCAGAAGCTGTGGGGGGGAAACTGGCAGAAGTCTGTCGAGGGCTTGTAGCTGAGGTGTGTGGGGGTGTGTGGAGATGAACCCTCTTAAGTAGACTCTGTCCCGGCATTGAGGAAGCCCAGGGGGATATTTTAGGTTCAAGTACAGATTATTTCCCCAAAGCCGAGTGGCACCAGGGTGCATTCAAAATGCCTCTGTTTATTTCAGGTTCTAGGCACATTTTTTAGAAACACGGAACACTCTGTACAAAAGCAGGATTAATGTAATGTTCTTGAGGGTATTTTTTAAGTTTGGGAATTTAAGCAAGGTAGATCAGAACTATATCGTCTCTCTCTCTTTCTCTCTCTTTCCTCCCTCTTTCTCATCTATCTATCATCTATCATCTGTGAGCTTGCTTCAGATGGCCAATTTTATCCAGCTGTCCAACTGGATCTGATATTTGTGTATTTCAGAACAAATGCAGTTGGGGCTTGATCTGCCAACAACCCAGACAACACCCCCCCCCCCAGTTACCTTGAGCGTATCTCCCTTCTTAAAGGCCAATTCATCCTTCTCGGACGCCTGAAAGTTATACAAAGCCAGGGCTTCCATTTGGGGGCTGGTCCTTCTCTGGCCCACAGCAAGACCTCAAAGACGGCACCTCTCCAGCCTGGTTGGCCCAACTCGGTCGTCCAGCAAAGGCCTGTTGAAAAAGCCAGCCTGGAGTTCCTTTTGAGAAGCTCCAGGCTGAGTTGCCTTTTGTCTTCTGTGTCTAGCAGCACCCCAAAGTTTTACTTCCAGCCAGGGGGTCAGGAGGTAGTTTGAGGCCAGAAAAAGAAGAGGAAAAAAATCTGTGCGAAAAAATGAGACAGGAAACGTATTTGAATAAGTTTGCTGGAGGGGTGTGTGTGCAAGTGTGCGAGGAACAAAGAAGCTGCACCTGCAGAAGGCCACCTCGCGGAGGGGAATTCCTCCTCTTCTCCCAGGGGGCTTCCTGCCCCCTGCCCCGCTTGTGCTCAAGGCAGGCGCATCCGCTCGAACCCATCGCCAGCTTCTGAAATGCGAAAACAACTTCCCCCCCCCTGGCCAAAGCAAGCCTCTTTCCCCCTCAGCTGGCTCCTGTGAAAAAGCAAACACCACCAAGTAACCATTTGTTGAATTTGTGTAGTGGATGCAAAAGGCAGCCCGGAAAGTTTCTGCTCTGATTTTTAGGGGTCCTGCCGCCCAGTCAGATTTTTCCATTGTCTTGCTGTCTTCTCCATCTGTTGGTCAGGAGGCTGGGGCCACTGGCCCTGCACCGGACCCCCCCGGCCAGTTGCCCAGACGTGGGCGCAGATCTTCCTGAAATGTCTCATTTGGCCACCAGGTGGCGAGAGGCCCTTGGACAATCTTCTGCCCAGGAAGCCGCCTCGTTAGTAGCTTGAAGTGTGCCAGGTCAATCAATCAGAATAGAGCTGGAAGGGTCCTTGGAGGTCTTCTAGTCCAACCCCCTGCTTAAGCAGGAGACCCTACCATTTCAAACAGATAGACGTCCAGTCTTTTCTTAAAAGCCTCCAGTGATGAAGCACCCACAACTTAGCTGTTCCACTGGTTAACTGTTATCCCTGTTAAGAAGTTTCTCCTTAATTCCAAGGTTGCTTCTCTCCTTGATGAGTTTCCATCCGTTGTTTCTTGTCCTGCCTGCAGGTGCTTCGGATAACAGGTGGACCCCCCCTTCTTCTTTGTGGCAGTCCCTCAAATATTGGAAGACTGCTATCATGTTCCCCCTACTCCTTTTTTTCTCTAGACTAGCCGTACCCAAACCCTGCCAACCAATCTTCATATGTTTTTGTCTCCAGGCCTTTAATAATCCTGGTTGCTCTTCTCTGCACTAAATCTATGTGTCTTGTGAATAAGGGGGGTGGGAGAGAGAGTTGCCAGCGCCAAGGAGGATAGAGGGGTTGATTTGGAGAAACTAAAGCAAGGTGGTTCACTATCATTTTGTACCTCCTCAGCCCTTGATTTAGTTATTTGGGGGAAGGGGCAGAATTTTCCTACCTCTGTTCAGCATCTTTAATAATAATAATAATGTTGGAAGGGACCTTGGAGGTCATCTAGTCCAACCCCCTGCTCAGGCAGGAAACCCTATACCATTTCGGACAAATGGTCCAGTCACTTCTTAAAAACTTCCAGTGTTGGAGCAACATGTCATGGGAACTCAGCCATGTGAATCAACCTGTCCCAATCCTTTCCTTTGTTGGAACAGGGCTTGTTTGTGAGCACAGAGCCTCTGGGTAGCTTGCTTTTTAAAGGTTGCTGTTCATTTATTTAAGCATCTTTACAAATTGCCCCAGCCCACTGCATTCTGGGCAGCACAGGATAGAAAACACACACACACACACACACACACACACACAGAGAGAGAGAGAGAGAGAGAGAGAATGACCTCATTTTAAATATGCCAAGATGTGGATGAAACAAACAGCCCCTGACCTGTCACTGGAGCATCCGCGGCATCAGCGACACCCCCAGCTTTGCTCTGTCATCAGCCTTTTAATTGGGTTTGGATCGGGTCAGTGAGTAGGAAGTTAGTTGCCTGGGCAGATGTGCGTGGGGCACACCCAGTCCCTTGGGCCTCATTGTGCACAACTGGGGAAGGGAGTTGCATCTGTGTTGCTCTGGCCTTTTGTTCCAAGGCATCACATTTCTCTTCTGGCTGGGTTATCGTGGTGCCTAGGGTTTTGGGAGGAGATAGGTAAAAACAGGCAAAGGAACTTTTTGCTAGGCCAAAGGTGGCTGGCATCATTTAGCATCCCGCAGATGCCCTTGGCCTCTCATTTGGCAAAGGCCAGGACCACGGAGGGATGCAGCTCAGCATCTGTTTCCTTACTCTCCCGTTTGGCTTCCTCTGAACAGGTTGGTGAGGTTCCTGGTTCTAACCCTGCTTGGAAAAATAAGATTGCCAGGCTGGCTGTGCTCACCTCACCCTTAAGCTGGTTGCTGAAATAAGCCCTTGTCTAGGCTCCTCGTAAGCTCGCTTTTTAAAGAATGCTGGTTATTTATTTAAGTGTATTTGCAGACTGCCCCTGCCCGCTGCCTTCTGGGCAGCACAAGAGAGGCACAAGACCGTAAAAGTACCTGACTGACTGAGTCGGCGCTCTGGCCGATGCCCACCCAGCTTAGCCTGCTGTGCAAAGGCACCGGCCATTCTTTTTCCTCCCTCCCCGTCAGTCTGGCAAAGCAGATTGGTGGGAATCGGGTGGGTGGCAGCATCTGCAGCCTGCCTTTCCAGTTTAAAAGGAAAACAAGGAACGAATCAGGGAATGGAGAGCCGTTTCCGAGCTACCCACAGGCGTATCTTGACTTAGTATGTGCTTTTACTGGATGTAGGCTCAGGGCAAGATCTATTTTGCACTGCACAACAGCCCTGTGAGGTGGGCTGAGCTGAAAGAGAGCGACTGGCCCCAAAGTCCACAGGGTGTTGCAAGACTAAGAGCTAACCGGAATCTATACCAGCCCAACAACTTAACCAAAATACCCACAGGCTCTCTAATTTATTTCAAATGATTTTAATGCTTCTATTTAGATATTATTGATGTTTTTTGGCTGTGAGTGACAACTCCACCAACAGCCCCGCCCCGGGACAGGCAGGACGAGGTTCCAGTTCTGAAGGCTGCTTTTCTTCAGTTCCCACCGATGTCTGGCAGGGCTGCCAAAAGGATCCTGGCTGCTGTCAGACACATCATGCGCAGCCAGGCTGTGTTTTGTTTCTTACCGCTTCCTTTGCTTTTCCTGATCTAGTGGAAACAGCCCGTTTGGCCAAGCGTGGGAGGAACGTGGAGGGGAAAGGAAGAGGGAGAGGGGGACAAGGCAGCCACAGCCCCCCAGATTTCTTCCAGGGGTTCCTGGGAAGTTCTGGGGTGCCGCACACGGCCACGGCCTGCAGGTGGGAACATTCAAACGTGATGCTTTGACTGGTGAGTGCATCTCAGCATCCGGCTCGCCTCTCTCCGAACCGGCTCTTCCTGCATAAACACTGGCAGACTTCCAGGAGATCCATGTGGGATCCAACACCCCCGCTTGAAAATATGCGCAGCCCAGGAAGCAGAGGCAGAAGGGGTGATTAGCTGCTGTGCCAGCCCTTCATTAAAATGCTCAGGGAGGGGGAAACACTCAGGAAGGGGGAGCCAGAGAGGCGGGGCAGGGGGGGAGGGAGGGGTTGCCTATTCATCTGATGAAAACCTCCTTCTTGATCCCCTCTGGATAACTGTCTGGTTGCTGGAGGGCATGGAGAAGTGGGGAGCCCCTTTTCTGGAAGGAAGGCAACCGTACAAACCAAGGAAGCTTCCCGTTTTTCAGTCTCAACCCAGTGGGATTCGGGAAGGTCTCCATTCTCCAGAAGAGCCGACTCCAAGGATCAGCAACTTCCCTGCAACCTCAGCAGCTTTAAGATGTGTGGACCTCAACTCCCAGGATTCCTCTGTCAGCAGGCTGGCCTGGGGATTCTGGGAATTCTAATCCACACCTGGCTGGGGAATTCTGGAGGTTGCATCTTAAAAATAGCTGAGGCTAAGAGGTACTGCTCCGAGCCCAAGGGCGACCAGTGAGGGAAGTGACTCAGCGGGGACCCTTGAACAGGGATCCCCTGGATCAGAAGCGATCCTCGGAGAACTAAAGAGGAGGAAGGTGGGCAACTGGCTTAGCCTTCCTGGCTGGGATTAGCATTTAAAAAAGATGGGAGAAAGGTTTGGCCGCATCTGGGCCAACACAGCGGGCCTTGAGGCCCCCAACGCCCTGGCACCGGCCCAGTTGGGTGAAAGCAGCCAACAGTGTGTGAAATATAAAAAGAAACCAAGGTTGGTGGGATTTGTCTTCTCTTCAAAGAGAGATGAAGTCTTTGCCTCTTGAGCTTCCGAAAGTAGTCATCTACTGCAGGAGAGAGTGCCTTCCTCCTCCTCCTCCTCCTCCATTAACCACTGGTCCCTCCAGGTGTTGGGAGGAAGAGGCAGCAGCTGGCCACCTTCCTCAAGTAGCAGAAGAATGCAGCAGGGTGCCAATTAGAACAAATTATTGCTTGCCTGTCTTGCTTGGCGTGGAAATACCCAACCAATCCAAGCTCTGTGTGTGTGTGTGTGTTTGTGTTCTCAGCAAGCCGCCCAAGGCCCAGGTGACAGCACCGTCTTTCGGGAGCGCAGAAGGCCCTCTGAAGGTTTCCCCCTCCTCATCTCGCCACATGCACAGGAAACCCTCAGCAACACACAATTTTGCTTCTCCATTTTCAAATGTCAGGTGTTTGGTCTTATTGCGCCGCTCTAAAAGGGGTGTGTGTGTGTGTGTGTCTTCCTGGGGGTTAGGGAAACAGCACGTGGAAAATTAAGACTTCAGTTTTCAGATGAGCTTCTCCTTTCGTTAATTTGGAATCCGACCTGGCTATCTGTTCTGCTATGCTCCGTTTTCTATAGGGAGGACTGATCCGACACAACCCTTTGTTCCCCTATTGATTTCTTTTATGACTCTGACAGCTGGAGGGTGTGTGTGTGTGTGTGTGTGTTTTCCAGCCAGATCTTCTAACAGATTCGGAGACTGAACCGCACAGAAGCCAGACACCTCCTAGGCTTCAACCTCATCAAGGGACGCAGGGAGAAAACGCTGGGCTGCTTGTGGTAAGAAACGAATCCAAGAGAAGATGCTGGTTCCCGATGCCGCCTCCTCCATCGCTGGCTGGCTTGGAGAGCGTGGCAAACGAACGCGAACAGCCCGCGTGGCTGGCTGAGGAATTCTGGGAGTTGAAGTCCACCAGTCATAAAAGGGCCACGTACGAAGACCCCTGGCAGCGCCGTTTACCGCTCTCGTAGGCGTCCCTCGGCCAGCGTGCGCGGGTCCTTTAAGCAGCGACGCGCAGATGGAGAGCCGCCTGCCCGCCTTCCCGCTTCCACGCGGAGCCTCCCTCCTGCGCGTGCCGGGCAGCGGCGAAGGCGCACGCGCAGACTCTGGGTCTCCCGGGCAGCCAGGGCGCCTGCGCGGGGGTTTCTCCGGCTGCGGATACGCCCTCGCGCGGGCACGCCGGCCGGGCGGGAGCGCGCCCCTCCCTCCCCCTCCCCTCCCCTGCCCCCTCCCCCGGCGGGGCCGCCATGTTGGGTGGCGCGTGTGGGCGGCGGGCGTCAGAGGCGGCGGCGGCGGCGGCGGCGGCGGCCGGCGGAGCCCCGAGCCGAGCCGGGCCGGCCAGCAGCAGGTGGGAGACGGCGCGGAGGGGGCAGCGGGGCCGGGCTCCCTGCCGGCGGGAGGGGGCAGCGCGGTCTGCGGAGACCCCCGAAGGCTCTTTCGGGGAGGGGGCTCTGGCCGGGCTCCCCGGCTTCCCTCCTGCCTCCCCCGCAGGACCCGGACCGGCCCCAGGGGCTCGTCTGGAGGGGGGGCTCCGCCGCCCCCCATTGGCAGGGGGCTCTCCCTTCAGCCTGGGTGGGGAGGGGGAGGGCTTGCTTCTCTGGGGGGGCGTCTCCATCCGGGATCCTCCGGGGGAAGGGGGAGGAAGGGGGGGGGCGGTTTCAAGGGGGGGTCCACCCTGCCTTGGCCAGACCCTGTCACCCCCCTTCCCCGCCCCAATTCACCCCCCCCCCCCGCCTTTGGGTAAAAGATGCTTCCCACCAAAAAAGACCCCCCCCTTTGGAATGGGTTTGCTTGGGTGGGCCCAGAGGAGGGCTTGAACCCCGCTTTTCTGCAGCCCTTTCGGGGTCTCCTTGCCGTTCCCGAACTCCGCGTGGCTGGTGCGGGCGGGGACCCCCCTCCCCGCGTCTTGGAGTCCGGCTCGGGAGGAGGACGTTGAATCTTCATTTGTTTTTCTTTGTTTTTTGCTGGCCGTGAAATCTGGCAGCCGAGGCGTCTCGTGCAGCTTTTGTGCCTCTGATTAAAAGCCAAGCTCTCCCCGCAGCTTCTGCCCTTTAACCAGAATTAAATTGGGCCGAAAGCTGCTACCGGATTCCTCCTTATTGTTATGGTTTTTTGTGGGTGTGTCTTGCGCTTGGAAATGATGATAGAGCGTAAACGGGAAAAAGAGACCGAAGTTGTGTGATTACCTAAAATGGACCCAGAAGGGAAAGAATTGGCTTCTCTGTCTGTGTGTGTAAAAGGGAAGAAGGTCGGTTGGGTTGAGCTGCTGAATATCCAAAAGGTATCGGTGTAAAGCAAGTGGGCGGGTTGAGCTATGGAAGCTGCTTTGCATGTCTAGAAAATGTTTGTCTTCATCCGAAATGGGAAGGAAACACACACAGGATGGAGAATGGTCTGAGGTGCGGTGTGGGTAACACAACACAACAATTCTCTTCCTCCAAATCCTGAGGTTCTTTTCAATCAAATTTGAAATGTCTTTCAGACACGTTGGTTGAACGGTGAATTTGTGCAATCAGGAGCTGGAAATTCATGCAGTCGGAATGTGTGCGTACTGGGACTGTATTTTGTATTGGGGGGGCTTGTCTTTGTGAAGGAGTCTTTCTGAAGGGATGTGTAACGCAGGGTAGATTCTGACACCCTGCATTCTCTGTCATTTTTGTTATTTTCATTAGAATGAGAGCAGTAGGTTTTTTAAATTCACAGCAGTGAAGTCTGTAGATGGTGGTCTTTCTTTTGCGGCTTCAAAGCTTGTTCCAGCAACCCCAGAACAGTCAATTCCAGGAAAAAGGTTTTCTCCTCCTTCTACCTTGTCAATTGGAATCAAAACAGTCAGAAAGGAGAGGTCTGTTCACTGATTTTCCAGCTATTTTTCTGTCATTTTCTGTTGCATTCTGTTCATCGGCAGATCATTGCTGAAGCATTTGTTCTACCCTTGCAGACATTCCAGGTTTTCCATCAAATTATTGAATTTTAAAATATTTTATTAAAGTCTGTGTAGTTTGGGAGATATTTGAATATCATATGAGTTTAACATTTTAACGCATAGGGACCTGCAGTAATGAAATACTGTGATGATACTTGGTTTCTTCCCTGTTGTAGCACAATTGAGAAAATGCATTTACATTAAATGCCCATATTAAAAAATGGTGACTGATTGCAATTATGAGGTAATATCCAGAACAGTTTTGGTTATCGATGCATTGGGTACAGTAACCTTCCTTGGTGCCTTTTAAGAGAGTTGGAACCAAGTAAAGATAAAGTAAATCAACTCCAAATGATTTCATGGAGACACCCCTGACGTCTTGGATATGTAGGTTCTGCTGTTTGGGGAATTTTTATTTTTACTTTCTGGTCTAGTCTGATATTTCTTGTGGTCTCTCCTCCAAGTATTAATCGGGTTCTTCTGGCCCTGCTCAGTCTTTGGAGATTAGCTGAGAATTTCCACTGATAGTGCTGGAATTTTGTGAGTTATTGGCCTCTTGTTTATGGAGGTGTTGTGTTGAAGAACGCTGGTTGTAAATTGGACCTGCATGCTGGTACAGAGCTTGTGAAGTCTGTGCCGTGGGGTTATGATTGGGGTTTCCTTGGTTCTCTGCACCCCCCCCTTTAAAAAAAAGTGATTGAATCTAACACAGATTTATTATAACTTCATTGAAAAGGAGTCTGCAGCCTTTTTGTGCAGACAAGTAAGTTAGGAATCTTAATATGTATGAACTGGCTCTACATCACTTAGAAATGTTCAATTGTCAGTTGAATCTGTGGAGATCTATCTGGGAGTAAATTTCACTGAAATATTTGAGGCATGGCCAGCTAAGCATGAGATTAAATATATGTGGCTCTCCTGAACAGTCCCACAGAGAGTGTCAAAATACGGATGCGGATACGAAAGGCTAATAATGTTTAGGGATTGACTCTGCGATACACAAGCCTAACTTCAGGGTTGTTGCAATGGAAATTCATTGGCAGGTGTAACAGTTTCTAGTTTAAAATACACTACAAAAGATCATTGTGACATTTCCTCAATATGGGTTAGCTGTATGAATAGTTTAACATTGTTTGTAGAAAGGCAAACACATTGCCACGTAATTGGAATACATATTTTTTTGTAATATTATCATTAACAGGGACTATTTCTACTCAGAATTAAGCCCTACTGAGTTTAATGGCGGTAACTGCCACATAAGTGTGTAGCAGACTGTAGCCTTTGAATTAAAATGGGAAGCCTTCTTTAATCATTTTATTTACTGATGTGTCTTTAGATTCCTTTTCTTCATTCTGATCTTAGCAGATGTCTTCCAAGTAATTTTCATGTGAAAGTATAGTGCCATTTGCCAGGGATCAAATAAACCAGTCTAACTACACGACATGAATTTTCAAGTTTTGACTTGTCGATAATGAGTATTTTGGTTTGTCTGCAGCTTTTTAGAGTAAAGTAGCAATGTGATATATATTTATTGGTATATGTGCATGATATATATTGGCGTTAATTCCTAGCCAATATGGCTAAAGAGCACATTTCCTGCGAACTGCAGATATTGTACTGTATCACATCTGCAGATCATCAAGTCTGGATCTTAGTCACAGGGCCGAGAAACTGGCACTTTATAGGGCTATAAAAAAGTCTGTGTTCTTGCTGTCAATTTTGTTTTTTTAACTTGCTGTTATTTATTGTTTAACTTATTAATTTTTTTATTTTAATTTTTAATTCATTGCAGCATAAATGTGATACAAATACAATAATTTTATTATGGGGAAGCTGTTATAATTCACTTTGAGTCTGGTGGTTTGCGAGCTTCCCTGGAAGGCATGGAAAGGCTGCCGGTCAGTGACTTAAATAGGTTGCGCAGGGCTACCCCACGGCTGTGGCGTGAATCCATCAAGCAAACCCTTCCTTATTTGCCAGAGTTATTTTTGGTTCCTCTGTGGTTGAGCATAGTAAGAGGGTGTTTTTATAGGAGGTGAACTCAGTGGTCAATATACGTAGAAACCGACTGTTGTGTTTGCAGAAGATGCGGAATTTCTGCTGCATCTTGAAACTCTTTTCCTGGGTTCTTTGGAAGCTGATCAGATGGTCACAGATTTCCCTAAACACCAGCTTGCAGTTCTTAGCTACCCTGAACTGAAGAAAGACCTTGCTCAGCCATACGCCCACCACCAAGGTCATAAAAAGGGCTAGCTAAACTTGGTTTGCTGAATCTGCTTCATAGAAGAGCATAGCTCAATTTGAGAAGGGATTGAAGCCCATGCCCTAGCTAGCCCATTGCTTAGGACACCTTAGGACTAAGGTGCAGGAACATTTGTTTGCCAGCTTGACCAATTCTCTTCCGAGCTGGGATAGTGAGCGTGTGAGAGGTAAGCACAGCCTTTTCAGGGTGTCAAAGAAGCCCTGCGGTGTAAGTAATCTTTCCGTCCTGTTGGTCTCCAAGTGACCATGGATGATGGGCCTTGTTTACAGTAAAAATAGAGCGTGCTCCTTTTCCTAAGCATCCCCCAGTGAAGAGTCTGAGCTGCTTGCAGGAAGCAGGCCATTTGTGAGGCCAGAACATTTCAGCTATCCCCCTTCACAGGGGCCTGGGGCATTGCCCCCACCCCTCCTGTTAATCCCTGCATGCTTGAGGACTTGGGAAGGTGGAAGGAGTGTCAGTGGAAAGCTACAGAATTCTAGACCAGTTCCTCACTTCTCCAGAATTTCAGGTTTTAACTCACTTGTCTTAAGCCAACCTCACTGAAATAAATAGCTAATGGAAAGTATTTGTTTTCAAAAATAGTTTTTAGTAGCCATAAAAGATTTCCATGCTCAGTGGGCCTATAGTTTCTGTAGCTTCTCTGCGTGCTTTTATGACGTTTGAAGCAACTTTAATGGTTAGTTGTTGCATTCCTTATGATGAAGAAAAGGAGAAATGGAAAATGTTCGCTTCTAAAGATGTTCTTCGTGTTTAGACGGACACTTTTCAACTCCTTTAAAAGTTCAAAAAACATTGTGGTTCCCAGTTTACTTAATGGATTTAAGTGGAGTTAAATTGCATACAGTGTTGTCTGGATCTTCCTGTTATAATTTCTTTCATCTTTAAAGTTATACTTGTGTTTTAAAAGTTGTTTAATAATGTTCACTGGGTCCATGAGACTGGTATCCTCTTGATCCTCTCGAGTTAATCTTCGAGATTGAAAGAGTAAATAATAGCTTCTCTGGGTTATTGTGATTTATGAGGTATAGTCAGCTCTCTGAAACTGCGAGTAAAGAATGAACTGTTCTTCCATAAATGAAGCAAAGAACTAGCAAACAGAACCTTCGCTGTCTGGCTTCATATACAACATCTTGATTCTTATTCCCTGTGCCTCCTTGGTCCGGTTGCAAGCAGGTAGAGTGTTACAATTAACTAGTTAATTAAAGTGAGTGTATTTTACGCTACAAGAACTCTGCATTTCAGGGGATAATTTTTTTTTAAAAAAGGTCAAACATCCTATTCCAGATGTATGTTTAGGCTTTTGTTTGTTGGTTTTTTTCTTGTGGCAACATTTGTGTTGTGAATACTTGAACACTCTGTAGCCTTAATTGAATCATTCATGTTACAGATGAACTCTTAACAAAGTTGCCCTTTTTTAGGCTGTTAGCTAGGATACCTTTGACAAAAATGGAGTTAGCACTTCAGTAAGGATACTTTGGAACTATTTGCAAACACTTCCTGTTTTATTTCAATAAGGCGGAAAGTTTAATATGTCCCAATGCAAGGACGTTGAGCAAGAGATTGTCTGGAGGTTTGGTAACACAGATGTTGTGTTTGCATTGTCCAGATGGTTCACAATGACATTTAGGGCCAGGGTGTCCACTCTTGGCAACTTTAAGATTTGTGAACTTGAACTCCTGGGGAGTGGCTGGCTGGGGAATTCTGGGAGTTGCCAAGGTTGGACATCCCTAATTTAGAGCCTTGATGTGAAGCCTGCAAACCCCCCCCCCCCAAATTTCTGCTCAGCCCAGCTTGAATCAAACTGAATGTGCCAACACCTCCACCTTGTAAATGTGTTCAACAGGATGGTCAGCCGTTCTGTAAGTGTCCCAGTACCAAACGGTACTTATTGCACAGACTCCACCAACTGCTGCACTGCTTGTTCTTCACATAGGAGCTGTGAGTCCAGGAGCCCCCCCCCCTGGGTTGAGCACTTGTCCTTTCCAGAGAGCCCCAGCCCCTCGGTCTTGGCAGGATTGAGCCCAGTTCTTTCCCCCCCTGTCCAAACCTGAACAGTATTTGAATCTTGAATCGGGACATTTGCTTGCTTGGGTTCTTGCCTCTTAATCCAGGTCAGGGCTGCATTTTTCACTGCAAATAAACCAATGGAAGTAAAATCTCTTGTGAATTTTGCAAGCCTTATTTCAAAATGAGTAAATTGCAATTTGGCATTTGGGAAATCTTCAACTGTGGCACATTCCATCTATCATACACTTGGTCTCAAACCTGATGGGAATGCACTGCCTGAATTGCTGAATGGCCCTACACCTTGTAAGATCAAGAGAAGTGTCAAATGGGTTTCCTTCTCTGCTTCCATAGCAGTGCTTAAGATCTGCCATGGTCCTACTCTGTGCCCCAAGAAAATTCTGGGCACGGAAATCTGATTTTATTCTCTCTATCTCTGTGTCTGCAGTCCAGCTTTCCCCAACCTTGCACTATCTGGATATGTTGAATTGCAACTCCACTAATCTCCAGACAGTATGTTTGTGTTTATCCACTTTACTCTTTGTTGTACTGTTAAGAGTAAGCCCGCATTGGGCCATGCGGTGATATTAGCATAATTTGAGGGTTGGAATTGTTTGAGGGCTTCTTCGCATATATGTACAGCTCTCTGCTTTCTCCATTCCTTGAATACCGATGTGTTTGTGTTTGTGTGTTTTAATCTCAAAAATACTTGGTTAACTAGTTGCTCCTCATGAATCAGATTTCCTGTTTTCCTCCTCCTCCTCCTCCTCCTCCTCCCCCCTTCTCAGTGATTTCTGCTGATGGTTCAACAGGATCTCTTCTGGCTTTTATTTCAAAAGCACCCAATTGTGTAACATGCCTTGAGTTACGCAGAGCTGAAAGGCACATGACGAAATCGTCTTGTTGAAAGAAGGCAAGTCCGATGATGGGGCATGGAGACTCCTGAGTTCCTTGGGGCATGGTGGTGCAGCAGATGGTTCATCAGACCACCTAAACTTGGCCAATAATCCATGCTTTCCCATAGCTTTCTTTCCTAGAGAAAAATTCTCCTGAGAGCGTCTCTTTCCCTTCGGTAAACTGACTGTGAAGTTGCAGAGTCAGTCTCAGCCTTAGGATCAGATTCAGCAGTTCTCTGCTCAAGCTTTCATTCTAGAAGTTCTGAGATGGAAACGTAGGGTATGTTCAAGGACAGCTGTCAACTAGTTTGTGTGCTTTAGAAGAATGACACTTGATTTCCTTTTTCCTTTCTGAAATACATTTTACTTGCTAAATCTCAGCTTGGTTCTTTTTTTTCTGCAGAACTCTGTGTTTAGACCGTTGGAATGCGAGAAAATTCCTGCGATCTCTTCCAGGACTCCTTGCTGTTCTGTTGATACGTTTTTCCTTTTTTTTACCATGGCAGAAAAGGTCTGATGCGTGTTCTGCATATGGACTTTTATGCCTAATGCCCAGTTTTATTGCATCTGTTAACCGTCTGTTAACTGTGATAGAATGAAATATAGAATTCATTTTCCTGTTTAGCTCTGGAAACAAATCTTTTGGACACACACACACACACACACACACACACACCCTTTTAAATGCACAGCTTCTTTGTTGCATTGGTGTCTGATGATTTGTTACTTCTAACCCAGTCTCCCGTGAAAGATTTGAGCAAGGGGTGTAATGAAAGCCCAGTTCTTTGTTCATCCACCTGAAATGTCAGGGAAAAGAGGCCATTTGGAGTTGAAGAGCAGGGGTTAGGAGAGTTGAGGCTTCCTTCCTGTATCTCCCTGGGACATTGGGGGTCTCTCTCGCTCCTTTTGTACCACCGGAAATACCGTAGTTGGATTCCAGAGCTGCAGGGGGGTCCCCGGGCTTCTCTTTGAAATCTGGTGGGCTTTAATTCCAAGTGAGCAGATGGGGCTTTCTTTCTTTTTTCTTCCTAAAGTGGTATTAGACCTGGAACAGGAAACATGCCTGGCATGTTTTACGTTTCCAGTAGAAGAATGCAGGTGGTGCTTCTTCTTGCTTTCAGTCAACTTTTAAAAAAATCTGTGGGTCGTTAAGTGGCTTTCATTATCCTGCAAACTCAGAACTTTCCTGCAGTTTCAACCAAATTGGAAGGTAAATAAATAAATAAATAAATAAATAAATAAATAAATAAATAAATAAATAAATAAATAAATAAATAAATAAATAAATAAATAAACCTTTATTGTCAAAGTACAACATGTGTACATTGAGATTAACTGAGCCTCCCCCCCCCATGCTCTCCTCCCCCAACACACAGTGACAACAAACCCTCCATCCTACCACACCATGTGGACCAACTACACCACACACCGGCCTCCCAAGGTGTGATGCACTTTCCTTAATACTCCACAGAGTATTAAGATACGAATCTCCTTTTGCTCTAACCAGGCAGTAAGTAACTCGGGGGTGTCCAACCTTGGCTGTTTTAAAACTTGTGGACTTCAACTCCCAGAATTCCCTAGCCAGCCATTGAAGTTGAAGTCCGCAGGTCTTAAAGTTGTGGACACCCCTGGGGTAACTTAGTTAACCCTGAAGTTAACTTAACTGAAGTTATGATAAAACACTATGCCTGGTGCTAATTATTCATGTTTTCTGCTCTTCCTTTTGGAGTTTTGTACGCTGATATTATTGCACCATAGAATGTACTGTAGTAATCTAGTTGTTGCCTATAATTATAAACATTTATTACTTCTCTGTACACGGCGTCTCTGTATATACATCTAGGAGTATGGCACCCTACTTAATTAAAAGAAAGGCCTTGCCTCCAAAACTGGGGAGCCCTAGCTGTATCGCGAGTTTGGAAAGTTATGCGTGAAAAGACCCACCTGGGATTTGGAAATCCCAAGTTAGAGTGAGAATTTCTGAAGTCAGTGGTAGATCGCGTACTTCTGTAAAGAAAGCCAACTAAAAGTATTAGTTGTTCCTTTAATGACCGAGTCTAGATTGTGTTAGAAAAGGGGGCTCTGGCCATGATGGATCACGACGATTGTGGTCATCTAAAGCTGCTTCTCAGCTTCTAAAATGCTTTGCCAAGGTTTTTGGCCAAGGACAGAACTAAAAACAGTCTGGAAGCTCCCCAAGGCAAAGCGACCGTTTGCCTAATGTGGTTTTGGGAAGAATTTAGCTTCCAGTCTGCATATGCGTTTCCCCCCCCCCCCTTCTCCACTGTTCATAGTCCTGCCTTCCGTCTGAGTCACACACTATGTTGTTGAGAAGGCCAGAAAAGGCAAGTGTTTTTGAGGTCTGACACAGTGGCTGCATCAGACTTATCAGGAGGCCTAATTGCAGATACGGCTTCAGTTGCAGGAATAAATCACAAGATCCCAAGAGAAATGAGTGCTCTTTGACAATAAACTGACAGTTTGCCGCAACTGCTGGAGGAGCGCTCTCTCCCTCTCCCCCCCCCCTCTCTCTCTCTCACACACACACACACACACACACACACACACATCAACTTGCATTCTGGTATTTTCCCCAAGCAGCTGCTGCATAAAGTTTAATTTTCATTGGTGCTGCAGTTGCAACTTCATGGCCCTGTAGAGACCCCGTTTCTGCTGAGTTTGCACATTTTGTGGGCGGTTCATCAGTAAACTAATAATCCACAGGGCCTCTTTAAAGAAGGTTAATTCCCTACTAATGTAATGCTTTGCTTTTAATGAAAGAAATTTGTCAATATTTACCAGATGATCTATTTTACCTTCCTGCCTGTCAGATAGTGACTTGACAGATGTTTTGCAGTCTTGATAGAAGAGGACCAGAGGAGGATAGGAAGCAGCTGGTGCCCTGGGGTGTCAGGGTTCTCGGGCTGAGACACCCTTCCTGTGGGGTCTGTGCCAAAGTGTGATACGCAGGGAGGAGGGGAAATGATTTCAGCAGAAGTTGCTTCGAGCCGGTGGTGCCATCTTGTCTGTAGCCACAGCTCAGTCCTCCTCCTGGTCCTTTATCTGGCAATCCGAGCTGTTCACGATGTTTTATCTGCGTCTGGATGCCTGAGGAAGGCCTCTTGAAACACTCCTGTGTGGCTGTGGCTGTGCAGCGGCGAAGATATTGCTGTAAATGGGCTTTGGACTCTTTTCCACCATCCGTCTTAGCTGTGGTCTCTGCGGTGATTTAGTTTCCCAGGTGCCGCTGAGGAGAGCTCCGGTCCTGGGGACGGTTCCTCCTGTCATGCCACCCCATTGACAGATGGGATGCTGAAGTTGGATTTGACTATTTTTCAAATGCTAGAAAGCCATTGCCATGGTTACTAATGGGATTTTCCCTCCTTTTTAGGTCAAGCTTCCCAGTTTCTTTTGCACCTTCCATGAGGGGAGGAAATGACTTTATCAGAAATTGCTCCAAGTCGGCTGTCCTCGCTCTGTCTTCCTGTCCGAGGGACTTGCAGAGGGGAAAGCGCCCCGGCAGCCAATCCCTGAGGACTTTCGGGAGGAATCTGCCTTGACGGAGCAGGAGATAAAAATGACAACTTCGTCGATTAGGCGGCAGATGAAAAACATTGTGAACAATTATTCAGAGGCCGAAATTAAAGTCCGGGAAGCAACTTCCAATGATCCCTGGGGTCCCTCCAGCTCCTTAATGACCGAAATTGCGGACCTGACTTACAACGTGGTAGCCTTCTCTGAAATCATGAGCATGATCTGGAAGCGGTTGAACGACCATGGCAAGAACTGGAGGCACGTTTACAAGGCTTTAACCCTGCTGGATTACCTGATCAAAACTGGGTCAGAGCGGGTGGCCCAGCAGTGCAAAGAGAACATCTTTGCCATCCAGACTTTGAAAGATTTTCAGTACATTGACCGGGATGGGAAGGACCAGGGCATCAACGTGCGCGAGAAGTCCAAGCAGTTGGTCTCCCTGCTGAAGGAAGATGAGCGGCTCAAGGCGGAGAGGGCCCAGGCCTTAAAGACCAAAGAACGCATGGCTCAAGTGGCCATCGGAGTGGGCAGCAACCAGATCTCCTTTGGCAGAGGGTCCAGCCAGCCTAATCTGTCCACCAGCTACTCTGAGCAAGAGTACGGCAAATCTGGCGGCTCTCCAGCCTCCTACCATGGGTGTAAGTGCACATTGTGGGCTTTGGTGTGCTTCCACGCTCTCTTCTGATTTGTGGGTGGGTTAAAAAAAAGAAATGCGGGTCTTTGAACCAGCTACCTGGTGTGTGGCCCTTGTTTGGCTGGTGCTTTCACTTTAAAGATCTTCTCCGGAACAGGGTAACAGCCCTGAAGTTGAACTGGAAGTAGCTCTTTCCTGCAGGGGTTCCATCCCGCTTGGTTATAATTTTGACTTATTCTCTCGTAGAAAATTTTGTTGCATCTTTAAAGATGGAGAAATGCCTCGTTGAACTGTTACGGGGAAAAGGTTCTGTGATAATAGAGAGTTGATTAGTGTAGAGGTGCTACTAGACTCTTGGACTAGTAATAATAATTTTCTAAAATAATTTCTGTGAATCTGTGAGAAGTGTGGTTGCCATTTCCCCCCTACTTTGGGGAACACTTATCAGACACACGTAATGGGAAGCCCTGGCGTTCCCTACAAGGCTCAGACAGCAGAAATATCCTCAGGGAAGAGTTTCTGAATGGCTGCTCAGAGTTGAGTTGTTTCTGTACGAATTTTGTGAAAGAGCAGACCTCAGTTTTTGACTTCCTCATAGTTTGGAAATCCAAAGGTTTGTGGAAGTGGCAACAAAGCAGGTCTCAGGATGTCGAAATTGGATCTACTCAGTGCCATCTTGCGCAAACGTCTGAGTCAATGATCAGGCGCTTTGTAGCAGGATAACAAAGGATCTCTTCACGGGTCACAAGGAAACCGTTTAGGCTGGATCGCTGGGAGACGAGGCTTTCACGGCAACGCTGGGATGCTTTGGAAATTTTAAGAAATTGCAGGGTCGGCTGGGGTGCCGATGAGCTGCCATTACCGGCCTCCTAATGACATGATTCATTTCTCTGAGGGATTTAAATGCGGAGTGGAAGGTGGAAATAGGTCAGTTCAATTTACAGGCACAGTTTTATAAAAATTAACGTAAGCTTTGTGGGGGTAGTCAGCCCGTCTGAATCTGAAATGCTGCTATGATTTTCAATCTCTCTGAGAAATTTGAAGCAGTGCCGTAAGAACAACTTACAGTTAGCCGAAGGTGGAAACAGGGCGGTCAGCTGCCCCAACCAGATTTACTCAATGCTGAATTCTGAGGGCTTTGCTCTCTGCCTCTCCTCCGTGTGCATGGGATCATCATTATCAAGGATTCCTGCTCTGGGTGCAGGCAAGGATTGCCTTTCGCTTTGTTTGACGTTGCACCCAGATGAATGCTTCATGGACCGAAACAGGCCTGGGAAGCTTACCGTGACTGTACTTCTTAGGAGAGGGAGCCAAATGCCAGGGAAATCGCAGCTTTTGGGCAATATCTCTCTCTATGTAGAGAGCTTGGGTATGATTGTCTAGTTTGCCATTCTTTACTTACAGAAGATGTCTGGGATTGGACCTTGGGAATTTCTGTACATTAAGTGGGCACTTTTCTATGGAATAATGGCATAGGGTGGGGTGCATGTCAGCGTAGCAAGCCATCCCCGGCCATAAGAACCGCACTGCTGTTAGCGTGCCCCTGTGCACCGCTTGCTAGCACCGTATGACGGGGCTTCAAGCCTGCATCCTGGGCCTTCTTTCCCCCTGACCGCCTGCTGCGTTAGAGGGACAGCAGTTCTGCGTTTAAGGTGGTGCCAATTCGGAGTTTGCATTCCAGATAGTCGGCCTCGACCTTAAAGAGTCTGGCCTTGGGATTCCTGCCTCATCAGGCGCCCTTGGCACCCCACCTGGCTTCCAGACCGGTCTTTACGTGCAGCATGTAAGTGGGAAAGCTCAGTTGGTGCATCTGTGGTTTTTGGGGAGAATACAAGTTAGAGGACAAGCAAGGACAACCCCCTTGGGACCCCCCTCTTCCCGTCCCCTCCCACCTCCAAGTATCTCTGGCTGTAAGTCTCAGGTTTGCTTTTCCTCAGCCAGATTTTGGTTTTATCAGCCTTCAGCTGGCTCCTCTTTGGCAGTTTACAATTCCGGGCTCTCTGTTTCAATTAAAGTAATTCTGCTGGCTGCCGATTGCCAGTAGTTTGGCAGTTCGGGTCTGACTGGCTCAGGGTTGGCTCAGCCTTCCGTCCTTCTGAGGTCGGTAAAACGAGGACCCAGATCGTTGGGGGCCACAGGCTGACTCTGCAAACCGCTCAGAGAGGGCTGTGAGGCATTGTGAAGCGGTATATAAGTCTAAGTGCTATTGCTAATCATTGGTTTGCTCTGCCTGAGGACTCTGCAGTTCAACAATGGATAAGGAACATCACCCGCTTGGCCTTAGTTGTGGAAGTGTAGCTGACGCGCTGCGGAGGATGGCTGAGGTGGAGAAGAGGGGCTTTCAGCAGCCGAGCTGCTTGGAGAGAGCCAAGCTTCTGCCTCTTTTTCCCTGCAGCTACATCACCACGAGTGTCTTCAGAACTGGAGCAGGCCCGGCCTCAGACCAGCGGGGAAGAGGAACTCCAGCTGCAGCTGGCTTTGGCCATGAGCAGAGAAGTGGCGGAACAGGTGGGTTTCGGGCAGAGCAGCAGCAGCAGCATCACCCGATGCACGTTGGGTTGACCTGCCGTCCACGCTAGGAAGGTGAAGTGAGGAAAAGGGCTGGGAAGAGCAGCTCTTTGGGTGCAGCTGGACTACAGCTCTCAGCCCCCTCCCCTTCTGGGTTCGGTAGGTTGGAATAGCAGGGGGAACGTTCTGCAACCTTGCAGGGGCCGTGTCGTCACCACCCCCAGTTTCCATATTAACTGAAAATCACTGGTGAAAGTCTGGCTCCCAGCTCGGCTGTCCTGGACAAACAAGGAGCTGGTGGTCTGTGGAAGTGTATGACAGTTGTTATGAGTTAAGTAGGATCCAAGGAAAGCTGCAGCCTTTTTGCGAATGGATGTGAATCACTCTTTGGACACTCTAGAGCTATCAGTCAAAGCCTAAAGCAAAAATTTTGCAGGTCTGGGATTAAGCCTTAACGGTGCCAGTTTTCCAGTTTGGCTTCTAAAACCTTAAACTGACGAGTATGGAAAATTCTGAATCTTTGAGGCACCCATGGCTTAGCAGACGCAGTGAAGCAGGAGGAGTGAAAATGGGCATTTTAGCTTCTTTGGTATTAGATCAGGGGTCTCCAAACTTGGCCGCTTTAAGACTTGTGAAGCCAGTTAGGAAATTCAGAAAAGCAGATGGGAAGAGTGTCGTCCAAGCACTCCGCTGTCCTGCCGAGAGAGGGGCACAGACGAGTCCCTGAGCACAACTTGTGCCTTTCCTTGAGCCGTGGGGCGAGCCTGTTTTAAACCTCCCACTCCTCCTCCTCCTCTCTGCAGGAAGAGCGCCTGCGCCGCGGAGACGATTTGAGGTTGCAGATGGCCTTGGAAGAAAGTCGCAGAGATACCGTCAAAATTCCCAAAAAGAAGGAGGTAGGCGGTTTCCTTTGAAAGAATTCTCAGACCTCACTGGGAAGATGGGACACATTAGAAATGGAGCCAGCATTGCAACTCTATTTGATACGAGTATTTATGCCTTCGTGGAAGACACGGTGTTTTATCATAAAAAATCTTCTCTCTGTACTGGGATAAAAAGCCCAGGTGATCAGCTGAGGGCATGGGAAAGAGTGAAATGGTGCGTTTTTTTGTTCCTTGTGCTCCTCTGTTCCTTTTTGAAAAAGATGATTTGTGGATCCTGTAAAATGTTTATACACAGCTAAAAATAACCTTTATCAGCAGCACGCAGCTTTGCTGGACCTCATGGATGCGCTGCCCTCTTCCGCCACCCCTGCCCCAAAAGGCGAGCCTTGGAAGCCCCCAGCTGCAGCCAACCACGCTGACCCTTGGGGGGGTCCTCCAGTCGGCACTTCCACCTCCGATCCATGGCAATCGTTCGGTAAGAGTGGGGGGAAAGGGGTCTTTTGCTGCCCACTCCCACAGAGCCCTCGGGGTGGGACGGCCCATGCAAATCCTGAAAGTCTGGCTTCCCTGGTAGTTTGGCACCTTTTTTCCTCCTCCACCACCACCACCACCACCCTACCCAACTGATCCTCTCCAAACCTGGCAACTTTAAGACTTGTGGACTCCAGCTCCCAGAATTCTTCAGCCAGTATATCTGAGGACTAGTGGACAGTCCTATTGGTTGTTAGCCCTCGTTTTTTATTTTTTTAGTTCATTTTGCAGAAGGTCTGCGTGTCTCCTAGGCCAACAAGCAGCAGTTGAGGTGACTAAGCCAGGCCGTCGGTTATGGGTCTTTGTCTGGGGCTGCCTTTGTAACTGGGTTGCGTCTGGGGGAACTAGGCGGTGGGAGTTGGTTATTTTCCCGAGATGGTTAGTATCCTGCGAGGAGGCTTTTGAAGAAAAGATTAAGTGGATCCCAATTTTCTTGGAATCGGGTTCTGCCTCCCTTTTTTCCCCAGACTCCCCACTTAAACCTTTGACGTGCCTTTTTTCCTTTATGCTTTTCCCGAGGCTGTTTCAGCGATGAGATACTTGGAGGATATCTGTGGAGATTCTCAGACTTCCAGGTCACGGTTGTCCCCAAAGGTGCTTTTTCAAAAGGCAACTAGACTTTTGTTTTTCCTTGAAGACACTTCATCTGAAGTGAAGAAGCTTCTTGGATGAGAAGTGAAATGTCTTCAAGGAAAAACAAAGTCCAGTTGTGTTGTGAAAAAAAAACACCTTTGGGATACTTGGAGAATACATGCCAGAGAAGCTTGCAAGACCAGGGGATTTATTCCAGCAAATGTTCAGGTCTCGAATTCCCCTTTCAGATGCCCGGATTGGGAGGTTTTTTTCTGTTAACACCAAAGCTGGATGTTGTCCAGCTTTGCTTTGACTATTAACCACTTCTTGCTCAAGTCCTTTCCTTTGCTTCTTCATCCGCTGTACCTGTAAGGTGGGCTTTACTATTCCTTATCTTAGGATGCAGAAATGGTTGCCTGTTCAAGTGCTGCAAAGGCACACACAAATCATCCGGTCTGTTTCATTCCCTGTTAGGATTGTTCTTGGTTTTTGTTGCAATATTGATGTGCCTCCAGTACAACAAGCTTAACACCAGCTCTTGCTCAGCATTTGCTTTGAACTGCTCTGTCCTCAGACCCTTTTCTCTTTTGCTGCTGGAGATAAAGGAAACATCTGGGAGGGCCTGGGTTTGGGGAATGTAAGGAGTTTTGGGAACATTTTATTCTTAAACCTAGGAAGGTGCCATCAACCCCCTGTATTAAGGTTCAAGGAAAGAGGCTCCCCAAGCTGCAGCTGCAACCACCTAGGGGGCTTTCAACATTGACTGATTTGATTCATTGATAACGGCCCCTTGTTTGAGCTCGCCAGCTCCTTGGCTCCCTAGGATGGTGCTGAAGAAACCAGATTTATGTATCTGAATGCCGCTGAAAAGGCTGACTCAAAGCGGAACAGAGGCCTTTGAGTCTCGCTTAGCTGGACGGGGTTTTCAGTGAAATTCAATAAGAGCCTCCTCAGAAGAGAGTCTTGTCCTCCAGCCCTGCCGTTTCTGCGCCTGCCCGCTTTTGTCCTCCGATTCATGAAAGAGCAACTTGTTTGGGAGGCTTCCATTTACGGCAGCCCCGGGCGATTAGCATTTCTTGCATGGAATTGTCGATAAATTTGCCGGAAATGGAGGCCACGGGAAGAGATTAGCTGCTTTCTCTGGAAAGCTGTGCGGTGTTTCCTGTCTTCTGGACATAATGACTGGGAACCTGCACCGGTTTGTAAATGCGGATCACTGTTTTTACAGTTTTGTGTGTGTGTTTCCAGCAGGATTCCTTTAAACAGATACGCCAAAACACAACCGACCAATGGAAAATTTGGGCTCCCCTTGTTTAAATCAGTGCGCTAAGAAAATGGGAGGAATAGCAACTTGCTGTTTTAATTTTGTGGCATAATCATGTTGATGCAGATCAAGAAACAGCCTTTAACTTTTAAAAATAATAATTAAAAAATCCTGTTAGAATCCAGTTTACGATAAACCAATATGGGATATGTGGATGGGCAGCAAGTCGATCCGGGTCTTCAGTGTTGGAGAAGATCAAGAGGGTTCTTCACGTCGTCTCGTTCAACTTCAGCAGAAGCAACAAGATTCCTTTGCCCCGTTTGAAATCGCAGAGCTGGATTTAGGATTTCTCTGTGAAAAATGCTCCACAGATTTTGGCTTAGGATTCCAAGTGTTGTGTGTATGCTCTTCGCATCTGGTTCTGTTGGTGAATTTCTGAGTTAGGATGAGGATTACATAAATAAATCCCTCAGAACTGAAGTTCCCCTCTCGTTGGTACCCGGTTGAATGTCGGATTTAGATCTAACCTGGCCGTAAAGCTTGTACCTCCTTTGCCTGCAGGTGCCAAACCAGCCACCTCTGTTGATCCGTGGGGAGCCCCTGCAACATCCTCAGCTGCCCAGCCTCTCCCAAAGAATGCCGATCCTTGGGCTCCTTCCCAGCCCTCCTCCGTGGCAACAAGGACAGCCCTGGAGCCCTGGGGACCAGCACCAGTAAACAAGCCAATTTCTGCCTCTGGTAAGCAGGACGCCTGCCCTCTTTCTGTGTCTCCTGGAGGAGCCTGTCTTATCGGGGGCTAGGTCTGAAGCATCTTCTCTGGCCTGTAGGTGGTTAGTGGCTGGACACGAGGTAGAATTATCACCATCCGGCTGCAGTGTTTAGAAATATCAAAGCCCGGCTCAAGTGATGGGAATGCTTTTTTAAAAAGCGAAAGATGACGGTTATCTCTCCTGAGCAAAGGAAAAGTTGTGGATACTCCTTAAAGCTTTTGTTTTATTCCCGTTGACATTCCCTGGACAAAAGACTTTCTCATTTGGGGGAGTTTTCCTAGGACACAGACATTCCTGTGTCAGTAATTCTATCCGTTCCTCTATTCGTAAGGTCTCTGGTAGCTTGGTCTGTTTCGTGAAAGAAATCCAGTTTAATCTGTCTGCCGCCTGGGAATTTACTCCTGAACCCTTGGGTGGGCTGAAGGCACACAGCAGAGGTGTCCTGCGGAAGCTAGGTTAGAGCTCGGTCTCCAACCGTGTCAACTTTAAGACTTGTGGACTTTGACTCCCAGGATTCCTCAGCCAGCTATCCTATGCTGGCTGAGGAATTCTGGGAGTCGAAGTCCACAAGTCTTACAGTCGCCGTGGTTGGAGACCCCTGGGTCAGGCCATCCTGCAGGGGTCGAGAGCTTGTGACTCAGCCAAACATGGGAAGGCCCAGACCCCAGCCTCTCCAATCAGGGTGGCCAAGATTCTGGGGTGGATTTTGCAGCTGGGTGAAACTGGTTACCTTGTCCTCCACAAATGTGTCTGTGTGTGTGTGTGTGTGAGAGAGAGAGAGAGAGAGAGAGAGCACCCTGACTGCAAGGCGTTAGAGGAGACCATATTTTTTTTCTAGGATTATGGAGAAGAGTCCTGGCTGGGGTGCAACTAAAACGAGGACACTCTTGTTTTCCACTGCAGGTAGTAAATCTTTCGACCTCTTCAGCAATTTGAATGGGACAATTAAAGACGACTTTTCTGAATTTGACACCCTTCGAACTTCTAACAAGCAAGGTATCTTTGAAACGGACACCAGAGTTTGGGGGCTGAAAAGGGGCTTGAACACCTGATAGGAAACCGCTGCTGAATGATCTCGATAGCCTTCCCCAAATTAAAGGGGGGAAAAAATCACAAGGGAGAACGTGACTCCTGTGGACATTGAGGCCTAGGTAAACGAAATTGTCTATCAAGGATCAGCGTGGTCGGTGTCTGAGGCAGGCTGGGATTTCACATCCCTTGGAAGAAGCAACAAGAAAAGGGGGAAGAGTAAAGCCGTCGTCTAATGTTTAAGGAAAAGGGGCATAATAGGGATGGCGCCCTTTTGAGATCGATCTTTTTCAGGAGCCGTTTTTTCTCTTCCCCGGATTCAGGTTCTGCTGTGTCAGCTCAGAACAGTGGGACCACCAGCCCCGACCTCTCAGACTCCTCCTCCTCCTCCAGTAAACAGAGCGGCGCTCGGAAGACCCCCGAGTCTTTCTTGGGCTCCAATGCTGCTTTGGTGAATCTGGACTCCCTGGTATCTAAGCCCCCCCAGCCAGCGCCATCCCTCAATCCCTTCTTGGCTCCGGGTACGTCTTCGCCCCGAGTTGGCACTTGGGGTTTCTTGGAGAGTGGAGTTGCAGACGGTGGAAAAGCCCCCACCCCACCCCCGGGGCTCCTGTAATGAGTCTGCTCACTTTAAGGCTGACGGGCTGCATTATGTGCTTTTGAGTGAGGGCAGCTGCTGGCCCCAGCTGTGTTTTAGGGAAAGGGCCTGGCAGGGAACAGGATCCAGAAACGCAAGGTGAGTTCGTGGAGAGGCAGTTGGCGCGTGGTTTAAGGCGGTCCTTCTAAACGTCGTTAAGATGAGTGGCTTCGGCTCCCAGAATTCCCCAGCCAGCCCTGCTTTAAGAAGTTGCTGACGTTTCTCAACACTGCTCTGAGTGGAGCTTTGGGGAGAATTGCCTGGATGCAGCTGTCTTTGGGGTGACTCTCGAGCTCTCAGAGAGAGGACCCCGGTTCCAGGTTTCATTTCCATCTCAGCTGGGCTACTGGTGAGCCCCCAGCAGCAGAATCTGAATTCTGCGCTGCTTGGCAGAATTGCTCAGGCACGACTTTGGGTTGTGATCTGTCGCTCTGGCTGCCTTTTCTGCAGACCCCACTGCTCTCATTCCTGGGCAGTGGGCATTGCGTGACGCACCGGCAGGGCCCCTGCCTCTTTGCCTTGCACTGAAGGTGTCCTGGAAAAGGGCATCATTGTTGCAACCTTGTGCTTGTGTAACTGTTTGCTGTCAGCCTGGACTGAATCTTCCCTCTTCTCTGCTCCCAGGATCGTCGTCGTCATCGTCGGCTTCTCCTTCTCCAGCCGCAGTCAACCCCTTCCAAGTGAATCAGCCGCAGCCCCTCACTCTCAATCAGTTGCGGGCCAGCCCCATCCTCGGGGGTAGCCTGTCCTTCAACGCTGCGCCGGGGCTGGAACCGGGGCCCCTTCCTTCTCTGGCCCCCTTGCCAGCCGTGGGCCCCGTGACCTCTCTAACCAGGATGGGCCCAGGAGTGAGCGTGGGCACGATGGGGTCCGTGGCTCAGCCTGTCCACCACCCGGGGATTCCCCCCTCAGTCTCTCAGCCGGCCAACGCGACTAACCCTTTCCTGCTCTAGAGGAGGCCTGGAGCGTGAAGCCTCCCTGGGAAAGGAGGCTGGCTCAGACTGAACTGCGACCGCCGGAGACGGGGGTGGCTAGGCTGGCGGGCTGCTGTAGCTTTAGGTGGGAGCCCCGGGTGCCCTCGGCCATTCCCCGAGACCTGCCCACATGCTGCAGAGGGTACTTTTCGTTGGGGTTCTTGGCAGCCTGGCAGAAACGCTTTGGCGTGGGTCACCAAAGTCAGTTTCTGCTCCCTCCTTTTCTGTTAATCATTTCAACGTAATAGGAAGACTTTGCCAGCTTAAACAGCTCCCTGTGTCGTTTTGTAGACCATACGCCGCACTCAGAAGTGCCGCAGCCCGAGCCAGCCAGATCCCATGCTTGTAAAAACACATTTGAGACTCAAGAGTGCTAGTGAACATGTTTGCACATAAACCATATTCTCTTCTAGACTGTTGGTTCACCCATAGTCCTTATATCGGTCTTGGCAAAAGAGGTACCTGGCCAGCCCAGCCCTTTGTTTTCTGTATATCCTTGCACACTAAAATGTTGTCCAGCTAAACTCCCCTTTCCCCCCCTTCTGAGAATCGGGGGGGGGGACGGTTGGGCCAGCTCGTCCAAAGGAGGAGACCCGAAGCAAGCTCTGTGAAGTCCTGCAAGTTTTTGTGAAACCCCGCAAGTGTGCTGTTTCGTACGCAGTGTTGAATTCCTACACTTAAACGGACTGTCCGCGACCTCCGTCTGAATGGCTGGCATGCTGCACTTGTGTCCGGGGCCGGTTTTGGCGCTGTGCTTCCCGATGGTGACTTCATTTGGAGATTAATTACCCGTGCTCTTTTAATTTGACTTGCAATGCAAGGTTTAAAAAAGCATCTGGTGGGGGATACCGAGGTAATAGGGCGACTCGGGAACTGATTTGGGGTGACCTTTCGTTATTATGCAGTAATCCTTGTCTACTTTTGCACTTTTAAGGATAGGGCCCGTTTTGGATTTGAGTTCGCCAGGTCAGCGTTCTGTTTTCACTCTTGCTAATTTTTATAATGTTCTTATTTAACAGTCAATAGTTTTGATAGACTTATCAGGTTTAGTGGAAAAATTAAGATACTGTCTTTCTTTTCCAATTCTTTTCTTTTTTTGATTTAATGTTTCTTATTTATATATAAATATTTTAGCTCTTGGTTTTCATAAAGAGAATTTTAAAGGGAATATCGACAAACCTTCTGCTTTTGAACAAAGACATTTGTATTGAAAAAAAGTGGAAAAGCTCCTGTAACATAAATTTTGAGAGGAGTATGGCTTAAGGTGACATTTAAAGAGGAAAACACTACAGTTGCCTTTCAGTTTTCCAGTTTTATGAATACATCTCTCCACTTTGTGTAAAAAAACCCAACAATAACAACTCCTGGAAGCCTTTGAGAGGTTGAAGATCATGGAAAATAAATGACTTCTCTCTTGTAATACTTTCAGAAACTTAAAAACAAAACATTGCTGTATGAATGTTACTTTTAATTAACTAAACTCTTCTAACTAAAGAACGCGCTCCATGGTGTTACGTGGCTCTGTTTACGACCTTCTCTGAAAAGTAAAACTTTTGATGCTTTGGGCTCCTTTTTCCCCCCCCACTAAGCCATACTCAGGTGTAATAACTGCTTGAAAATTCTTTACTTTCTTTTCAAACGGCAACTGCAAGAAAGCACGCATGAACATGTCTGCATGCTTACACACAGGTGTTCACAACAGCGAGACGCGGTGTCTTGATGCTGAACCCTCACTTTGTGCAGCAGGACAATAATTTAGAAGAAGAAACATCCGTGCCAGGAAGCCTCTTTTGGGGCGAGCTGACTGTGTGTGTGTGTGTGTGTGTGTCAGGGAAAACTTACTCAAAAGCTGTGTGGCTTGAAAGTGGCGAGAGGGGCCTTTTGCTGGTGACTTTGAAGGAAGACACCTGACACCAACGTGTGACAGACAGACAGACAGACAGACATTGGGCAGTAGACAAGCAACTGCAACTCCTTTCCTTTACCTTGCTGCAGAGTTGTTCTGTTTGAATCCTCGCAACAGGTCATTTCACTCTGGGTAGCCATGAACACCCCCAGGTCCTCTTTCAGCTTCTGGCCTCGCACTGTGAGGCCAGCATAGTCTTTGCAGTCCCCGCAGAATCCCTGCTTCAAAAAGGGCTTCCTGGTTTATTTTGTCCAAGTAGAAAAAATAGCTTGTGCTATGGAGCTAATCCAGGTACAGTATGCTAAATAAGTGTTTTGTCTGCAGTCAGCGGGAAAGTTGTTGACGGGTGATCTTTTTTTCTTAAGTCGCCAAAGGTTTTAAAAGAGCTTAAGTTAAACATGTCACCTTCCTGGCATTGCTTTCCTTCCAATTAACGTAGACTAACAACATTATTAACTGTCCCTTCTCTTCCTATCCCACCTTCCTTGAAGTGGCCTAAACTTCAGAATGCTTCCTAAAGAGGCTTTCTGGTTAAATTAAGCATTTTTTTCCCTTTATTTGCTCAATTATTATTCCGCCAGTCTGTCTTCTTGCTCTGATTTTCCCAGAAAGAGAAAAGATGGCCGGCATAACATGGGCAATCCCTTGAGTATTAGAGACAGGAGACAGCTGGCCAGGCACATGTGAATAGAGAAAAGGGACTAACAAGATAAAATTCTACGAACCCGATTAAAGAAAAAAGCTCCCTAGTTCAAGGAAAGCGACCACACCCATCCTATTTCTTTTGTCTCCAACTGTTTTGTAATGCACATTTTGTATTGAGTGTGGCTTAAGCTGTGGAGGAATATCTAGCTTGTCTTGGTTTCTGTGGCAGGATCTGTGGGGAAACACTTCTTAAACGGTGTTTGCCCTGGGGTAGGCATGATTACCTGGGCAGGCTTCTCCCTGTCCCTGGCCTTCTGGATGGAAGCCGGTCATCCGGATGGGAGGACTCTGGTTTTGTTCAGCATCTTGATTCCTGGATGAAGCCTCTCTCCTACCTTGTTCTGAGCACTTAATGGGCTGGGATGTCCCAACCAAAGTTTGTAAGAGCTGCACCCTGTTTCACCGGATGGCAGAAGAGAACCCAGCACCAATCAGCTCCAGCCCTGCTTAGACTTTTTGTTTTTTGAGGTCAACCAAAACCAACCAGAGGCTGCTTACTGACAAAGCCCCCAATAGGAGGACAGAAAGGGGGGGGATGACCAGGGAGATGCAGGCATTCTGCAGTCCCATGAATGCGGTTGTTCTGGTCCTTTGAAGAACGGGTCTGCCTGCTCTCCTCCCCCCCCCCCCAGTAACTTGTTTTGTAAAAAAATCAACCCAATTGTTGATCAAGCCATCTGTTTGTTCCTAAACCTGACATAGCAGCAAATATGCACTCTCTTCCCCCACCTTCTCGAGTTCTGGCTCTTCCTGTTTTCCCAGCAGAACATTTTATCACTTGTCCTTCTAGATTTGCACACAGCTTGTTTTCAAAATGTGTTTTATGCACTTTTGTAATAGTTCTTCCAATTTTGTGATAATTCTGCCTCCGGTTTAACTCTTCATCCGCTCGGACACCAAATTAAGCCTTTGATCAGGCAGGCAGCCTGCTCTTAACATGTCCAGGGGGAAACCTACCCATTTCATCTGCAGCCAATGAGGGAGAAATTAGATTAACACTCTGGTGTTCAGCAAAGCAATTTTCTTTACTCTGGGAAGCTCAAACATCACCCTCAGTGTTCCAATTCTGTTCTTTAATCTGTTGGTGACCTATCTGGCCCAGATCTTACCATCATTTTGTGGGGTGGCGACATGTTGGTTAGTCCTCAGGAGACCTGGCGGAAGATTTGCTGCCTCTTAGACAATATCAAGTAGCAAGTCATGGGAAAGACCACCTCAGTTGGGGCTCATGAATTGTTGAACCACCTGAATTTGGAAGCGGCCATGCTTTAGTCTCCATTTCATCTCATGTCTAGGAGAAACCCTGGTGGCATTTGAACTGGATCTCTCCAATTCCTTTGCATCCTTGGTTTCTCTGCTGATTCAGATAGGAATCCTGCTGTGGCTCACGCACAAGCTTGTCGGGTTGCCCCCCCCATCCGAGATGCTTCAAACCCTTCTGTTCTTGCTCCCTTGCCAGAAGAACGGCATGTTTGAAGGCCTAATTCATGAGACCTGAAGTTGTGGGTGTGTGGAGGATGTTCTGGCATTCCTGAACTCTTCATTCAGCCAGAACCATGACTCTTCTTCTCTGGGCCCCTCCCTGGCATTTTGCAAGCTTGTTTTTCCATTGTCACTTACTGGATTTTCTGCAGTAATCAGAAGTTCTTGAGATGTTCCAAAACTGCCATCGCTACTTGGATTTGTTCTAATCCTATCCTGTCAATCTATATATGTATGAGGGCGGAGATTCGTTCTTCGAGCTTGTGGGTTGGTTTCTGAACGTTTCATTACCAGGCTAGGTAACATCTTCAGCGGAATTTAGGGACTGTTGGTGCTGGTGTTGTTCTGCTTTTAAGGGCTCTGTGTGGTCAGTAGGTCTTGTGAAGGGAGGGTCACGTCAGTTGAGGGTCACATCAGGTGAGGGTCTTGTGACGGGTCAGGTGAGGGTCTTGTGATGGGTTGTATAAGCAAAACACCAACACTGACACTCCCTAGATTCCGCTGAAGATCTTACCTTGCCTGGTAATGAAACGTTTTGGAAACCAGCCCACAAGCTCGGAGAACGAACCTCCACCCTCATCCTACACCTGAGCTACAGGTATTCGCCACTATCGCAAACCCTCCATATATCTCAAAAAAGCTGTGGCATAAAACTCAAGACTGTTGGCTTGTGAGGTTTGTTTTCAGGGGGGAAAAGCAGATTTTCGTAATTCTTTGGTAGGCAGAATATAGTTGCTTGGAGATTAGCAGAGAGCACAAAATAATCTGTGTCCACTTCACTGTTAAAATCTTCAGCGATCCCTCTGTTTGTGATCCTCTTAGGCTGCAGACCAGAGAGGAGCTGGCATTTCCTGAAAAGATCAGCTCTATAAACATGATGAGAACAGGGAGTTCCGTGCAGACGAGGAAAATAGGTTAATGGAGGGAAGCTCTTGGCGCCCAGCACTTCCCTTCTGGGAGAGCCTTTGGCACTTGGTGGCCACAAACCAGGGATCCTCTGCTTCTATGACGACTTGGAAAATGATCTGGTAGGTTGGCTTTTGTGGACAGGAGAAGAATTGAGGCAGCCTGGGATATCAGTGAGAAGATCTTTAAAATGGCCAGCGCTGGTTCCGTTTATGTGCCCTCATTCTGCTTCCGGACTGGCTCTTCTTCATAGCAGATCAACTTCCAAAACCAATCTTCCCCCCCGCCCCACTTCCACAAGAGCTTGTTTTGCAGTGTAAGATGGGCCACGTATATTGTATATTTTCTATATTCCTCTTTGGAATTATCACAGCAATAAATTTAACACTCCCATCTGTTTCAGTTGCTGCAGTGGTTAGCCTGCTAAACCTTTGTTGTTCCCAGGGGTTTTGCCAAAAATAGGTCGAGGTGCAGTTCACTTGAGAAACTTCCCCATGGAGCACTCACCCTTAGCTGACAGTGAAGGGAAGGTGTTGTAGTTGGGCCAGCCAAGCCAGAAAGCAAAGGACAAGGGCTTCTGCCCAAGCAGACGACCTCTGGCCTATAGGGAGGGAGGGGAGATGTGCTGCGTGGGCATCCTCACAGCCTTGTTCCAAGCAAAGGGTTCCTCCTCGGAACCAAAGGATGCACCGCTCACCTGGTGGCCTTTGGGACATGCTGAGCAGCCATTCACAGCCCTCACTGGGAGGGCCAAGTTGGGGAAGATTAAGGGAGAGAGTTGCAGAGTCAGGCTGGAGCGTGTGGGTTACTCCAGGCTGTGGCTCCCTCTGCTGAATGAATTCTGCCTTTAAGAAGGCTGTTGTGTGGCCGACCTCGAGGGGGGGGGGTCGGCTTTTATCCACCGAATCACCTTGTCATTTTTTAAAAAACCACCTGCATGAACCCTTTCTTTTTGTCTTTTTAAAGTGCATACAGAAGTCTGTTTTGTCAGTAAAGGAAGTAATTTATTTGGAAAACAGTACAAATTCCTAAACAGAGTTGTATTTTAAACTGAACATCAAATCCATGGTGAAGATTGTTATAAAATCTGTAACTTGAAAAAAAATGAAACCAGTGTTTGTTTTAAACCCTACTTGCTATACTGAAATTAGAAATAATTTGCATACCTTTAAACTCATTTCTTCCTTCTTATACGCCTACAGACACACGTGCTATCAATGCAAACTATGACAATGTGCTAAAATGGGACACTATCATTATAAAGTCTAATTTTCCACCCAACCTCTCCAGATAACACTAATTGTGCCTGGATGTGGTTGTGTGGAAATGTGTGTGCTCACACGCAGAAACAGTTTCTATTTAACTTGTGGCAAAAATCAAAACTCAGGGATGCTTCTGGCCTGCAAAGGAAATGCCCCTAAAAGCAGAGCAATGGCACACTGCTTGTCTGCAGATGTCTTATCGTAGCCACAGCTGGCCACCCGACACACCCTCTTTGCAAACCCCTCAGGCACTGTGATTTCTGCACATCTGCACTGGTTTGGTCTGGTCTGGATTCTCCTTGGTTGGCACACAAACACTTTTAACTGATAACCTTGGTCAGCTCTGAATTGCGTCTTGTAGGACAGCATCAATCCCAAATTGCAAGTTTAGAATTTACGCATCGCCTCTGTCACCGAGGTTAGTGAGGAGCTGGCGAGGGCTGGCGAGCTGACGTCATAGCCCAGCTTCTTCATGTCCTTGGTCACCACATTGAAGGAAACAGTGACAAAGCCTTGTGAGCGGACTCTGGTCACTGCAAAGGAGCAAGTGGAGACTTAGCAGGGCTCTTACAAAGCAACACATTACTAGCAAAGGGGGTCAGACCCAAGACCCCTCTTGTTTGGGGTTCTGTGGCTAACGGGGCAGCCCCATAAGCTGGCATGGAGCACAAAAGCATGGCATTCTCCCTAACGCTGGGAATTCTGCAGCTGAACTCGGGCCATCTTCCTCAAGACCTTCATTGCTTTTTGCCCATCCTAAACTTTTGGCAGCTGGCTTCCCCCGACAAGTAGGAACAGCCTCAACCATAAGCATGCTCTGACTTGGCAGTTTGGGCATACATTCTTCTCTCTGGACACAAAGGCATCTTTGCCCTCCCGAACATGCCAGTCATAAGCACAGAGCACTCCAAGCACCCACCTTCACGGCCTTCGCCCTGGGCTACCACCTTGGGGTCAGTGAATTCGGGATATCTGCCTGTCAGCCAGCTGGGAGAAAAACAAAAGGGAAGGCTGAGAGTCAAATCACCAACCTGGGGTTTATTCAGCCAAAGTCCTGAAGACTTCATGCCGCCAAATGCCTATTCAACTCCCAGCTCCCTCCATCCCGGAATTTCTTCTTCCCAGAATATATGTAAATCAACACATTTTCCACCAAAGTGAATATTCATGAATCCTGTTTTACTGGCGATTTTCCCTGAAAAAGTGCAAGGGACCGAACAAAAGGAGTGAATGATGAAGAAGCCCACCAACCAACCGATTGTTGCTATTTCAGCAGGCAAAAATATCTCATTTTCAAAACCGAGCAATTCCTCAAAAAAATAAAAATAAAAAAATGGAGAAAGGATTGCAGCCACCTTGTTAACTTCTGCAGTCTGGAGGTCGATTCTGGAACGAACATTGGGAGGATCCTCTGGTGCCTGAAAACAGAATTTAGGCAATCAAAAACTAGCGGAAGAATTGATCAACGGAAATGCCGAACCCCATCCTGAGTCTGGTCCTCCTTCCCACACCAACCCCCCCCCCCCTGCCCTCTATCCCAGACAGGAAAACAAATCACTAACAAGGTGACAAAACCTTTATGGTTGCTTCCCCGAGTCCTTGGTGCCCCAAAGAATCAAATACTCTTGACTAAATTACAGTCTAAAGAAGGACAAGGCTACTTTCATGCATCAAAATCACACGGAGAGTTGGAACAAGTAAGAGAGGTCGATCCGGGTTGTGGTGAACTCACCTGCCTGGTGTAAAAGGGACATGAACAGCCCCGTATCCACGAATCACGTCATTCCCAAAAAGATCTGGACCATATACACTGATGACGATCTGTGGCCCTGCAAGAACAGAAAGGGCAACAAACATCAGATGCTCTGGCCTGCCCCACAGTTCAGTGTTCCTTCACCCAAGGATCAGTGATGGGGCACAACGTGGGGCGACCCCTGCAAAGTCAGTCTGTGACCTGCAATGACTAACCAATGCTGCTGGAATAAACCATGGCCCAGATATGGCACATCCACCCCACCCCAACTATTTCTTAGCAAAATTTTATGGAGATGGATTGATGTAACCTTTTTAGTAATTCTGGAGCTAGAATTTCTCTCAAATAACAGAGCTTCTTGCAAGCACTCGCTACTCCCCCCCCCAAAAAAAGTTTCTGCCTCTCTGGAGTTCTACTGAAATTTAAGGCAATTCTCACGCAGTGTCCAATTCTTGCTGGCCTGAAAGGACAAAGCCTAAACCTGGTTGGAATCGGTCAGTTCTCCTTGTACTTAATGTCATTTATTGACGCAACTTGTCACAAGCCCAAACATGGTTCAAAACAGGCCCCTGGGTCAGAGGTGACAAGAAGCCTGCTATGCCCTGCCCAGGTCCTTCCCACCTACAGCCAAAGGGGTTGGTGCTTTTGAAGGTGACATCAATGGGGAAGTTCCAGACCAGGTTTTGATGGACATTCCGGCTCTTGGACGTGATCTGAGAGATGCCTTCTTCCAGGCCCTATGGGAAAGCCAAGGAGACAAGCTGGAACCATCTTTGGTGGCACCCAGAGCTGGCACAGACGGAGAGCTCGAGCAGAGGACTGGACTAGACTTCCAAGCTGCCTTCATTCTATGTTCTATGAGGTGGCCAGGTGGGCCCATCCCCCCTCCCCTGCCTAGAGTCAAAAGGGTCGTGGGACCCGGAAGCTGGAACCCTCAGTTTAGCTGATCCTCCCGCAGCCAAGAGTCACAAGCGGGACTCCTCCCCCCCCTTTTACCCCCTCTGCATTTCTTATTTGCAGGGAGGGGGCTTCAGGCTGCGCTCTCTGGGGGTAGCCCTTTCAAGCGGAATCCCTTTCCTGCATCGTTGACCCACCGAAGTCGGAGCCCAGTCGGGGCCGTACACAAAGCAGTACTTGCAGTAGAGGTCGTCAAATTCTGGGAACTGCGAAGGGAAAGAAAGGCATTAAATTTGGCTGGAGATCTAACCTCCTGGACAGACAGTACTAAACCGCCCCTGGAAGGTGCCAGATTTTGTTCCCAGCAGCTGAAATAAGACAAAACTCCTCTTCCCAGGTGGGTCTCCCTCCCTCCAACCGGCTTGTTTCCTTGAGGGGGCTGAAAGCCGGGGGGGGGGGAACGGAGGGGTCTCTCTGCAGCAATCCCAGCGGAGCTGTCCAGACCTCAGGAGCGGGGAACGGGCACCTTCCCCAACTGGGCGCCCGCTGCAGAACCCTTAGATAACCGCCCCCCCTCCCCAGGGCAGTTTGGGGGAGCTCCGGTGCCAGGTCTCAGCTCGGGAGGCAGGAGAAGATGCGCACGAGCAGCGCTGCTGCTGCTGCGCCTATCCTAAGCCTCTTGCCCTTTCTTTCAGCTGCAAACTGCATCCGCGCTATTTGCGCTTCAAAGCTACACCCGCTGGGTTCGTGCCTAAAAGCTGCACCGCTGGGCGCCCGTCCGAACCCGCCTCTGGATGCAAAAGGGGGGATCCGAGACGGAGAGAGGTATCCTGTTTTTGCAGGACACAGAATGGAGAATCCACCCCCCCCCATGGGACTTGGAATGCGCTACTGCAAAGGCGGCGCCCGGGCGGGAGATACCAAGTCGCCCTCCGGAAGGGGGGGGGGACAAAGAAGCACGCCGGCTCGCCTCGCCATTCGGGGACCCGGTCGACGAAGCCGGTCCGCTGGCCCACCTGCGCGCTCTCGATCTGCCCGCTGACCATGAGGAGGAAGACGGTGGGGCTTGCGGAGGCGGCCGCCATCGGGCCTCGCGGAGCGGCAGGAGGAGGCCCGTCGCTAAGGGCGCGTCTTCCACCTCCCTGGCAACGGCGGACGGCGAGCCTCTGGAGACAATTTCCGCCCTCGCGCGAAAGGGCTCGACTTTTTCGCTAGGAGATCTACGCCCGTTCACGAGCTTGTGCACGCGCGAGAGCCTTTCCGACAACCTTACCTAGCGACCTCCGGGGCGGTCCGGATTTAGCCCCCCATCCATTTTTCCGGGCACTTTGGAAGTAAGCCTCCCCCCCTCCCGATGATGAGACTCCCCTCTCCAGGGGTCCGCCAAGGAGTTTGAACCACAGCTGCCTCTTCAAGCAGGGGGCTCAACCTTGGCCACTGTAAGACTTGTGGACTTCAACTTGTAAGCTGGGTGGGGAATTCTGGGAGTCGAAGTCCACAAGTCTTAAAAGTTGCCAAGGTTGGAGACCCGCTGGCTTAAAGCATCGTTCTAGCAACTGCATTTTTATTCGCAGCGGCTAGTATTTTGAGAAAGGTAGCAACGTAGCACGTCTGTTGTAGAAACACCTCCTCTTAAACAAATTTTTGCACATTAAAGTTAAAAGGCTTTGGCAGAAAACGGCAACTCATAACACCAGTAGTAATCGGGAGTTTTGGGCACCATACAAAAGAGATTCACTCAATGTTTGGAGGTGTTGAATTTACTAAACTTGACACTACAGCACTGCAAAAAACCCCACATCTATTGAGACTTTTGTGTATTTCTGTGATTCTTAACTGGCTGTTTGAAACCGAATGTTGAATGAAGAGATGAAATAATCACAAAAAGGGCTGAGCTTAAAAGCTCCAAGTTTTGTTAGCGTTTTTCCTATTTTTATTGCAGGAGGCTTCTCTAAGCTACTAAACTGGGTTTCTGCCACCACTAGATGTCCCTGTTTAGTTATCTAATTCAATTATGACATGATTGCAATTTCTTTGATTGCTATGAGCTGCCCAGAGTCGTTGAGAGCCGGGTGGGGGACAAGTTTAATCCTTCTTCATCATCACCATCTCTCAAGTGGTTTCCCAGTTTGTTACTTTCTTAATGCACTGGATAACAACTTCCAATCTAGTATGTGAGATGGGCAGCAATATAAATCTGCTAAACAAGTAATACATAAGAAAACAGCCAGGCAGCCTTTGGGTGCGGGCAGCGGGAGCTGTCCTGTAGCCTATTTTTCAGGGCAGGAAGTATGTGTATGTGTGTGTGGGGGGGGGGGGAGGAAGATCTACTGACTGTGTTTATGTGTGTGTTGCTCAACTCCAAAACTGAGGGTTATTTAGATCTCTGACTTTGTTACTATGGCTTTATTTTTTTGTTTTGGTACATGTGTAAACTGTGCTTTGTGATTTTGTCCCTGCTTTGTTTATGTTTGTCTGTTGGAAAGCCAGTCTCAAGCAATGAAGGAATCATTCTGAGATGTGGCAGGATAAGAAACATCCCCTTTGGCGCCCAGTGCTGACCTGCCGTCTCCAGCTTGCTCCCGTTGGAGGGTTCTGGCTTGGGTCTCCTGAGCAGAGATGGACCCCAAATCCTGAGTCCTCTTGGTCTCCTTGCTTGATGGGGAGAAGCAGCAGCAGCTGGCAGAACTTCTAATTGCTGCGTCTCTGGCTCTGATTTTCTGCTAGGCACCAACTCCTTGGTCTTTTCCGCTTTCTGAAGAGCAACTTGTAAAGTTGCTGGGGAGAAACCAGCCTGTTTCTTGATGGCCTCCTGGATGAACTATTCTGGGATTCTTGATGGTCTCCCGTGAGTTCCCAGGCCCTGCTCTGTGTCTCATCCTTAATTGGCAGCCTGGGAGACAGTGAACCAAGAGAGTTCCTTGTTTCAGGCATTGGAAAAAAAAAGCCCTTTTGACCGTCACTTCATTAAAATGCCAGTACATCATCTTTTGAAGCTGCCAGCAAGAACTCGACTGTTTTCTTGCCAGGTGCATTTAGTGTGTGTGTGTGTGTGTGTGTGTGTGACTTCTGCTGAGCCCAATTTGCAAAGCTCCTAGACTCTTACCATGCCAGCTTTTTTGGTGTGGTGCAGCCAGGCGGGGCTGAAGCTACGGTCACGTCTGCCCACCGAGAAACCGTCTGGCCTCTTCGCTCGTTTCTCCCAAATTCTGGTTCCAGCCATGAAAGCCATTTCACGGATAAGGCTTCAGAAAGATGAAGGGGTTGCATTAAAGCAGCTTTTGGCAATTGGGATAGGAGGCAGAAACTTGCAGGCATCAAGCCTATCTGGCTTTGGGGCAACAGCATCCGAGATACCTGGGTGGCAGCAAGTGAAACCCCCACCCCCACCTTCAGTTGCTCCCGTGCCCGTTGGTCACAAATGGTCACACCAGATTCAGATTTTTGCCCTCGCTTTTGTTTTGGGTCCATTTTACTTAGGTGATCTTCTACTCCTGTCTGATTTCCTAGAGCCTGTCTCTTCCCAACTTCCGTTCTGGGAATGGAAGTATCTTCCACAGGAGTTTCATCCCGCTCAGTTATACCTTGCAGTGGTTGAGGACCCTGGGATTATTGGTCAAGGTTTAGAAGAGCAGTGATGTGTGTGTTGCAGCATTGCTGAGGACCGCAAAACCTTGAAATCCATTACTGCTTCACCCAACAGACCTAAGAGTTAGATCTTCAGCTCCCTCTTTAAAGCCCCAGCCAAGGGCTTCTCACCGATTCGTCTTGCTGTTCAGCCCAAGATCCAAACAGGACTTTTTGTCTCTTGGATGGCAGCCCAGTTCATCGAAACAGACCCTCGGCTTCACCCTTTGAAGGACGAGGGCATCTGAGACGGAGTGATTCCTGGCATTCCGGGGCCCCTCTGGTTGCTTTTGTGCAGCAGTGACGTTTTGCTGGCAAACTGGAGTTAGCTTTGCTGGGGAACCACAAACAAACCCTTCTTGGGCATTTAGATGTCCCTGGTTGTAATTGGCAATCAAATTTCAGATCCCTCCTACACCCCCTTTGCATTTATGATGACACAGTGTTTTTTTGCCAAGGCTGACAACATGAGTTCCTCCTATTTCTCTTTTCTCTGTGCACAATGTTGTCTTGTACAAGGAGCATAAATCAAAGCCTTCTCTGGAAGACGGCAAGTATATAAATCCTAATTCTTTCAAGGGGGGAGGGAGAGAAGACAACAAGATGCCTTTGTTGGCGTCTGCATTTCTGTCTCTTCGGCTCAGCTGGTTCTGAAAAAAGCTTTGAGTACCTGTCCTTCTGCGTTAATAAATGACTCACTCTAGCATCAAAGAAAATGGTTTGACAGTCGGGTGCTTCTGCTCAGGGACACCCCATTAATCCTCTCCAAGCAGGGTGCCTGCCAATTAGGAGGAACACTCTGAAGCTCAGCCTGAGAACAGGGCCTCGGTTGAGAGGGTCAGCAACTTGGCCCTTTGGCCACATCTAGACTTCCTGGGCCAGGGTTTACCACCCTTTACCTGACAAGGCAAGAGAAGGATGACCTCCGCTTCCTGGTCAACCGGTTGATCAGGCCCCCTCCTGGGAGACTGTTGGGCTCTCTTGGGCAGTTGGTTGGCCACTAGGAGAAGGGACCAGTGCACTAGTGGTTCTCTGTGGTGCCACCACCAACTTGGCTGGCATCAAAAAAAGGTTGGACTAATTCATGAAAGTCTTGGGGATCAATTTGCTCTGGATGGTTGGAGGATGTCCCTAAAGGCCATCTGCTGAGAGACTGGTGGGCTTCCTTGGGCAGTTGGTTGACCTCTGCAAGAATGAAGTGGTGGACAAGATGGGCCAAGGCATGGCTTAGATTCTTATGTTCTTTATTTCCTTTCTGGAGCTGCTGATTATTGTCAGAGATGTCTGAGTTGTAGAGAGCTGCTGTATCTTTGCGTGGATCATAATGATGAGACATTGGTATCTGTTTTACCTGAAATAATGGGAAGCTTAATGCTTAGACTGTACAAGTCTAATTTTATTGACTTGAAATTCTCTCTCTGCATCCCTCCTTTGCTTAAAGACACTCTCTCCTGCCCTGAGCAATTGTGGATGCAGTCCTCATTCAGTGAAAAATCAAATCTTTCATCGTTGGAAGATGTTGGAAGTGACATAAAGGCTAATAATTTTCCTCAATATTTGTACAAGCTCTTGGAGATAAATAATTCAGTTGACGTTCTCCATTAAATCTGACTTCAGAAAGCTTTTATGCCAAGACATAGTAGATCATAATGGTTTCTATTCTTTAAGTTTTTCTCTCGCACTTTCTTCCCCCTTCCTTCCCCCCTTCCCCCCTTCCTTCCTTCCTTCCTTCCTTCCTTCCCCTTCCCTTCCTGCAAACCTTCAGAGAACCTAATGGTATCCAATAAGTATGGAAAATAGATTATTTGCTGCAGTCAAATAACCCCCTGTTTCCACTCTATTTATACCACTGGCCCAAACAAACACCAAGTTATAGTGAGAGAACTTAAATTCTTTTTTGAGCTGTTGTGTTGTTTAAAAATTCAAGCCACATGATTGGTTTTAATCCTTGGGAAAAGGGTTGGGGTCAGAAGTGATTAGATTGAGGCTTGTTTTCCTTGTCCTCCTTGTGTCTCTCTCAATGTGGCTCGGACCCCTGAGGATACGCCTGCAAGGGAAGACCAACTCTGGGAGGTCATTTCCCACATTAATCAGGGAGAAACGGCATGTCAGTGGAAAACAGAACAGACATCTGGCAAGGCCTCTCCTGCCTGCCTCTCGGGAAGAGAGAGAGACAAGCCTTTTGGTCATGCAAGAACCCAAACGGCTTCTCTGGATCAGCCTATCCAGCCTTCACGATAGCCCTTGAAGCTAAGGTTGTTTTTTTCTAAGATAACTTTTATTGTCATTTTTTTTACTGTGGGCACACTGGCACACATTAAAAATGAAATCTTGTTGGCAACAGATTGGGAAGGCCCAGGAGAAAAGAGCTGGGTTTCACCCCTTGCTTGAACCTGGGGGCACCTGGCTGGCTGCTTCAGAGAGGCTTGCCCACCACTTTGCAAAACTCCAGGGGGGAGAAGTGACCTTGATTCAAGGCTGCAATGCTGGATCCAATAACCAGCCTTGGGGGGAGGGTGGGTTAGGGGGTGGAGGAGAATCTGGATAGAATCCCACCGTTTGTGTTGAAATACTGTCAGGGGCCATTCTGATTGGATACGATGGGACGCCAGGCCAACCCACTCGCATCCTACCCAAAGGTGGCTTGCAATTTTCACCATTGGTCTTGCATGTGGGTGTCCCACCCAGAGGCCTCCCTTTAAACCCACCCCCAACCCCACCACCAGTATTTTAAATCAGGTCTAGAAACAAGTTATTGGTGGTACCAGCAGGGGGCCCTTCCACATTTGTTTTTCCTCCAAGCTGGGTGAAAAACTTGAATTTTTCTCTACTTGTCCCATAATGTAAATTTTGGGGCTGGAACTCAACAGGGGAGCTTCCAGAATCCTTCGGTGGTCTACAAACAGCTAGCCAACTCCTGCTGATTGGAGCTCTTTAGGATTTAATTGACCCCTGCGTGCCACAAACAAAATTGAAACTTTTAAATAATTTACTATTTATTTGGTTTTTTTCCCTGTTTTCCTGCTGACTTTGGAAATCTCCTTCTTTACTTTTCATTGTGCACTTTTAAAGTTCGGATTATTGCAACATTTCACCTGAATTCCATAGGAAAACAGAGGGGGGCGGGGGAAAGGGGGAAAATACAACATCGCTTGAGTATATGTAAAATATTATTATTATTATTCATAATCATCATAAAAAAAGAGATTCTTTTACTCATAAGAAGAATTAATAACTTACTCGTTATTGCACTGGCTACAATTCAGTAGTGGTTTTGGTATTCACCCCCCCCCCCATTTTCTGGAGCAAGGAGGACCAGAAGAAAGTTGGCAAGGCATGAAGTGGGCAGTGAAGGAAAAATGAGGGGATGGGAGCCCAACCGAAAGACGACCGTGAATATGGTGAAGCGTCCACATCGAATCCACGAGGACATCACTGCACTGAGGGTCAGATGTGAATGCACACATGAAATGAAATGAATCGATTCACCCTCCTATGGGAAGCCTGATCCAGCTGGAATTGCCAGGGTTAGGGTCCCTCCAAGGCAGGGGCGTCCAACTCTGACCACTTTAAAACCTGTGGACTTCAACTCCCAGAATTCCCCATGCCTGGGCGATTCTGGGAGTCGAAGTCCATAGGTCTTAAAATTGCCAAGGTTGGAGGCCCTTGCTCCGAGGGGACTTGGCTGAATTATGGGTGCCCAGTGCCTCTGACGTCTCTGGGCTCCTGATGGGCGGGTTTTCTGCAAAACTGCATTTGATGGAGGGCTTCCTTGTGGGCATTTATGGGCGTGTGTGTCGAGGTGTGTCTGCCTGTGGTGTGTGTTTCCTTCATTTCTTCTTTTTTTTAAAAAAAATCTCAAATACATGGTTTTCTATTTATAGTAACTGCTGATATACAGAACAATATACAACTCGCTTCTGCCTGGTCACGTGCACTTCCCGCGACCGCTTTTCGTGCAATAAGAAAAGGTGCCCTTTCAGAACAAAAGCCAGAAAAGAGGTTTTTCTGACCCAGCCATGGGTTGCCTTTAAAAAAGATAAAAGAAAGGTCTTCAACCCCCCTCGAGGGGTCCGAGGCCACACTGGGTGAGGGTGAGGGGGAGGAAGAGGAACACTGGAACAGCTTCTCCTTGTGCTGGGCGGGAAGGAAACCGGGTTCCTTCCGGTTACCCCCGAAACTCTTGGGACGCTTGGAGTTTCTCTGGGACTTTGGTTCCGTTTCTAAACCAACACAGCGAGGAGAAACCAAGGGTTTGCGGGGGGGGGCAAGCATCAGCCATGGGGAGGGTGGATTTCCAACCTGTTCTCCTCTTCGAAGCCACATGTGGTGGCAAAGCCCTTAGAGTTCACCAAAGACCACCCCCCTCGGAAGCTATACCGGCTCGTCCACAACCTCTTCTGTGGTGGTTGGGCTCCCTGGAACCTGTCCGTGCTGCGGGAGGGGATGCTTCCTGCCCCCCCCGAGCTCTTCTTGGTTTGGCTCAGAGGGGTCGTCGTGAGTCTCCAAAGGGTCTGTTGGCTGCAGCTCTGGACCCTCCGGGGGGGGATTCACAGAGCGGTCCACAGCTTGGCTGCTCTCCGAGAGGCGTTTGCAGGGCTCACCTGGGGAACCGGGGTCCGTCGGTTCGTAGGAGAAGCTCGGGATGGTTAAGTGCTCCCCTCGGCAGGCCGGGGGTGCCCGGCGGTCTGCCTTGCAGGCCGGTTCTCCAGGCTGACCCTCGGCCAGCTCCAAGGAGTCCCTGTAGGCCGTGGAGTCGCAAGAGGGCGTTCTCCGCCTCAGCAGGCTGTTCTCGGAGGCCTTGGTGCGTGTTGCGGTGGCGCTGCTTTCTTCCTCCACGGGAGGGTCAATAGAAATGCAGGGGGGGCTCATTTTCTTCTTCCTCCGGATGCCGTGCAGGTACTCGGACTCCGACTGGACCTGGAGAGGCAGCCTCCTCCTTTCGGAGGCGTCTGCGAAGCCACGATCCCCGTGGTCGACTGAGGGGCAGATCTCGATGGAGTGTCGTCGTTGGTCATCCGCCCACAGCGGCTTGGCCAAGAACCCCCGGGTGTCCACGCTGTAGAACTTCTTCAGGTCCTTCTCCTTGCCCTTCCCCATCGTCAAGCTGGTTGTGCTGCAGTTCCTGAAGGGGACAGGGGATGGCGCCGGAGAGGCAAAAGGGGAGTTGGAGCAGTCCCGGCTCTCCAGCTGCACCCTCCAATCCCGTGCAGAGCTGTTGATGTGGCGGACCTCTTCGTCCGCCAGATCGGAGGACTCGAAAAGGGAGGTGTCCAGGAGGCTACTGTGGGTGGGCCTCCCGTTTGAGATGTTGTGCTGGCTGAAGGTGTCCTTGTGGGTGTGGATGCTTGAAGGGCGAGGAGGGGAGGGGTGGGGAAGGGGAGGACTGCCTGGGAGGGATGTGGGGGCCAGGGGAGGCTGAGGGCCCCCCAAAATACTGTGGGACAACTTTTTCAGGGGTGGGTTTTCACGCGTCTCAGCCTGGACGCACTGCTTTGACTCCACAGCTGAGCTATCCAACGAGTCCTTCCGGACGGCCTCCTGCAAAATGAAGAGATAAGAAAATAAGCATTTCCCACGCAAGGAGGCCCCACGCATCCAAGAAGGGTTCCACGTTTTGCGATGGTTGGGGTTCCTGGTCTTGTCTTCTCTGGGGGCTCGTCCCTGAAGTGCGAGTTAACATGGAAATCTAGGGGAGAGCAGATCGGTCAAAGTTGAGCTGGGCCTTCCCCGGGAAAGGCCGCTTTCCTGGAGATGGCTTCTCTGAACCCACCTGCGGATGTCTGCAAAGCAGTCGGCCCAAACCCTCTGCTTTGTTGAACATGCAAAGTTCCACCTTCACAGGACGAGAGCATCTTGGTGGCATTGCTTCTTGGGATGTGGAAGAGCCAGAGGCCGAGGGGCCTGATCCAGCAGTTGGCTGCCTCAGGACTCAGTAGTCTGACTCAGCAGGAGCAATATGGGAAGAAATGACAAGGGGCTGGTTCCAGATAGAGAACACAGGCTGGGGACATGTCAGAAGCATCTGCATCTCATTTAATCTCTGTCTTGAACTCTGGGCTTCCTCCTGCAATGTCTCTGCTCTACAGCCCTTGATTCCTTTTGGTCTCAATCAGAACAGAGCTCAAAGGGACCTTGGAGGTCTTCTAGTCCAACCCCCTGCTCAAACAGGAGACCCCAGACCACTCCAGCCGAGTGGCCATCCAGTCTCTTCTGGAAAACCTCCAGTGACGGAGCACCCACAACTTCTGAAGGCAAGCGGTTTTCTCTGCCCTTCCTGGCCCTGAAGACATTTCCTGTCCCTGTCCATCAGCTACCAAGCCTCTTTCTGCCTCCTCCCTGCCCTCCCCACACCCCGCTAGAGACCACCCGCGTCCGGGAAGCTGACCTGTCTGCACAGCAGTCTGTTGAAACTGGGGGTGCGAGAGGCAGGGTGAGGGGGTAGAAGCTTCCACGGAGCTCCCACGTTGTGGCTAGGAGGGGGCGTTGTGGGGCGGAAGGCCAACTGTGGGATCCTCAGAGATGAAGAAGTGACCACCGGCTGAGAACGGATGGACGTGACGGACCCTGGAAGAACAAGGAAGGAGATTATTCCTCAGAATCTCTTCTCTTTCTTTCATTCAAAGCTGAACGAATGTCTGATGGAAGCCTCTGTTTCCTCCAGTGACCCTTTGGGGTCTTTCACCACTTCCAGACTGGAGGAGGACCCCATTTCAGAGAGAACGTTTGCATTTTGGGGGAAAATATAAAGCAGTTCTTCGCGTCTCCGTAAGGCATCTGCACTTTTATCCTCAAAAGCAAGCCATGCTACAGCTCTGGACTTTTTACCTTGGAAGTTGTTTAGACACAACAACAACTGTTGGCAGAACTCGGCAGGCCCAGATCCTGATGCCTTACCTCGAGGTGACTTGTAGGAGAAGGCTTCTAGCTCCCCTTCGTAGAGTGGGAAAGGGGGCTTTGCGGGCATCACAGGGCGGAACATGTAGCTGTCGTTGGGCAGTGAATGCATCCTCGCCACTGAGATCTTGCGAAGAGTCAGAAGATTCTGGGGCTCCCGAATGCCGGCAGCAGCAGCAGTAGAAGCTCCCTGCAAGTCAGCAGGAAAGAAGGTTGAGAATTTGGGAGGAAATTGGGAGCTGGTCATTCTTGGCAACTTCGAGATATGTCAGCAAACTGCCTTTCTGGATGAGGATGAGTGGAATTGCAGAGAGCTTCTTTCACTTGACTTGTTTAAAACCACGGACGGCTTCTGGGTGAGGGGATGGAGGGGAGAGCACATAGACATGACCCCAAAGAGGCTAGACCCCCTTCCTTGCCATGCCTGGGGAGGGAAGCTTCTTCAGTCTGCTCCTCTCGCTTTTTACCATGGCTTTATGCTTCACCAGCAGAGGCGAACCCCCCTTGGAAGGGGTCTGTCTCCCATCCATGGTCCTTTCTGGTGTGCTGAGCCCTCTGGACATCTCCAGCTCAATTTCGGCATCCATCTCAGCATCTTCCTTCGCCTCCTTGTTGCTTTCCTCTAAGTGCTTCATCAGGACGGCCACCACCACATTGACCAGGACGAACTGGGCGATGAGGACGAAGGTGACGAAGTAAAGAGGGGAGATGAGAGGCAGGTAGCTGAGGCAGTGCTTGTCATCCTTGTGGCATTCCCGGAGAGTGTCCTGGAAGAGGGACATGAAAGCAAAGTTATTTCAGGTGGATGGGTCAACTGGGAAGAATGTCCTCCTAAGGTTTCTCCCAAAGATTCAGCATTTAGAGGTGAGCAAACATGGAGTTTCACTGGGCAATAATAGAACTAAAGGTCCATATGTCCTGTGATGGCCAACTAGCAGTCTTTGGGAGCTAATATGGGTAAAATGGATGCAGAAGCTTTCCCCAAACTCATAGCAACCTCAATGGCATCTCTATGCACTTATGGCCATCATAGTGAAAGGCCAATGAAAGACTTCTTCTCCTCTGTGGATTTTCTGATTCCCTTTTCAAGGGATGCAACTGGTGGTCCTCACTAAACAGAGACTTCCACAGATTAATTCTACCTTGTGTAAAGCCTTACTTTTCCTGAGAATTGACTTGCCCATCAATCTCACCAAAAAAATGTTGATGAGAGACAGAGGACAACTTTTCCTTCTTCCAATGAAACATATTTTTATGCATCTATTTGGGATACATATTCTGTATTTTGGTTTTGATTGGCTTTTATTCTAGGCGAATAATTCATGAAACTGGTGGAGCAGGGTGGCTTTCTGTACCTCCTTGGGGATTGCTGTAGATGAATGCCATCATCAACCCAAATTATATCTCAGACTGACGTCTAAACTCAAACTCAAAGTACAGCCATGGGCAAGAAAGTGATGTGGAGGCCTTACCTTCATGATCCCATTCCAGTTGTCCCCTGTTGATACCCTAAAGAGGGTGAGGAAGGCCATCCCAAAGTTGTTGAAGGTAGCATGCCGACTTAGGCCTTCACAAGGATTTTCCTCGCTGCAGTCTACGAAAGAGCAAGGATGAGTCCACTCTTAACTACAATGATGGTTTGGAGCTACCTAAGTGTTCCTTCATCTGACCCCAAACATTCTCTTTTCTGAGTAATACCTTCTCCTCTCCTCTTCCTTTACTCCCCTGGAACTCAGGCTGACCTTCCCCTGCTTCTCTGGAACTACCCCCCAGATTCTGGCATCCCCCTTGCCAGGTTGCCTGGTCACTGGTGGGAACAGTGGCAAGGCTGGGGTTCTCTCATCTTATGCAAGCCATAGGAACGTCTGGCTATGTTCTTCCCTTTCAGCTGAGATAGAATGTTCTCTGGAAAGTCCTCCTGGCATATTAACAGGGTCATCGAGCAACAGAAAAAGGAGAAGATGACTCACCTAACTTCCCAAATAATTCTACCCCAAGAGCAGCGTAGATGAAAAAAAGAAGCATAAATAGCAGGCCGAGGTTCCCCACCTAGAAAAAGAGATTGTCAAAAAGTCAGAAGTAAGCTGTTATTGTAGAAGGATTTTTATCTTGCTTAGATGGGATTTCTTGCCTTAGCAAGAATCAATGGAGCTTTCCCCAGCCTGGTGTCCCCTGGGCAGCTAGGGATGATGGGCAATGACTCATACAAACACAACTGGGAGGGTGAAGGTGTCCTTGCATCCTACATCCTCCTGAATCTTTTGGAGAAGAAGCCAGATCTTCACTAAGCGAAAGGCAGGAGCTCAAGCTACATTTATATGGTGACTAAGCAGCTTGGATGTCTTCCCAAAGCTTGCAAAGATCTGTAACATTCGAAGGGTGCTCTCTGTCTATTTGGACCACCTTCAACAGAACCTGAGTGTGAAGAACATCCTTGGACAACCATGATTGGGGAAACCAGACTGGATCTACAGAGAAGAAACTTTGCCCCTTGGCTGTTTTCTGAGGGTTGAACATTGGCATTGATGTGTTCTGATGGGCTTCTCCAGCTGGGTTGCAGCCTCAGAGGGAATTCCCAGAGCTTACTCTGGCAAAGAGACCCCTGGAGAAGTTGGGGGCAGATAGTCTTTGGGGCAGAAAAACTACCAAGCTCAGAGAGCACCAAGGACCCCTCATGTCAACCCTGAGCTACAAATATTCTCCTTTGTTGGTTCTCCTTCCCCTTGTTGCTTGATATTCCAAAGCCACATGCAAGTGGATGTTATCCCATCATAAATAATTATTGGCTCTTCCTTGGGGCTCTGCAGACAAGTGCCTGGAAGCAGAAGTGGCGGTTCAGCCATTTGAGGGGATGACAACTTGACAATGACAAGGCTTAATAAGGGCACCAAGGCGCTTCAGGAAACAGCGGTTTCCTTCTGCTAAGGCAGCCAAATTACAGTGAGGTCCAGCCTGGAGAAGATATCCCTTTGCTTTTGGGGAATATCAAAAGAGGGGCCAAGTCTCTTCTCCAAGCTTCAGGTTAGGGATGGGTGAGCCCACCTGGTGGAAAATCCTCAGTGCATTTCAAGGACTCAGGAGCCCTTGAAGAACTGCCTGCCCAGAGTCCACCAGATCTGCCACCTCTCCAACTGCCTTTCAGCAAAAGTTTAGGGGAGAGAAACTCATGCAGCCTTCCCCCCCCCGCACCCCCAGTTCCTGGGGTGTTGTTGTTGTTAGCTGCGAAGTCATGTCCGACCCATCGCGACCCTATGGACAACGTTCCTCCAGGCCTCCTGGGGTGTAGCAGGCGGGAAAAGGGGTAGATGCTGCTCCCCAGTTGGGATTTTAAGCAGACCTGAAAATTGCTTGCAGTCAATTTACACAGCAGCTTTGCAGCTGAATTTACAGGGCTATAGAAACACTGATTTTCCCAGGCTAGTGCCTGAGCGGTTAACCCTTGGGAAAATCTCATTTCCCTGGAAAGCCTCAGCTGCTGTCCCTCAGCCCAGGGCTATAGGGCAGGCCTTGTGCAGAGAGGCCTTATCCCAAAAAAGAAAGAGGGGTGACGAGTGGGGTGAGCAGTGGTGGTGGTGGGATCAGAGAGGGCAGCGTTTCAATTGATGGAAGCATTGAATTTTTATTTTTATTTTTTTGGAGGGGGAGGAGAGAATCTGCCAGCATTTTTTCTCATCCCTGTCCCACATACGTTCCACCATCGCTCCAGCACGTGGGCAGCCTGCAAATGTATTCCGGAGGGAGGGAGGGGTTAGTTTTTGTCCCCAGATGATCCTTCCCATGTCACCCCCAATTTGACTGCTTGAGCTTTTGTTGCAGGCTTGTGCCGAGTCCCCTTTCCCCAGAACACTTTTTGGGGATGCAAAAGTCAGACCCTCTTCCTGCCCCTCCACAGCAGTTGTGTGTGTAAGAGAGACACCTTGCCTGGCTGAGACCAGCTAATGTGTGTCTGAAAGCATCTCCTGGAAAGTGTCTCTCTGGCCGTGGGTTTTGCCTTGTATTCCCACCGTGGAGGATCAGAGCCTTAGGAAGACTTTCTCCTCTGCTCCAGAGGCATGGACAGAGTGCAAAGGCGATCTGGTATTTCGTGCCACGAGGACACCTGTTCTGTGACATCCCAGAGGCAGAACCGAGGGCCGAGCCTGGCCTGACTTTCATGGATGTGAGTGCGAAAAAGCTTTGGAAAAAGCTTTAGGACTTGCAGACTCAAAGTCATCGACTCGTTATCTCCAGTGCTGAGTTTAAAAAAACCAGAAAAAGCAAGAGGAGGACAACATTTTGAGCTGCTGGAAATATTGTCCTCAATGCAATTGGGAAATGATGTTTGAAAATGTCCCCCTGGGCATGTAATTTTTCTTTCCTCTTGGGGAAAGACAAAAATGAACATTTTTGGAAAGCTGGAGGCATGGGAGTTGAAAATACATCAGGAGGAGGAGGTGGTGGTGGAGGAGGAAGATATCTGATGCTTAAAAGAGGAAGGAAAATTAACATCTGCACAGTTCCAGGCTTACCTGGGGAAGGGCTTGAACCACCGTGTCCAGCAAGGCCCTCATCCCCGTGGCCATTTTCAGCAGCTTCAGCACTGGAAAGCAAAGGAAATCTCCGTGAACTCGGAGAGCAAAATGGGCATCGCCAATGGATTCTTAGCGCATCGGTATGCTTAGGAGGGCGCTGGCTTTTCAAGCCTGCCTGATCTTGCTTTCCTGGTAAAATACATGGGAAAATCCCACTGAGGGGCAATCCCACCTAAGGTTAGAGTTAGGTCTCCATGAATTTGGACAATGAAAATGGACATTGGCAACAGATTTGGGGTGCCTGGTGCAAAATGGCTTCCTCTTGGCTTTGCTTGAGAGAAGTTGGCTGGGAAGATCATTGTAGCACGATCCGGGGATGCTACGATGGCTATAAATACATGCTGGTTGCCAAGCACCCCAGATGTGATCCCGTGACCATGGGGATGCTGCCATGGGCATAATGTGAGGGCCGGTTGTAAGTCACCTTTTCAGTACTGTTGTAACTTTGAATGGTGGCTAAACAAATGCTTGTCAATTGAGGACCACCTGAATATAGCAGGGCAAAGGAAATGGTGCCAGACCCCGAGGCCTGCTCAGAAAGACCCTCTCTCGGAGAAGCCCCTCACCTCTAGCAATCCTGAGCACCCTCATGATGCGGATAATGGTGGGGTTGATGGGGAGTGCGGCGTTCATTTCAATCTCCTCCAGAGTAATCCCCATGATGGACAGCAGGACGATGGCCAGATCCAGCTGGTTCCACCTACAAGGAGTAGGAGCAGGAGTAAGGCTCCTGAGCTAATTCAGCAGCCTGCAATGTTGTGACACCACCACCACCCCTTCCCCAAATAACCAAAATGAGCCCAGAAGAAAATCTCCCACCTGTCTTTGAAGAACCTCCGGAAGCCAAAGGCCACCAGTTTCAAGATGGCTTCGACCACAAAGACGAAGGTGAACAAGTAGTTGCAATATTTCAGGGCTTCTTCTAGAGACTGCAAGGAAACACAGGAGGAGGTTGCTTGTTAGGGTCCTCTGATGACCGTGCAAAAGGAATTGAGGTGTGGGCTCTCCAGTAGCAGTTAGCAGAGGTAAGTATGGCATGGGACCTCCGGACAAATAATCAGCAGGATCCATCCAGGACTTTCCTTCCTGTCTACCGAAGAAGCTATAAGGAGCTCCTGGCCTTCAGCCCTTGGCTGACAGCCCCCAGGACTGAACGGTCCCTCCTAGCCTGCCCCTGAACTGCCCTCTTGGGTGCCAGTCCTGGGCCTCACCGAGGCTACGGAGACTCAAGAGAGGCTGTACCTTGGGTTGGTCGAAGTGTTCCATAGACATCGTGATGACGTTGACTCCAATAATAAAGGTGATGAAAAGGTCCAGGTAATGGCTGGTGCAGAGCGAATGGATGTATTTTCGAGCAGGTGAATAATCGGCATAGTACGGCCATCGTTGAGCTTCTGCAGGAAAAAACCAAACAAGGACAAATCAGCTTCTGGCAGCCCCCTCAGTTTTTCCGAATGCAAGCCATGCTGGCACGCAAAACCATGAGAGTTGACCAATGGGCATGCAGTCCATGGCTCTCTGGATTGTGGGTTTTGTAGTGGAGGCCACCCAAAGGCTGTGACGCTCCTCCTCCGTCCACCGAGACACGAAGATGAACTCCACTGCGCTGCAGAATTCTTGGAGGTGAGCTGAAGGTTTGCTGGGATCCTTTTGCCTTCCCCAAAGCTACTATTTGGGTGGGATTATTGGGGTATCTGAAGAAAGCAAATGCTCACGGGCTTCTTTAAAATGAGAGATGGGGCAGAGAAATGATAGATCATAACAAGCCAGCAATGGATCAACTCCACTCTCCTTCAAATGTGAGGACCACACAGCTTTCCCCAAGCTGGTGCTCTTCAGGGACATTGGGGTTCAGTGCCCATAATCCCTAGCCAACGAGGATTATGGGGGATGAATCTAATACATTTCAAGGCACCAGACTGAGGAAACCTGGCATAAGAATGGAAAAGTAGAAATCTAATACTGGAAGGTTCATTAAGGTAAGAGGTGTCCAAATGTGGCAACTGTAAGACTTGTGGACTTCAATTCCCAGAATTCCCCAGCTGGTTGGGGGAATTCTGGGAGTTCAAGTCCACAAGTCTTGAAGTTGCCAAGCTTTAGTACCCCTGGTCTAGATGATTTATTGGTCTTAACATTGTGGTGTTTAGGACATTCTCCAAACCTTTTAGATATCCCCACAAAAATCCGGAATCCTGCCTGTTATTCTCAGCCCAAGTTAGTATGATCGTCCCCATTTGATTATGGGAGATGCAGGCAGCTGGTTGTTAGAAGGAAAAAAGAAAAAGGCCGAGTGAGCTGGAGTTAGCCTCCTAATTCCTCCAGGGGCCCACCTAGTCATTGCAACCCTCTGTTTCCTGCCCTCGACCCTTTTAATGCTTCCCAGCCGATGTTACATCGCCAAATGTTTTGCTGATGCAAGACACCAGCCCATCGGAATCTGCAAGCGGAACTAATCACATCAAAAGGAACCCAATTGACTGGTAACCCTTCAGCTATTAATCCCTCCCTTCCATCAGTGGCTAAAAAGGACATTTAAATTGTGTGTGTGTGTGTGTGTGTTCCAGCAGGGTCTCTTAGGCAAGTAGTTTGAAAGCCTCGCAAAAACGGTTTTCTCTTTCCTGCCTGGCTGCCTTTGAGCTTTCAGGATAATTGGCAAAAGTCCCAGAAATCAGCTCCTGAAGCCACATGGTGGGCAGCATGCAACGAGCAGGGCTAATCCTAGCAAGGGGGTGTCTGAAGGAAGTGGGTGAGGGTCTGAAGAAGCAGCAGCACTGCTGTGAGAGCTCTGCTTGAGCAACGTGTGAAGATGGAAAGAAGGCCAAAGAGTGAAAGGAGAACCAACCAAGAGGTTTCCCAAAGGTGCTTTTTCGAAAGGCAACTGGACTTTGTTTTTCCTTGAAGACATTTCACTTCTCATCCAAGAAGCTTCTTCAGTTCTGACTAATGACCAGTTGACTGCAAGGAATATAAATCCTTCCATCCTCCACCGTTCAGTCAGAACTGAAGAAGCTTCTTGGATGAGAAGTGAAAAGTCTTCAGGGAAAAATAAAGTTCAGTTGCCTTTTGAAAAAGCATCTTTGGAACAACCATGACCTGGATGACTGAGAATCTCCATAGACAACATACTGGGTTGGTTTTTCGGATGCGATCTGAGTAGCTCACTGGCTCACAGTGAAGACTTTCTAGGTTTGGGAAGCCCTGGACTTGTCTCCTGGAGCTCCTGCATAGTATGAAGGACTCTGAACTCAGTCAGGGCCACTAACCAGATCAGAACTGCAATGTATGTGAAACTCAGTTGGAAGCTTGGATATCAAGTTCTGGTGCCATATCTCTTGGTCACTGCCGAGGCCTCGGAGCAAGTGCACCAGAGGAGACTCCAGGCTTCTAGGTGGCAATAACCACCTGCCTGAGCATTGTCTCAGGTAATCCAGAATATCTAATCCTGGGTCCATCAGTCCCTATGAGCATCTCTCTTTGGCCTTGGAAACTCTATCTGGCCCCTCACCTTGTGGGAAAGAGAGGCTAATGTGGAGCTCTCCGTGGTGCTGCATCTAATGCTCCACCCGTCTCATTTTGCCCTTTAGGTGCAACTATCCTGCTTGTTTTTGTCCCATCCTTGCTTCTTTCTCTTCTGACACTTTGCTGTCACCGAGATTTTGATCTCTCTCATTAGTTTTTAACTCATCTAGGTCAAAGCTACCCATTCCCTTCATATCTTTGAAATCCTGGAGTGTGATTCTTGCTGAGTGTTAGGGGTCTGTTGGGGCTCACTCTTATCTTGCAGGTGCTGAGATGATGTCCTTAGAGGAACAGTTCTGATGACCACATTGGCCAATCACTGATCTGCTTTTCAGGGTCCTCCAGAAAAGTGTCTGAAGACCAACCTTCCTGAGGTGATGCCCTGCAGATCTCTAGAACTAGAATAGTGCTAGATGAGGATTAGGGGAATTATATCCCAGGATATTTGATAGGTTGCAGCTTCAGGTGAACGTTGCTTCAATAGAGATGCATAGCAAAGTGGTGATCTCCTTCTGGCACAGAGGTAAAACACATAGACATGACACACAAGCTGAAGAAAAAGAGCACCAGGGATCTTGGTTGATCTCCCAAATAGTTCAGAGGCAAGCAGGAGCTCTGGAGACATCTCCAGCATGTGAGGAGAAGGAACATGCAGTTCCAGCTTGGGAACATGTTACATTGTAAGTACACTGACGACATAGGAAGAAGCATGACATCCACATCACACACGTTCCATCATGCATGCAATGTCCATTAGAAGAGATGCCAACTCATGCACTGCAGAAGGGGAATACAGAAGGTGCCGGGGGTGACATACGCTATTTGGCGAACATAACTCCCCTCTTGATTACGGGGTTGTAGAACCAACGCACAGTCCCATTGACGCCAATGCTTAAACTGTTGCACAGACAAATAGGGAACAAACTGAAACTATGTATTATTCTAAATACTTTTCTCTTCCCCTTTGCTTTGTTTTATGAAGCTTAAGGCTGGGTCAAAAGCTCATGGGGTTCATGGCAGAAACTGGGGTCAAGGTTTCATCCGGGAAGCAGATCCATCTCTTTGGGCACAGAATGTGTCCCTGTGATTAGAAATGTCTGGGTCTTCTACTCATCACCATTGAGTGGTGGAAAATATGGACACATATCATGTGCAACATATCCTCAAATTATGTCACATGTTCTGGGCGCCATCCCTCGTTAGGAGGGAGAAACGGATCTTCTCTGACCTTCTTCCATGGTCCAGTCTATTTTCCTATCTGCTTGGCTTTCAAAAGCCAATGACATGTGTGGACTTTGGCCAGAAAATGGAGGCTCCAGCTCCCACCCAATCCCAGAGGCCACTGGAGGGCTTTGGATCCATCAGTCTCCAGTCCTGCCCACCCCCAAATCTGTAATTATGTCACTTGGTCCAATCCCTGCCCTGCAAGGCCATCCTGAAGGGTTGCATTCCCACCCTCCCTGGAATTCCTTATGCTCTAACAGAGGGCTCTCCAAACTTGACAACTCTTAAGACTTGTGAACTTCAACATAGCTGGCTGAGGAATTCTGGGAGTTGAAGTCCACAAGTCTTAAAGTTGCGCCAAGTTTGGAGAGCCCTGCTCTAACACTCCAGCCTGGCCCTCTAACCAGCCCCTTGGCCTGTTGCCATCGCTGGCAAGGAGCACCCTTGTCTCAACCTCTGGTCACTCACAGACACACCCTACCAAGCCACACAGAAGCTACAAAGTGTCAGCCACACATCAGATCTTTCTGAGTCCACCCTTTTTTAAAAAACATAAATGCAATGAAAACAGAATCCAAGAACCTGCCTTCTTCTAGGTGGGCCTATCTCAGTTAATAGAGTCTACGTTGCTACAAGTGTCCTGGTTTCCAGTTTAACGTTCTTTCCCAGTCCTTCTTGGAACTTCAGGAGATAAGTCCCAAAGCTTCTTGCATGCCAAGAGGGTTTTCTGTTGAGCTACAGAGCCTTCCCATCTCAAGAGCTTCCCCCACAACCTTAATTTCTCTGGCTTCAGCCAATTTCTCCAGAATGTCTGAGCTGCTTCTCCTCAAGCTAACCATCTTCTGGTCTTCTTTCAACCAACATATTTTTCCTACTGTTGCTTCTTTTTTCCATTAAACGCTCCTGCCATCCAACCCTAATATCTCTTCCCTTCTTGACTTTCCTCTCTGTGGTGTATCAATTCTTAGGCCCCTTGGGCAGGTAGCACAAAACCTCTATTTTTCTGTTCAGTGCACTGTTGAAATGGGAAGAAAAAAATATTCAAAATATGATTAGGTTTCTGCCTCGACTCTGCAGAAACCTGACTGGAGGCCACATTCTGACTAAGAAAACCTTTTGCAGGCTGAACGTGCATCTCTTTTAATGGACTCCATTGAGGGGAACTCGTTTCCTGCCCTTGAAAAGGGGAGGCCTCCTCATTCCTATCCTTCTGGTGGTTTTCCATGTGCATCTCTCGTGTGGCATGCAGGGCCCACGTGCCAAAATCCTCCAAGAAATTTGCAGCCACTTTTTCCATGAAACCCTTTGGTGATGCTTTAAGCTGCAGGAGGGGGAAACGGGAGTAGCTGAAATCATCTTCAGACACAAAGCAAAACCAGGGGATCAAACTTTATCTTCACCTGTTGGTGATTTGGGGGTTCCAGCAGAGCAGGCCTCAGAAAGAGGGATGCTTGCTCCTTAGAGACCCCCAAAGGTATGGTTCCTATGCGGTGAGTCTTTCTCGGGTGCCCTGGGAAAACAAGATTTCCTAGGAGCCCCTTAAAGCTGGTTGTGGAGAGGGAGAAGGGAATCTTCTGCTCAGTGGGTTTACAAGTACCAAAATTAGGGCTTTGATTTGACAAAACTGGGTCCTATGAAGCATGGAGGACTCGGATATCCTTCCTGCTTCAGGACTTATTTCACATCAGACGTTGGTCTGTCTAGTCTGTAAAGTCCACTAAGTGAGGATGTCTGTACAAACCTTCCACCTTAATATTCTGAATTCCAGACGTTCGGGCAAAACTTTCTCCATGGTCCCCCACCTATAATTCTTTCCAGATGTATATTGATGTTTACACTTTGTTCTTCTTCCAAGAACTATTTGCCACCCTGGAATGGTGGCTGGGTTCTATTTCACTCACAAGCTTTAGCCTATCAGTGGTGCCCCTATTCTCCTCCACTCCTCCATTGTGAAAGGCAGCAGAAAGCGGGGGGGGGGGCGCACCTCAAATATTGCAGCCTCCCTTGGGATCAAACTCTCAGGGCCAAGAAGTGGAGCCCAGACACTTCAGAGCTCAAATCTGTGTGGTTCTGAAGAAACTAGTACAGGAGAATATTGGTAGCTCAGAGTTGAAATGAGGGGTCCTTGGTGCCCTCTGAGCTTGGTGGTTTTCTTGCAGACGTTTCATGACCCAACTAGGTCACATCATCAGTGCTAGAAGAGAGTGGGATTTGTTGAAAGGAGGAGGAGGAGGAGGAGGAAGACTGAAGGGTCCTTTGTGCTCTGAGCTTGGTTGTTTCTTGCAGATGTTTCACTATCCAAACTAGGTAACCTCATAGCACTGATTAACACTGATGATGTTACCTAGTTTGGGTAATGAAACGTCTGCAAGCACACTCAGAGAGCACCAAGGACCTCTCAGAAGAACCATGCTCATTCTTCCTCTCCATGCTGAGCAGGGATGTTAAAAGAGGAACATGATGGAGCTGAGCCTCGTGCATCAAAGAAGAAAGGATGAGTTGCCCTCTGGCTCTTAAAGCATCTCCAAAGATGGAAAGGAAAAAGCTCTTTTGGGGTCCCATCACCAACCCGAAGGAAACCAGGTAATAAGGAGGAAGGTCGAGATGGGCGTTGGGAGCAGGCAAGTCTCAGAAAGATTGTGATTGTACCGCTGTCTACCGACCAGACATGTATATCGCCTTACTCCTGCGCTTTTTCTCCAGACGCCGCAGCCGTTTCTCCTCACGTCGCCGGGCCTCCTCGGCTTCCTGGTGCTGCCGACACTTGTGGAAGTTCTCCACCACCACCCCGACGAACATGTTGAGCACAAAGAAGCTGACGATGAGGAGGAAGGAAATGAAGTAGAGAAGCATCCAGAGGTTATGGTTCCGGCTGGGCTGGCGAGGCGGCCAAAAGGCAGCAGGAAGAGGGGAGAGATGGGGGGTGGGGAGACAAGGAACAATGGCGTATGAGCACAATGGAGATGGAGCCCACCCTCAAGATGAGTGGCCGCCAAGGTCCAGGGAGAGGCAACCCTTTGACCTCTAAAGGTTGAGCCTGGAGCTCCCTAAAGAAGTTGGCATCCTGAGCAGCTTGCTCCCTCTCCCGTGGATGCCCCCATGGCATGATCAACTAGCTAGCCCAGCTGCCTTAAATAACGGCATTCTGGTTTTGGAATAGTGCCTGTTTGAGTTATTTCTGATTTTAGTGGCATGTTCTGCACCCCGACAGGGTAACAACAGGGAGTCTAAGATTAAAAAATAACAACTCAAAGAGAAGGCTTCATACTGAGAGGAAGGGAACTTTCCAAAGAAAAGTTTGGATCTGATAATTCTTGATTACCTTTGTTTTGCTTTTAAATTTAGTTCCACTGCAGGATGTTAAGTCATTTCAGACAAATTTGTTTTTCGAAAGTGAAAGACTTGAAGACTCTGGGATTGTCTTTAACTTGTTTCATGGAATGGCTGGATAAGCATCTCTGGGTCGGTGGGGGGGGGAGTGAGTGGGAGAAGACATCATGGTAATTCTGGGAACTGGAGGATCACCCCCACTGAAGGTGAAGCCCACCTGGGTAGCGTCTCCTGTTCAGGAGGTGCCTTCAGGGACAGCCACAAAGGACACCATCGATTAACTCTCTCTGGCAGTGCTTGAATGACATCACCCCTAATTGCACTGTGATGGATCATCATCACCTGAGTGCTGCAGGGTCTCCTGCTTGAGCAGGGGTTGGACTTGAAGACCTGCAAGGTCCCTTCCAATTCTGTTGTACTGTCATCTTCTTCTTCATCATCCGTGGGGGTGGCCTGCATCACCAAATGGTTATGCCCTCCCCCTTGTGAATAAATGACTAGCACCTTAGCCAGCATGTTGACCCTATCATTGATTGCCAATCACTGAGCTGCACATGCATGTGGGAATGAGTCTTTAAGCAACTCCCCATGAATGTTCTTAGGATATTTAGTGTCTACCTGCTGGTCAATCCCCACGGCGTCCAATCCATCATACATGATGTTCACCCAGCCATCTTTGGAGGAGAGGACAAACAAGGACATCAGGGCCTGTGAAAGCAAAGAATGCGGTTCCTCTGTTTGTAAAAGTGGAATTTTCAGTTTTTGCTTACCTTTCAGAACTGATAAATCAGGTCCACCTCCCCAGGCTACATGTGATACTTTCCTGGGGAAAAGTGAATATGGATGGATATAATTCACATAAATCAAAGCTTGTTGGGGTCCTCCATTGCTTTTAAGAATACCAAGACAAATGTTTGAGAACTGCTGCTCTAGAAAAAGACAATGTTTCTTTCTTCAACTCTACAGGAGAAAGTGGGTTTTTCCTGTCACGTTTCCGGCCTTTGGTACAGCATCTCACTAGAGATACGGGGGGATCCACCTTAACCATGTCCAGAAAATCTCTGAAAACCCAGTAATCTTCTCAGCCCCTGGGAGAGGTGGGTGTAGGGTTTTTTTTTTCTAATTTGGTCTGGAGTATTTCTTCTGAACACCCATCCATCTGTGATTGCTCTTCCTCGCTTTTAAAATTGTAAGCCATCCAGAGTGTCTCCAAGTTGGGAAGGCTCTAAAGTGTAACGTTCAATTAAAAATTCAATTAAGTTTAGAAGATGGGGAAGGTTGCTTGGCTGGAGAAACTTCCCTTCTGTCCTCCTTCTCCTATCCACCTTACCTGCCCCAAATTGTCGAAGTTATACTTCCGCCGGACCCACTTGTAGTGGGCTTTTCCGCAGTCGGATTTAGTGGAGATGTTTCGGATATCAGCCCCCTCACAGTAGTAGAACTTGCCCTTAAAGAGCTGGGAGAAAACAGAATCAAATCAGCAGGAGAGGTGGAGGATCTGATTTTCAGCTTTGACTCGGCAGACAACCTAGGTTTTGGTGAGACCCTCAGGAGAACAACAGGAAGAGCGGTTTGACCACAGGAGAGATCTGGGTGTCCTTCTGAGGGGCAAGGGTTCCAGTGTGGAAATGGGCTTCTTGCAGCACTGGAACCTGAGCTAGGGAAGGTCTACCTGGCCTTCTGAGAAGGTGCTGAGTGACTGGATTGAAGGACGGGTGCTAAGGAATCATCCATGGAGGAAGGCACGATGGTCTTCACAACTAGGCCCAGGAACGTCCAGGACACAGAAGGTTGGCCACTATTAGTGCAGAAGACAGGGCTCAAGGAGTCCCTGCCCTGTCCTGGATTGTCCTTTAGAGGTTTCTTTTATGATCCAGAAGAAGCAGGAAGACTTTTTTCCAAGTCAAAATGTAAAGGATTACATCTTAAAGGGGTAAGAAGGAGGACACACAGGCCTCAGCTCCAGCAGATCATGGTGAACGCCATCTGAGATCTATGTTTTACGTTCAGGCCAAGACAAACCAGGATTTATTCCAAGGCAGAACAAATAAACCCGCAAGAAGAAGGGCAGCAAGGTATATAAATAAAATTATAAATAAATATAAATAAATATAAATCTTTCAGTGGGTCTTGCTCAGCAAAGGGAGGTGTGGTGGGAAAGTCTTACCTGCACCCCTAAAATGCCAAAGATGATAAAGAAAGCACAACAGATCAGGACGATGTTGCCGATAGGCCGGAGAGAAGAGATCAGCGTCTCAACTACGAGTTTCAGACCTGGAGCTCTGCTGATGACCCTGGATTGGAGAGGAACATCTCCTTTTTTCATCCCATTTCCAGACTCCCCAAGAAATATTCAGTCCCCCAGAAGAAACTACCAATTGGCAAGCAGCCGAGACCTTTGAAACCGTATTTTATAACTTTTAAGTATTCTGGTTCTCTGCCCCCCCATCCCTCATTTTCGATCGCATGCCTTGCTGCACGATGAAAAGCAGGATCTAAAAGGAAAGAGAGGCAAGCGGAGGAAGTCTAGTTTGGGTCTTTGAGGACATTGCTGGAGAATGGAGAAGGTCGGGTCCTTAATGCCATCTCTTGCAGTGGAGAGAAGCAGCTCCCCTCCCGTGCCCAGAGGAACTCGTTTAGGGACAAGGCAGCTCCCCAAACTTGAAGTTCACCTCATCGATGCTTTCAGATGCCATCAGAGGCTTTCCCCTCTCGGTCAAGATGGGCCTCGGCTGGCCTTTTGAAATCTTAATCTCTTTAAATGCCAAGCCAGACCCAAGATCCCTCCCTCCCTAAGAATATCCCAGCACAAACCTCACCCCAGCAAGAAACAGATGGACCAGCGGTGGTGCACCACGGCTGTTTCTTAGTTTATTTCCACCAAAGCAATCAAAGACCCCTGCTGGGTTGTTTTTGGGGTCTCGTTTTGCTTTTTCTGTGGTCATGATGTGAAGCAGCAGACTCCCACAGAGAGCAGAGAATTCCCCCAGCACGTTTCCTCCTCCTCCTCCTCCCTCCTCCCTCCTCCCTCTCGCTGCTTCTTCTCTTCCTCCAGACGCCTCGCTTGTTACTTGATGGCAGACAACAAGAGTAGCTCCCTTTTGCCTGGTTTCAGATATGGAAAATGTTGCCCTACTTTTGACTTTCTAGCAAGCTAAATTGCTCCTCTGTGGTTCTGAACACAAAACATCTGCAGATGCCGGGAGTTCACAAATTATTATCCATCACAGTTGGAATGCAAATTCACTCCAGGGCAAAGTGTCTGTTGTGTCCCTCTCTGCCATCTTGCCGGACACCCCCCTCCCTTCGGGGCCGGGTCTGGTGTTCCTGGAACTGCTGCCAGATCTGCCGTTGAGCATCTTCAGCAATTGGCCTCAGACGGCTTTGAAAAGGTCTGGAAATTATGCGACCTACTGCAAACACGGGCAACCCTTCTACCTGCTGGGAAGAATGGGCTGCTTCGGCTTTCGAGAAAGGCACACGCGTGTAGCTGCTAAACGGGAAAGCATGCATGCTAATCTATGCACCACAGGACCCAGAGACGGCTGGAAAGCAAACGCCGAGTTTGTGCAATCACGGTCACATTGCTTTTGTCCTTCTGTTGATATGCAGCAGAATAAGCAAGTTCAGCTCAAAGCCAGATAGGCAGAGCCAGTCTGGTGGTTGGCCAAAGCACGGGCTATGATATGCATGATGCTTCAAGTTAATTAAAGCACCATGCCACATTTGGATGCAAGTTGGAAATGACCAGGAACACACCAGCTAACTCTTGTTCTACAGCCAAGAGTGGGGAGGGACATTGAGGCATTAAGAAAGGTCTACCAGTTGCAAACGGAGAATTGTAGCCCCCCTCCCAGTTCCAAATAAATAATGAAAGTTCTCCAAGGCTCTCAGACCAAAGAATTTGCCTTTGAGAAGAGATTTTGAGTTTGTTTCTTAGCAAGAGTTGGTTTGGAGATGAAAATGACCTCCCTAACTGTTCAGGTATGGGAGGCTGGGGTTCTCCCCTCCTACTCCTGGGGAGGAAAAGGATTAGCTCAAATGCCTTCTGCTTCGATAGAAGGCAACTAATACCGTAAAGGTCTTAGGGTGCGCAGCAGCCGAAGTACTCGTAGGACCCCTAAAATCTTGGCTCCGCCTGCTGATGCCATGGAAACGATGATGTCAATGATGGACACAAAGACCAGGATTCCATCCAGGACGTTCCAGCTGCTCTGGAGGTAGGTGTGTTCCCCGGAGAAGAAGCCGAGAGCCACAACCTAGAAGGAGAATGGGATAGGCTCTTCCAGGCACGGATGTTCATGCTGCATTGAAGCTCAAGAACCGTTTCACTGGAAATGAAACAGAACCTGGACCTGAACTGTTCAGAAGGGGGGAGGGGTCTTTGCAAAGGGTACAAGCCAACCACAATCTTCCACCGCTGCAGAAAATTGGCTTGAGTTAACTTTTCTGCCAGATGCGAGAAAAATTGACATGAGCCACGTTGTTGCTGCAGTGGAGAAGTTCTTGGATGCAATTTCTTTTATAATTGGGTCTCCCTCAAGAATACCCTCCTTCCCCTAAATGAAAGTAATAAAATGAATAATTGTCCCTCCTTGATTTATTCTCCCATTCAGTAGAATGGATGGACCTACTTTTGCCATACATTAATCCAAGGGGAACCAATTGGAAATGCAGCGACGTTACCTTAACCATCATCTCAGCAACAAAAATGGCCGTAAAGATGTAGTTGGAGACACTCAAGAATATCCGTTCCTGCAAAAAGGAGAGAAACCAGCGGTTGAAATCCAAACTGGCAAGGGATCAACCGCTAATCCCAGGAAATCTCCATGAACCCTCTCCTAGGTTCTTGAATTCAACCCGCCTTCTGTGCCAAAACTGCACAGTTCACCGGATCATCCTGGTAAATCCTTTCTCTACCTTGTTTACCTTGCAGGGGTTTTATGAAAATTACTGTTTGGAGTGCAAGTCACGCAGCCTGAAGCTGCTTAATCGTTTTTGGGTGGTTTGGGAGTTGGTGTTTTTAATTGCAGGGACATTCAGCCAAGTCATTTTGAGAAGTGGAAGAGGAAAGTCAGCAGCTATGTTGCATCTTGGGGAAACATCTAGTTTTACCCCAAATAATTTGTCTATTCGATTTCAGGAGAGTTGTCAAATTGCCCAGTAACTCAGCACAAGGCAGCTTTTTCATCCTTGACTCTTTGACAAGCAAAGATGCGGCTCCTTCTTTGATAGGAGGCAAAGACGTTAGAAAAAAAAAATGCTTCTGTTCACCCCCCCAACTCCCAGAACCACTGGGGGCTCACCGTGCTGTTGGGATCGATATCCGGACGCTCCAAGGCGATGGTGATGCAGTTGAGGAAGATGAAAACCAGGACCACGTGGTCAAACATCTTGTGTGCGATGACTTTCTGGCAGTTGGCCCGGAGGCTGAAAGTAAGGCAGGGTGGGGGGCTGGTCAGTTGCCCCCCAGGACCCCAAACATTCCTCCAATTTTTAGGCCAATAGGAATAGGGCACCCAGTGCCCCACACCTGCCCCTTTGGATAGCTGAGCTGCAGACTGTGCAGGCTGCCTTGATATTTATAGCATGTCACGGCTCCCAAATTTAGGAGATCCTTATCTTTAGCTCGAGTTAATGCTCTCCGCACAGCTGTCCTGCAAGAGAAGTCCAGGGACACCACCATCCCCCCAGGGAATCTGATACGGTCCCTGTGATTCAGGTGCCCCAGAAGCTGCAGACCCTGTTCTTCCGTTTGGTCAGTTCTACAGGGACATTCAACATTCGACTACCCCACTTTGATTTAAATATCCAGGGCACCCTGATAATTTTTATTGGCTGTTAAATATTCAATAGTAATCAATAAATCAGAAATCAATAATCAGTTTTCAATAACTTCCTGGTCTTGTCCACCGGGTGAGGCTGACATCAATCTTGCATGTCTGGCGATGGTCCCTCAGCCGCCTCCCACTCATAGTTCAGTGAGCCTTTTTCAAACGTTATCTGGATATTCTGGACTGTTTAAAAATGCTTCTCCCCATTTTACGCAGGCAACAAGCCCTGCACTCCTCTGCCAAGGTCAAGGCCACCTTCCTTACTCTGCCCGTTGGCCTTGAGAAGACCAAGGTAGGGAGTATAAACACCTTCTGGGGTGTCCAGAGAAGGACGCCAAGGCTTGCTCTGTTCGGCCCAAGAGAACAACGAGCCCTTACCGATTCTGGGGGGAAAACAAGTAGAGCGACCAGTCCTCGTGATTCTTGCACCAGTTGGGCTTGTAGGGCTCCCAGATCTTGCGGATTCTGTAGCAGAAGCTCTGGGTGTAGGAAGAGGGGAAAAGGGAAGGAAGCCCCCTTGGGAAATCTGATCCCTCTCCCCACCTTTCTGTTATCTCCCTTAAAGTCTGGCCGGCAGTGGCCGCTTGCACCCGTGGCCGTGGCTGGGTGGGGTTGCCCATTCTCATAGGTTTGGGACTGACAGCTGCCCCTGACCAGCTGGAGGAGTGTAGCAATGTCACAGGAGGGGACTTCCTTTGGAACACTTGTGGGGTCTTCCCTTCCTACCTTAAAGAGGGCAAAATTCACGTCCCCCCTCCCCCCCGAGGCTATCCTTGGCCACTTAAGGGAATGGCTGGAGGCCCCTCGCTCCCAGGAAGAGTTGGCCTCTGGCCTCACTTGTGGGAGGGGGGGATGAAGAACAAAGGCTGCTTTGGACTTACGTCTTCCATGTTGTCATCGTAGTCGAAGGGATCCTCTTTGCGGCTGTCCAGGTGCAGGTAGAGCTCGCTGGGCACCTGCAGCATCTTGCCGTTGCAGTCCTGGTACTCGAGGGGTAGCATGGCGACCGGAGGGTGCACGCCGGGCACCTGGAGGAGTTCTGGCAGATCCAAGCCACCCCGGCAGTCCAGGGACTCTGCCCGGTGGTGCACGGGGGGGCGGCTGAGGGTGCTGAGCTTGGTCTCCTCGGCTTCGTCGTCCGTGCTGCCTTTGCCCTCCCCCGAGAGCAGGGACTCCCGCTCGCCACATTGGCTCTTCTTCTTGAGGCTGGGGGCCCGGCCCAGGCTGTTCCAGCTTGAGCGGCGGCTGCCCCAGTTGGCACAAGGGGAGCTGCGGAGGCTGGACTGGGAGAGGGGAGGAGACCAGGTCAGGGTTTGGCAGGGGATCCTTGGAAGTGTAGTCTCAACTTCAGAAGCTGGAGAAGACCTCCGTCCTACTTCATCCTCTCAGCTCAAAGAAGCAGCAGGATTTCCTGGCTGGAGGTTTCTTCTGCACCTTCTTCCCAGCACCCACCTGCCCCAAACGGAGAGCAGCTTTCCCTTCCCAACCCTTCCCTGCCCTGCCATTTCTTGAAAAAATACCAAAGACTTCTGGTCAAAGCTGAGTGGGTCCACCGAAACGTTGCTGCCCCTCCTGGAGTCCCCAAAAGGGTAGGCCGAGTCCATGTGTGGAGACCCTTTTGGGGTGGGCATGGGGGTGGCTGCAGTGTGCATGATGATGGGCGGGGGCATGCTGCCCTTGCCCTCCAGGTGTCCGTTGGGCGTGACGGCCAGCGAATACATCTTTATCTCTGTGAGGGAGGAGACAGGACCTTCTCAGCAATCTCTGGGCAAGCTAATCCAGAGCTGGAGACATTCTAAACCTACTTCTGGCCTTCAGCCACAACCCCCACCCACAGATACCTCCATATGAGCCAAGCAGAGCAGCATCCCAGGAGAAAGTGTTCCTACATAGATCTAGGTTTTCTCCACAAGGAAAAAGATGCTATAGGCTCTTTGAGGTTCTGACAACTTTGCTGGGTGAGGGAGAAGGATTGAAGATGTTCATGAAAAATGCACAGAAATATAAAGCTTTGCAGAATAAACAGTGTTGGAAGGGACCTTGGGGGTCTTCTAGTGAAACCCCCTGCCCAAGCAGGAGACCCTATACCATTCTGGACAAATGGCTGTCCATTTCTCTGAGGGGCAATTCAGAAATTCTTGGGGAGAGAAAAAGAGAAGCAAGTAATAAAGTCCAGGTTGACCCCATCTTCTTGCTTCCTCCGATGATCCTTCAAAGGTCAACATCTCTGCCTAACCAGGCTGTTCAGAGCCTTGATCTCCCCCCCCCCATCGAAAGGGAAGCCTTCAAGGGTTGCCTCCCCAGCCCGCCATCTCTCCTTACCAGCAGCACGGAGTTCCTTCAGCTTCTCTAACTCTTCCTCAAAGTTGGTCGATGTTTTGTCTTCATCTGTGTCAGATCTGTTGGCATCACCCTGAAGTGCCCCCAAAATAAAATAGAACAAAAGGTTGGCGACAGATTTGCAATTTGCCAGGTGAACGGAGCTGTCTGCAGTCAAACAAAAGGCAAATTTTTGTCCCTACGTGTTGTAAACATTTATTTTTAAAAAGGTTATTTCATGGCTCTTTGGTTTATCATTCCTAACTCCTCATGGAAAACACACGGTCTGTTTGGAATACTCTCTGCAGAATATTTTGTAGTAAATTTCCCTCAGATCAATGTTATTGATTCCCCCCCCCCCAATAAATCTGCCTCAGGACCTTTTTGAAAGAGATCAAAATCCTTAGCCAGCCTCTTGTTCGCACAGCAGGTGTGCTTTTACTCCTATTTAATCAAAAATATTAAAATTTTTCAAAGAAAGCTGAAGTGGAATCAGAATACAAAACCATAGATTTGACATGGCTCTCTGTGTCCATGCCTAAAACATGCTTCTGGTTGCAACCTCTGGATCTGGGGGGGGGCATTTTCCGGGATACACGCCTCCCACTACCCCGAATGCAACTTGATCTAACCCAGGGGTAGGCCACCTCGGCTCTTTTATGACTGGTGGACTTCAACTCCCAGAATTCCTGAGCCGGCATGGCTCAGCTTGGAAACCTCTCCCTTTCCCCTCAGCGTGGCTGGCTCAGGAATTCTGGGAGTTGAAGTCCACGAGTCATAAAAGAGCCAAGGTGGCCTACCCCTGGTCTAACCTAAGAGAGCTAACGTGGAAGGAACTGGTGGCCAATGTCTTTCACTGGAGGGAGCTTCACTGCTTCCTACTGACTGTTTCAGCTTCTTTCTTCAGAGGAAAAGAAAAGGGTTTCCTGGACATCTAAATCACAGCTTCAAGGGGTGTCACACACACACCCCCACCAAATCCTCTTCCCAAGCCTGTAATTACATATTTATGCCAAGCAGAGATGGAACTGCCCATCCCTAGTTCTGCAGAATCAGGTCGTTTATGTGGCCAAGATACTGGAAAATCTGGAAGACAACTCTTCGTTACAGCTTATGCAATAATAACTTATTTTGCTGAGTAAATTAATGGATTGTGTTCTTGTGAGGACATCTGCAAAGAAGGGGGAGGGGTTTGCTCATATTTGGAGCTAAGATGCTTTGCTGTACTGGAGGGATGTCAACCAATTCTTTGGGGTGCTTTCCCTCCTGCAGCCAGCTGAGTGGCCAAATGTTTCCAGATGGTGGCTGCCAACCCCAAACCCTGGGAGAGAAGCTGAAGCCAAAAACGCTGGAGGACCAGCAGATGAATGAAGACCAGGAGAAGAGCAATGGATACACAGCTGCAGGGCTGGTGGAACTGCTCCCAATGGGTGGCCTCTGTTATTATGGTGGCTTATTTAGGGAAAAGCCATTGAAGAGATGGAAATGAATCTGTGGGTGGCAGATAGGGCCACTGTGTTCCCAGAAATTCTGGGCTACCCTCCCAGAGAACCACGTGCTGACCTCGTCTGCCTGTTGCCCTGGCTATCTCTGAACACAGATGTGGAGAAAATGGGAGAGTGGGTAGAACAGGGAGTCTAGAAAGACTCTTGCCAAGAGCAGGCACTGGTCCAAAGCAGAGGAACAGTGTGCTCCTGGGGGGGGGCAACACAATGCATCGAGGCAGGCTGGCCCTAATGACATTCCTTCAGGCCACATACTTTATATCAGGAGTCCCCAACTTGGCAACTTTCAGAATTATGGACTTCAACTACCAGAATTCCCCAGCCGGCAGAATTCTGAGAGTCTTAAACTTGCTAAGGTTGCAGACCTCTGTTTGATTATGGCTCACCATATGGGCATTCTGATGTCAGTAACTTTGAAGGTTGCAAAATATATCCAGGGCCCTGATGGTAGAAACATGAGGGAGGGAGAGGTGGCGGCTGCAAGGAAGGGGAGCCCGTGAAGACAACAGCAGAGCTTTGGAAGAGAAGGCAAGGCTGAAGCAACTCTCATCTGGGGAAGAATATTGAGTGTTGCAATCCCAACATCCTGAAAGGGTGCAAGTTGCAAAATGTTGGGTTTTGCTCTACACCTTAAAAAAAAGAATGATCTAGGAGAGAATTGAGAGCACTTTTTCCATCTCTGGTAGGCTCCATTGTTGACTTCTGCACTGATTCTGCTTTTTCTCTTATCGCCAATTGTCGGAGAGGAAACCCCAGAGGAAAAGGGTGGAATTCACATGAGATGGATCGGTGTAATTCTTACGCCTCTCTCAAAACCGACGGCCATGAGAATTAGGGAGGTGGAGGGGTTGGGCTAGAAGACCTCCAAGGTCCCTTCCATCTCTGTTATTCTGTTATTAAACCGGACATCACATTCAATGGCACTATAATCATTAAACACCACTGCCTTAATTGCCTTGCTCATTGGCCACTTGGTGGAAACAGGAAGTTTTGGATGAGTTTGATCTTTAACTTATGTTTTCTAGTTATTAAGAAAGTATCGGATTTCAAGAGGTTAAAGAAGGCGAAGCTGAGAAAGCCGATTTCAAAGAACAGGAAATCAATAGCTAGCAAAAGCTCTACAACCCACAAGAAGCTGGGAAAGTCTCAGACAATAATAAAATTGTCAACCAGCCTCCCCAGAAGGGAGCCAACCGGAGGCTGAATTCTCAGCCAAATTGGCCAAAGGCTGATGGGTAGCAGAGGATGAAATGAACACAGAAGTGCCACGATGGATAGAGGCTCTCTCGGTGGAAAAGAGCAGGAAGGAATAATCTTGTTACTGCAGTTGCAGTCAATTTGCCAGTGGCCGGAACTAAATTTAATGGAGCCTTTGGCCAATGCTGCTGCTGCTGCCATTTTTAATCCAATCAGCCCGAGTTAAAATGCAGGAGTTTCCTCCAAGCAAAATTATTTCTCGCAGAGGAATTCCAAAGCAAGATCTTCCTGGAAAATCTGTTAGACAGGCTTAGGATGAGAAGGCAATCGCTGTCAGTGGGAGGGCAACTGAACAAAAGCCAACCAAAGAAGGTCAAGGAGGGGAGAGAAATTATTAGGAGGACTCAGGGCTCCTGTTGGAGTAAGCCAATTCACCCTTAGAGGAAGAATGGAGCCCTAAATAAACAATAGAAGCTGGGGGAACGTGTGAATGCTCTGTGACGTTAGACCTATGTTGACTCAGATCCTATAAAAATCTTATCTGCCCACTGCAGGTTCAACTTTTGAAGACTTTATTCATCGTAGGCAATGAACCAAGTGGACACTTATGAGCTTTTGGATAGGAAGACTTCCTGATCGAAAGATTCTTCTCCAACCATCAGGTGTGCTCCATGTGGGACTTTTTCCTCCATTTTCTCCGTTTTGCCTGCTTCTCAAACTTGCCTCCTGCTCTGCTTCCATTTCTTTTTTTTTGAACCTGCGATGGCTGTCTTATTTCAGAGTTGCTGCTTTCAGGATCCTGGGCAGGCACATCGATCCCCATTTTTTTGTAGGATTGAAATAAGTCTAAATTACTCAGAGGTCCCTAGTAATGCATGGAGGAAAGTGGAGAGAAGAATTCAGGAGGAGAGCATAATTCTACCTTTCTCCCTTCATTCCCCTGACACTCCTTGAGGACTTGTGCCTTGAAGAGCAAAGCAATTTCTCATCCTGCTGAGAAAGGCAGTTGGGCATTCAGAGATGGTAAATGGCCGCTTGGCTCTCACTGAGCTGGGAAAACATAGTAATATTCCCCTCTCCTGCCTGTGATTAAATCCCCTCTCTGGGTCATCATTCATAGCTCAAGCAGGTGAGGCTCCAAGTCCATTTCCATACGCTAACAACTTCATAAAAGCCTCTTGATGAAATGTGATGTGATGGGTTTTATTTCTTAGATGGAAATGGGACATAACTCAAACTTTGCCATGGAGAGATGTTAGAAGAGGGAAAGCTTAGCAGCTCTGACCAGGACAAGCAAGAAATAGTTTCTTGAAGGACACGTCCTTACAGAGGTCGGTCTTCCAGGGAGTGTAGCTGGGCATTCATCTCCAAGTGATCTTCTTGATGTTGTGACTTTTGCTTTCCTGTGGTGAAAAGCAGACTTCCCAGATCACTGACAATGAACACCGCAACTCTCTGTGAGTTTTGATGAAAATATTTTGACATATCTCGTCCTGCCTAGAAATTTTTGTATTAGTAGTCCCCTTATTTAGAGGGCATCAGGGTGGGAAGCTAGTTATTTGCAGAAATGTTTTGAAACAGAATTTTGTTTGACCAACGGTTGAGATAAACCCAACTAACAGGCCATAAAGTTCATTCGTGGCCTGTTATATCTGTTGAATATGTTTAGGTATTTGGGGTTTCTTATCAGATGGATGGATGGATGGATGGATGGATGGATGGCACACATTAAAAAAGAAATTTAGATACAAATTTATTTATATCTGTGCCACTGAAATGAATGGCCAGTGTATAAAGTGTTACAATGATACAATCAGGCCGTTCATAAATAAGAAGCTGCAACCAAACGTGTCCCGGATATCACTGGGGTCTGTGGAGTCACACAACAACAAAAAACCCCAACCAGCCATCCGTAGACCCTTTACCTCAGCTTGGAAACCTTCCACCAGGATGGCGACCAAGAGGTTGAAGAGGACGTAGTTGCCAAAGGTCATCAGAGCCACAAAGTAGAGAGCAGCCCAGGAGGAGGTGGAGGCCATTCCGTTGTAGAGGACCACATTCCAGTCTTCCTGGGTCAGGATCTGAAAGACGCAGATGGGGCAAGGAGAACATCTGAACCCACTTCTCTCTCTCCTGCTTTGGCTTTGCTTTTCCACGCTTGGTTATTAGAGCTTCCAAGTGGTCTTACATGGACAGTCCTTTTGCTATAGTATCTCCTGCCTGCTGCATAGCTCCACCACTGTGTGTGTTTCCAAGGAAAGGAGCTGGTAAGAAGCTACAAGACCTCCCTTGCTGAATGATTGTTGAGTGGAGTCCCCTTTTGTGCACGTTCAGAAAAGGTACAAGACCAGACTGATGGTGGGATCCGTCTAGTTAGCAGCTTTCTCCCAGGAGTGGAGACTCATCGAGACCTTAAGGGCAGGTTCCTGTCCTCCCAGGAACATCTCTCACTATTCCATCAGCTGAGATTGAAGGGAGACACCAAAGACCAACTCCATTTTCTGGATGGATCTAACGGCCACAAGCTCCTCCCCTTCCCAAACTCTCTCCCCTCTTATTGGCAGCTCAACTGCCAGTCAGTGGCTGAAATAAACCTTCTCTTATTAGCCTCCTGCAAGCGACTGAACCGGGACCAGATCTGATTGCCACCCATCTTTCCCAGAACTAACTTCAGAGACTTCCATTTTGTGGAAGCGCCGCAGGTAAAAGTACATCCGATTCTATACCCAGAGTCATTTTTTCCCCTGCATGTCTTTTGCCGAAATTGTGAGCCATTGATCATAAATGCAAATGAGGGCTTTGCATTACGGCAGGAGATAAAGAAACTTTTTGCGGGAGCAAAGTGCTCTTTGTCTCTATTCAAAATAGCAAGGATTTTGCGCCTGTTAGCAAATTAGATCAGTTTTGTTTATAGGTCACGCTTCTTCCTCTTGGCAGGTATGGAAGGCGACGGAGAATAACCCAGGAACCGAGCTCCAGAAAGCATAAGCCTTTCCCTCTAAACTAGCCTAATCTTAACCAAGACGGCTGTTTCCAATTCCATCCCGGAGCAGGGAGTGAGCGTTGTTTTCCCCCAACCCCCTTGGACTTGATAGAGTAGTTCAGCTTCCAGCGGCCTTGATGAGAAGCATCAAATTCAGCTTCGGTCTCTTTTGCACCTAATTTAGTTAACTGCAAGACTTTGCTAGGAAAACGGCACCGGCCTCTCTATTAGACGGACAGAGTGACAGCATAAATGACACAGAGCTGCTGTCAGAGTCTCCCAGCAGTCAATTATTTAATTCTTGGTGGCTGTTTATCTAGACAGGGGGCCTGAAAGGGAGAGAGACTCCCTATTTTCCCAGATAATTTTAATCTTCCAAAGCGACATTTCAAAAACTCGGCCACTTTAAGATGGGTGGACCTCGACTCCAGGAATTCCCCAGACAGCAAGTAATTTGTAATGCTGACCTCCATGTCGGAGGTGTGGAGATAACAGGCTGCAAAAGGTGCCTCTTTCATTTTCTGGAATTATTTCCCACTGAGATTGGATCGGCCTGTCCAGTGATTGACCCAACAGTGTGCAGAAATAAGGAAAGTCCTGACTTCTGGAATGGCCACGCTGGTATCTTTGGGGAGACTCCAATATGCTGTCTTTAAACAGGGATGCCTCACGTAGCCACTGAAGGAAAAGCTTTTGCTCCTGGAAAGGTTTGCCATGTTTTGTGCAGCTCCTTGTACAAAATGGGCAGCTCGAGGAACTTACCTGAAACACGGTGACAATTGCCCACAGCAGGGAATCAAAGTTCTTTCGGTCTGGCATGGTGTCTCCTGACTCTGTCCTTAAGCCAAACTTGCACCCAAAAAGGTGCATACCGAGGATGCTGCGAAGGGGAAGGGGAAGGGGAAGGAAAGAGAGAGAGAGAGACAGAAAAGATGGTTGAAAAGGCAAACAGCTTATTTGAAAAAGTTCCGGCTCCTGTTTCATCTTGAATGGGAGTCTGAAATAACCCAGGTTGGATAATCACAGAGGAAGAGATAATTTTGCAATGGTGTTTATGTTTTCTGCAAAGTAAATCAGAATGTCTCCCCTCCCCTCCATTCTTTATTAGTTTGTGTTACTTTTTATGCAATTTATAAAACTTTAATCAAAAAAATTGTAATAATGACGTAACTCAGGTTGTTCCTTTTCCAGGTTGTCAGCTAGAAAAGATGAGTTCAGTAGCACTGTCTTCTCCAACCTGGATCCCACCAGGGCCAGGAGGAATAAAATTCCCAGCATTTCCTGACAGCATGATGGGAGACCCTGTTGGTTGAGTATGAGAGAGCTGGGCCTCCCCACTACCCCAAAGGCTCCAGATTGGAGAAACACAAAGAGTCAGAATTAGCCTCTTTGTCCACCTGAAATCTACAAAAGCATATTTGATTATTATTTTTCTAGAAAAGCTTCACAGATTGAAAAACTCTTCCTCCCCTTTGAAGAATATTGTACTTGATGTACATTTCTTACTTTCTGTGGGGTCTATATCAACTCTTGCCCTACTTGGAGAGGAGCTGTCCTTGGTCTCTGATGCAGGCCTCTCACTGTTGTTTGCCAACTATCACAAACAAAGAAGGAGGCACTGTTTAGTCGTGCTTGTCACTTTGCATCTTTCATTTGTCTCCTGGGTGGCAGGATGCAGAAGGAATGAGGCGGCCCAGGGGACATCGATCCGCAGAGTGCCAGCCAGTCACCTTGTGGAGAGGTCACATTTATTCCCACGTGTTGGGCAAACGGGATCCTTGTCATTGTGATTGGTGCAGCACTGAGAGGAACAAAAGAGCCAATTAAGTAGGCAAGACAGGAGATGCGCCCAATGAAACCTACCTGAAAATGAAGATAAAAAGCATGAGCAGCATGCAGAAGGTGGCCACGTTGTCCATGGTCTTCATGAGAACCACCAACTGCCGGCGGAGAGCCGGCATGAACCGCACCAGCTTGAGGACCCGGAGGAGACGGAAGGTCCTCAGCACTGAAAGTCCCCCATCGGCCTGGCCAATGATCTCCCAGACACTGCAGGATGGAGACAAGAGATTCAGGCAACTTGGGCTGTCCAGCTGCTGAACAACCGTCAACTTCCTAATTGCCCCTGATGGCAGAGATGGCCTGGGGGCACGGCTGCTTTTTTTTTTGGCAGGTTGGCAGATAATGAAGTTGGGCCCATAGAACGTTTTTTTCATAGAGGACTTGGGCATTTGGTGGCCAAAAGAGGGAGACATAAATGTACATTCTATGAGGACTATCTCCCCTCCCCTCCTCTCCCGGCTCCTCTGTAGATGCGGCTACATCAGCACATCTTCCCCGAAGACAATTCGGCGAGGTGACCCCAGAGAACACGGGCTCCAGGAGGGGAATATTGCTCCCCCAAGATGTGCTGCAGTGTTAGAAAAGATAAGCAGGCAAGGAAATTCAGCTGGCAGGCAATCTCCCCCCCCCACCCCAGTTTTAAGAAGAAGGAACGATGTGCAAAGGATTCTTCTGAGGCCACGTTAGAAGCCCACTTACCTGATGACAACAATGATGCCGTCAAAAATGTTGTAGGGGTTCTTGATGTATCCCCAGACGCCAAAAGCCGAGAGCTTGAGCAGCATCTCCAGAGCAAACATGCTTGTGAAGACAATGTTACTAATCTCCAGGGCATCGGTGAGGTCATCCGGCTGGGCAAGAGGGAGAAACGGAGGTAATTCAGGTCGGAATGGAGGCCAAAATACCTCCCTTGGCTGTTCCTAACTTCTAGTTGCAGATGAAGAAGAGCAGAGTTTGACAATGACAGTGTTATCTTGCTCCATTATGATTGTGAAGCTGAGTTGTTTTCCTGACCCTGTGACCACAAGGATTGTTATCACAGTGGAAAACAGGGCGACGGGATGCAGAATATGGAAAAGTAATAATTGCAGATGAAGTATCAAACAAGATAGGATCAGCAATTTAGATCAGCCTAAAATGCACATCTACTAGTTGAATTGCAAATATTAGCAATCCAGAAGGAAGATTTTAGTGCATCTATATATTTCTCTCTCTCTCTCTCTCTCTCTCTCTCTCTCTCTCTCTCTCTCTCTCTCTCTCTCTCTCTCTCTCTCTCTCTCTCTCTCTCTCTCTCTCTCTCTCTTTCTCTCTCTCTCTCTCTCATATATCTCCTCTGACTGCTTTTTGGGGGGTTTCCCAAAGTCTCCCTACAATACCCACCCTTAGCAACTCAACTGTTGAAAATCAATGGTCAGCTTCCCCACCATTTCAAGATGGGGAAGGCAGTTCAATAAACCAAAGGAAACACACACACACACACACACACACACACGTGTTTCTCCCCTCCAAAATCCAGAAACAGATGAGAAAGGCTGGGCTTGGCCACCTGACCCATCCTCCTCTGTGCTTTGGCTCCAAAGAGCCCAGCAGTGACACCCTCAACCTGTCCCACACCCCACACATTAAATAGTTCCTCTCCTGTGCACACAGTGGCAAAAATATTGGTGCCCAGAACCGGATTCCAAGGATGGAGGTGATTTAATGTCGCAAGTAGATCAAAGGTACCATTCAGTACTTTTAGCAGAATTGGGCAGAAAACAGGTGGAACCACACCAAGAAGGGATAACACTTCCAGTGCTGGAAACTATTTCCCCCATTCTTATGAATCCACCTTTAGCACAAACATCTGCAACGAATCTGCTGTATGTATAATCTTAGTCTGGAAGGGCTGTGAAGCAACCACATGTTTTAAACTCCCTTTCTCAACCCAACACGCAATCTGGCCTCCCCACAGCCTTTCAGACCAGTTTATTTATTCATACAACAGTTTTTCTGCCAGAAGGCATGAAATATGAATTGCAGCAAGGAACACGACTAGCCACCAGGAGTCAACAAAGAAAAACCGGATTGGTTGGAAAAACATTCCTCCCCTATCTTGTCCTTGGTTTCCCAGCAACTCTTTTAAATGTTTCACTGAAAGTGATCTAATCCACTCAACCTGACTGTTGACGACAACTTGAACTAATTACGAAAGCTAACTAGATCCACGAGCAAGAAGGACCTTCACAATCTTTTCCCTTGCACCATGCGCAAGACGAGAAGGTGAGCATGGAAAGACAGAGAAAGTTTCCTGAGCTTTCCTGAAGGTCCGATTAATTCAAAGACAAAGGCCACCCAGAGTGGGAAGAAAACCATTTTTTTTAACAACTTCATGCAAATACTTTGCTCTTCTGCCCTGGTCTGTGTCCCAGCTGAAATGTTAGGCACCTTTACAACCCCAAATTTGCAATGTGGTCTCAATGTAAAAAGGACTACACAAAAATATAGATATTTGGGGAAATAACGTATGGAAAAAACCCAACGGATAGGGAAATGCCTTAGAAAGATAAATATCTCTTTTGTGCAGAAGTTGGATGCGATGGAGATCCGAACACTTAAGGTTATGCTCACAGCCAAGAAAGGGGCTGATTTATTCTTCTTTAGGACTATCTAATCTTCATTTCTCTTAACTAATTTCCTAAGACGATGGCGGTCTCTTCCATCATCTCCTACTCAGGGACCCCAAGCAGAAAAGAGAATTTATTGGGGGGGGGGGAAAATGCCCTCTCTTTCTGTGTTCCTCATCCAGAAAGCAGCATGTTGAGAGCCACATTGGCCAAGAACTGAGAGGTGTGGGAATGATAACAGACAATGCCCCTGTGAGAGATGAAAAATATGGGCTCAGTTTGAGATGTCTTGTAGCTGTCAGAATGACAAGAAGACAATCCCGGATTAAACAAAAGTGGAGAAGGGTTCATTGTAGGCTTTTTTTCTTTTTTCTTTGCAAGGCAGTGAGGTTATTTTACAAGAAGAGTTTGCATCTCCACCCCACCTTTCTGCATGTAAGGAGGCAGCCTCTTCTTGTAAAACAGCCAGACTTCCGTGCATTAAGAACAAGCTTAGATGATTGTATGGTGTGTTTGGTAGAGTTCCAAGCCTGGAAGAGAGGCTTCCAAACACTCGACTCCATGGAATTGCAGCCTGGGACCCGCTTCTCCTTACAGACAAAAGAGGAGTGATTAGGGAGACATTTCGCCCTAATTAGCCTGGGACAAGCAACATAGGAGAAGGAACTCCATGAGTGTCAATCTGTTTGGAGGAGACGCACAGCATTGACCAGGATAGTTTTTCCACAGACCGGAGTGTGAATGGTTTTGTGTGCTGCCTGCATCCTGTGGATGAGGGTTTGCTTGTTGGTGCTGACCGGTTGCTGGCATGCTGCGGCCTGGCACCGATCCACAGACCACGGGTTGGGGACCCCTGCCCTAGAATATGTTCACCCATTCGTCTTCTTCTCACAAGGACACACGCTTGTCCTTTTAGTAGGAATTTTGTGTAGACCAGGAAGCTAAATGAGACTCTGAAGCAGGATTTCCCTAGCCTTGTTGAATTCTGTGACGGATGTTATGGGCCATAAAAGCCTTCGCTTGCCTCCCGTTGAACTTCTGCAGCTACGCGAGTGGCCACAGTGCAGATTAAACCTTTTACTTAACTCATGAGCTCTGCAATCTCTCCCATGACTAATCTGTTTAACTAATGAATTACTTTCTGGCTACCATATTAGATTTCCAATGCATGCACATCATTAAGGAAGTAAGTGCTTGACAGAACCCTTAAAAAAAATACAAATACAGGAGATTAGAAACAGGGCTCAGGTAGGATTAACTAAGCCCCCTCCCACCCCAGCCCACCCCACTTCTCTTCCAATTGCTGGAAATCCTTTAAAAGGGTTTCCACTGCTGGGTGGGTGAGGAGCTGAATTAATGATCTGGTTAAAAGAAGGAGGCAGGGCTTTTAAGCAATGTTTAGCCCCCAGTCAGATCCTAGAATCACAGAGCGTGCTAAAGAAAAAAAGGGGGAACAAATTCAATAATTTGAGCTAGCATTGATGGGCAGGTGGCATTCGCTCACGGATGCCACTTTTGGAGTTTCTCTCTTCTGGGAAAGAGAGAAGGAGGTGATCCTCTTGAACAGGGGTCACTAAACGTGGCAGCTTTAAGACTGGTGGACCCCAACTCCCAGAATTGCCCAGCCAGCATGGAAAATTCTGGGAGTTGAAGTCCACAAGTCTTAAAGTCACCACGTTTGGAGATGCCTGGTCTTGAATATGGGGTCTGATTTCCACCTAGGATGGCCGTTTGGGTGAACCAGCTGCCTCCTCGCACTCCTGTCCCTTTCACTTGGCTGAGGAACCGACCGGGGTCCTGTGGGGACGGCCCTCCCTCCCTCCCTCCCTAAGGCAGACTTCCAAGCCTCACTTAGGACTCCCAGCAAGGTATGGAGGTTCTGCTGTTCCCGTTTCTCAGCCTCACTTGACAAAAAGCAATTTTATTTCAAGTGGCTTAAATGCCAGGCTAGATTAGATCAATTACCATCCCCCCCCCCGAAGGGGAAGGAAGAATCGGGAGAGACGTTCAGGAGATGCGGCTACCAGAAGCTTCTCTTTCTGGAGAACGGAAGCTAATTCCCCAGCGGCAGCCTTTGGGGGAGAAAATGGCCTCGCCCCCTTCCCGTCTTTTCTTTCATTGCCTTTGCCCAGAAATCCACCGTGTCCATTTTTGCATTAATCTGCGTGTCGGCTTAAAGGAGGACATCTACAGAAAAACTCGCAGTTTATCTGGATCCGGGAAGATTTGGGGAGTGGAAATGCAAACCACCCTCTTAGTGGGATCAGTTTCGCAAGCGGCCTCTGAGATCCAAGATTATGGACAAAGAGAAAAACTCAGTTTGATTCAGAGGATTTAATAAAGATTTATGAGGTCTGCAAGTTGTCCTTTAAAAGAAAGAAGGAAAGAAAGCCCCAAATCCAAATATTTTGGCCTTTGCAGGAAAGGAATTCCAAACCTCAGACCGTTGGCTTTCTCTTTTCTGCACTGTTTCCAAAAAGGAAGAAGCGGGGGTGGGGGGGTGGGGGGGGATTCAGCATCACGGCTTGCTCTTTGCAGCCTGTTGAGACAATAACTTTGGTCGACCAGCAGGGAGATCAAAAGCCACCCTGGTTCCCGTTGTTGACTCTTCCAGGGCGCTGGAGACGTTTAATCGAGCAGGGGGGCCACGGAGATCCCTTTGGCCAAGCCGAGAAAGAGACTTTTATGGAGATTCTTTCTGGCAAGGGCTGCTTGGTGGCGGGTGGGACAAAGAGGAAGTTGATGCCGTGCCAGAACAAAGGGTTCCTTGGTTCAAGCAGCCCATCGGTCACAGAGGAGGTCAAGGAAACATTGGAAAAGTCAACAGGGGACGGAGAAGGACCTGTTGAGGAATGAACTTCATAGAATGACAGAATTGGAAGGGACCTTGGAGGTCATCTAGTCCAACTCCCTGCTTGAGCAGGAGAGTCTATACCATTTCAGACAAATGGCTGTCCGGTCTCTTCTTAAAAACCTCCAGTGACGAAGCACCCACCAATTCTGAAGGCCCAGAAGCAACCCAGAATGATTGTTACTTCACTTAACAGAAACCTTCCTTAATTTTTCTGGAGGCTCCATGCTATAAATAAATAAGCAGCCACGGAAAATCAGACCGGTTTTAGAAAGCATGGACTCAGCCACCAGAAACGTATAGCTATCCATTTCTGTTTCATATTTCATTTCAATAACCCACGATTAGTATTTGTAAGCATGTGATGGATCCTCAAATGAAGGGAGGCCTGATCTGAAGGAGAAGGAAGGGAGGGAGGAAAGATATGAGGTCCTAAGGTGATCTCGAGGACCTGACGAAGAATAGGCTGTTTTCACAACTTCTGTTAAGAGTAAGGAAGCTGGTATGATCTGAGAGATCTATTTGCAATTAATCTGAGCTGATAAGCCTGAGCTGGAAGGATCTGGCTGGGATCTGTGTTAGATAAGCCCCTCTGCTCTTGGACCCCCTTCCTGGACTGGCACCTCCTTTCACCCAAACCATCAAGGCCCCAGGGAGCAATCTTGCGTTCTAAACCGGCGGGCGGCATTCCCGTAGAAGCCTGTGCCATGCCTAGGACCGGGTTGCTGATGGAGCTGTCACCACTGCTGAGCCACCTCGTCCTTGGTTGATGGCTCCAATCCATCACAATTGGATCAAAGCATAAAGGATGAGAGTCACAGGCGAGCAGTTGCATCTCAAGGCCCTGGCTTGCCAAGTAAAATTCTCCATTTCCACAACCTCCTTCTTCCTTCTCATTTGCTGAATTAAATTAAGCCAGATTACATTACATTTCATTAATTCAATTTGGGCCCTGCCCAACTCTAAACTAACTCTGAGCGATGTCCTATGGAACCAGACAGAGTAGAAAATACAACGCAATCATTTTGAAAGAAATGGAAGAACAGTTGCTTCCTTTGGAGAAATCGGCAAGTGGGCCGGAAGGAAAGAATCAGCTTTCTGGCATTTGGTGCCTCCAAAGACTTAGCTTGCTCAAGGGCCTGACGGCAAACATCTCAGGCTTGTGCGTCCCGCAGCCCACTCCCCAAAGAAAAGCAGCAGGGATCAAGGTGGGAAAAATAACAGCGGATGAGTTCAATACCCCTGTCCATCTCTGAGCTTGTGCAAAAGTCTTGTGTTAAGTAGACATTTGGTTGTGGGAGGCTGCACAGAAGCTGTTTTGGAGCGACCACATGAGGACTCCTAGCCAGAGACTAATTATTGGATCGTTAACCTCACATGAAGCTCAGTGAAAAGGAATTCTGATTTGTGAGAAATGTCCCACTTGCCTTTCCGGGGAGTGTGGGATTCATATATGCACCAGTTCCCCGCTCTTATTTCAGCCCCACAATAGCCCTTATGCGGAGGGTCTTCTGTGAGAGAAGAGACAGGACCAGCATCCTCCACCCAGCTTCTGAAGGTAAGGGTGGACTTCAGCCAGGTCTCCTGTAACTTCTTCCCTTCCTGCACAGACACTTTGCCTTCTTGTGCCTTCTCTCCCCCAACTGGCTTTGCCTTCAGTGCGGTCTTCAGAAGACCCAGACTGGTTGGTTACTCGAGACAGCGCTATCCCATCATTCACCCTCTGATGTGTTGGCCTCACCCCTGCACCTCATCCAGGAAAGACAAACGGACGGGGAACTGAGCGGCAGATATCCGAAGACTGAAGAAGGGAGGAAGATTTCACCTCAGGTGAATTGCAACTCTCTCCCGAAACTCCAGACCACCGGAAGGGCAGCTTTGTCCAGCCACAATGAAGCAGCTGTGCTTCAGGGATGACTCATCCCCTTCCAGCCAGCTGTCCTTCATGAGATGCCAGCAGCTGGGACATGGTGTCTTCACCTTTGGGACGTGCTCTTTAATACCAGTGTTCCCAACCTTAGTGTGAACAGTCTGGATTTCTCTTCCCCTGAAATTTTTAAAAAGATGAAAGTCTTCTCAGACCCAGGAAAAGCAAATGATTTATTTTCCTCCATAAGAAGTTATGAAAGATTCTTCTGGAACAGTTGCTGATCTTGACACACAATTGTGAGGTGGAGACACTAATCAAAAGAGGAACGACTGCATGGATTATCTTTGATTAGTTTAATATGCCTGAGATCCATAGAACTACCGTATATACTTGAGTATAAGCCGACTCGAGTATAAGCCGAGACCCCCAATTTCACCCCCCAAAACTGGAAAAAGTTATTGACTCGAGTATAAGCCGATCCGCCGTTCTGCAAGCCTGAATACACAGGAATACCCTGTGTGGCCGCGGCTCGTCGGCAGGTCTCCGTTCCTCCTGCCGACCTTTGGGGAGGTTTGGGCGCCTCCCCAAACCTCCCCAAACGTCGGCAGGTCTCCGTTCCTCCTGCCGACCTTTGGGGAGGTTTGGGCGCCTCCCCAAACCTCCCCAAACCTCGGCAGGTCTCCGTTCCTCCTGCCGACCTTTGGGGAGGTTTGGGCGCCTCCCCAAACCTCCCCAAACCTCGGCAAGTCTCCGTTCCTCCTGCCGACCTTTGGGGAGGTTTGGGCGCCTCCCCAAACCTCGGCAGGTCTCCGTTCCTCCGCGCAGACCTGCCGACCTTTGGGGAGGTTTGGGCGCCTCCCCAAACGTCCCCAAACCTCGGCAGGTCTCCGTTCCTGTTTGGGGAGGTTTGGGCGCCTCCCCAAACCTCCCCAAACCTCGGCAGGTCTCCGTTCCTCCGCGCAGACCTGCCGACCTTTGGGGAGGTTTGGGCGCCTCCCCAAACGTCCCCAAACCTCGGCAGGTCTCCGTTCCTGTTTGGGGAGGTTTGGGCGCCTCCCCAAACCTCCCCAAACCTCGGCAGGTCTCCGTTCCTCCGCGCAGACCTGCCGACCTTTGGGGAGGTTTGGGCGCCTCCCCAAACGTCCCCAAACCTCGGCAGGTCTCCGTTCCTGTTTGGGGAGGTTTGGGCGCCTCCCCAAACCTCCCCAAACCTCGGCAGGTCTCCGTTCCTCCGCGCAGACCTGCCGACCTTTGGGGAGGTTTGGGCGCCTCCCCAAACGTCCCCAAACCTCGGCAGGTCTCCGTTCCTGTTTGGGGAGGTTTGGGCGCCTCCCCAAACCTCCCCAAACCTCGGCAGGTCTCCGTTCCTCCGCGCAGACCTGCCGACCTTTGGGGAGGTTTGGGCGCCTCCCCAAACGTCCCCAAACCTCGGCAGGTCTCCGTTCCTGTTTGGGGAGGTTTGGGCGCCTCCCCAAACCTCCCCAAACCTCGGCAGGTCTCCGTTCCTCCGCGCAGACCTGCCGACCTTTGGGGAGGTTTGGGCGCCTCCCCAAACGTCCCCAAACCTCGGCAGGTCTCCGTTCCTGTTTGGGGAGGTTTGGGCGCCTCCCCAAACCTCCCCAAACCTCGGCAGGTCTCCGTTCCTCCGCGCAGACCTGCCGACGTTTGGGGAGGTTTGGGGAGGCGCCCAAACCTCCCCAAAGGTCGGCAGGAAGAACGGAGACCTGCCGAGGTTTGGGGAGGTTTGGGGAGGCGCCCAAACCTCCCCAAAGGTCGGCAGGTCTGCGCGGAGGAACGGAGACCTGCCGAGGTTTGGGGACGTTTGGGGAGGCGCCCAAACCTCCCCAAACAGGAACGGAGACCTGCCGAGGTTTGGGGAGGTTTGGGGAGGCGCCCAAACCTCCCCAAAGGTCGGCAGGTCTGCGCGGAGGAACGGAGACCTGCCGAGGTTTGGGGAGGTTTGGGGAGGCGCCCAAACCTCCCCAAACAGGAACGGAGACCTGCCGAGGTTTGGGGACGTTTGGGGAGGCGCCCAAACCTCCCCAAAGGTCGGCAGGTCTGCGCGGAGGAACGGAGACCTGCCGAGGTTTGGGGAGGTTTGGGGAGGCGCCCAAACCTCCCCAAACAGGAACGGAGACCTGCCGAGGTTTGGGGAGGTTTGGGGAGGCGCCCAAACCTCCCCAAAGGTCGGCAGGTCTGCGCGGAGGAACGGAGACCTGCCGAGGTTTGGGGACGTTTGGGGAGGCGCCCAAACCTCCCCAAACAGGAACGGAGACCTGCCGAGGTTTGGGGACGTTTGGGGAGGCGCCCAAACCTCCCCAAAGGTCGGCAGGTCTGCGCGGAGGAACGGAGACCTGCCGAGGTTTGGGGAGGTTTGGGGAGGCGCCCAAACCTCCCCAAACAGGAACGGAGACCTGCCGAGGTTTGGGGACGTTTGGGGAGGCGCCCAAACCTCCCCAAAGGTCGGCAGGTCTGCGCGGAGGAACGGAGACCTGCCGAGGTTTGGGGAGGTTTGGGGAGGCGCCCAAACCTCCCCAAACAGGAACGGAGACCTGCCGAGGTTTGGGGACGTTTGGGGAGGCGCCCAAACCTCCCCAAAGGTCGGCAGGTCTGCGCGGAGGAACGGAGACCTGCCGAGGTTTGGGGAGGCGCCCAAACCTCCCCAAACAGGAACGGAGACCTGCCGAGGTTTGGGGAGGCGCCCAAACCTCCCCAAAGGTCGGCAGGTCTGCGCGGAGGAACGGAGACCTGCCGAGGTTTGGGGAGGTTTGGGGAGGCGCCCAAACCTCCCCAAACAGGAACGGAGACCTGCCGAGGTTTGGGGACGTTTGGGGAGGCGCCCAAACCTCCCCAAAGGTCGGCAGGTCTGCGCGGAGGAACGGAGACCTGCCGAGGTTTGGGGAGGTTTGGGGAGGCGCCCAAACCTCCCCAAACAGGAACGGAGACCTGCCGAGGTTTGGGGAGGCGCCCAAACCTCCCCAAAGGTCGGCAGGAGGAACGGAGACCTGCCGAGGTTTGGGGAGGCGCCCAAACCTCCCCAAAGGTCGGCAGGAGGAACGGAGACCTGGGGAGGTTTGGGGAGGCGCCCAAACCTCCCCAAAGGTCGGCAGGAGGAACGGAGACCTGGGGAGGTTTGGGGAGGCGCCCAAACCTCCCCAAAGGTCGGCAGGAGGAACGGAGACCTGCCGAGGTTTGGGGAGGCGCCCAAACCTCCCCAAAGGTCGGCAGGAGGAACGGAGACCTGCCGAGGTTTGGGGAGGCGCCCAAACCTCCCCAAAGGTCGGCAGGAGGAACGGAGACCTGCCGAGGTTTGGGGAGGTTTGGGGAGGCGCCCAAACCTCCCCAAAGGTCGGCAGGAGGAACGGAGACCTGCCGAGGTTTGGGGAGGTTTGGGGAGGCGCCCAAACCTCCCCAAACGTCGGCAGGTCTGCGCGGAGGAACGGAGACCTGCCGAGGTTTGGGGAGGCGCCCAAACCTCCCCAAACGTCGGCAAGTCTCCGTTCCTCCGCGCCCTGCCTGCCTGCTTCTTTCCGCTGCGGAAAGAAGCAGGCAGGCAAGGCGCGGAGTTTGGGGAGGTGCGCGCGCACCTCCCCAAACCTCCCCAAACTTCGGCAGGTCTCGGACGGCGGTGGCTTGGGAGAGGTGCGGGCGATCCCGGAAGCACCAAAGCCTCGGCCGCGCACAAGTCCTCGGTAAGTTTTTTTTGTTGACTGGAGTATAAGCCGAAGTGGAATTTTTCAGCCCAAAAAGTGGGCTGAAAAATTCGGCTTATACTCAAGTATATACGGTATTTCCAAATCTCACATTTTTCTCAGGCCAGGTGCCCCTCAAAATAGGATCTGGGGATATGTGAATCAACGTATTCAAGGACCAGAGGGCTGATTCAAGTTGGGTTTGCAGGTCACACTAACCATGTTTCACTGAATAAACTGCAGTCAGTTGGGTTTGCAGCACATGCAAAGCCAAAAATAAGCCAACACATGACGAGCCCTGTTAGGCCAATCCCCATTCAGTTGGGTTCAAGGTAAAGTTGTTATATTCTTGACACCGCCATTCCCAACACAACCAAGAGTGCTTGATCCTCCTCTTAAGCAAGACTAAGAATATGTGGGCTCTTTATGTAGGAGATCAGACAATGGACTCTCCTGAGTTGGGCTAGCTAAGCCAACAAACCTCCTTACCTGTTCATGATACTCAATGCCCATGCTCAGCGTGTTGATGAGGATGGCGATCATGATGCCACGGTTGAAATACTTGCTCTCCACGATCCGTTTCAGCTTGTTGCCAAAGGCCTTCCAGACCTTGGTTAGCTTGTTCCCCTCCTTGGCTGGCTTCCTTTTCTTCTTTTTCTTGTTCCTCTGCTGCTGGATCTGGTCCCGTAAGTCTCCATGTTTTACATCCTGGGTGAACTCGTAGACCCCATTGTTGTCCTCTCCTGACTCATAGCTGTCTGCCTCGCTGAACTCAAACTCAGGATCCTCAAGGATGCTGGCGCAGAATGGGCAGTTTTGCAGCTCACAGCTCAAGGTGTTGGCTTGAGGTCCAGGCAAGGGACACGGCACGTTCAAGCCAGACAGAACGCTGGAGGTCCGGCAGAGGCCTGCAAGGTAAAGAGAATGTTATGAACTTGAGGACATGGGTGGGTCCAACAGAAACCAAATATGTCTACAAGGACAGCTACTAATTTGGGAAGGAGCAACCCTATGAAGTGCCTTTAGTTCATCTTAGAATTTAAATTTAAACATCTACTTTGGGGGGTTTGGTCTTCTAGAGTCTACTCGGTGCCAAGCCCATGATAGTGGAGGATAGACAATGGCATATTGTTCTGATGACTGTGGAGGTTAGTGGCTTTCAAATATTTGGAGTAAGTATTAGAAACTCCAGATTCAGAGGTGATCTGGGGTTGTGGGATTGAGCCTGGACAAGACCTTCAACTGTACCAGCAGAGATCTTCTACTGGGCTTTTATTCCTAACCTCTTTTGATCTCTGCTCTGGATGCTAAGTCTAAATTAGGCCATCGAAGCCATTTTTCTTACCACGTTCTCCCACCAGATGATGGAGCTTCCCATAACAATCTGCATTTAGATGGGCTGGGCTGCTGACCATGGGCATGGGAGAGGTCACCTCACTGCCCTCGTTTTTCTTCCCTTTGGTCAAGGGAGGGACACTGGCTTTGTTTGCCGGAGAAGGCAAGATGGTGGGGTAGTTCATGCTGCCACGATTGGCAGCTTTGCTACCTGCAGCAATGCTGGAAGACTTGCATTTCACTGAGGTCCCTTCCACGTGGCAGTCGGCATGGTAAATACTGTGGATGGACTCCGTATCTGCAGCTCCACCACCTGGGTGGCTGGGCGAAGGTAGAGGAAGCATCAGTTGGCCTCCAGGCTTTATGACGTCCAGCTCCAGGTCACAAATCCCTGGGTTGGACCTTGGCCCTTGGGGGCTCCCGTTGCCGATGTGGTAGTGGTGATGGTGGTGATGGTGGTGGTGGTGGATCAAATGATGGATGGACGTGATGCGTCGCTTGCTGCTCTGCTGGCCCGGACCGTTGTCTCCACCACTGTTGGGGTTGACTTTCTTCCGCCGCTTGCTCTGCCAGTTGTTGTACAGGCGCAAGGTCCGCCGTTTGACTTTCCTGAAAATGTGGCAAATGTATTTGAGGAGCTCTTCATAGCAGCTTCCCGGTTCGGAGAAGCTGGCGATTGTGCTGTCGTTGGAGAGGTAGCGGGCTCGCTGCTCTTGCATCAGCTGGTTCTCCCGCTGTTTGGTTTCGGAAAACTGTGTTGCTATCACAACCAGGCACAGGTTAATCATGAAGAAAGAACCGACCTGGGAGAGCCGAAAGAAGACAGAGAGCAATTGAAGACCGAGGCGAGTGGCCGTGCTCGCCCCACACCCATCGAAGGACACGTGGCTGCACCTGCACACACCGTGCACAGCTTGGCTAAAGTTAACCTCGGTCCACTCTTCATGACCGGGTGTGTTGGGATGACCTAACAGGAATGGGCAAACAAGGATATAGAGTGACCCAAGGAAAGTGCCTATGGAGATTCTCCTCAAGGTCTTGGTTGTCACAAAGATGCCTTGTTAAATTTTGCCTTGAAGATATTTCGCTTCTCATCCAAGAAGCTTCGGAACTGAAGAAGCTTCTTTGAATGAGAAGTGAAATGTCTTCAATGAAAAACAAAGAAAGTCCAGTTGCCTTTTGGAAAAGCACTTTTGGGACATCCGGGAAAAGCAGCTTGAGTGAACTCAACCAATGTAGCCATAACAGCAACTTTTTCCTTCTTCCTGAAACGGAAATTTTAAGGAGGTTCAACTGCTGGTACTCTGGAAAGCATCACTGGAACAGTCACAATCGACTCTCCTTTTCATTAACTTTTCTTAAAGGAATAGAAAATGTATTTAGGACCAAGGGAACTTTGAAGAGGTCCGTGCTGGCTGAGGATTTCTGGGAGCTGCCCACAAAGTTGCCAAGGTTGAACATCCCTGATTTAGACTGAGGAGTGTTAGAAGTTGATAGTCAGCTGAAAAGGGCTGTCATGAGGGGTACTTGTAAAACAGTAGTGGGGATTCAATCATACGGCCATTGGTTTTCTTGCCCTTCCTCAGACACACCTGAGCTAGTTCAAGAGGCTAATCCAGGACCTGATTTTTGCCTGCACTTCAGAGTCCCAATCCTCTCTACTGCAACACGACCCATCCTCCTTAAGTAGTCTGAAATCAGCCCCCCCCCCAATTGGCTCCTATTCCTACCCCTAATATATCCCAGAAGTCAAATCAATGTGGCCTCCCCCATTGCCAGAATGTCACTCTATCTCATCAGATTAAGATCTTTGCATCTTGTTGGTCCTCCTCAGAAGTTGCTCCATTCTCTTTTTGGAACTGTGGTGCCCACCCCAGGAGACAGGCCTCCAAGGAGGGCCTGGCCAAGGGAGGACTAGGGGAAAATAGGCCCTTTTCTGGACAAACGTGCTGGGATATGTGGAGCCAGGAGGCGTCTGAGACGCTGCCAGGAAAGTCCCGCTTGCTTCTCTCTCTCTCTCTCTTGTGCTGCTCCTCTGATGTGAAAGAACTTCCCTCTTAGCTTCTTAATGTAAACCACCATGACGGAAAGCTTAATGCAGACATAATGTGTCTGTCTGTGTGTGTGTGTGTCTGTGTGTGTATGTTATTGCTAGTGGAAGTTGTTAATGGCCCACTTGGCATCTTTTACATGGGCTGGAACCTTGGATGTGCTTCAAACAAGCTGCTACCACTCAAAGTGTTGAGAGTAGACTTTCAGGAATTACAACATTTGTCCATTGAGGACTGTACTGTGCACGTCTTGGTTGTGGGAAACCTGGTTTTGGAATTTGGGGATGGGCTAGCAGTGAGGACATTTAGACTTGGGAGAGGCTTGCAGCTTTCCACAGCCACAGAAGATGTTACGTGGAGATCATTTACCTGGACAGAAAAGGTGGTTAAAAAAAAAGTACAGTCATTGCCACCATCTTGAATTTCGGATTGCCCCAACCCTGCAGAAGCCCTCCTCTCAAACGATCCTTTGCCTGGCCCATCATCCTGGTGAGATCCCCTCTGTTAAGAACCACAGTGTTAAGCTGAGGTGACAACACCCCCCCCATACTTACTATTATAAGTAGTATAAAATATATAAAATTGTAAAAAGAGTGTGCGTCCATAACATAATACATGATGTCAACCCATCCTTCCAGGGTTATAACCTGCAGGGGAAGCAGAGATGAGATAAATGTGTTAAGAGCATCACCAAGAAAGAAGTTAAGAAGCAGAAAACCCAGGAAGTGTGTGGATATTTCCTCCCCTTGTCTCTTCTGGATTCTTCTCCTTTCTGTTCTTTCAACTGCTCTCTCTCTCTCTCCCCTTCCCTCACCCACCCTTCAACATTTATTCAGCTCACAAGAGTCCTTGTGAGCACCCAGGGCTGGAGAACACAAATAACACAACTCCATCACCCTCAAGTGAAGGAAAGCAGAACTTTGCCAAAGACGGATGGGTGGATCATTTCCTCCCCTGGTTGTTTTGATGGGCATTTGAGCTGGCAGCAGAGGCTGAAGGGGAAACAAGGACCGGGATCTCTCTGGCTTGTCACTTTCAGAACTTTCCCCTGGATCAACTTGCTTCCCATGCACGGGTATAATTAGGCAGTCTGTTGATTGCACAAGTTGCCAACTTCATTCCCTATCCAGTGGTTACTCTCCATCAAAATGAAGCCCCATCCATCCCTAACGCAGCAAGCTGAGAATTTAACTTTTTTTCAAAAATAAACATGAGGATGTGGGGTGCCCGTGAAGGCCTCCCCTCCTGCCTTCCATAAAATTGATCTGCTCTAGCAAACTATTTGTTCTCCTGCAAAACTCCAAGTTCTGAAGTTTAATCGGATGCCCCGTTCACTGCTGTTCTGAGACAGGGAGAACCCAGACAGATTATCCAAACTGACACCAACTCAAGAAAGAAAAGTATAAAAGTTAACATCAGGCACAGAGGCACAGAGAGGAGCATGGCTGGTTTGTTAAGATTTGCTGATGGAGACTTTGGAATACTCTTTCTCGGGGGGGGGGGCGTCATTGCAATAATGAAAGCTCTTCTGTTTCCTTCCAGGGCGCGTTTTTCTTCATTTTGATGGAAGTCAAAACTTGGAAGCAATGAACTAAGAAGAACAACGATATTGTAAGACCTTCAGGCCAATCTTTGCAGAAGCTGAGCTATGATAAACAATTGGGAACTGGGGAGGGATATATTTCCATTTTAAATGCTTTCATGGGTCAAAATCAACCTACGTGAAGAAAGGCAAAAAAAAACAAAAAACGGAAGCCCAAGCTACGAGGAAGGAGTGCTAGCTTTCTACATGCAAGGCTTGGTGTGTGGAAGCGGAAGCTTTCAAGCCTGCAATTCACAAAGTCTCAGGATGGTCATAATTTATCCCCCCTCCTTTTTCTGAGAATGTGTCTTCCACCAAGGCCAGTCCTGGGTTTCAGATCTGATCTCCGTTGCTGAGTCCATAAATGGCCTGAAATACACCGTGAAGGCTTCCTTTTCAGCTGCTCAGCAGCGTGCATTAAAGTTGTGTAATTGTCCTTGCTGCTGCCACCGTTAAATGTCTGAACAAGGGGAAGGATGTTTTAATTACACGGCGAAGCCACGGCACACTGCTTAAGCTTCCCATCGTCTTTTTGCTACAGAAGAAAAGAACCAGAGACTTAATTAACGCCACAAGAAGCGAGTTGTGCTGGAACCTGCAACTGGGCATATCTGAAGGTTGTGGTGAAACAGTCAGGATGGGGCCACAATGGTGCATGTACATAAAAGCAGGCGAAGCATCAGTTGCAACATTGTGACCACCATCTTGATTTTTTTCAGTCCTATTTTGCAGACACCCTACTTTGCACCCTACTTAACACCATCCTTGTGCTGATGCAGTCTGGTTGCACAAAGGTTGAAAGATGGTCTGTCTAAATGCTAATAGTGGGGAGGAGACCCACAGAGAAGAATGTGCTCCTTGTTATTTCCTTGTGGGCTGCCCCAGAAACATCGGATTAGCCACAATTGGAAACAAGATGCTATACTATGTCATTATTTTCATTGATTCGTGGCCTCCTCATCCATTGGACCTTTCCTGGTAACCCATTAACACCTCCCTTATCAACCCTCAAATAGCAGAGCCCTGTATGCTTTCTTGGAAGTCAGTAACAATGACCCCCAAACCCCTCAAAGTGGGGAGTTAATTCGAAATAATGTCTAATAATGTGAGTTTTAAAACAAGGGCGGCCTGGGAGTGACATGTAAGAGAGAGAAGAGGCTGGAGGTGTCTCAGCCTCCATCACATCAAAGTCCTTCTGCCTTGCTGCAAAATAAAAAGATGGAACCCAGCCAGTTGCCCGTCTCCTGTCTTGGCACCTCAACTTGGGAGCAGCTGGGCACCCACAAAGGGTCCTCCTCCTCCTCCTCTTCCTCCTCCTCCTCTGCAGAGCTGTGCTGGGAATCCAGAGCTGGGAGGCATCTTGTAAGGGAAACCGAGGTGCCACTGGCACGTCTTGGTCCCATGCCAGGGTTTCCCTTCTGTCACCATCCCTCGTCTTCCTAGGATGGGTTTCTTGTCACTCTGCCGGAACAGCTGCAGAAACAGGTGGCTGCTTCTCTCCAGGCACTCCGAAGAAGGACCAGCTGAGGGAGCCCCAGAATACTGGAGACGGAGAAGGTTTCCTTGTAGGAAGAGAACCTCAGAATGGAATTCGGGGAAAGCAAATAAGTGGGAATAAGACTCTGTGCCAGGGTTCCCATCCGTTATTCTTTCATGCATGGGGCTATACCCCATTTCAGGAGAAAAAAATATACAGAGAGAGAATCAGGCGTACAGGATCTGTTTTGTGGCCTGCAGAAATTCTTCTTCCTACATGGTGGGCCTGGTGGTGCTAACAGAGATGCAATCTAGACCTCGTTTCAGTTCCCGCTGGAATGTGATTTATGGGCTCTCTTCTCACCAAACACTTTGCAGGTCAAGGTGGAGGGAGGAGTTGCATTTCTACAAAACACTTAGCTTTGTTGCAATTACTCTGGTTTGGTCTTTCTTTTCAGGGATTAGCTGGCTGTTGGTGAGTTTGACATCAGGTGCAAATCACGCTGAGCAAAGGCAGCATCCGGGCTGGCCAGAGGTTTGCAAGTGGTGCAGTGCTGTGACCTCTTAAAATGATACATGGGTTTGTGTGATCCTCTCATGAATAAAAGAGATGCTTCCGCCGCTTATAGCCCCCCCCAGTTTTTCCTTTTGCTTTGAGGAAATCCAGTCACCCTTGGAAAGTGGCAACGTTCTCCTGCAGGACATGCCAAGTCAACTCCCAGTTTGGCCTGGAAGTCAAGAAAGGAAATTGTCTCCTCTGGGAGACATGAAAGAATTCCCATTGGAAGAATTATTCTCTTTCATCTCTTCAAGGCTTATTATTTTACTCTCTAAAACACTTCTAATTTTCTGGTTCTAGATCAGGACACATTTTTTCAAAAGGCAAATATCTGACTTCCTTCCTTCCTTCCTTCCTTCCTTCCTTCCTTCCTTCCTTCCTTCCTTCCTTCCTTCCTTCCTTCCTTCCTTCCTTCCTTCCTTCCTTCCTTCCTTCCTTGAATTTTCTCCAAATAAACCATCATCCCAACATTGGAATGAAGCTGCTGAGAAACTGGCCTCTCCATCTCTTGGCCTGTCAAAAAGCCCAACAAAAGAAGCAGCTCCGGGTGGTTCTAAGAATGAGATGACTTCCCTAAACTAAAAATGGTGACCAAACTCTTCGTTTCCTTGATGAAAACTGGTGCAGCAGCGATCCCTCCTTTTCTCTGTCCACAGAAGCCTAAGAGATGATTTGCCCAGAAACTTCACAGCCCCAAAAATGTTGATCAACTGCAATTGTAGTAATGGAAAATAAATTGTTCTTCATTACATATTCATGAGGCTTGATTTATCATGCTAATTAGCTCCAGCATTTGCTGCGCTGTAGCAGGCAGGAAAATGGAATTCATGGTTTTGTGGTGGTGAGCGCATAAATCCAGCAACCCAGTCCTGGAGATTGGATGGTGGGAAACAAGAAGCCGAGATTTGAAACTGTTTTCAGCAACAACCAAGAACTGGACAAATAGCACTTGGCAATATTTCTGCCCCCAGCTGAAATTCATCATGTAAAAAACCAGAGTCGCTGCCTGGGGCTCAGAGAGGCAGCCAAGAGATAAGATACTAAAGCCATAAGACTTGAGGTAGCGGCCATAACTTTGCCCCGTTTGCAAACGAAGGAAAAAGGGCACCGAAGAGGAAATACATGGTAAGAAGAGTAAATTTTGGATATCGTTAGGGAAGGTGCTTGATTTCATTCTGAACTCTTGGGTTGTCATAAAAGCTAGGCTGATTTAGTCCACTGAGTTGCTGTAAGGATTAGAGCAATATTCCCCAGTCTTGGCTACTTACCGACGTGTGGACTTCAACTCCCAGAATTCCCCAATGGAAGCTGAACTCCGCACGTCTGAAAGTTGCCAAGGCTGAGAAACCCTGGATTAGAGGGCGAAGCAGATGTCCTTCGAACACTCAAAGGGTTTTGCATAATTGGTAAGCGTAAGAGCCTCCAAGGGCTGACTGGCAGCAGTTGGCCAAACAGCCAGCATGTGGGCTCTCTGTGGCTACTCATTTCCCCATCTCCTTTGCCAGGCAAGAAGCTGGCCGATCCGAAACTCTGCTTACAAGATCAAGGAAGCAAGATGGGGGAAGAAAAAGAGAATTATCCAAGACAAGAGCAAAGCCAAGCAGATAATTCTTTGGATGGAGGATCAGCCCTCCTGGAGGGAAGGGAATGGCAGGAATTCTCTTCCCATAACATTCTGGAGTTCCTGCAAATTCCCCCCACCACCACCACCCTCTTTCTGCCGAAATGCAAGAAAGTGGGCTGTAAGAAGGAGGAGCTTTCCTTCTGCTGTTGATCTGGAGCCTGAATCAAATCAGATTATTGCTGAATTTCTCATCTCATCGTTTCTGGGAGCTCTGCGTCCATCCCTCAAAGCAACTGGAGGAATTTTCTACACACTGCCGAAACAGCAAGACATTGTTGGGGCATTGCCTTGTTCCCACAAATGGTGGGGCAGAGAACCATGCCCTACCCCCAAAAAACCAAGAAGCAGTTTTGCATATCTTGAACTAAACCTTCATTGCTCCCAAGGTGGCTGCATTTGAGAGCCACAAAGATTTGCAGGCATGATGCCTCCTGGAATAAAATGAACCTTTGGGGAATTGTGTGGAATTCTGAAAGGGAATTTGCTTGAAATACGCAGGAGGGAGAACCACAGGATCACAGGAAGAACACTGCATTCCAAAGAGCCATTTTGTTGGAAGACATCTCCCCTTGATGGCTCCATCAAGGCCCACTGAAGAGGCCTCCCTGGCCTTCTCTTGGCCATCTGCAGGGTGGAATGCCACCCCTGCTGATAGAACCAATCTGCTGGTGAGGACTCAAGGCAGCCTCGCAGAGAAAAACGTGTACGCAGAGAGAGAAGACACTCATCTCCCTTCTCTTTCCTGAAGCTGTTGGGGGAAGAGGGCCTAGAAAATTAAATCCCAAATAATATTAAAGCTGCTGTCAGCAGCAGGCAGAGTTCACGGCAGGATTTTGATAATTTCTTTCGACAGAAGGAAGCTAAACTCCCTGCCTTGGGGGCTGAACTTCATTGTAAAGTCCAACTAACAGCTTCTTCGGAACCATCCAGCTGTGTTCTGAGGATGCTCCTGAGAGTGTGCAGAGCATAAACTCTCGGGCTGGAAGGGGAAAGATGGAACTTATTCCTACGAGGCAAGAATCCTGCAGTGTTAAGATTCAGCGACTGCAGTGCCAACTGGTAGAACTCCAGAACGTCATGCCAGCAGCCTGGTTGATGTGCTGAATGCTTCATTTACCTCTTTATTTACTCCTGCCAACCACTGACATCGTAATATAATGAGGTGGGCAATGCACCTTGCGGAGGGGGTCAACCATAAGCTGCGTCCCAGCCAGTTCCTGCCTCCGTAGCCTCTTTGAGGGATCTGAAATAATTCACTATTAATTTAGGTCCCGTCTTCTCTCTTTCACTCCATAAGATAATTGCTTCTCATCATTTGTACCGGGATCTGCTTTTATAATGAATCACGGCTGAGAGCCCATTATACCATAAATGCACAGCAACAGTCTATGATTCGGAGGATGGCAGAAGGGATGATTAGAGCCTCCAAAACACCCCTGGGATTTCCCCACCACCACCTCTTTCAGCCTTTTTCCAAGGCTGCAGTTCAATCTTTGGGGGCCTGACAGGGTCTGCTTTGGGGTGCCCTCATGGATTCCTTGGTGCTCTCCGATCTTGGCTGTTTTCTTGCAGACGTTCATTCTGTCATTGATGATGTTCCCTACATGAAATGTCCACAAGAAAACAACCAAACTCAGAGAGCACCAGGGACCCCACAATCCTCCTCCTCCTCCCTACAAACCCCCTACCCTTCCATTCCCTAGCTGGGTCATGAAACCTCTGCAAGAAAACATTTCTCATCAGATTATTTTAGTTACTTGTGTACTGCTGCAACTTGCATGGGTTCCTGTTAGTTTGCAAGAATAACAGAGGAACTAAACCCATTTTGCTTTGCCCTCGTAGGCCAGAGGCAGCAAGTGGGATGGGTTGTTCAGCAGCATCAACCATCCTTGAGGATAATTCCACATCCCGGCAGCTGGTCATCTCAAACCCTCTGTTGCGACCCACAAAAGAAGTCTCCTTACCTGAAAAATGGCTATCCAAGCATAGCCAATATTATCAAAATTAATAGCTCCGTTGTGTGGGTTCAAGTCCCCCGTCCTGCAAACATTGTAATATTGGTTCCAGTTTATGCAGGTGTTGCGACTGCCCAAGTCCAGCGAGTCCAAATGTGGATTGTAAGCATCCATGGTTAAAGTACAGTCCGTCTTGTACTCCTTCCGGCTTGGGATGCTGGAGCACTTCTGCATGCCGTTATCCCGGAGGGACGAACAGATGAACGGGTTCTCCTCCCCCTCTTCTGGCCTGTAGTATTTATGCAGGAAAGTCAGGTTGTGTGTCCTTGAGAAGGAGGAGAAGGGATTAAAAAAATAAATAAAGAGATGGTTAAGACACAGATAAGATTTCAGTGCCTAAAACATGGATTCCTGCAGGATGTAGATATGAAATTAGAGTTCAGCCAAGTGGGAAAAATGCAAAAATGCAGGGGGGGGGGGAAGGGAGGAGAAACCAGTGCACAGCCATTGCTTATCTGAACCAGGTACAAATCAATAATAATAATAATAATAATAATAATAATAATAATAATAATAATAATAATAATAATAATAATAATAATAATAATAATAATAATAAAGTCTGCAGGGTGGACATTGCAATACCTGGAGGCAGCAGAAGAAAAGAGAAAAAATAGAACAGAGCCGGAAGGGATTTCTAGTCCAGCCCCCCACTCAAGCAGGAGACCCTGCACCATTTTGGACAAGTGGCTGTCCAGTCTTTTCTCAAAACCTCCAGGGATGGAGCACTCACAACCTCTGGAGGCAGGCCGTTCTACTGTTGGGAAGTTCCTCCTTAATTCCAGGTTGCTACTTCTCCTGGATTAGTTTCCATCCATCCTTTCTTTTCCTGCTCTCTGGAGCTTTGGAAAACAAGTCAACTCCCTCCTCTTTACGGCAGCCCCTCACATCCTGGAACACGGCTATCGTGTCGCTCTTAGCCAAACCCAAATCCTGCAACCGTTCTTGCAAATATTAGACCGATTTAGCAAATAGTACATTCTGTGGTAAAAGAAAACAAGGTAGTACCAACAGTGGTAGGCACCTCGGGTGCAATCCCATAATATCTGAAGCATCCCTTGAACATTGCGGGCATTGACAAAATACCCATGGGTCAATTGCAAATGGCAGCTTGAATTGGAACAGCTTCCATCCTGTGACGATACCTTTAACTCCACTGAACAACCACACCTGCCTATCCCAGTTCCCCAGAAGGACTCGATAAATGGACCAAAATGCCAAATCCAGTTTAAACATCTGGCCAGTGTGCAGCCAAGCATAAAAATGGAAAACAAAAAAGCTGACTGGAAAAAGATCAGGTTTTTGTTTAATAAGGCTCCCTTTCTTTGGGGTTGAAATGCTCACTTAACTCAGAGTAAGAAGATTGCTCACAGTGGGACACATTTGGAATATATATATATGCATGACTTTGCTCTTTCTCCAGACTGCTCACTACAAATATATGCATTGAGGATTCTTTGGTGGCCCAATTCTCTATAAGCTGTTGCTTGGATTGGAAAGCTGAGCACTGTAGCTTTTCAGAGAAAACAAGAAAATAGGTTTTCAGCTTGGCTGAATTCATGGAAGCCGCCCTCTCTAATCTTGTAGAAAGAATAGACAAGGTAGAGAAGTTTCTTGTGGGGTCTTTGATGCTCTCTGGGCTTGGTGGTTTTCTTGCAGTCATTTCATGACCCAACTCTCCACAAACCCTACTCCCTTCTAGCACTGATGAGGTTACCTAGCTGGGCCATGAAATGCCTGCAATGAAACAGTGAAGCTCAGAGAGCACCAAGGACCCCAGTCCTCCTCCACCTCCTCTTCCTCCACCACCACCTCCTTCTCTTTTACCACCACCTCCTCCTCCTCCTCCCCCTCTCTTCTAGCATCTATAATGTTCCCTAATTGGGTAATGAAATGTCCTCTGCCTCCTCCTCGTCTCTGCAAACTCCATTCTCTTCTAGCACTGATGATATTACCTAGATCACGAGTGTCAAACTTGCCATGTCACGTGACATGTCGCGACGTATCGCAACTCTTTTTGTATTGCCAGCAATGGGGTGGGCGCGACTTCAGTATGATGAAACCGGCCCGTAGGCCGGCAGTTTGACACCCCTGACCTAGATGAATCCTGAAACGTCTGCAAGAAAAACCAAGGACCCCACAGTTCAACTGTGAGCTACAAATATTCTCTTCAAGAAGTTTCTTGTCATTACATGGAAGACAAGGAGGAAATGAATGATAGGAAAGGCTAATTCACAGGGCAATGATTAGCCTACGGAATTCACAGTCACAAGAAAGGACAGCCCAGGTGTGAGAGGCTGCCCAAGTGCTGGAATCAAGAGTTTGGCCAATCCAATCTCCAAGAGACCTGGACCTCTTCATGGTCATGTTCAACTCTCTTGGATATCCTTGAACCCTCCCATAAGTTCTTCCTTCCTGAGCTGTGTATTTTTTTTATAAAATCTCTCCCTTGGCACAGCTATTAAGGAAAGGACACCCCCCCAAAGCCACTTCCGGCTCTTTGGGATGCCAAAACAGCAGGGAAAGAGAAATTAACCAGTGCTGAAGGCTTATCTCAAATCTTTTTTTAATTGCGCTAGGATTGGGTTGGCTGCAAGGCAGAGATAGTGGCAGGTTTTAATTGCTAAGGAGTTGGTGACTTGTTTTGTAACCTTTCCTTTCTTTTGACCAGACCTGGCTTTTAAACTTCAGAAATATGCAGAATTTTTTCGCCACTGGCTGCCTGGTCCTGTGGGGAGGGACCCCTTTTCCTTAGATCCTTTTGTTGCATTTTCTTTCCAAAAGTCATTCCTCTTCTCTTTTGTGGTGCAATATTTGAAACGATTTCTCCATTCCTGGGGCCCTCTCACAAGTCTCCCCCACCTCCCAGGTCCTTTTGAACCCTGTTAGTCTATGTTCAGTCTCAGGCTTCAGGGGCAAAACCTTCATTAGGGATTTGTTGCAGTGCTGAAGGATGCAATAAAATCAGAGTAAACCAGAAATAGCTCCAAATCCAGAACTGCTTCGGATCCTGGTTTCCAGGTCCGGCTCAAGGCAATTGGAGTAATTTGTATCCCCATTTCTAGCCTTCAGACACAGTTGATGCTTGTAATAACAGAATAACAGAGTTGGTCATCTAGTCCAACTCCCTCTGAAGCAAGAGATCCTGAGCCTTTTCAGAGCAGTGGCTATCCCATCTCTTCAGTGATGGAGCACCCACAACTTTTGGATGCAATAAATAATAATAACATTGATTGCAAAGTTGGATAGATTGCCTACTTCCATAGATTTAAGGTAGTTTAACCCTCTCTTTTGGGGGATGGGTGGGTGGGTCAATGTGTACATGTGCACATGTACGTACGTGTTTGTGCATTGCCTTCCACATTCTTTCCCTGCTACCTCTATTAGTTGTTTAACTAACTTGAGATGGGTGGCATATAAATGTAATAAATAAAAATAAAATGGCGAGAGGGATAAAGTGAAAGAGGTCCCACTGTTTGGCTGCCTCAACTGATTCCTGGAACCCTCAACAGCTTTGATCCCAGATCCAACATCAGGAACTCTGGTTCTGATCTAGTTGGCAACTTGAATCGTGTTTGTCCTAACCGTGAGAACAATGGAATAGCTTTGCCTTCAGAAGTTCTGTGGGCTTCATCACTGGAGGATTTTAAGAAGAGTCTGGACAGCCATTTATCTGAAATGGTATAGGGTCTCCTGCTTGAAGTGGACTAGAAGACCTCCAACGTCCCTTCCAGCTCTGCTCTGATTAATCGAAGTGAATCTGCATCACTCTCAGGAGTAATTACAGTGCTGGGAAATGTCATTCGCTCTACAGGTCAACAGACAAGGATGTTGGACTCAAAATGGCTCTTATCTTTTCTGGGGGCATCTGTGATGCTGACATTCTTGGAGAAGAGCAAGATAAGACAGATGCTGCAACCAGCAGAGGTTTTTGAGGTGTCCCTCACCCCCGCCACCATCTCCATGGCAAGATGAATCGTGTTCTAAGCAGCCCCAGCTCTCTTCTCCTCCTCCTCCTCCTCCTCCTCCTCCTCCTCCTCCTCCTCCTCCTCCTCCTCCTCCTCCTCCTCCTCCTCCTCCTCCTGCTTATCAGCAAAAAGCCAACACTACATTAAAGTAGCTATTTGCAGTTGCTTGGTGACTGGCAGAATCAGCTGCCTGCGTCTAGCAACTGTAAGGCTGGCGCGAGAAGAGGGAGGGAGGAGGATGACTTTGGAAAACTTACCTTTGAATTTGGGAATCTAGGAAACACCTGTTCCTCAGCAGCCCAGCCCACAGCTGGACACCCACGATGCCGAAGATGAAAAAGACAAAGAAACACAAGAGGAGAACGTTGCCTAACATAGGCAGAGTGTCTAGGAGCAGGGTGACAAGAATGCGCATACCTGTGGAGACAGCAGAAAGGGGGTGTCAGAAGGAAGGGCGGCTTTGGCCAAATTGGGACACAGATCCAGCCAGATGAGGCTGCTTCTTCCAGGCAGAACATCTGTAAGGGGCCTTCAGGCAGAGATCAGTTGGTCTTCGTTCATTCTGGGGGCTGGCTGGGGTCTTGGCTAGAGAATACAGACTAGGAGTGGAGCGCTAAGAACAAAACCTCCTTCAGGTCCAGTTAGTGACTCCATGTCCAGATTGCTCTTCTGGCAAGACACGGCAGTGGGTTGTCTTCTTCTGGTTTTTAATCTCTTCACTATAGCTTCCAACTGTGGACATTTTTGATGGACCCCCATGCAAGGAACCCAACTTATCTTTCTAGCTTTCAGTTACGGTCAGCAAGTTTTCTTGATCCACTTTCTGAACTCATATTCAGTGTCTGGTAACTTTACAGACCCTCCCCCTGCAGTTTTCTCTAGTGATGTGCCACTGACATCTAGGTCTAGCCCACACCTTTTGAATTCCCAGACGGTTTCCCTGTCAAATACATAAAACGTTGATGGCCAGCCCATAGCATGGATTCAATAACCCATAGATAGGTCTTTAAATTAGTCCTATGCCTGACATCGCCAGGCAGTGAGCAATCTTAAGGGTCCATTATATGAGGTACGGAGTGCAACAGAACACATTAAGGCAGTGTTTCTCAACCTTGAGAGCATGAAGAAGTGTGGACTTCAACTCCCAGAATTCTGGGAGTTGAAGTCCACACATCTTCAAGCTCTCAAGGTTGAGAAACACTGCATTAAGCTATTATCAAAAAGAAAACATATTAAGACTTAAACCAGTGGCCATCAGGAGTGGAACAGCTCAGTCCTGAGATCAAATGACCTCAACGTGCACCTGAACTGAAATAATTATTAATCAATACTGTCAGCTTCCCAGCAGATAATGGACTGACGAGAACCATGGAGACTCTCTCTAGGTTCAGGTATTAGCAGAGTCGTTCAGCGGCATCTTCCACCCTGTCTGGTTGGGGGCGGGGGGTGGGCAAAGCATAGACCACCTTCAGCCAGCATAAGACACATACAATTGGTGGGAAGAAGGCAAGGTATCTGCTGCCACAGGCAGAATCCAATTTATATGAAAAAAGTCTTCAGGAAGCTCAGCAAATGTTAAGGCTTTGCTGTGAATTGGGGGATCAAAAAGGATTACGCGGATAACCGATGCTATCTAAAATTCATTATATCCCCACAGTCAGACTGCTGTCGATCTGCTCTGTGGCTGGCTGATCCTTGCAGAGGAGCTAAGTCTCCCATCAAGCGGGGTCTGGAAATAACTTCTTACTTGAAAGGAAACTGTTGGGCTGGATTGAACCCTGGATCTTCCTGACCAACTTAGCCCTAAGCTGCATCCTCGAAGACATCTGGAAGGAAGAGGCTGCTCTGATATGGAATACAAAGCTGAGCTTCAGGCCTCTGCTAAATAATGACGCATTCTAAGAATTTACATAAACAGAAGGCCGATAACACTGATGCTAATGTGGATATTAGTACTAATATTCTCTTAGATGATTAGAATAAGCTTTGCTCTCCCTTCTGCTAACTCAGAGGAAAACAAAGCAAAACGAATTATCTGGGCCTTGCAAATAAATGCCCTTAACAAACTCAATTTAAGATGGCAAGGAGGTTGGCGGCTTTTACTGCCCCAGAATAAGATAGTTGCATACCCCCAACGCCAGGGCCCATCCTGTAAACCCACATTTCATTCCAGTAATCAAAAGTTGCCCACGCTCCTTGAACACAAGGGTGTCCCAGTAGGGACAGGAGCGCAATAAAAGGACTTCTCAAGCCATCTGGTTATAGTTTGGCATCTTCCACCTTGGGATGGACTCTCTGAATGATCTCAGAGTGGGAGACAGAGATGGAACAAAGACTACTTAGTCACAGGAAGCCATTTTTAGATTAGAAGAAGAAGAAGCAATGCTTCAAACGTGTTTCAGCTTTATAGCTGCAGTCATCAATATCTGAAAATGTACTGAGATTCAGAGTTTCTAAAGGTTCCTTAGAAGCTGCTCCAAGATCCCGCCGGGGCTCAGACGTTGCATCCTCCTCAAGGTGACCTTCTAGGCGCTTGTGATCCACCATCAGTGACCTGGCTTGGTCCTGACTTCTAAATCGCTCCTGTCCAAAATCTACCCTGCCTAAAAAAGAATCTCTGAGCCGCCAGCCGAGGGCCAACAGCCAGGGACTAACGACGGGTGCCTTTCCCCAAAGAGGTTCCCCCCCAAAGTGAGCTGTAAGAGACCTCTCCCTGCCCTTGGATGACACCGTTCGAAGCACAGGCGATCCTCCTGGCCACAACTGGAACCAAAATTTCCATTGCTAATGAGTTGCACCCAATTTTATGAGCTTTTCTATTAAGTAGATCGCTCTGGTTGTTAAGTGAATCACGTAGTCATTAAGAAAATCCAGCATCACCAATTGACTTTGCTTGTTGGAAGCAGACTGGGAGGGTAACCAATGGCAATCAGGTGACCCCAGGGTGCTGCATCCATTGTAAACCACTGCCCATTGCCAAGGGCCTGAATTTAGATCACCCTCCCTCACCAGGCCCGAATTGAGGAACATAGAAATTCTCCCACAGCCTCTCAAGGCCACAACTCTCTCTCTCTCTCTCTCTCTCTCTCTCTCTCTCTCTCTCTCTCTCTCTCTCTCTCTCTCTCAGCTTCTCATTAGTAGATCAGTTCCAACAGCCCCTCTTCCACCCGGGAGAATTTTATCCAAACGTTCTTTTCCTTTGCAAGAAATGCCACTCCCAGCGGCCTTCATCAAGAGGACTTAGAACTGGTAGGAAGGGGGGGAACGAAAACTGCTTGGACTGGCACGTCTCACCTCACCAAGGCAACCGGGAGAGATGGCGATCCCCAATAACCAGACTTGGCTGAAAAGCTTTTCAAACAATGCGAGAAAACACCGACGCTGCTTTCCTGGCAAGTCCCTAGCCTGTTTTTCTTCTGTTACATCAGCTCTCCGCAAAATAGGATTTCTGATGAAAAGCAATCAAGGAGCTGGTGTATTAGCATATCAGCTAAGAATCACTCAAAACCAAGTGGGCACAACCAGGAAATGAATTTGACTGGTTGGCTTAGCTTCCAAATTGGATTGAAGGGAAAAACAGCTGGAAGGGGCTTAACGCTCACTTGAACCTCTCCAAGCAGACACACTCAGGATTGGTTTGGCCTCGCAGCTGCAGGGCTGCTGCTGAACGCGTCTTTGTAGAACCAGGAACTGAGTTGGCAATCTTCTTGGGAAATAAGGGAGGGGGACCCCTTTGGGGAGATCCTGGGTGACTTTGTAAGCAGGCATTCCACATGAAACCAAATTGAGGACTGAAGAGTCGTTTGAGCAGAACCCAGTGGGTTACACATAACGTAGAACACCCAGGGTTTGCCCTTCCTGGGGGTTGGGAGATGTCAGGGATGCCAGCTGCCAAGCAGCCCAGCCGGGGACAGTCAGAATGGATGGCCCCTCCAGGCCAAGTGGGCTGCATTCATCTTGTCTCTTTGACATTAACAGTTTTATTAGCTTTTCCAGAGTAATCCATAAAGACAGAAACAAACATGAAGATGGCCAAGAAAATCATGGTCTTCAAGGTCAATGAATGAGACAGGATGGAAGGGAGGGAGGGAGGGAGGGAGGGAGGTGGAGATGGCCAAGGATTATGCAGTCTATAGCCCCGAACATCTGGGAGATACCAGGTAACTATAAAGGGTGAAGAGCCTTTATATTAAGTGTCCAGATTAGAGGCCCCTGAATGACCCATGGGGCTGACGTGAAGCTGCTCCTTCAGCTTCTCCACAGAGGGCACTTGAGTTGCCTTGAGGCTTTCTTTGGTGGGTGGGTGGGTGTGTTTATGAATGAAATAAAAGCCTTCAAATCTATATATTCTTTCTCCTGGACTGTTGAAGCTAAGAGAGGCCTGGATTTTGGAGGCTGGTCAGGATTTCACGGGACTGTTGCAAAATGAAGCTCTGCCAGCCAGCCCGCCTGTACCCAAGAAACGGGCTGCAGGATCCAACTCTCCCCATGAACACCCCCCCCCGAAAGAAGCCCACCCACCAAAAAGGGCAAAAGAGCTTCGACTTACTTGGCACCCTGTTAATGGCTCGTAACGGCCTGAGAACCCGCACAGTCCGGATGGCTGAAAGGCTGACATTATGTCCATCCAGAGAATATTCCATCATGCTGGGAGAGAGAGAAAGAAGGAAAGAAACACAGGAGGTGAGAAAGAGGAGAGGGTTGGGCCCTCTGATTGAAAAAACACAGGATGAGGCAGTCAAGCCTTAACCAGGTTTCTTATGCCTGCAATATTTTGTGTCAACCTTTGGGAATGTAAAGAGAGGTTGCTTCATTGGACAGATCTTGCTTTCTTTCAGAAAAAAAGTCTTAGGAGCACCAAAAGCAAACTGCAACCATCCCGCCCACCCCTGACTCCAGCACACACTGATCAAAGCTGGGCCTTTCAGCACGTCAATCAAGCAAGGAGTGTTTTTCACACTACTGATGGTGTTCCGTAGCTGAGTAATGAAATGTCTGCAAGAAAACAACCCAGGTCAGAGAACATCAAGGACTACACAGTCCCCCTCCTCCTCCTCTACAGAAACCCCACTCCCTTCTAGCACTGATGATGTTACCTAGCTGGGTCGTGAAAGGTCTCAAAGAAAACAACCCAGATCAGGGACCACCCGGGACACCACAAGATGTGTTTTGTCTACTGACCCAGCAATGACAATGAAGAAGTCGAGGCGGTTCCAGGTGTCTCCTAGGTAACATTTCTGGCCAAAGATCCCCAGGGCGACCATCTTGATAACCATCTCCACAGCAAAGAAGACAAAGATGAAGTGATCAAATGCCTGGATTTAAAACAAGAAGGCCACACAGGAGAGAGAAGGAGGATCGTTAGTTCCACCTGAGGCTGACCTGGCCCAGATGCTGCACTTTGACTGAACTGTCTACCTGCCCTAATCCTCGGCCTCCATTTTGCCCTGAGGGTCTTTTACCTTGAAGAACTCTTCCCAGGGCATGCCCTACCTGTAGACTGCTCAAGTCTCAGGAGAAATTGGCATTAGTGGCTGAAGACCAACCCATAAGCTTCAAGAGGTCCAAGTCCACATGAACAAAGCGATGGGTCTCTCTTACCTCCAGGATTGTGCACCTTTCTGTTTGGCACTGGATATCCTGACATGGCTGGAACATCCCCAGGGTGACGCAGTTCAAGAGGATGACCAGCATGCTGACGTGCTCGAACCAGGTGGGAAGGCAGAGTTAAGGAGAACCTGAGAAGGTGCAGCTTCCGGGAGACACAACCGACCTCCGGGGCTTAGAAACCCCCTGGCAATCAAGACCCTGGAATCTGAACCATCTATTTGTCTCTTTTAATATCTTCAGCCAACTAACAAAGATAAGTATAAACACATCCATAAAAAAAACAGCTTGAAAAGTATATTGGAGATAAAACCAAGATTCCTTTTCTTTTCCTGCCCAGACATTGAGGGGAAAAAGACATGCAATTTATATTGATGAATAATGTCTGCAGTCCAAGAACTGAGAAATAAAATAAAGGGATAGAAAGGGATAATGGAGAGAAAAGGAGGGCAGAGATTTTATATCATTTAGAATATATTTTTTTCCTCTCTAGGTTAGCTTCAGTTTAGAAAGTACACACTCAGCGGTAAAAGCATAAACAGGAGCATTAAAGAAACCAAAATGATCACAAGAGAAAGCATGAAAAGAGTCATTAAAAAAAATATCAATGCTAGAAAACAAAGCCCAGCCATCGAAAGCACGTTCAGAAGCGACCTCTGGCCACAGCTCTCCTGCCGCTTCTGAATCTGTTGTACTTCAACACGTTTGCTGGTTGGGTACGATGGGAGTTGCAGTACCAGACATCCAGAGAGTATCAGACTTAGGAAAACCAGCTTGGCCAATCACTGCCTTCATCACCAGGTTGCCCACCCCCTTATACCGGACAGAGGACAGGTGGGAAAACATTGCTTGCTTAACTCAAAGGTCCTTTTCCAAAAGACAACTGGACTTCCTTGGTTTTTTCCCCTTGAAGACTTTTTGCTTCTCATCCAAGAAGCTTCTTCAGTTCTTCTTGGATGAGAAGCGAAATATTTTCAAGGAAAAAAACCAAGGAAGTCCAGTTACCTTTGGGACAACCATGACCGGGATGACCGAGAATCTCCACAGTCGTTGCTTGCTTAAGTTCTCAAAACACCTGCGGAGGTCAACAGGTTTCTTCCAAAATGGTGCAGCTGCAAAAATGACAGCATGCAAGACAAGTAGGGTTTGGGGCAACATCCCCAAGACCACATTTGGAGTACTGCAACCAGCTTTGGTCACCACAATGTAAAAAAGATGTTGAGATTCTGGAAAGAGTACAGAGAAGAGCAAGAAAGATGATTATTCTGTATCTAAGGCAACTTGAGGTGGAGACACTTTCTGAAAGGGTTGAGATACGGCTGCAGGAAGGAAGGCTGGGATGCAGCTGGAGGGAAGGTTTTCCAAAGGGACTTAAAGGGAAGGGGGGGATTGGATGTAAGTGCCCCCACCTGAATTCACACATGTTCATTTGCAAATGGAGGAAGGGGAAGGGTTTGCACTGGAAGCTGAAGCCCTTTTGCGAACACTCCACTTTCCCATTATTCAAATCACCCAACTACAAAAAAGTGGGCTATTTGCTAAGAGCTGGAAACTGCAGGGAAGAAAATGAGGAAAAATGACATAAAGCGGAATTCCCATCAGGCAAGCTGCATTTAATTATGCAACAGTGGTGGTTAAGGAACCCTTTAAAAAAAAGCAGAAATTGGATGAATTAAAAGTCATTTTAGTAGCGAGGGACATACACACATACACGCCCGCAAAAATGAAACAAAAATAAAAAGCAGCTCCCGGAGTGCGTTTGGATAAAAGCTGCAATGTTTTGAGCACTGCTTCCGGGGAAAGTGTTTTTTCAAGGGGAGAAATCTTGCAAGAACACACCCTTTTGCCCTTTCAAAGCCGACTTTTTAAGGAGCTTCTTTGTCTTTCACTTAAATCCCAATCTTCTCCACATCAGGGGAGCCATAATAAGAATCAAAAGCACCAACAAATCTGAGGCATGAAAAGAAGCAAGCAGGCTGAATATAGAGATTTTTTTTTCCAAATCTGCTCAGGTAAAGAAATATGTTTTTACTTGATGTCAAAATGAAAGTAACACCAGCCTCTGTGGCAGATGTGTTTTTCTGGAGGACGCTGCATACAGGGGGGGGGCCATCAGGAAAAAATCTTTTTTCTTTTTTGCACGTTTCTGTCAGAAAGAGACAACCTCATCCTCCCAAAAAAGAACCTGCTTTGAAGATCTGAAGCAGATCCACATGTACCCTTTGCTCACCCTGGATCAAGAGAACCAACATCTACGCTTCAGTAGGAAGTGAGCATGTCCAAAGGTGTTTTCTTAAGAGGCAACTGGACTTTATTTTTCCTTGAAGACTTTCGCTTCTCATCCAAGAAGCTTCTTCCGTTCTGACCGAATGGTGGAGAACTCTACTAGAACTGAATGTTGTGACTCAGGGCCAGCCTGTGGTTTCGGCAGCCGGCTCAGATGTGTCGGATGACTCAGATGAGGGGGAGGAGGACCGTGTGGGAGACGAACCGGTTGATGATGGCGTGGAGGCTTGGCAGAGTTCCCAGCCGGGGCCCTCTTCTCAGCTGCGTGAGCCCGATAGTGCGGAAGATGATGACCCACAGCTGGCCCTGTTCAAGGACGCCCGACGCAGGAGGCAGTCGAGCAGGAACAAACAAAGAAAGAATGTGGGACTCCTCGGGAGGAGGCACAGGGAGACCACGCCCTGAGCTCTCTATAAAAGGAGTGTTTGGGGAGGGGCTGGTTGCTGAAAGCAACTTTTCCGCTTGAGAAGACAAGCTCTAGTGTTTTTGTTAACTGCGTAATTAAATCTTGGCAGATGCCTTTTAGCCTTGGACGCTCTCCAGTCTCTTCTTTCTGAATAGGGGTTGCCTTACTCAAGGCCAGAAGAGGGCTGGTTCAGAACACTGAAGAACTAAGGAAGCTTCTTGGACGAGAAGCAAAATGTCTTCAAGCAAAGCAGCATCATGAACAAGTGGCTGTCTAAGAAATGCCTGCAGGGCCTGAGGACTTCCCATCTCCTCTTCTGCATAGGGAACCCCTCATTCTCTCACCAGAGGAAGCTTCTTCTGGTGGGGATTAATGGTGTCCCAAAGCTTCAACCTTCTTCTCATTTTGGGATCAGAAAATAATGTTGAGTGAAGCTTCAGGCTTCACCTTCTTTTGGACTGAGATGTGCTACAATGTCAGGCTTATCTTGCAAGAACACCTAGAATTTGGTGCCTCTCAGAAAGAGTCAAAAGCACATTGTGGGTTAAATGCATTCGCATAAACATCACAATAGTTGATAGGCTGTACATGGCTGACTCCTTTGCACCTTGACTCACTTTCCAACTGAACGTGCAACAAACCATGATCTCAAGAAGAGTTGGAGGCATAACCCCTTCTCTCCCTCTATCTCCCGCCCACACACCCACCACCGAGCTGCATAACTCAAACTTGAGAAAAGCGAAGAGGCTGGAGACCGACGTTCACAGAACTGGGCAAAAAATATTTTCCCATCAGGAATAGTTTTGGCCTACAAAGTGGTCCTGCCCATCCACGTATGGTTTGGCTAGGCTTAGTGCATTTTGCAAACCTAGTTACCTATGGCTTAGCCAATAAAACATGATGAAGCAGATCATAGCTTAGCAGGAGGTCTGAATCCAGTCCCTTCTGGAAAATAGCTGCTATGGGTATCATTGTTTCCCAGCTAAAGTTTTTCTAATCTGGCAAGGGGAAATATTTTACATGGCAAACAAACGATAAATCTGTACTTTTGCTTGCTTACTTTTGATAGAAATAAAGAGAAAGTGTGTTGCGATTGGAGAGGTGAGCTTTTTTCTAACAAAAAAGGCCGATCTGATTTATAATCACATTATTCCTGCCTGCTAGAGGAAGAGTAAAAGGGAGGAAGGATGCCAGCCCAGAAATCCTGCACTCTGCAAATGTTTGTATACTGGAGGCTAGTAGCAGATAATCCTGCAGGAGAATTTGTGTCACATTTCTAACTGCATAAACAAGCCATCTTTCGTTCACCAATAGACTCCAGCGGATTTACTGCCGTGCGCACCCATCCAACACACACGGGTCTCTCTCACAGTGCCACTTACGACTGGCGTGCCACCAAGAGGTCACTCAGGAGTAATTAAATGGGGGGGGGATGAGGGCAGAAAGGTGGCTTGTCAAGAATTATGCTTTATGTCTTGGTTTAGCTTAGCCCCGCAGGAGCTGAGCAGCAGTGGAGCAAAGATTGGCTCCCCAGTGCTACAGACATTCCTTTCATTGCAAAAGAAGAAGGATCTCTGTCTTCAAAAAAAGATGCAGAAATGTTAGCCTTGAATAGTTTGCTGTTTGCTCAACTGGGGACATACTTGGTTCAGCATCTCCTTAACCGCATGACATGGGGGAGGGGAGGGGGCAGATCTTCTTCCTCAGCTCCCCAAAGTGGGCTTCTCATTCTCTGGACTTGCAAACGATGCTTAATGCAGCATGAAAGGTGGCAATCTGCCACAAGGCATTCAAACTGCAACTAGCTTTAAATTCCAAGTTACTGTCCGCAGCAACCTGATGGGGCTGAGTTAACTTTGTGTGCTGTTTTAATTCTGCAATTACCTTGGTGGGACATGCAAATACAGGAAAGATCCTTCCCAGTCCATGGGAGACGTTTGGCTCATAGGACCTTTGAACATCAGTTTTGGTCTTCCAGCTCCAGTTTTGTCTGAACGCTCAGGGATAGGGTTGCCCACCACTGGATCTGGCGCAGCCCCTATCAGGAGACCTGCTCCAGACTGGACAGCCATTTGTCTGAAATGATAAAGGGTCTCCTGCTTGAACAGGGGTTTGGACTAGAAGACCTCCAAGGTCCCTTTCAGCTCTATTCTGATTGTTAGCTTTTTGAAGGCACAGGTGTTTCCTCCTTCCCTGTCAGGCACAAACAACCAGAGCCATATGTGAATAATCAAAGTTAGTAACTTTATTGCTTATTGCCTATATCACAAGAATCTCCTGAGACTTCTTGCCTTCCCCTGGGAACAAGCAGATAAGGCTTCATGGATCTTGGGGGAAGTCAAGCTTATGTCTCTTCTAGCTGTGCAAGGACTCCAAGCTAGGCCTCCGCTTGACTCCTCCCTCCAGCCTGGCTGTCTGGCAGTCTCTCAACATCCCCTGCATTGCTTCCCCAACCCCTTCCCCCCTCTTTACTGCCCAAGGAACCTGCTTGTTGCTATTTGAGGAGAGGAACATGACTCAGCACCTGTCGGAAGGAAAGGATCAGATGCCTCTGGAATGCAAGAAAGCTTGCAATTACCCAGATCGATGCCATTTGTCACTGCCACAAAGTAGGTCAGAGTGTGCAATCTGGAATCTGCTCCTGTGTCCCACATGGTTGACCATCCCTCTGTCCTTCTTTCTCTCTCTCCATGCACATGGCCGTTCTTTTATGCAGACCTTGCCCTTCCTCTTGGACCCACAGAACTTGCAGGAGCTGCTTCATCAAAGATCCAAACAAGCTCTGGGGCTTGGGGGAGGGGCAATGTCTGGCATGATTCAAACATTGTCTTGATAGGCAGTTCCCTTGGAACAAGGGGTAGCCTCTTCATGCCAAAATGGCACTTTGGGGACTGTGCAAATCAAGGGTGTGCACAGCCGTTTGTGCCAATCAAAAGCTGGTGATCTGCCAACTTACATGCTTCCTAAAATTGTGTCCAGACACGCAACCCTTCAAGAGAAGAAATAAATCACCAAGCAGTCTTCTAGTCCAACCCCCTGCTCAGTGGGGAGACCCCATGCCATTTCAAACAAGAGTCTGTCCAGTCTTTTCTTTAAAAACCTGCAGTGAGCACCCACAACTTCTGGTGGCAGTTCATTCCACTGATTAATTGTTCTAACTGTCAGGAAATCTCTCCTTAATTCCAGGTTGCTTCTCTCCTTAATTAGTTTCCATCCATTGTTTCTTTTTTCTTGCTTTCTGGTGCGTTGGAGAATAAGTTTATCCTGATGCATGGCTCGGTATGTTTTGCCTAAACCCCTTACTCAATCCATCCCTAATTGATTAACTTCCCCACCACTGATCATGTATGCATATTATGGGATGCAGGTCAATAGAAACTTCCAAATGTTTGAAGCCAAACTGTAACTGAACTAAATCCATTGCCCCAGGCTAAATCACTAAGGAAAGATCTGCTCTCCCCCCCCCCCCCCGCCATTTGCTTGGGAATGTGGAGGGATCATGAACACAATCCCACATGCTTGCATCATTTTATATGTCCATATCGGTTCATCTCTGTGCCATTCCATTCAGCCCTCTCTGCCCATCCCTTTCATTTTGAAAGAGAATCTCTCTCAGATCTTGCAGAAGCAGAGGTTAAAAAAGCTGCTTCCTATTTCTGAACTGCCACCCACCCACCTGCCTGCACTGAGCAGGCACTTTTTAGATCGCTAGACAGATGGGTGAAAGAGTGGGAGGAGGGGCTGGAAGACTATTGATTGGAGAGGAATATCGTGCACGTTTCAGCCAAGCAGGGGCACAAAGAAGTACCCTAGGACACAGCTCAGAATATCCCGCCATGGAGGATGGGAAGAAGCAGGGAACACTGGGAAGAGAAGTGGTCCCAACCTTAGAGAAGAATTCAAAGGAGACAAAAGAGAGGCCCATGCTCGGGAGTGAAATAGCTTAAAACAGTCCTCCCAGCCAACTACACAACTTCTCTGTTTTCCATCCTTCAGCACCCGGCTCCCCTTCAATTTAAACCCATCAGCTTTCAGGATAATAGTCCAGAGCCAAGAGAATCCAGCAATCAAGAAGCAAGACAGAGGAAGCAAAGGCAGCAAACTTGAGATTGCGTTTTGTGGGCTGGACAAATTAACTTGCAAGAAGCGTGAGCAGAGCATTTGGCTGTCCCTTGGAGAACCAAAGGCCAAGAGCAGGAAGACTAAGCTTATCTCCGGGCCCTCCTTTCAGCTGGTCAAAGGGTGACTGGGGAAGAATTGAAAACGCAGCAGAATCTGAGAGATGTCAAGCTGGAAAACCGATGGGGCGCTACCACAGCTCCGAGCAACAGACATATGCACAGGGACAAGGCATATCCCAGTGAAAAAATAATGATAAATAGACAGCAAGATAAAAAGAAATAGAGATATAGAAATAATAAATGGCATATACGCTCTAAATCCCTCTAAAGAATTCTGGGTCAAATTTCTTTGAAGGTTGAAGCAGCAAGATAAATTATTCTGCCTGGCTACAGACAAGTCAGCCTTATTATTCCTTAGTATTGGAAGATCCAAGCCTGATATCAAATAAAGTTCTCAGTTGCTAAGGTGTCTTCATCAAGAGACACACAAAAGGTCTCCAGTGGCTGTGAAGGTTTCAGAACCCTGGACAGCAGCTGAGAAACATGCCAGCCATTGGGTGAGAAAGCCACAATTTGGCACCGTCATCCCAACTGGGTGATCCCAACAGGAATTTGCCATAAGGCAGTTAGCCGTATGATTGGCCATTGGTAAGATCCCCTTCCCAAATGCATTGCAATAAGAGACCAACTCTGGATGAATAAATTATGGGGGACAGCCCCCCTCTCTCTGAATCTTCTCCACTTCAACCAAGAGGGGAGGCTCAGTAATAGTTGGATGGCGGAACTGCAGGCCCTGATTACCGCCTACTTGTAGGCTGGTTCCGTTCTTACATTTCAGTTAGCCTGAGGAGGACAAATGCCTGGTGGATTGTCTCCCTGTGCTGAGTCAGGCTCTTGGCTTCATACAACCTATGAGAAGGGCATCTTCTGCAGTTTGACCACGCAACGTATATTTGGAAGTAGACTATTTTGGAAGTTGGAGATTCCATTTTAGGGATTGGGCCTCTCATTTGATGGGCAATGAAGTGACCTTCATGTTGCACTAGCCCCTTTAAAAGTCATCTGCTAATGACATCTGGGGCTACAGCTCCCTGCACCTTGTGTGGCTGTGAGGGCCATACAGTCACCATCTGCTGAACAGATAATCCCAACGGCTTGGATTTCTACATCCAGTATTCTAGCTTGGTGTCTCTCAACCTTGGCACTTGAATATATGTGGACTTCATGGCTGACTGGTGGATTCTGGGAGTTAAAAGTCCACACATCTTCAAGTTGAGAAACAGCTTTAGCCTATTGTGATATCCGTCTGGATGTCTGCAGAAGGTTTCTCATGGTAAGGCATGGTAAATTTCATACTCATTACTATATTTGATTATAATACAAAGAAACACTTGGAATAGTCATTCCCAACCTTGGATTTCTGGATGGCATGGACCTACAGCTCCCATAATTCCCAACCAGCAGATGTGGGGGCATGTAGACCAGCAATAAGACCAGGATTGCCCGACTGTAGCCTTCTTGCATCTCATAATGCTGAAGGCTTAAAAACATTTTAGAGATAGTCAGCCAGTTTGGCAACGGAAATTATAAAAAAAAAGATTGGCTGGATTGTTTCTATCAAGTCTGGCTTGGCTTGGCTGATGATGCTCATTCTGCCTCCTTAGATTGCTATCACTGCTGAATGAAAAGCATCCATCTCCTATTTACAAGTGACAAGGAAATTGCTTCAGCACACCTTCCTAAACATTGCATTTTATAGCCTGCTTTAAATCATGTTCCCTCAGTTAGCCGAGGTCAAAACTTTAGGGCGCTGGTGACAAAAAAAACACTTAACATTCATGGGAACATGATGGCGCTATTTTAGAATGTCGGCAAAAGTGGTTGTGTCATCAGCAGGGACCTTTGGAAGAAGGGCCAGTTTATCGTTTGTGCTTAAAACAGTTTTGAGGGTTAGGAGATTGCACACCACTATAGTGTGTAAACCAGGATTTATGGCTTAATGTCCCTGGAAGCAGAGACAATCCCACCCCATATTCAGCACAAGCTTAGCTTAGCAATGTGTTTTGTCAGTCAACAAGAGTAAATTCCTGGGTTTTCAGCCCAGAGACAGTTTCTATTAAGAGAGTTTCTATTCTATAGCCTCTGCTGTCCAAGGAGACCTTCTGCCACAGAGGACCCAACCAAGGAGACAAGGTGGGTGTTTTACTCCCTCTTCACCAGTTGAAACCCCTTGCAAGGAGCATGTTAGAACAGCAGAGCATTTGCGTCAAGGAAAATGGGTGAACTGCCTGCCTTTTATTCCACAGAAGTGTGCCAGGTTGTGTTAGCAAAATTGCTCCAGCAAGACTCCAGCCTGTGGCTTAGGGATGTTCTTGGACTCTTGCTAGACCAGCCTGGCATCCAGCCGTCTTCTCCAGATGTCCTGGATGTTGTCCATGTCCCCCTCTAAATCTACCCCTGTCTTAAAAGCAGGAAGATTTCAGCCAAAAGGAGCCTATCCTGCTCCCAGAACTGGTTTTCCGTCAAGATGTTTCTCCCAAGGTCCTCCTGAATCTGACGTGCGTTAATTTTTCATTGGCAGAGAACTTGCAGAAAATGACAGCCCAGGATAGCTTTGAGAGCTGCAACGGTGTCCCGCTCCAAAATCATCCTCTACCAATACGACGCCTTGACAGGCCAGCAGCACAGCTCTTGAGCAACCATTTCTGGAATTTGCTGCTATTAGAGTAACACGGGCTGCCATCTTGAAGCCTTTGAAGAAGAAGAAAGGATTCCTTCGCGTGGGACGAGTCTGAAAATTCAGCTCACATTAAGGAAGGCGGGGCATCCTCTGTCACTGCACAGAGTTTGAGCGAAGAATTTGAATTCCATGTGGCAAAATGTGCAGCCGGTGCCAATGCTAGGCTCCACGTCAGCAGACTAACTTTGGACCTCTTTGTGACTTTTCAGAGAAGATACATCAGGAGGTGGCAGCTTTAATGCGTACCAGCATTCCACCGTCCAGGAGAGCAAACTAGTGCTTAGGAGCCTTCTAAGGACTGCCAACTGGGAAAGGTGGAGGGCAAGAGAAGAAGGGGACGACAGAGAATGAGGTGGCTGGATGGAGTCACTGAAGCAGGAGGCGTGAGCTTAAATGGACTCCAGAAGATGGTAGAGGACAGGAAGGCCTGGAGGAACGTTGTCCATGGGGTTGCGATGGGTCGGACATGACTTTGCAGCTAACAACAACAACAACAAGGACTGCCAAATGCCTTCCAAACAAACAAAAATGGATGGAGTCACCAAATGTTTAACAACTGTCCAACTCTAAAGAGGAACCTTCTCTCATCTGAGGTCCTCCAACTGGGCTGGAGCATGCCAGCCTCCTCCCCTCCCCATTTTCTTGGATTTTAACTCCCTTTTATGTACATCGGATCTTAGGACCTGAAGCCCAACTCATCTGGTAGGCTGAGGGAAGGAAACGCGAAGTGGGCTCCTGGAACGTCTTCATCTCACGTACCTAAGGTTGCCTTTTTGGATCCCAGACTCAACATCCTTCAGTACCAGAAGAAGCACTGAGGATCTGCTTCTCCCAGCAGTCCAGCTGTGCAGGATGGTAAGCCGGTGGCCTCCTGGGCCTGTCAGCTGTGCTTTCAGGAAAGCAATTAAAATGATGGATTATCAGGTATGGGGCTAACACACGGTGCCAGGCAAATAAATTCCTCAGATTGCTCGGGGGCAGACCCCTTTATTAACCAAGCAGAGAGGAGGCTGCATAACGTCCCTCCTTCATTGAGAAAGGAGTGGACTCTGAGCAACCTGGATTTGGCCTTGTGAAACTGAGGGCCAGAAGGGACAGGGAGGCTCTCAAGCGGTGTGTGTGGTGGGGGGAACTGGGGATTTGGGAGGCAAATCAAAGGCTCCAGGTTGGAAAGGGGCCTTGAGGTTCCTGTAGAGGGAAGCTTAAGAGGGTGATCCAGGTCCTGCTCCCATGTCCACAGCGCTGGAAGGCCTCCTTTGTTCCCAAAGCTAACTATTCATCTGACCAACATCTTCCGCTGGAGGTTACTTCTCACGTTGAGGAACATTCTACTTCCTTGTGTTTTCCGCTCCCGGGGTTCTAACAGAATAACAGAGTTGGAAGGGACCTTCCTTCTTCTAGTCCAACCCACTGCTCAAGCAGAAGACCCTGTCCTATTTCAGACAAAAAGCTGTCCAATCTCTTCTTAAAATCCTCCAGTGATGGAGCACCCAGAACCTCTGGAGCTGGGTCTTGAGAAAACCTTTGGGCTCCCCCACCCTGACCTAAAAAAAGAAATGGAACCAGTAGTCAGTCATGGGGGGAGGGGTGCCTGTTGGAACAGCAATGCCAGTTGCAATCTCTTTCTTTGATCTAGAAGGGCAGGGAGTCGAGGCCAGATGTCTTTGGGCTGCAATTGCCTGCATGGAGGGGACGATGGAAGGTGAAACAAGGTTGTGCAAGATTGCTGTGGACCCTGCTGTGTCAACCCACACAGGTGTCAACCCACCTCTCTTTGCTCTGCTCCTCTCCCTCCACCCCATCCTTGGCTACCCTGATGCTAAGTCTGGACTAAGCCACAGGTGAGAAGGCACACAAAGCACCTGCCTCAGCTTGAAAATGACCCCCAACACACACAAGTCCCACGCAATGAAGTGGAACAGCTTCTCTTTCTGCCTCTGTCCACATAAACAACAGCCACCTGATCAATACTTAAGCCAATTTCACAGGTCATAAAGTCTACAATGATACGGTGGCAGAGAATGTCCAGACAATGGAATGCTACCACCAAGAAGAGATGGATGGATTTGGAGGCAAGGTGAAGTCTCAAGGGCTGGAACAGCTTCCCTACCAGAGAAAGTCCAAGGACCTGGGGGGCCTTTTTGATGAGGAGGAGGAGGGGGGGGTCAGAATATGACAAAAGGAAGACATGAGCATTACAAAATGACGAATGGCATGGATCTTGAAAAAGATCCTTGTTTTGACCTTGTACTGTATTACACAACATTGGAGGGACTCAATCTTGTGGTCTAGCAGCTTGTGTTGGCTGGGCAAGTGCTTCACTACTCAGAAATTTTAGTGCAAGCCGTCTCAACTCAGGCCATGTTTTCGGCTACAACTGCAAAGAATGGCTAGCAGAGTCTTCTAAAATCTAAATTAAGGGCATCCGTTCAGGCCAGTGAAATGCCATCACCAGGAATTTCCCTCTGCCCGATGGCTAGGATTGCCTTCCATTGATTGATGGCTCTTTAGTGGCATCATCCGTCACTTAAGTCTGTATAATAGAGCATTCCCTCAAATTGCTCTAAATATTGTGTTTTTAATTAGCTGCCTTTTAATTGCGCACGGTATTTGTTAACAGGCAGCTCAATTAAAAACTGCAGCTCCTCCTAATTAACTTCTGGAGTTCTACACGGCAGCTCTCCGAAATGGGCAGGCCAGTGCGGTCCATCTGGGCACTGGGGAAAGGTTGTGCTCAATTTGCAACCCTTCTGGGGATTGTCCAAACGCCTCTAGGCACAAGCCTGGGCAAGTCACGTCTGCCTTCTGCCTTCTCCCAGATTCAGCCTGTTTTGAACCTTCGGTTGTCTCCAAATTCGTTGGCCGTTCTTTCTTCACAGCGTTGCAGAGGAATCTGTCTTAAAGATCTACCCCCACGCAGGCGCATCTGTGGGGAAGACGTATAAAAAAATAAAGGAAAATTGTGTTTAAAATGTCATTGCCGTCTCTTCTGTACCCAGGAGGACGGAATCCCTGAAATGAAGTTCGGATTCATCCTAGGTAGGGTTATCTCAACTTGGGGGGAAAAAGGTGGATCCAGGATTGCAGGACTGGAGCCACCATTTTGACTTCTTTGACCTCCAGATACCCCTCCTGGAAAACTATGCGCACTCACATGCAATTTTCTTCTGCTCTTGACCTAAGAGTCATCAGGAGTTGGGGGACGCATGAATTTCATCACGCACTTTAATAATAAATAAAAGAGATAGAGATCAGCCACAGTTGGAAATGGAAAGGGGCTCCATCACTGGAGGTTTTTAAGAAGAAACTGGACAGCCATTTGTCCAGAATGGTCTAAGGTCTCCTGCTCAAGCAGGGGGTTGGACTAGAAGACCTCCGAGGTCCCTTCCAACTCTGTTGTTCTGTGCCTGTTCTCACCGAGCCTTGCCAGGCCCCGGATGACCTGGGCAGAGAGCAGCAGGGGCTGTTTCCATGGAGGGCTCGCCACTGCCAGCCAGAGGTACCGAGCCCATTCCTGGCTCTCCAATCCCTGGGGAACGTCACGCCTTTGGAGAAGACGGGTCTTGCTCCCCTGCAGCCACTGAAGCTGCTTGCTCTGCAGTCTTGCAGATGGTGTCTCAACTAGGCCACCGGCTCTGCTTAGACAGGAGCCATGAAGGGAGAACAGAAGGGCTGTAATTTACCTCTTTCGAAGGCGGGCCCTGCCTGACGCGCCTTTGTCTCGGAGCCCCAGGAGCTGCTGGGCTTCCAGCAGGGGGAAAAAGGCTAATTTGGCTTGGAATCAATAGGAGCTTTCTGAATGGAGGCTGGGAAACAACTGGAAAGAACGGCAGGCAGGGCTGCCTGGACAAGCTTCCCAGCCCCCAAACAAAGGCCGACCCAGCAGGTCCCAGCACCTGCGTAGAGGGGGGAATTGGCCAGGGCTGCCCCGTCTGGGCTTTGAGGAAATGCCAGGTCCTGCGTGGGGGATTACGGGAAGGGAGGGGAAGGAGGAAGAGAGACCTGGTCAATGCAGGTGAATTGGGAGCCAGAGGTTGGTCAGGATTAATCCAGGTTCAACAATGATCAGTAGTGAAGGCTCAACTCAGACACAAGAGGCAGGACACGCTGACCAGCAGAGAGACTTGATGGGATTGTGTGTGTGCAAAACTCCATTCCTTGCCCCCATTCCTTGTTTTCCACGGGTCCTCCTCATGAGGAGAACATGACTTGGGATTAAAGTCCTCACCCCAGACAGCCCAGAGAATCAATTTCGTAAACAAACAGAAGACCCATGAAGAATAGCAGAGTCAGAGGGTGGCAGCGAAAATAAACTCAGTAATGGAAATCAAAAAAATGGTAGTGGATTAACTATGTTGGACTATTTTATTCATTCACTGATTGATTGATTTGGTATCCTGCAGTAATCCCTAAAGACTGGATGGTCAACAACAGAATTAAAACATGCACACTAAATAATTCTCAAAGCAAGAGCAATATTCCAAAGCCCCGTCCGAGTTCAACTGCAAAGTCTCTGAAAATCTCCTTTTTAACCCATTTCTGGAAAGTACCTACTTATTTACATAATTTGTGTGGCCACCACAGGACGATGTTGAAAGATTGAAACCCAACAATGAAAGCCACCACCTAGAGGGCCCGCCCCCAATGCGACCCCTCCAGTGATAAAATCACCTCCACAGCAGTTCTAGCTTCCTCTCTGGGGCCCAATTCCTTGGGATAATAAGAAGGAAGCTACTCTGAATTTTGGGGGGACCTGTCCCACCACTTGAGACCATCACTAAAAAAGACTGGAGCCACTTCACTCCTTCAAAACGGGGAGTCCCAAATAGCTCCCCCTAAGATGTAGCTGGGCCAGGTTGATTCTGGCTGGGGAAGAGATGGCAAGTATCAAGGAAGTAGCCCTCCCTATAACACGGGTCTGATCCTGACACATCCCAGACCTTGCAGGCTTCTCTGTTAAACCTGCTTTTTCTAGAGCAGCCGAGCACCAGGTCTTCTCTCTTGGGGCTGCACGGTCACCTTCTGTCCCTCCTTTTTAGCATGAGCTCAAGGCTGCTGTGTCTGGCCAGAGAGATGGAGCCAACAGGCCTAAAAGTGGGGGGGAGGTGTTCTGCCTTTTCTGCTGGCTCAGTGACACCCACACAGCCTCTGTCAACTACGTCACTGGATGGGGGAGGAGGGGGGGTCAGGAGAAGAGGGAGAAAGCAGAGAGAAAGCTGCTGATGGGGAAGGAGAAAAGCAAGCATCTCTGAGTTCAAAATGGGAGTGGGAGTGGTGGAATTGGACAGAAGGGTCTCCAGAGGCTTACAAGGAAGGCTGGCCTTTGGGAGGAAAGAGCAGAATAAGAGGGCTGGAATTTCAGGGTGGGTTCACAGGGGATGTCTATGCGTTGGAGAAAAGGCGTTGGCCTCGTCACCCTCTTTCTTGCCCCCTTTTCCTCTCTATGGTCCAGAGGGCCACCCACCCCCCAACAAGCACCATTGTGGAATCGCTCAGAAGATGCTCAAGGACGGATGGCCTGCCTTGCTGGTCCATTCCCGCCCTTGTTGTCCTGCTAAGGATCGGCTTCCTTTATTAGCATTTCATTCCCTGGCGCTCCTGTGCTGCTCCAGTCCAGCCGGGCTCTGAGGCTGACATAAAGAAGAGGGTGAAGCTGCCGTTGCATCGTCATCCCACCATCCTGGCAGGGCCCTGTGAACCCTCCCCATCCTCCCCATACGTATCAGCATCTTCCGCTTTCACCCCAGCCAAGCCAAAAGAGCGCAACATGTACGTGACAACAGCATGCGGTGAACTAGTGGTGACACTGAAGGCCAACTTCATTCTCTCTTGATGCTTCTGACCTGCAGACACAATCCAGGCTTCCTGAGTTGTGCCTAGCAAGCCCCCAAAGCAGCAACTTGCTGAAAACAGAAGCTGGTTCCTTGTCCTGTTTCCCCACGCCGGTGAAGGCATTTATCCCTTTTCACAAGGAGGCTTAATAGTCCCTCGGATCCCCCCCCTCCTGCGTTGAATTCAGTCCTCTTCTAAAGGAAGCTCTGCAGAAAAAAAGTCTGTCTCCCTGAATAGCCACTGAACAAAAGAAATATTTCCCACTGACATCCACTGGGCGACTAGTTAACTCTTTTCTACCATTGGTTGACAGAGCCTGGTTACCTAGAAACCAAAGTTCCCATCTATGGCGAAAAGCCACCGGAGGAGCAAACAAGCGACTGTGTCTCTTGGAGAGCAAAATGCACCAGATACGTTCTTTAGTTGCCCTTCCCTCCCTCCCTCCCTCCCTCCCTCCCTCCCTCCCTCCCTCCCTCTCTCTCTCTCTGTGAAATCATGTGGGTCCAGATAAGGCAGAGTGAGAGTCAATTATTGCCTTAATGATGCACATTCTGAAGCCCACTAAATGGAAGGAGGGTGGGTCTTGCATTCCACTCAGCCATTTGCTTCATGCCAAGGTCTGGAGCCTTGGAGATTCCAAGCCGCTGAGACCTCAGGAGCCTGCAACACAACTAGATTATGCATGAAAGTGCGTGTTGTTTCAAGCAGACACAAAACTCATGTTCAGCAAACATGGCCATGGGTATGAAAAGCACCCCAGCGGGGATGCCTCTTAAAGTCTGTGGGGGCTTTTGACCCAAGGGAACCATTTCTGGATGCTACTGGAGTTTGCGGGCAATAAAGTGTCTTGTTCGACCTCGTTGAACACATTGAGAAACACATTCCCCAATCAATGGACCTCTTTCAGAAGTAGCCTCCAATCCCACTGAAGTATCATAGTTATGGTCAGACTCCATGGAGAATAGTCTGTCTAGTTTGGGTCATCGTAGTTCAAGAAGGATGTGGAGGAGCTAGGAAAAGTGAAGAGAAAGAAGGCAAAGGAGGCAAGGGGCTTAGAGGCTGCATCTTGTGAAGAATGGATAATGGAACTGGTCTAAAAAAAAAGAGAAGGATATGGGAAAAGCTGATATCATGTTTCCAGTAAAATCTTTAACCGAGCGTTAGAGATCCAAATTCAAATTTAGGAGGACTTTCCTGGCTCTTTCAGTGGAACACTTGGTCTCCCAGAACTGTGGGGGCTCCATCCCTGGAGATCTCAAGCCAAGACTAGACAGCCACTTCCTCTGGGATGCCACGGGCAAGGAGTTGGGTTGGAAAATCTCCACGGTCCCTTTGAGTATGATTCACGGAGAGAGAAAAGGGCTGTGGAGACTCAAAGCTGTGCTAGGGAGGAGCTGTGCTGGAGGAAACGAGTCCTTGTGGGAAACGGAGTGAATTGTGAGCTTTGGCATCACTCCTCTCTTACTTTTCATACAATCCAACCTGATGAAAAGTTGGCATGTCTTAGGGCCTCAGCTTTGTGCCACCAAAATGGGGAGAACCCCACTTTTCGTTCCCTGGAACGAGCGATCAAAGAGGACGCCTGGGACAGAAAGCTGGCCAGTTGCATTAGGTAGACTCAACGGTTATTAAACACAAAGGCTTCACATTCAGAGGAGCTCCTGAGTAAATCATGTGGCCATCAACTGCCTTGCCAATAAATTTACCACCATCTCAGCTCTAACGGCTGGGTGATAAAACACACCTGTCACTCAGCAATGTTACTTAGTTTTGACTCTGAGAGTCCCATTAACTGATTGGAGGTCTGTGTGGAGTAGTTACCCGTGAAATACACTGCTAGAGGAACCGTAATCAATCATTTTTGGATTAATTATCCGAAGCAGATATATTCATCAGCTTTAATGCTCAGGAATACCATGCCTGGCGCCAGCTCCCTTTTCTGGATCACCCATCCCTCAGTAATAAGCAGTGTTGTTAATAAGACCAAGAAGCTTCGGGCGGAGGGACAATCGCTCTCCCATCATGAAGAGAGGGGGGAAGTTCTGATTTGGGGGGGGGGTGAGAACCTGTTCTCTGCATTTAAAGCACAAATGGACCGGGTCACGTAATCCCCTTCTGCTAAGCAAAGTCAATGGGGAAGCCGGATTCACTTAAAGACCACATTACTAACTGAACGACTGCAGTGACTCACTTAACAACTGTGGCAGGAAAGGCCATAAAAGGAGGCAAAACTCACTTGACAAGAGTTAGCAACTCAGCAACATAAAATCTGGGCTCGGCTGTGGTCGTGACCCGAGGACCAGCTGTATAAATAAATCAGAATATTCCAAAGGGTTAAAAAAAATGGTGACTTTTGCACCCGTGGAGGAATCCGAGGAGACCTCGGCAAATAGTCGAGACTGAGCTGCACTGAGGAGACACTGAGAGCGAAATGGGTGGCCGTATAATTTTTTTGGATAAACGAAAGAAATAAATACGCGAGTGTGCAGCCTAAAAAGTGCACGCTGACTACTTGGCTGACGGCGGCTCCGGTTAGACGTGAGCAGCACAAAGTCTGTCTGCCTTTTGACAGCTCCCTCGGCCGGAGGGGGGCTGTTTTGGGAAGAGATGGCAGACGAAGAGCAGAGAGGCCAGGATTTACGGCTTGCTGCGCTGCAGATACCCTCCAAAGCCCTCCTTGCATTCCTTCGCTTCGGCTTCTCAAAGCACAACAAAGCAACAAAACTTTCAGGGTTCAGAGTCCCTCGTTGAGGGGGAGAGCAGAGGCCTTAAAGGGAGGGGGAGGGAAAGTTATGGCACGCACAACGCTCCAGAAGGGAGGTCCACAGGAAGGCCAGGAAGCCAAGATGGCAGGTGTCCCGAAGGTGCTTTGTTGTTTTTCCTGTTCAAAAGGCAAGTGGACTTGGTTTTAGTCCAAGTTCTGAAGAAGCTTCTTGGAATGAGAAGCTAAAAGTCTTCAGGGAAAAACAAAGTCCAGTTGCCTTTTGGAAAAAAGCACCTAAGGATGGCTGAGAAGCTCCCGAGACAAAGAGGGCGGATGCAAAGCATGTAAAATAGAACCGGGGGGTTCCGTTGCCCAGACGGCCCTCCTGGCTACCGATAAATTTTCAAGCCTCTTTCAACGTTAGTTTTGCACTAAGCGCCACTGCTCTGCAGCCCCCTCGCACCGAAACCTCCATCCGTTTTCTTCAATATTGCGCTTGTGGATGAAAAAGGACGTGTAATCAGTTCAGCCCGGTGTTTGCAAATATTTCAGAATGGAAACCACCCCTGAGTAATCCACGGCTCTGATCAAAGAAATGACAGCATATCCGCCAAAGAAATGAGGCAAGGAGAAGCCACAAAGGGAAGGGACTTGAAAGCAGAAAATCCCACTATAAAATCAGGGACTTTTCTGGTTCCCCGGCTTGCCACAACCTCCTGGCCTTTTTTCAACCTCACCTTCTCAAAACCCCCCCCAGTCCAACTTCCTGGCTGGGGGGAAGACTGTGAATCAAATCTTCTCTTGGCCAGAAAATCCTTGGCCCACTTCAGAGTTGAAGAAGGAAGCTGCCCAATCAAGCATCCGATTCCTTCGCAGGTGTGGTGGGTCTGGCAGCCCCCCTGATCAATGGAAGCCTTTCCTGGGACAGCCTCTCCTCTTGCCCCCATCCCTGTTTTTGTGACTCAAGGTGGAAGTGAGTTTATGGGAGTCAGACGGTGGGCTTCCCTTTAGCACCCCTCCCCTCGGCGAAGCAGGAATTAAAAGGATTTGCCCTTTTGCCGTCTTGAGTGTTAACCCAGCGGAAGAGTGAGGCATAAGCTCTGAGCCTTCTGTTTACCCGTTAACTCAGAAGTCCAGGGCAGAGTTTGGTCAGATTTTAGAGTGGGGTCTTAAATTTAGAGTGCGGCTCCCTGCCGCAGCCTGGGGGGCTCTCAGGATGTCTTACAACCTTGAAGAACAAGAGAGAAAAGGGGGGAAGGGCCCAACATAAGCCAGGATGAGTGAAACAGAAGCCGAGTCTGGGAGTGGACCACATGGAGGCATCTACAGGACCATCTCGGATCCCGGCTGCTGGGTATCCAGGACACACCAGGGTTAAGGATCAAGCTACAGGTAGTCCTCGAGTGGCAACCATAATTGAGCCCAAAATTTGTGTTGCTAAGGGAAACATTTCTTAAGTGAGTTTTGCCCCATTTTACGACTTTTCTTGCCACAGTTGTTAAGTGAATCATTGCATTTGTTAAATTAGTAACACGGTTGTTAAGTGAATCTGGCTTCCTTATTGACTGTGCTTGTCAGGAGGTCCCAGAAGGGGATCACATGACACACACACACACCCCGGGACACTGCAACAGGTCATAACTATGAAGCAGTTGTCAAGCATCTGAATTTTGACCACGCGACCATGGGAATGCTTGATGGTCGTAAGTGTGAAAAAACGGTCATAAGTCACTTTTTTCAGCGCTGTTGTAACTTTGAACAGTCATTAAATGAACTGTTGTAGGTTGAGGACCTACTGCTTGACCCTCTCTCTCTCTCTCTCTCTCTCTCTCTGTGTTGTAGCTGGAGAGGGGGCAAATGTCCACTCAGGTCAGGCTGACTTGTGGAGGGAGGGGGCAGAGCTGCTTTGACGCAGCAGCCCCTGGTATTACCAGGCATAAACTGCCTTTGCTCTCCCTTCCAGCAACGGTTATAACCTCCGCATCACTCCCAAGGATGGCTAGATTGCCCGTAATATTACAATTATGGGCTAGAGTGGCATTTGCTTAGATCCATTGTGCCCTCTCCCTGGCTGAGGATGCGCGGCACTGTCTTCTCTGCAAAAAGCCTCTTTCCAACCAGCTATTTTAGCCTCATTTCCCTTAATATCAAAATTACAGGCTGGGGAGCCTTCGTGTCCTTGCGTCTTCAGCGCCTCTGATACGGAGTCTCCGGCTTCTGTTCCATCCTTACTGACCCCCCTTCCCTCTCTTCGCCAGCCCTGGTTCCCTCTTCTGCCCAGGCCTTGCACGAAGAAAGGGTGCAGAGACGGCTGGCTCCTCTCTAAAAGAACCACACGGTGTAGTTGTGGGCTGCTCTAGCTAGGCCTCACAGCCTGTCCTCTTCCTCCTCCAACGAGCCAATGTCAGGTAGGTGAATCGGAAAACAGCAGTTTGGGTTACACACTCTTTCTTGGGTTATCCAGAGTGTGTATGGGAAGGGGTCATGTGATCAAGAAAATGGGAGTCCAGAGTCACTTTGGTGAGCAATAACACCTGGGTGGGCTTGGGGCTCCTGCTGACCAAGGGGAAGGACAGCACATTCCTCCCAAGGTGAAGAAATGTGCATACTCACAAGTCAACACACCCACAAGTTTAACACACTGCAACCCTGGGGGCCAACCTGGGGGAGCTGTCCTGGGTGCTGAAGACTTGCATTCTTGTCTCTAATCTTTGTTCATTGCTACCTTTAAAACTCCATTTTTTAAAAGGCAGAAGTCTAATGTAAAAGCTGTCCAGTTTTGTTCTGATGCAGACTGTCATGGGCATCTGTTGCTTGTACACAGCATCAAGCCTCGCGGACGGAGAGCAAAATCTCAGATTGTTTGGGAACACAGTTTTCAATGCTATAAATAATGTTTCTGGAACGTGGTGTCTCTGCAGTACAGCTCTTGAAGTTGCCTCCCAATAAGAAAAAAGGCCATTGTCTCTTTGGGGAAAGGAGTCCATAGGATGACCAAGGACATATTTTCCTATAGAGTAAAGCCACTGATGGGGCAGATGGGAAGAGAATCCAGATGTTCCCTCCTTTCTTTTGGTGAGACAAAAAGGGTGCAATCCTCAGCAGAACCAAAACGTCCAATCAGGAGATGTGAAGAGCTTCTCACTCTCTTTGCGCTCCTGGGAGAAAACCCTCAACATGACATGGATTTGACCCTATGAAAATTCACATCATCTCTAATCTGGTTTCCCTTTAGCTCAGCCAGAAGAGACTGAGCAGTCCATATCTCAAATGGTTTTCCCTGGGATGAGAAACATCTGCTTTCATGCAGTTGGTGCCATAATGGGTGGCCATGATGGAATATTCTCTTGATTTGAAGCAAGTGTCCCCAAAGAAGCAGGGGATTTCAAGAGTCCCTTTCCAATATTCCCTTCTAATGCATCCTAAGGGTGTTTTTTCAAGGGGCAATTGGACTTTTTCTGTTTTTCCTTGAAGACATTTTGCTTCTCATTCAAGAAGCTTCTTCAGAACTGAAAAAAGCAAACTCTCTTCAAGGAAAAGCAAAGAAAGTCCAGCTGACTCTTGAAAAAGCACCTTTGGCACAACCATGGCCTGGATGACAGGGAATCTCCTTAGGCATCCTTCTAATGCATGATTTGTACACCCAACCAGGATGGAAGGACCATCCCAGCTGCAGAGCGCGCCCTTTGCCTATGCATGTCTGCCAGTGCCTTTCCAGCAAGGCATTGGATTTCATGTATGAAAGGGAAGGAGCTTGAATGTCTTTTCAAGGAACCCATTAATTTCCAAGCCTCTTGCCGTGTTTCAGATGAACAAAGAATAAGTTTAGAAAGCAAAATTTGGCCTAATTAAATGGCATTGGTGAAGATTATGTGCTGCTGTTTGGCCCAAGTCCAGGGAGTTGAAGATTTATTAAATCCAACAGGCTAATGTGCCACAGATATTCTTGTTCTGTCATAAGTAGTCCTAAAAACAGTTTAAATAATGCCTCCAGTTTAATTATAATTCATAGATGCTTTCACGGGCACATAGGAGAGAGACAAAAGGATGGAGGGTCTTCTTCATAACAAGTCTTGAATAAAAAAGCCCATCAACCAAAATCTGAACACAGACCCCTGTTGAAAGAGCAAGAAGGAAAAAACTCTCCTATTCTGAACTTGCTCTTCAGCTGGAATTTCTAAAAAGAGCTAGACAGAATGAAAGTCCCTTCCTTCACACCAACATGCTGTGCAAAATTATCGTTCTTCCCATGCAGGTGGGATAGATTTGGAGGCAAATATTAGCCAACTATTTAGAAGGCCAAGGCAGCTTGTTCACGAATATTAAATTTCACATTTCTTAAATTAAAATGAGTTTTTCTTCCTGAGGCACACAAAGAAGCAAGCAGCTAGAATTCAACACCAAGCCCTTTTTCTCGAAAAGGCCTGCTTTTTGTCCCAAAATGAACCATTGGGAAGTGTTGTCCACATGCCTGACAACCCACCGGAGTTGTTTGTGGATGTGTAATCTAATAGGCCTTGGAAAACAGTGTGTCTCCATCTTGTCATGTGCTGCACTTTAATCAAGTAAAGCAGCGGAGATGGAATTAAGATGGATTGGAAAGGAAGGTGGACAGAGGACCCCAGGCAGTGAGGAGGGGAGAAAATGGTAGTAAGCAGAGCTAAGTCGAATGCAAACCATTCTCTTTGCAAAATCAAACAGGATGTTGTAAATCCAGCTTTGCTTTCATTATTGTTGTTGTTAATCACTGAACAATAAAACACTTTCAAAAAACATTCAGGAAAGCCTGTGTGCTAAAAGAGTTGTTTCAATGGCCCATTACTTCTCCTTGTCCTCTGCGAAGCTAATTTCTGGGACTGGGATCCCATCATTTGATTTTGAAAGCAGGGGAAATATTTTCCACCCTTAGATGGTTTTGTTTCAAGATTTTGGGGGAAGCATCTGTTTTCCTGTGATTCTGAAGACAATCAACTCATCAACTTTACCTGATACTGTGCAGAAAGGATAATTTATTTACAAAGTCTTGTTCAGTTAGATGAAATACAATATTTATATTCAATATTCAATTTCTTTCAAGGAAGAAATGGATTTTATGGACAGTTTCTTGGAAGGAGTGTGATTGTCTTTCGCTGTCTTAGAGATGGTGGCCAATGGAATGTCCTGTCTTTCATTGGACAACATCGTAAGGGAAGAGGGATGGATTTAATTGTAATGGAAGAGGGATGGAGAAACATCTTGTGAAGATTTGCAGATTGTGAAATGTGAGGGTTCTGAGTGATAAAAAGAGGTGGATGGGGAAATGGACATCCTTGATCCCCTCCAAGAAGCAAGACTGCAAGACCAAGAGAAATTTGCAAGAAACGCTCAAGGACCTGAGAAGCTTCTTTTGCAGGAAAAGAGAAGTGAAACATTTGAAGGCCACTTCATATATTCTCCAAGACCTGAAGAAGCCGACATTTCCATTCCCAGTTCCAGACTCTAAAATGTGCAATGGTGCAATCAAGTTGGCACCAGTGCAAAAGGTTGGGGAGAACACCCACCCACCCCCCAATGTCTGAACCCATCTCCTGGATGACCATGAGGGATGAGATTGAAAGCCAAAATGGCCACAGATGTAGAGTGCCTAGACAGGCCTTGTACTCATAGGGCCTCTCTAGGCCTGCCACCTGTGCCATGGGTGGGGAAAGGGCTAACTAAGTCCCCAGTTTCAGGTCTGTCAGTTTAATCCAGAACAACTGGAGGCTCTTTGATTGTCTGGATCAAGGGATCCATTTTTTCCTCTTTGCGTGACTCATGCAGCCCACCGTGAGGTTGTTAACTGTGTTGTATGAATAGAGACAATACGCAATGACAGTTAATAAAATGTAGTGTAGAAAATAATTAACACACCCTGGGATAACCAGATGCCATGAAATGAAGTTTTATCCTGAAGGTTATTTCAAAAAATGTTGTGAGGGTGACTTGGGGACACGAGGAGAAGGCTTTTGTAGGCCAAGAAGTAAGTTCCTTTAGATGGGTTTATTTTAAAAAGGAAATCTGAGGGAGACTCCAAATTCGGGAAGGGGAGAGAGCGCCATCCCAGCCCTCCAGATGAGCTGTGTAGGAGAATATTTGTCTGCTTGGGTTCGCTCTTATTTTTATTGCTCCTGTTAGAGAATTTCTAGTGTTCAGCAAAAGAATCCTTTCTTCAACTACAAAAGAGCCTCCGTAGACTGCCTTTTTCATGTTCAGATATTATGAGGGCTGGAAAACGTAGATGCTGGACAAAAATGACACCTCGGGGAAACTCAGAGGATTTGAAAGGAGAAAATAAAACTCTGTGTTTTTGCTGTTCCACAGAAGGCCGAGCCTGGGCCCATTTTCTCAAGGCGAGGAGGACGTTTGAGATTTATGCTCTCCAGGTTGGCAGGAGCAGCTCAGCCACAAAAGGATCCTTAAAATGGGAAGCTCTGCAGCTGGTTGAGGCAGTGGGGTGATGTGAGCAATCCAGGTTTTTACACAACGGAGAAAGTCCCAGAAACATGCTGGCTAATATTGTACACAGAAGAACCTCAGATGTTCACAGCCTTAGATGTTTACAGACCAGTGGGGTCCTTGCATAAAATTGTCAAAGCCTGACTGGGGTTTTAGGTGAGTTGGAAAGAGAAGAAAAACTGGAAAAGCACCTCGCCATCTTTGCAAAACATTGGCACAAAAACAAGCCAGCGTTAGTCGTAGCCATGTCAACTCTCCTGCAAAGTTTCCAGGATTTCAACAAAGGAGAATATTTGTAGCTGAGGGCTGAAACGAGGGGTTCTTGGTACTCTCTGCGCTTGCTTGTTTTCTTGCAGATGTTTTATTACCCAAACTACAGTAGTTTGGGTAATGAAACATCAGCTAGGGGGAAAAAAACAAAGTCTGAGGGCACCAAGGACCTCGTCTCTAGATTTTCTCCTGTTCTGGCCAGCAGATCTGGGCCAATACTCAGATACAGCAGATGCCTGTATGATGTGATCTCTCTCACACCTCTGTCACAAGGACATCTACCTTCTACCCTATTCAGCTCATAGAGACAGCCGAGTCCTTGCAAGTGAAGCAGACGTGAGCTCAACTCCCCACTGTAACCATAGACTGCCAAGAACACCAGAATGAGAGAGGACGACACAGTAGGCATGCAACTCTAGTCAATCTGATTGCCCACCTCAATCTATGGACCCGTTGAAATCCACATAAAATCTTTATTTCAAAGGTCCCCCGTGGGAGACCCAACCAGGCTGATGGAGCAGACATAACTGTGCCTTCTCTGCTCTTTTTGATCTTAATATTTCCCCCACTACAATCCTTGATCCTCCAGTTCTGCAACCTTATCCAAACCAAAGTCCTTTGCTCCTCTGAGCTGATGTCTGACACATCTGGAGGCTGAAGCTTGCAGAAAATTGCCCCATCATAAGCAAGCCAAACTCCATATAATCAACAGCAGGACTCCAAAACAGAGGCAAATCCTTTCCTTGTCTCCCCTGGTTCAAATATAACTTGGAAACCTCTCCTGTCAGGGAACTAACCTTTGATTCGTGATGCCACATCTAATTATCATCTGTAGGTGGGATCAGCAGCATGCCAATAGCATCTTTTATGAAGCAAAGACCTCTTTGACCTTGAATGCAGTGTATTTGTATTTTGTTATACTATCTCCAATTAAATCTCATCCTGTCAGATTAGATAAACTCATTTGCAACATTCATGCAAACTCAGAGGGATCAAAGCATATTTTCCTTTCATATGTGTTGGCATCACATCTGCATCTGCCTCTCTGGCCATGTTTTTCCAACAGTGACCTTGAATTTGGAAGCTTTTGATCATGGACACATGAACACAGGTGAGAGGATGGTGGCCTGGGGAGGGGAGAACCATCAGCACATGTGAATCCTGACCTGGGTTTTGTCCACTGGTGGGATTCAGCTGGTTCGCACCACTTTGGCAGAACCGGTAGCTACGGTAATTTTTTGTTGCTCACGCCCAGAATGGACTTCCAGAAGCAGCATCCACACAGAGAACCGGTTGCTCACCTATTTGAATCCCACCCCTGAAAGCCACCAACAATCTCTAATTTTCTGCATGCAGAGAGTAAACTATCAGGTATCTCACTCTAGAAATGCTAAATAATGTAGGCTCCACTTAACATAGTTTGCCTGGGCTGGCGTTTTCTTGGCTGTACTTGGTTAAATGAAAAAGCTCCCGGTAGCATCGACTCTTCCCCCAGTTCCGTGGCTCGGCTGTAAATCTTCGGGGGGGGGGGAGCGGGTGGACCTTTTTCAAGTACAAGTCATTTTACTTTATTTTATTTTATTTTGGTCTCCAGATAACAGCCCAACAACTCCCTCAAAGCAACTCGCAACGAAAACAAACGACAATGTTGGCTCTTCTTCCAAAACGTTGTGTTTTTTTGCTGCAATCAACAGCCTTAACCTTTCCCAAGGAGATGCTGGTACACGATGTTCCAAGTCTGTTGATTCAGATGGGGAAGATCGAGCAAATATCGCAGTTCAGAAACGGGGAGGCGACGTCGGTGCCTGATCCAAATTTGCAGGGCTGGGACAGAGCGGCTGGTTGGTAGGTTTGGCCCTCGCTACACAATTCTGAGCAGACATCCATCCGTGGGGTTATGGGATCTCACAAGGCACGAAGACCAAAACGCAACTTATATGATTCAAACTCAGTGTTATCTGCCAAGGCTGCAAGCCAGGATTTAGCAGTTCATCCAGATATCGTGGCTTATTTTGAAACCTTGCTGGATGTCTTTTGTGGTCAGATGACTGCTTCATCCTGCAAAGGCCTCTCGGCACAAGCGACCTGCTTTTTTCCAGGGGAAACAGGTTGCTGTTTCTGAAACTTTCTCCATAAGAAAACCCTCTGCAAGGAACTTGAAAAGTGGTGAGAAAAAGAAGAAAAAAAAATTCCTTTTCAACACTTCTGCTTCAAATATCGAAAATGACTTCATCATTTTTCTCTCTCTCTCGCTCTCTTTCCAATTCTCAGGGCTTCACGGGGAGAAAAACTGTGAGATATTTTGTTTCACAGGAAAGTCTCCATGAAAGTACATGGAAAAGCTGACAATAAATTCCACACCACAATAAAATAACAGAGCTGGAAGGGACCTTGAGGGTCTTCTAGTCCAGCCCCCTGCTTAAGCAGGAGACCCTAGACCATTTCAGACAGGCGGCTGTCCGGCCTCTTCTTAAAAACCTCCAGGGATGGAGCAGCCACAACTTCTGGAGGCAAAAGCTGTTCCACTGGTTGATTGATCTCACTAAAGGAAATGTCTCCTTAGACCTAAGTTGCTTCTCTCCTAGAACTTATTTATCTGACTTTTTTCACAGGAAAGGGAGGAAAACATTTGCAACCTGGAGTTGCAAAGATGTGGGAAGGAGGACTGAGCAAGGTGGGGTGGAGGCCGGTTTGGGGGAACACCATCTAAGGGGCGTGCAAAGTTCTCAATTTACAACGTGGCTCCAGAGGGGTTCTCCTTGCTTAATGTATAGCTGGAATGTCACTTCTGCAGATGCTTGATGGGTTTAAAAATAAGTTGGGGGGGGAGAGAAACAGCCCGCTTAGGGAAGAGGAGCTGCACCTTCTTGGTTGTCAGACCAAAATAACCAAATATTCTGGGATGCACATGAAGCCACCCTCCTCAAGTGGACCTCCCCCTCCCTCCTTTCGCTCTCCGCACAAAGGCAGAACCAAAGTCCCAGGCCAAGCAGTCTGCACAAAGCTTCACAAGTTGCAACCAGCCCATCTCAAAACCAGTGTTTGAAAAGCTGCCCTTGTGGAGATCAGAATGCATCGGGCCCGCTTCTCATCGGCTGAGTCCAAGGTCACTCCGTGGAATCAGGCAAGAACATGGCGGCCTTGAGTCGGTCTCCTCAGGGCATTTGCCTGAGCGGAGATTTCCCTTTGCTTCCTCTAGAGCAGTGTGCTAGAGAAGAATATCGTCAACCATTCAAACCACCCTCGGCAGCTTCTGGAGGTGTTGTGTCAGGCCACACAAGCTGCACCGTTGTCGCCTTGGAGTTCACAGGAAGGCAATCTTGCCAATGGGAGCTTGTCCTCCTCTCCAGGCCCAGCTGGAGGGGTGGATTATTGCAAGCTGCAATTCCCAGGCAGAGCTGGTGGCTGCTACTGATATTTAAGGACTATTAGTAATTGTGGAGGGGGGGGGACTAAGAAGAGGGGGAAGGGAAGGGAAACAGAAATGAAACACAACTACAGGGTGAGAATCCTTGTTTGCAAAACATTCCACCAATTGCTGAGGTGGGTGACGAATTTCGCTTTCCGATCGCTTTTGTTGTTTTGAAAGGGCTCTCAGACCATATGGCGGCAAGGAAGTAAATGGGTTCCAAAGTGGGGGATGAAAAGGACTCCCAGGCCCCCAGCCTTCTCTTCCCCAACAATCAGCAGCATGGACCTCAATTGCTTGAAGTGAACTGTGGTGCAAAAAGGAGAGGGGTTGTGGGTTTTGAATCCAGGATATATGGAGGGAAGGGAAGGCGAGTGGGAGAAAGGCAGGGCCCCCAGATTCTGGGCCCGCTTTTTGTACTCGCAACCCCCAGCACCCCAGGAGTGAATGATCTGAATGAATGACTTTCTAAGCACCCCTTTGTGCATTTCTCTCCTTCTCTCCCCCTTTTTTCTCGCTCGGTGGCCTTGCTACGCAAGATCCTCGGATATCCCCCACTCACAGCTGTTCCCTGAACAATGAAAAGAAAGCCAGGGAAGAAGCCGTGTGGTTTGAAAAAACTTCAGTGTCTTGGGTGTCTCAGATAGTAGAGGAAACAGCTGAGAACAGCTGCAATCACGGATGGACACAACAGCCAAGGATATGGACATCAAGGCAACAGGAGAAGAGGAAAGATGTGGCACCCGGCTGTGGGTGCAGGTACTTGAAAGCGGTGCAAAAATTAAAGATATAAAATTGCACTGATGCGATTGAGAGAAAACAAGATTCACAATTTTGCTGAAATACAGGGGGTCCTCAACTTATGGCCCTCCATTCAGCAACTGTTCAGAGTTGGACCATCAAACAGGCAACATTGGCAGGTGGGCGCTCATGGCTGGCTGGTGGGATGGGTTTCCCCTGACAGGTTGAAAAAGTGGTCAGCTTTCTTGAAAATGCAGTGCTTTGGCTAAGAAGCAGGCGAGACAGCTAGTTAACAGTTTAACTTTTTATTCTGAACCAGGCAAAGAACAAGGGAACATGACATCTATTTATACTGACAGCTGCCGGCGGATCGACCAATCCGGGGTGAGTCTGCTCCCGCGCTGCGGTCGCCGCCAATCGGGTTTGTTTGGTTTTGACAGCTCGGAGCTGTCATCTGTAGCGCGTGTTGAGCTGTCAATGGTTGGCGCTTGCGCGGTTTCGCCCGGCAGCTTTTGACAGCTGTCAAAAGCTGCCGCGGTTTTACCTCAGCTCTGTAACTTCTGTTTAACTTAATGTAATAACAATTAGTAAATACACAACACCCCTTCCCCCTCCCTCTGATTGAGTTGATTTTACCCCAACTGTTTCTTTTTTGGTTTTCCCCATTCATAGTCTTTCAAGTATGTGGGAGGTTTCCTTAATCTCTCGGAGCGCCGGGGGGTAGCCTCGGTAGTATGTTCTGGTTCTCTTGGCGCTTCTTGGGTTGGCTCCGGGGGTGGGGTGTTTGGCTCTGCTGGAGTGGGGTGTTGAAATGGTATGTTCCGATCAGGGGAGTCTTGTCGTGCCAGTCTTTGCGCCGGTGCTTCTGTTGGTATTTCGTCGTCACCCCTTCCCCCTATATTTTGAGGACTGCGTTGGCGTAATTGGTCTATATGTCTGCGGATATGTATATTTTGTCCAATGTCAATGATGTATGACAAGGGGCCTGTTTGTTCGATGACCACCCCTTGTGTCCATTTGTTCCCTCCCCCGTAGTTTCTAGCCCAGACAGCTTGCCCAGAGTTGAGAGTTCTATGATGGAGGGGCAGTTCTGGGTCTGGAGGGGATCTGTCTGGGTGGAGACGGTCCAGTCTGGTGGTCAATCTTTTGCCCCAGCGAAGCTCTGCTGGGGACTTCCCGGTAGTTGTGCAAGGCGTGGTGTGTTGGGAGAGAAGGAATTGTGCCAGTCTTTGGTGCCAGTTGCCGGAGATGATCTTGCGTAGTGCCTCCTTGGTTGATTTTACCATCACCTCTGCCAAGCCGTTCGACGATGGGTGAAAGGGAGCCGAGGTGGTGTGCCTAATAGAGTTCGCCGTTGTGAAACTCTGGAATTCGTAGGAGGTAAATTGGGGCCCGTTATCGGAAACTATAACATCAGGGAGGCCATGTGTGGCGAATAATCCCCTTAAAACTTGTATAGTGGCCGAGGAGGTTGTATTGGCTACTGGCGCCACTTCTAGCCATTTTGAAAAGCTGTCTACGACAATTAGGAATGATTGTCCCTGGAACGGACCTGCATAATCTATATGAATGCGAGACCAAGGTGACTTTGTCGTTTCCCATCTATGTATGGACGCCTGTGGCTGGGCTGCTCTAACTAGCTGGCAGGAATAGCAGCCAGCTACGTGTGCCTCAATGTGTTTGTCTATACCCGGCCACCAAACATAGCTCCTGGCCAGAGCCTTCATTTTGACGGTGCCCGGGTGCCCTTCGTGGAGGCTCTCTAGTACTTTAAGTCTGTGTTTGTCAGGGATGATTACTCTGCTGCCCCATAAGAGACATCCCTGATGGGTGGATAATTCTTTTTGTTTTAAGAAGTAAGGTTGGAATTGTGGTTCCTGGGGTGAATATTGCCAGCCCGTTGTGACATAGCCTAGGACTCTGCCTAGGATTTTGTCTGCCGCGGTAGCTGCGGAGATATCTTTGACAGATAAGGGGCATTCTGGCAGCTCTGAGATAGCCAGTATTCTTCCAGCTGGTGCTGGGTCTGGGTCCACAATTGGTTGCGGCAGTCTGCTCAGGCCGTCTGCATGGCCCATGGTTTTCCCTGGTCTGTATTCTAGGTTGTATGAATAGGCTGATAGAAATGTAGACCATCTTAGGATGCGGGGAGATAATATTTGTGGTGTTAGCCTGTTTACTGTAAAGAGTCCTAACAGGGGCTTATGATCAGTATAAATAGTAAATGGTCGGCCATACAGGTAATCATGAAATTTTTTTACGCTGGCTACTATAGCTAGAGCCTCTTTATCGATTTGAGCGTAATTCCGCTCAGGTTTTGACAGCGTTCTCGAATAGAACGCTACAGGGGTCTGTATTCCTTCTTTAGTTAAATGGCTTAGGACCGCTCCGATGCCGTACGGGGAGGCATCGCAGGCGAGACATACGGGCAGCTGATCGTTAAACAGGGCTACCGTTGCGTTGCTGGAGAGTAAGTTTTTTAGGAGGTTAAAACTTTTATCATGCTCAGGGGTCCACGTCCAGGGTTTGCCCTTGTCTAATAATCTATGTAAGGGTTCTGCAATGGAGGCTTTATGCGGTAGGAAGGTGTGGTAAAAGTTGACTAACCCTAAGAAAGCCTGAAGTTCTTGTTTGTTTTTGGGGGTCGGTGCTGCTTTGATAGCTTTAATTTTTGTGTCCGTGGGGTGAATTCCCTTAGCATCTATTTTAAACCCTAAGAACTCTGTTGAGGGCACCCCGATGGAGCATTTGTCTCTTTTTAATTTGAGACCGGCCTTCCTGAACCTTAGGAGTACCTTGGTTAGTTTGCCAGCCAGGTCATTTTCTGATTCCCCTGCAATTAGGACGTCGTCAAAATATGGGCAGACCCCGGGAATTCCCTTAAGTGTTTTCTCCATGATTTCCTGGAAGATTCCCGGGGCTGCAGAGATGCCAAATTGAAGGCGGTTAATTTTGAATGCTCCCTTGTGGGTGACTATTGTTTGAGCCAAAGCGGTGTCAGGGGTGACAGGCAACTGTAAATACGCCTGCGCCAAGTCTAACTTGGCAAATATGGCGCCTGACTTAATGGCCGCGAGGATGTCTTTGACAGCCGGGACCGGGTAGGCATGTGCGTTTAAAGCGAGGTTGAGGGTCGCTTTATAATCGGCACATAATCTAATTTGGCCGTTTGGTTTAACTGGGGTCACTATGGGAGTCTCCCACTCGGCCCCTTCTACCGGTTCGAGGACCCCTAAGTTTGTTAATCTGTCAAGCTCCGCTTCTATTTTTTCCCTCAAGGCGAAGGGAACCCTTCTGGCCTTGATTCTGACAGGCATCACATTTGGGTTCAGTTTAAGTGATACGGGCGGTCCCGTGTATTTCCCTAGTGAGCTGTCAAAAACGTCCGCGAATTGTCGGCAGACGGATTCCAATTTTGACAGCTGAATGGCGTTGACACCTGTCAACGCTATCCCTAGTGCCTCGAACCAGTCTAATCCTAGCAGGCTTATTCTGTTTTCTTGGGTCACCAAAATAGGAAGGGATCCTTTAAATTTTTTGAACTCTACGGGGACGGAAGCTTTTCCCCGGAGTTTAATGGGCGTTTTCTGGAAGTCGGCTAGGCGGAGTTTGGTGGGTCTAAGGGCGGGCCCTTTCCTACTTCGGTTACAAATGTCCCTGTACGTTTGCCATGAAATTAGTGAGACGGAGGACCCAGAGTCCACCTCCATCTCACAGGGAATTCCCTGAATCCGTACGTCCACCTTGATTTTGGGTTTAAGAATGCTGTGGACTGTATGTTTCTCCGCCCTCCCCCTTACATTGGACACTGGGGTTCTGGGGCTGTGCCTAGCTCTGAGTGTATATGGGGCCATACCTTCGGCTGTCACCTCCAGGTCGTGCAGGTTTTCCCGGCTCCGGCTGCGGCACACTGCTTTGAGGTGGCCTGTCTTCCCGCACCCGTGGCATCTGGCACTGCGGAACCGGCACGTTGCCCTAGGGTGGCTTCCCCCGCAGCTGGCACACTTCGCCCTGTTTGTCGGGAAGTTGGCCCCCCTCTGATTGTTGGCAGGGCCCCCCTTGTAGTTGCGTTGCATCCTCAGTTTCTCGAACCGCCGTTGCACCGCGTCTATATCTGTGGGGCCGTCGTCGTCCTCAGAACCGCTGAACCTGCCGTCTTCCTGGTGCACGGACCCCCGTGGTCCGCTGTCCGGTATCCGTCGGTCGTCTCCGTGGCAGTCTTCGTATGCGATGACTTCTCTAGCCACATCGGTCATTGTCATTTCAGGCTTGGCGATCAGCTTCTTCCTCAGCCGTTCGTCCTTGAGCCCTATGACAATCTGGTCCCGGATTCGGTCTTCCAAATCCGGGAACCGGCACCGATGTGCGGCATGCCTGACCCTGGTTATAAAGTCATTTGCTGGCTCGTCAGGAAGCTGGAGTTTCCGCGCGAAGTTCACTCTCCAGTAGAGTTCTGACTTGAGGGGCATGAAGTATTTACTCAGCCCCTCAGTGAGGTCTGCATAGGAGATGGTGGCGACCGGCTCCGGGGTGAAGATCCCCACAGCGGCATCATAAACAGCAGGGCCGCTGAGCCAGAGGAGGGCGGCCGCCTTGGCCCGGTCATCTGTGATCTTCTTGACTACCAGGTACCCTTCTACCTGGCCCAGATGCGATTCCCAGCCTTCTGGGTGGCGGGTATCGAATTCTCGAATGTGGCCGTGGTTCGTCATGCTGTCTGTAATTGAGGTGCCGCTGCTTGCGTTGAATGGAAGTTTGACTTCCAGTGACTTCAGCAAGTGACCAGCTCAGCTAAGGGAAAAATCTCTTCTCCCCTTAGGTAGTGACTTCAGCTAAGCAAGCAGCATCCCACCTTCGTCGCCAGTGCTTTGGCTAAGAAGCAGGCGAGACAGCTAGTTAACAGTTTAACTTTTTATTCTGAACCAGGCAAAGAACAAGGGAACATGACATCTATTTATACTGACAGCTGCCGGCGGATCGACCAATCCGGGGTGAGTCTGCTCCCGCGCTGCGGTCGCCGCCAATCGGGTTTGTTTGGTTTTGACAGCTCGGAGCTGTCATCTGTAGCGCGTGTTGAGCTGTCAATGGTTGGCGCTTGCGCGGTTTCGCCCGGCAGCTTTTGACAGCTGTCAAAAGCTGCCGCGGTTTTACCTCAGCTCTGTAACTTCTGTTTAACTTAATGTAATAACAATTAGTAAATACACAACATGCAGGGAGCCCTCCCCCCCGGATCCTGTCTCCCTAGGGCAGCACCCCCAAGCCCGGGGAAGATCCGAGTAGCCAAGGAAGGATCCGAGCCCAGCCATTCTCCAGCGGCACGCGCTCTTCTGGAGTTTCTTGATCGAGCCCCGTGGCTCGTCACCCTCGTTTCCTGGAACAATTGCCGTGATCCCACCCCATGGCGACCTTCCACCCATGTTTACGCTTTCCTGTCAGTCACTCAGCAGGCCCTGCAAATTAATGGGCCACCCACATGGCTGTGCAGCTTTCAGGCACACCACGGCAGGCTGGGCACAGGGAGCCCCAGACATTTGTCCTCATCGGTTAGGGGTAGAGCACTGGGGAGGCAAGACATCCCCAAAGGAAATTTTTGCCGTGGGAAGAGGTGGGAAAGTTCCCCAACCCGAGGGGAAAACAAATTTGCACGGCAAGATTGGGTCACAAAAGGTGCCTAGGTCGTCCACCCAGCTTCCTTCTCAGAGAGTCCTGGGGCAAAGTCTCACCCCCATATAGAGGCACTGCCAGGTTTGAAGGAGCTGGACTTCATGAGGTCTTTCAGGCCTCATGTGTTCGTGTGCCTTTTCTCTCCTCTGTTACGTGCCCACACTTTCTTTACACCTGCTCTATGTGGCTCCAGTCAGGCAGAAGGAAGCCCCCCCCCAAGAAGCTCTCTCTCTCTCTCTCTCTCTCTCTCTCTCTCTCTCTCTCTCTCTCTCTCTCAGAGAGCGCCCCAGAATGCTGCATCCATGCCTCATAAATGTCACCGTGGGATTTTGCTTTATCATCGTCATTTATTTCTCTTCTGGATTGACATCTCCCTTTATGGCAGAGTGCTTTTTTCTCCCAGCGTGTGAACTCCTTTGATTATGAATCAATAGCAAGCAAAGCCCATGATCGCTCTGTGGAGCTGCGGGGCCTGATCTTGGCACGTGTGACGATCGGGCCATGGGGGGCGGGGGGTTTGCCATCACGCCAACTGTAAGATTTGGAGGTTCTTAGGAGGCTTCAGGGGTATCAAAGGTGGGACGAGCCGGCAGTCATCAATAAACAAAGCAATTGGGGGGAAGCATTTTCCAGATGTAGCTACGTGGCTGCGAATTCTCCAGCAGTCCTCACAATTCTCAACAGACTTTCTCTGAAGACCTTGTTTCGCTACTATGGGGGAGGGGGAGATAAGCTAATTGGAAACCCCCCCCCACGTGATCCACAAAGTTTTGCTGCACATCCGGGACCCCTTTGAAATGGCTTTGTAGCCTCCTCTGATGCCAGGCTTTGAAATCTAATTACCGCTACAATGACAGAAGGAAACTACTTATCTGCATTTCCTTGGCCACAGCTGGCTAAGAGTGATTGGTCTCAGTTGTCCAGAATTGCCCAGAGGTCTTTGGGAGGGGCTGAGAGAAATCACCCTGGTGGGTCAAAGAAGGGGGAGCAAAAAAACCCTCCCAGGCCCCAGGGCGGGAAGGGTCATGGGAAGGAACCTGAAGTTCATGGAGCTGGGCGCTTTTTAGGGGGATCCCTGAGGGGGCTCCCTGGCAAGAAGACGAGAAGAGGTGAACTTGCAAGCAGGACTTCATCTCATCTCAGCTGATTTAAAGAAACCGGCTTGATAATGTCAGTTGCTGCACCTTTGGCGTTTGTACAAGATAATGGCAACCTCAGCCACAGGAGGAAGGCTGAAAGGCAGAGAAATTAATCCGAGATGATTTATTTAATAACCACTTGCTCAGTTCTCCCTCCCCTAACCCAGACATGAAAGGAAAGACACTTGTATTCCAAAAGCCACATTTGTTGGAAATTTGGCAGAGGACTGACTATGTGAAGGAAGTTTGTACACTAAAACTGCACATATTAGGAAAAGAACAAAAAAGAAATGCCAAGACATCGTGTGGGATAATATCACTTGCAAAAGAGGGAAATGAGTGTGGTAGAAGAAATGAGCACAAAATACGCGCACACACACACAGACAGACAGACACACACACACACACACAGAGTCTTCTCTCTCCCTCTCAGATTTGAAAACTGATGCAGATCAAAATGCCATTATCTACCCTGACTTGCAAATGCTTTTCAAAATTCCCAGCAAGAGTCTTTGCTTTTGATCTTTACATAAACTGGTTTTAGCTGAGGATACCAAACATGAAATATGGGTCTGCAGACAACCCATTTTCCACTCTGCCCACATTTCAAAGAGGAGGATTGGAGAGACCCCCCAAAGTTGATTCTTCTCCAAGGTGGGTCCCCTGATGAGAAATAGAGTCGAAAGCCACCAGAAGGAAGCAGCTGAGAGGGGTCTGGTGGAGACCACCCCTCAGCTCATCTCCATCCACAGATACATCATTACCATCCGTTCCCCCTTGACGGAATCCACCTTTACGTTCCCTCCTCAAGATCTGGAGGGTTGCCTTCAAACGTGCAATGCGCTTGGTCTCAGGGATGCGCTGAGCGCGCATATCTGTGAACATCTAACAACACAAATGCCTGTTTCCAAGACAATGAAGAGCTTGTTCAGAAATCGTGCCATATGGCTTTACATTTTGCAAAGAGACAAGGAAGGGGAAATTCACGTGTGCCCACGCACACCCACACAATGTTGTAACCCCCTGGAAAAACCTCACAAACACTCTGTATTATTGGGGGGAATAAGGACAGCATGCTTTAAATCTGCCCTGATATATTGATTTAATAAAGCCCCCACCCCCCACCCCAGTCCTGGGCTTATCTGCTTGTTGCTATAGCTGCAAGCTGCTGATTTATCTCTAAAGAGGAAAGAAGAGGGAAAAAAGGGCGGGGGTCTCTCTCTGATCTAAGCCTTTCCTGGCATCGCCATGGGCTGCTCTGTGCCCAAGAAGTGGTGCCTGAGATTCCCCAAGCCAAGCTAAGGGATTCCCTGATCTCCCCCTCAGCAGGGAAGGGGGTTCCCCCAGGAAGGGTAAGTCACCTCCACAGATGTGAGGAGCGACCCCCCCCAGCCTGGAAAAAAGACAAAGCAGAATAGCCTGCTCTGCTCCCACCTTTGATTTAGATCAGGGGTCTCCAAACCTGGCAACTTTAAGACATGTGGACTTTGATTCCCAGAATTCTCCAGAGCAACCCCCCACACACCCCCTAAATACTAAATTCTTTAGAATTCTTTAGTTGGATTCTGAAAGTTAAAGTCCACAAGTTGAATTCTGAGAGTTGAAGTCCACAAGTCTTAAAGTGGCCACCTTTGGGGACCCCTGAGCTACAAAAATCCCCATGTGGTTGTAAAGCCATTTTTCCTGGATTTTGCTCCCAAGTGAAAAGACAGGAGGGAGGATTCACTCCACCTTCCCTGGTAAAGAGGAGAATGGAAGATACCAAACCAGCTTGGCTTGCTTCTCAGCCAAGGAAGTTCCCCCATGGAAAGGCTCCGTGATCGAAAGGGAGGGAGGAATTGCTGTTGAAAAGGAGTGAAGTCTGGAGGGCCACCCGTGATTGTTAATTCCACAAGAGAGGAGAAAACCTCTTCCCAGATGATCTGCCACGTCCTTCGTCAGGTGCACGGGGGGGTGGGCCTGGGACTTCAGGCCAGTTTTTGCAAGCCCAGAAGGACCCTGATGTTCAACTGCAGAGGCGACCAAGGGAAGGGGATTGGGGTGGGACGGGGTGGGCGAGAGACATTTTCATTCTTGCTTTGCAGAGAGAACCTTGGAGAAAAGCACTTCCTTGATTTTTCTTTACCCCAAAAAATATTTGTTTAGTACCTGAAGCCCTGTTTTTGTTGCCCTAATCGTTGTGTCTTTCTTTTAAATGGATTCAGGATTTATTTTGATCAACTACAAGTTTGTGTCGGACAAGATTCTGGGTTATGTTAAAACAAAAGCCCAGAAGAGACTATTAGGATGGATTGAGTTGAGATTCCTCTTTTCCTTCCACTCCCCTCTCCGATTCATAGATTGCTGAATCTCTTTTTTGCTTTTCTCTCCTGTGCATCCACCCCAGCTCTCCTCTTCTTGACTGCCGTGGGTTCATGGTGGATGCTGTGTGGCTGAATTACTGCACTGCTATAATTGCAGCGTAAAATTTATCCCTCACCAAACGCTATTTTACTGAGTATTAATTAAAGGCCTCCAGCAGGCAGACAAGAATCTTGGCACCAGCCTGGCATCTCGCAAGGCCTCCGATTCAGAGGCGAATCGGCCCCTTCCCATCCCTGCCCATCCAGCTCCCTCTGTCCCTGCTGGAGGAAGGGTCTCTCTGACCTCAGCCCTTTTCCAAATTTTGCAGTGCAATTTGCAGCTAGCTGGATATGTGTGTGTCTGTGTGGAATCAAAGCCTGAAAAACAAGACATTCGTTTAAAAAGTGGATTTTGGCAGATTGGCTCTGCCATTTTATCTGCATCCAACCCATTTCCCCTGGACCTTTTTTCCCCTCCCTCGCCTTTGTCTACTTTATGTTGTCAGCTTCTCGCAGGCTGCTGCGTATCTAGGTTCATTAAAAAAAACCTCTCTAGGTGGAGGGTGTAAACAACTCTGTGTACTTATAGTTGTTGGCTGTGAGTCCCAAGAAATGCTGAATTGGATACGTCAGGGGGAGCGAAGCCACTTGATTTGACAGACAGCCAAGAAAAAAAGGTGACTGAAGATGAAGGATCCCTCCCACAGAGAGGACCCTCCAGAACCTCGTCTCGCCCGGCCGGGGTTTTAGCTGCTCAGAAAAAGGATTATGATGAATCACTTGACGGCAAAACCCTTTCGAAGGAGGGAAGGGGAAGTGGCCCAGGAGATTTCCAAAGAAGGCAATGTTTGCTTTAAATTCAGCCCTGGAGTAGATGCTCTGCATGATCTATGTGTGTGTGGGGGGGAGGGAAACCCATATTTCCTAGGGGTTGAGCTGCTTGGCTAGCAAGCAACATCAGTTGTCGATGCCAAAGCAATGTCCAACCTTCCTTCTCTTCTCCTTTCCAACAGGCCATAAAAGTCTTCCCAGGTTGATGGGAAGTTTGAGGGATTCCATCTTATTGTGCTCCAGAGGGGTCTGGGGGATCCACACAGACCTCTCTGCCCACCATCCTTCTTGCAGAAAGGCCTGTGAGGTGGACCTGCAGCTCATCCCCACACCTTGGATGGGGAGGTTAGAAAAAGCTTAGGCTGATGCCCAAGAGGGGGATCTGAACCTGTGGAGGTTCTCTGGAAGTTCTCAATCATCCAGGTTGGGGGTGTCCAGCCTTGGCATGTGCTGGCTGGGGAATTCTGGGAGTTGAAGTCCACAAGTCTTAAAGTGGTCAAGGTTGGACACCCCTAAAACAGGTCACGGTTGTCCCAAGGGTGCTTTGTTTTTTCTAAAAGGCAACTGGACTTTCTTTGTTTTTCCTTGAAGACCTTTTGCTTCTCATCCAAGAAGCTTCTTCAGTCCATGAAGAAGTGAAGAAGCTTCTTGGGCGAGAAGCGAAATGTTTTCAAAGGAAAAAAACCAAAAATGTCCAGGTGCCTTTTCAGGGAGGGGAAGCACCTTTGGAATGATCTGAACTAGGGATTTTCAGGATGTCACAGGACCCCCACCCAAAATTGTCAGCATGAACTATTGGTTTAATGCCGATGCTCAGGAGGCTCCAGATGCATCAATAAAGGGGAATATTTGGGTTTAAAGGCCTCCTCGCCCAGTAAAGCTGGCCAGGGGTGCTGCAAATGGCTGAGTAAAGCCATCCAGGCCGGCAGGCTGGACGGGACAGGAATGGGACAACTCGCCACAGCCAAGTCACCACAGCCCATTGACCACAGTCCCCTCACCGTGGCCAACTCTACGTGGCCAACTTGCCACAGTCGACTCACCGCAGGAGAATTCAACAATGCCAAAGTTAAATTAATTTTAATGGAACCGTGGCCAATAATAATAAAATAAGAAAGTCAATCCAGAAATGCAAGAGTTGCAATAGTTTTGATGAGAAGATGGTCACCAATAATAAAAGTAACTGAATAAAATAACGAACACAGGAAGTCCTCTCGTTACGACCACAATCGAGCCCAAATTTTATGTTGCTAAGTGAAACATTTGTGAAGTGAATTTTGCCCCATTTTACAACCTTTCTTGCCACAGTTGTTAAGTGAATCACTGCAGATGTTATGTTAGTAACAAAGTCGTTAAGTGAATCCAGCTTCCCCGTTGACTTTGCTTGTCGGAAGGTCACAGAAAGAGGATCCCGAGACGCCGGGACGCTGCGATAAGTGTCAGTCACTCGTCAAGCCTCTGAATCTTGATCACGTGACCGTGAATGGATGCTGCAACGGTCTTAAGTGTGAGAAACATCATCAGTCATTTTTTCCAGTACTGTTGTAACTTTGAACGGTCACTGAATGCACCGCTGTAAGTCGAGGACCGGATGTATAGCACTGAGTTTGGCCACGGCGGGTCGTCCTAGACCCGGACGGGGCAGCCCTGCTCCAAGGCCTCAGAAGCCCTGGGTGGGCCGCATTGCGTGCCTGAGGCAAGAGTCGCAGAGTCAGCCTGGCGGGAGCGAGGGAGCCCTGCTTTCAGTCTCCTATCGGTGGGTTCTGACATGTTTGCGGCACCCTGGGCGGAAGTCTGAGGGAAAGCCCCCCTCCCACAGCCCACCTGCCTCTCCCTCTGATTTGTGAAAGAAAACAGGCGTTTCATTTCTATCTCATAAGTCACCGCTGGCTCAGAGTGTTTGTTTAAAGACACCTTCACACACACACACACTCCCAAAATATTAGCAGCAAAATCTCTGCTCACCACGGCAGCCCATCCCGCTTAAGGAGAAGATAGGCTTCACCTTCGCACCTTGGCTGAATGGTGGTTTTGGGGGGGGAGGAGGCCCCTCCGGAGATTGGACGGGGAGGAGGAGATTTAATCCAGCTCACAGGTTGACAAGGGCTGAGCGAATTCATTCAAAGCCTTGAAGTCATGGATGAACCAGAATGCGCTGGTCCCTCAATTTTCTGCCTCTTAAGACTTCTGGACTGCAGTTCTGCCCCCAAAATACGGGCATTTATGACAAAGGAATCAAACCAATAAATGCAAATTGGTGCAAACATGCCAAATGCTTTTTAAAAAACAAAACAAAAAAAACAGCTTACAGAAACGTCTACGCAGATTTGCATCTTAGGAAAATTGCATCCTAAAAATCAATTCAGTTTTTGCTTTAAGTCCTCTTTTAAGTAATTGGTGCAGGAACAGAACAGAGTTAGGACTGGGAAATTGGAAAGCAGCAGTGAAACGATCCATCTCTAGCAAGGGATTTCCTTTCATTAATTGATTGGATTGATCGATTTAAACTGAGCCATCGAAAAAGCCATGGCAAATAGGCTGCACTTAAAAAAGATTCTTTTTAATATCAAGACTTTTTGAAAACTAGGATTGGATCAATACTATGTTAGAAGAGCCCCCCCCCCCTTCTTCACAACATGTACAACAAGGGGAAAACACTCTCGTCCTTGACTCAAGACCCAAAAGAAATGAAGTATTTTCTTCCTTCAAAACAGTCAGGGAAACCATACATGCAACCTTTGGATAAATAGTAGGTACAAAATCACACAGGTTTAATCTACTAATAGCTCAGAAAGTCAATTGCATATGAACAGAGGGTTAGTGAAGGACACCTGAAAAGTGATGAAAAGTCCAATATGGCAGGCTGAGAAATTCTGGGAATTGAAGTCCTCCCATAGTTGCTAAGGTTGAGAAACTCTCCTCTCCCCTCTCTCTCTCTCTCTCTCTCTCTCTCTCTCTCTCTCTCATCTATCTATCTATCTATCTATCTATCTATCTATCTATCTATCTATCTAGAGATACTGGTATCATGTCACCCCTCTTTGAAAAAAGGACCCCCTTTTCCCAAGTTCAAGAAGTTTGGAACATATCATGTAAGAAAACTGGAAAGCTAGCAAGATTTTGGCATTCTTGCCCAACCTCTTTCACAAGACCTCCTACAAAACCAGCACAATCACATCGGCCTAGATCCCATAAAACCTCAGCAACTTTATGTCATTTGTGTGGATATTCAGCCTGAGGATTGCCTGAGAAAGGGCTTCAACCGAATCATCTCTGAAGAGCCTTTTTGGACCAATTCAAGGCATCGGATCTTCTTGAGAGCTTCTGAGTCAATCAATCGATCAAATCTTTATTGCTGTCATGGGCCAGCATGTGAGTCCGTCCCGTGATTCAGATCTTGGGTGATTCACACATCCCCCTATCATCTGTATCTGGCTTGAACTTAATATCTGCAAACATTGTTTAGGGACATTGTGAGCGCAACAGGGTGCAAAGGCAACACTCCACCAGCCTAGCCAAAGAAGCAATTAGACCACGCAATTAAGTCTGTGATTATTCTGTCTGTTTGCTACAACATCAATCAGCCTGAGCATCCTCGGTATTTATATATTTGTTCTTTGATAATGCAAGAGCATTTGTAAAAAATACCTTCAGGCCAAGTTGCAACCTAAGAGAGGTTGGCAGACTTTTACCAAGGCTGAGGTAAATATTTATTTCATGAATGACTCGCAGCATCATTTTAAACAAAAATGATTGTGTACTGAGGCCCTCATTAAAACAAATCCTTCTGAAGAGAACAAGTATCGGCAACTGGCCCCAAATAGCTCCTGGGTTTCTGAAATGATGACCCCCCCCAAAACGGAAATGTGTCTTCTCCATAACATTCTTCCGCACTCATTTTTATCAACAAGGCATATTAGATGAATATTCCGGTTCTAAAGCCATATAAAAATAGTTCAGTGCCTCAAGTCACCAAAGTCAGAAGCCTTTTCGCTCAATGCTTGCCTTATACTGTATGTCCTTCTTTGGGGGAAGTTCATCTCTACCAAGGTAATGGTGTATTTTCCCGAGATATTTTGAGGTCCAGCCCATGGGGAAAACAAAAGCATTCTTCTAAGAGCATGGATGATGGAGGGCACGTTGAGCAGTGGGGTTTGGCCAAAGGTACCCACACACAAGAAAGCAACGTGGCTTAGCAGCCCTTTCCTGGTGAAGGCCTCACACTGACATTCCAGGAGACCGATTACTTCTGAATTCAGCAAAGATCTGTCTAATAATAGTGGGCAAAATAATCAAGGCCTCCTGTTTGCTGAACAGATGTTCTACCTCCAGTCTTGCCGAGTGCAAATGATGGTTATCCAAAATAGGAACAGAATCCACCAGGGACTTGTTGCTTTTTACCTCTCCGATGTGAAGGCCGCCTGGTGACGTTTATGATGAGCGTGGGAATCAGAGCAGGGATGGAGATCTGAAGGGACAGCAGAGTCTATGTGGCCTTGTGTCACACTACGAATGCAAGGGTTTTGAAAACCGGCATCGTAGGCTAGGATCTTGAACTTTGACGTCATGGTTAACTTGGTGGATCTGGCCGACAAGGACGGCATGGTGTGCTCCTTGTAGTCTGTTGGCATCAGATGGGGATGAGGTTGTTAAGGGTGCACAGTGATGCCAATGGCCTGGGAGATGCAGGGAGGCTGGCAACCTGTGTCCACTCATCACTGGGATTAAGATGCAGGGAAATAATGCAGACGAGTCTTCTGATCCTTTGGGGGAGGGGGGATAGTCACCAAGAGTATTTTGAGGTTTCACTTCTGCAAGCCACCCAGAGTCATATTGAATGAGTTGGGCAGCCATGTAAATTTTCTAAATAAATAATAGTTCAAGCCAAGGATGCTGTCTCTGCAGAAGTCCAGTTAGGAAGTGAATCTGGGAAACTCCTCAAACCGGTTTGTTTTGCTGCAGCTCAGCTGGGAAGCAACATCATGGGGAGAGTACATCCCAGCATGCCTGTTGCAGCCTCCGAGGCCCTTGACCCAAGGTGAAAGTGCATTGATACAGTTCTCTCCACTTTGCAAAGGTGGGCTTAAGGCTGCTTGGCTTCTTTAAGTCGTCTGGAATGGCATATACGTGGTGCCAGTGATTTATTATTTAAAATATTTATATTGCATTTATAAAATAGAGATACTTGCTTTTTTCCTAAAAGAAAAAATTCCTGGATATTTGGGAGCCACCAGCCGCCTTCACAGTCTAGAGCTGGGGAGGGCCCAGGGGGAGATAATAAGAAAGAAAATCAGAATAATTGGAAGTATTTAGAGATTTCCCTCCTGAATTGTTCCGTTTTGCTCCTTGCTTGCCTCTCCAACTCACAAGAGACCATCAGCTCAAGCAGGTCCCTACTTGGGGTCTTGGGTGTTGGGGAAATCCCTCCAAAGGAGGGGGAGAGGGGGGATCCCTGGGAAAAAAAGAAGCTAAACTATCCAACAGTTCACCTCGTAACAGATCTTGCCATTGGCCGTTGGGCCTAAAACTCCACTTGCAAGAAGCCTGGAAAAGCACCATCATCCATCGAGTTCAAGCAGAAGGAGGATGGATGTTGGCCATCCAATAAGTGTTCCATCTTGCTTCTGATGGCACTGGTTGCTTAGCAACAGGCTAGTTTTTAAAAAAGGAAAAGGAAAGAAGGATCTGGAAAAAATCAGTGGGGCTCGGGAGAAATCTTCCCCTAGTTGGCTCCAACTTCCCCACCTGGCTTGAACCATCCATTTCAATCAAGGACGCATTTCCTCCCCGCCTTCCGTAGCAACCAGCAGCCTCTCCGCTGAAGTAACAGGCCAAGGGGCGCTTGCACGGATCGATTTCTCCTAACTGCAAGCAGGAAGCTCAGAGCCCAAACGGCAAGAGGGAAGTCTGATAAAATCCATCCTCACCATCCCTGGGGTGACAGCAGCAGTGATGATGGAGGAGAAGAAGACAGTGGTGATGATCTATGCAGCTCTTCGCCTGCCTCGTGTGTAGGGAAGATTAAAACCCTCGCCTAGGTAAAGAAATTATAACTGAATCTGAAATCGGGGAGGGAGAGGAGGAGACACTAGTGGAATAATGGGGGGCTGGTGAGCCCTGAATCACTGGAGGGCAGCCGTGTGCCGCCATCTTCACATCACAGGAGTGAGACCACAGGTGGCAGTTTCCAACCTTGAACAGCCGGCCAGACTCCAGGGTGATGGTTGCACTTCCCAATTCAAACTTTAATTAGAACTCTTATCTATTTACTGTTTGCAACCCGGCCCTTAAACAGAATTAACTCTTCCTCCCCTCCAGCAAATCCCTTAAACACTCTTCAGAAAGCAAATAAAACGGAGGGGGAAGAGACAAATCCAAATTAAAAAGTTGTTCCACGGGGAAGCTGGCACGCTGAGGAAGCAGCAACCCCGTCTGGGCTGCAAATCAGCCGTTCGGCTTCGCCGGGCCCTGCCCGCTCTGCCGCTGGAGAAGACGGAGAGTTTTAATAAGAGCGGCTTTGGAGATGTTTCTCCTTTCTGAGGGAAGCGGGCAGCCGAGCCCAGGGCCTTCTCCTGGGGGAGCAGCGGGGGTGGCACCAAATCTTGGGGGGGGGGCTGAGAAGGCCTGACTTTGAGGTCCCGTCAACATTTAAGGGAAGTGACCTGGAGGGCAGCCAGCTTATCTGGCCCAGTGGGATGGGCAGATATCCCCCAGGAGAGGGGTATTTTATCTAGAGCTACCTTTGTAGTTCTAGATAAGGCTCTCAAAATCTCCAAGCTACCTAAGAGTCATTTTGAGCTACACCTGCCGAGTCAACCACAAATCGGAGTTGCCTCTTCCTTTTGAGTGACAGTCGCAGAGGTGTTGAGAAGAGAGCTCAGCCAATGAGCCTGATCCAGGACCTCAGAAATAGGTAACGATTTAATGACTTTGCAGGCAGGCAGACAAACAAACCAACTGACTTTCTTGGATTTTCAAACTAAATTGAACTGGGGTACAAAGTACAATAGGGTTTGTCAACCTCCCTAATTTATCAACTGAAAAGAAGCAAGATTATTTTGGGGCTGCTGCCACCAATCGCTGGTCAAAGGAAGGAAAACTGCCCTCCCCTGCATACTGCACTTCACTTCGGTTTCCAGATTGTGCCCCAATATGTGCAGATCAAACATTTCAGCTGGCGCAGGCAACATAGTGCAGCTCTACAGGTTTCCAAGCATTTTTTTCCCCCGTTTACAACCAGGAGAAAATTGTGTTTAGGTGCAAGAAATGAGATGCGAGAGTTATCATAAAGTTTTTGACCTGTCTTGTGACTCTTTTTCCCAGAGACTAAAAATAACCCTGGTATTTACAGCAGACTGATAAGTTTGCCTGGCCGAAGAAGAAGATTTAAAAGTGAAATTATCTGGATTTGTTGTTGTTTCTCTGCATAGATCTCGTCCTCCTCCTCTAAAATATGGCTATGCCTAAAAGTGGGGTGGGTTTGGGGGGGCTGAAGCCATTGGGGAGACCTCTCTTCTTCCTTCCACTCAACTGAACAAATTCCGGGGACTTTCAACAACTTGTGCTGTCCAGGAGAAAACCTTGGTTGCAGCCAACCGGGAGATTTAGGACCACAGAAGTTCTCCTTTGAGACCCTTCTTGCTGCACCTGGCAGGGAATCCCCGCCCCCTTTTAAATCCAAGTCAATATTTCCAGGTGTGGGGACAGGCAGGTCTTCCAACCTTGCCCCTAATGGTCACTTTTAATGGGGCAGGAGGGGAAGGCTGCTCAGCAGGTGGGAAGGAACCAGGCTCACTCCAGTTAATTAACTTGATTGCCATTATCCCCTATTTGAATGTAAATTAGATTGATGGCTGAGCTTCTTCTTTGTCTTGGCTCGGCCTCCCAAAGGTCAAGTCAAGCTCTCTTCCTGCCAAGATTGTCCAACACTGACGGCCAAGGATGAAATGGCCTGTGCATTAACATAAAAGTAACCACATGATTGGAACAGATGGACTCAGCGTTTGCAACGGAGGAGTTGGCAAGGAGGGGGAGATCGTTGGGACCTGTGGCCCCGGACCCCAACATCTAGGTCCAGCAGCAAGAAGGAGAGCACCCCAAGGACAAACCCACGGCCTGTTCACCTAGTCTTTCTCCCTCCAATCCAGTTCAACTTTCCGGATTCAACAATCCCGATCAGTTCAGAAAATCAAATCGAGGGTTAAATGACATTGTCCGATCCAATCAGCTTGATTTGGATTCCTGAGCTAATTTGGAAAGGCTGCTGTTGTGTGTAGACAGGATCTGTGACTCGTCCAATTTGATTGCATATGAAGATTTGATCAGTTAACTTTGAGTTGAACCAGTGAGTTAAAAATGTACACGCTGAAGGTTCCCACAACAGTACAGGAAGCCTTCAAGTCGGTGGAGCTTCTTGAACCCAACTGTCTCACTCTTTGCGTTTCTGGAAAAGTTGGACTACATATCCCATTGTCCCCAGTCAGACCTATCCCTGCTTCTTGTTCCACATTATGCAAAGATCTAGCTCTCTGGAGAAGCCTTTGATGTTAGGAAGGGTGGAAGGAAAGAGAAGAAGACCAGCAGCCAGGTAGATGGACTCCCTTGGATGCCAATGGGGGCCAGTATGGAGGGACCGGAAGGACCAGGCTGAGTAACGGACATCACAGGGAAAGTCTAACCACGTGGTCACCAAGGGCCAAGGGCTTGGCATGTAATCATCATCCTATCCTGGAAAGCCAAATCTAGCTCTCAACGTGGACGGACAGATGGAGGGAGAGAGGGATAGATGGGTAAATATTATTTTTTATTAAGAAATTTGACTATAATAGTAAAATCTTATGCAAACTAAATGTAATGGGGGGAAAAAGCAATAGAAAGAAGGAGTAAAAATACAAGAAAAGGAGAAGGAAGAAAGAGAAAACTAAGAATATAATAAAGCGAAAATAAATATATGAAGAAGCGACTTCCAACCTCCATCACAACATGGTGTTTCATAATAAAACTTTTAAAAGTAAAACTAGCTAATTTTCAATCTATACAATTTTAAGTTTCCTCAAAGGGCGCCTGGCAGTTACGGAGAGCCATCACTCCCAAAGACGAGAATGAAGCGAGAAGGACGATGGCTTGGCTGGCCGAGGATTTGGGGAACGGAAATCTGAAGTTTCTGGAGACAATCAAGACAAGGAAGATGGCCCCAAGATGACCACTGGAACGGCAGGCTGCACTTTCTGTGTACAGCTGTGCAAAGTTGCTCTGGGACCACAACATCTCCGAGCAGGAAGAGGGACTACTCTTGAAACCCTAAGTCCAGACCTGCCGCTCTCAGCCCAGATTCTCCTGGTCACTCAATTTATTTTAAATCAGAGTCAGCCCCCGACACACACACACACACAGAGACACGTTCACCATGCGAGCTCTGATTGAGAGATCCTAGCAGAAACTCCCAGCCCCCTGGAGAAAATTCTCAGCAAGGAAGGATTTCTGAATAGATGTTGCTCAGTTGTTCAGCTGACCTTTAACACAATCAGGTCCCTCTGGATCAATAGGGCTCCAAACGGAGACAAACAGACAAGAAATGAACCCATCAGTGTCACTGCTTGGAAAAACCAGAGGACCATTGATTACGACCGCTGAAAAGAAGTTTTAGCCTTGCTCTTAAAATTAAATTAAAAAAAAAAAGAATGGAGAGAGAACTAACCAGCAGCAGCAGCAACAGACGCCCTGATTTCCTTTGATTAGAATCCTGCAGAGCGCTGAGACCCAAACAATGGATGATTAACATGCAAAATGATCCGACTCCAATTTATACGACCCCAAGGACTGTGAGTGACAAATGTCTACTATGCCAGTTGCGGGGAGCATTTGCATGCATTGACTGGATTTCCAGCGGGGGAGGGAGGGAGCTCCTTCCCCAGAAGGATTTCCTCCTCTGGAAGAGAGAGAGGGAAGTCAAAGGCCCCAGGCAGGCTGACAAGAGGGGCCAGAGAGGTGGGGGGCCTTGTCCCACCCAAGGTCAACTTTTCCTTCTTTCCCAGCACAATGAAATAAATAATGGGGTCAAGAGAGGCCAAGAAGCCAAACTCTGCAGATCAAAGGGCTGAACATGATTGGACGAAACCAGGTACAACATAAAAAGGAAAGTGGTGCATGAATAATGAATGAGAGCCAAATGAAGGACATGCCCATTGGCTAAGAGGCTTGCCAGATCAACCAAGTCCGGATTGCTTGAACGTTCAGCCTCCTAGTCTGATCCATTGATAGTGGGAAATCCGCATTTAGGGCGCAACGTCTCACCCCCGCACACACGCACACCTTCATTGTGCACTTCCAAAACATACACCCTTCAAATGACCACATGACATAACCTGTGGTTGCATGATGGGCCCTACACCTTAAACACTTTTTTCTAGGAAACTACTTTGGAATTCTATGTAGATGTGAATTCTAGAAAAACATACCTCCCATGTTGGACAGTATGACCTTTATTACCACTGACCAAGCAATCCTCCGTTGCTTGGGACCATGGTTTCAGAATAACCATCTATTCCCACAAAAGTAAAGGCCCTTGAGGCCGACAAGTCCACCCCCGTTCAGGAAAGGGCTCCATCCTAAAGTGTCCTAAGTCCTGCCTCAGTTTGGAGAGATCCAATAAAGACAACTTAGCACCCCTCTGGGTCACCGATTCCACCATGAAGCTGCTCTGTTAGGATGATTTTTCTGACCATCAGAAGCTGCTTTCCTGTAAATTCATTCCATTGATCCATGTCTTGACCATCTCCTCTGGGACATATTTCCAGGTATCTGAAGAGGGTGATTGTCCCTCTGCCCCAAATCCTTCTTCTCCAAACTAAACCTGCTCTCAACCCTTCAATCTCTCCTCTAGAATTTAGTTTCTCATTCCCTTCTATCTTCATGGTCTGGCTCAGAAGGATTCTGGTTCTTCTGAATCCTTCATCTAGAACTGGACACCATATTCAAGGTGGCCAAGCTAGAAGAAAATGGAAGCATCACCTCCTCTGATTTAGAAACTAGATCTTTCTGGTTGAAGCCTAAAACCATCTTTGCTTTTTTTTTTCCATCCAGACCTTAGAGATTTCCAATCAACTATGATCTCCATCTACAGATGACTAATTTAGATCATCAGTTTCATCAGGAAGCATAATTACTTGACAGTCCCACTGGGTTATGACAGCCTCATTTTTCTGGCAATGAAAAAGAAACACCTCAAACTTTGTTCCTCTGCAACGAGACCAAAATGCCTGCTTAGGAATTCCTCTCTCCTTGCTCCAACTGTCAATTTCTCCATCAGGTCCACCAGACTGTGGCTCCCCGTAGAATGTAATTACAGAAAGAGGTCCCCTGGCAGATGTTGGCTGTTCATAAAAGGTTAAACAGAGGCGTACCTGGCTGGACTTCAAAGGATGTGATTGGGAAACCCCTGATCTGAAAGGAGACCAGGAAGTTGAAGGCTACTTCCATATGACGACCAAGAAGATGGCAGAGTTGTCTTCTCAAAAATCACCTGTCAAGCCCCTGGGAAACCAGGGGATTCAGGCAGTTCAAATTAGAAAGATTTATTGCAACCTTAAGCTCTCTACAAGAATCTGGCCAACTAACCATCAAGGGAAATGTGTGGGAGACAAAAGAAGCATTCAAGGAGGGCTGGACCTAGATCTCACGCAGCGACTCGTGACTTATGATGTGTTTGACTCCTCCTCCCTTGAGCTCAGCCTGATCATCTCCTACATCACGAAGAACCAAGTGTGATGGGGAGGAGGCTTTATGTGGTAACAGGGAAAGGTGCCAGACTTTCTTGGTCTCTCAGGGGTTCAGCTGGCTGCCCCCCTCCCCAGGGGGCTTCCAGAAGGGTGCATCAAGTGCTGAGTCTGCTGGGGCAAACCCAGCTTGGTGAAAGATGCCCCGTTAGGCAGCAGAAGCTGGCGTGCCATCTGGCGTCATGCTTGGTCCACACCTGGGCTGAGTGCCTAGGGTTTCTATGGCAACCTTATTCCTAGGAAACCTGTTGGCAGAGAGTTACAGGCTTTTAAGAGCTCCATCAAGGTAAAAAGGAAACCCCATCGATTCATTAGCAACAGGTTCCCATAGTAACCTGGGTGGAACTTGTTTTAATAATTTAATTCCTCTCTCCCACTCCTCAAGTATGGCATTTTGCCCTCTGGGCCATCTTATTCCTTGCAGGGGAGGGGGTGTCAAACATCTTACAAGAGGATCTGTTTGTGGTGGGGGGAGGGGAACATTGTGGTCTCACTTTCAGGTAAGCCAGCTTCTGAAATGCAAGACGACAAAACTTTGAAATGTCAGCTCACACCTTTTCTGTGAATGTAAGACTTTGCACTGCAACAAGGGGGAAGTGAAATATCACAGAACAACAATACAACTTGAAGAGATACAGATGGTCTCTTTTCAATCCGTTCCAGACGCATAGGTAAAAATGCAGGACAGGGCTGGCTGGGGAATTCTGGGAGTTGAAATCCATCCATTTTAAAGTTGCTGAGGTTGAGAAATGATAGATAGGAAGACAGACAGAGAGACAAGTGTTTTGCAACCTTGCCAACTTTACAATAAGTGGACTTCAACTCCCAGAATTTCCCAGCCAGGAGGTGTTGAAACTCAACTTTTGCGTGTGAGCTTATAGCGATATCAATAACTCTTAGACTTCTGTACCTCTTCACAGTGCTTTACAGCCTCTGGCCCCCAACGATCTGGGTCCTCATTTTGCCAACTTTGGAAGGATGCAAGACTGAGTCAACCTTGAGCCAGTGAGAATCGAACTGCTGGCAGTGGTCAGAATCAGCCTCCAGTCCTGCATTCTAATCACTGTGTCGCCGTGGCTCTTAGATGATCTAATAGCAGCAAGAAGATGGCAAATTGCAATGGTTTTGCAAATTAAATAGGTCCTATTTTTCATCTTTTAGGCTGCTTTAGCCAACGCCAATATTATTGATTTCTCCATCAGCTCTTTTACTGTGCTGGCCATATGATCCAAAACCGAAAGGGAAGCTTGTGCCAAGTTTGGCTAGACCAGGAAAGCTGGTCTCCAAGTATTACTTAACATAAAAATATTCATGAGGCAGAAGGGGTTTCAAGAGATAAATATATTAAGGGGACTTTTTTCCCCCATGCTTTGCTGTCCCAGGGAAGGAGAAACATGAACTTTCTAACATGCAAAAAGCAAAGCCAAGGAAAGGATCTCCTCACTAAGACGAAGCATAGGTTCCATTTTACACCAGAACCCTTTGGGCCTCCTGCAGAGATGTGACTATTTCAAGGAGCAGGTTAGGAGAGAAAAATAGCCAAGACGTGAAGCAGAAACAGCATCTGGAGACCCACAAGGGGCTGGAGAAAAGCACCTTGTCTGGAATGAGAATCTTTCACTGGCCTCTGTCAAGACTGTCGCCAACAGACCAGAAGACATCTAACATTCCTTATGGATTTTCCCATGAAAAGTTCTCCAGATCTTCTTTCATTTCACTTCTCAGCCTTTCTCCGTGCAGGTAGGACAGAAGGACCCCCATTGCCCATCACCCAATATGGTCCTTCCAGCCCCCTCCTCAATCCTTACTGCAGACTTTCCCAACTTGATAGCAACTTCCACTGTCATCAGCCAACCAGATCCGAGCTACCTTAAGAGCACCACGTGGAGAAATAAGGGCTAGAGAGAAGAGAGGCATTTTGCAAAGCAAGGATCACCCTTGCCACCACTATATATGGAGCGGCTGAAGATGTGAACACCCACTCACCCTCTTTTAGGCAGGCATTGTTTCAGCAACCCAATCTTTGCCTGGGGAAAAAGAAAACTTACATTCATGAAATCTTCTCCCATGCTCTCTGTTGACTCCACTAATCAAAACGACTTTGCACATCCAAGCTAACAAGCGCATATGTCTCTCTTGGGCAAGCTGACACTGTGCATTCCACAATCCAGGGCATCCAGGCACAATTAGAAAATGTAGAACAACTCACTCTACCCTCCCTCGCGATGAAGCATACAAAATTGCCAATTTCATGGTTGAAGCTTCTCTTCGCTCTATCTTGCTTGTAAGTGCTGTGTCTCTCCCCACCCGCCATCAGCCCTTGACAGCACCGTTAGCCATGCATTGTGGCATGGCCTTTGACAGAGGTAAGAAGGAGAAGGCTGAAATGTTGACCAAAGTTGAGTGGATAAACAAGAGGGGGATGCAAACCAAAGCTCTCCTAGAACTAAGATTAAAAACTTATTTACTGTAGATGCAGATTTCTTTCTCGGACTTCATGGGGTTTGGAACATGACATCCCAAATGGAAAAAGCCGATGGGAGAAAAGTAGGGTGCGCACAAGACCCTGCAAAGAGTTGTATGTCTCGCTGTGTATGTGTTTAGTGGAAATGCCCTCAAGAAGCTCCCCAAACCTACCAAGAACTTCCCCTGTATGAATTGGGAAATAAAGAGAGTGAATAAGCTGGATTTAGCATATTCTTTCCACCGAGGAACTACCTTCCTCAAGTCCAGCTCTTTCGGCGTTCTGTAATTTTGTTCTGTCCTTATCTTCTCTGCTCCCAGCAGTGCCCCTCCATTATCACAAAATTGTTGTTCAGATGCCAAACCATCGCTGGCACGAAGGAAGAGGATTTAAGAAGACTAAACAACACCTGATGGTACAGAGGCCTCTTCAGAGATTGAGACAAAAGGACCCAACTGGCGGGAGAAACTTCTCTGGCTGATAAAAACAAGGCCATTTATTGGACTCATTCTTAAACTGAGATGTACACTGTTGAACAGTTGTGATATACACTCCATTTCGTCCACAAGCTTGGAAGCCTTTCAGAGCGTCTCTCCAGATCTCCTGGTGTTTTGATAAGAGACAGTTAAATGAATTACAGTGTAAACAGAGGCCACATTTTGTGTGCACAACAGCTGTGACTGGTGCATTAAAAGTATCCTCCTCCGTCTATCTGCCCCATCGTGCTGAGCAGCCGCCAACAGGCCTTGCGAGCGGCCCTTTTCTCCCCTTGCTGAGCTTGGCTGAGGGTAATTTATGGCTCCCGGCAACGTAAATGAGGTGGGGCTCAAGAGGGGAGAGGCTTCCGCTTGGTCAGGATCTGAGCTCTGTCAGACTCAAGCCAGACTCATCAGTCAGGGGATTCCCCTGCCTTTAAGGGCTGGGGGAACTGCAGCCGAGGATGTCTCTGCTATAGACCAGACATTTAAATGCTCCTTTCAGGGGACCTTTCAGAGTATCCAAAGGCAGACACAACACTGTGCGTTGTACAATGTACATCCACTGGGACGGAACGAAAACCACTGGCCAGGCCGCCACACGCCACGCCCACCAGTTCCTCAAAGCTTGGTATTCAACCAATGGATCTACCAACAAACATCTCCATCAGGAGCTGCGTCAATCGAGCAGCACCGGCCACCTCTTCGCTTGGTGTGAAAAGCAGGCAAAAGTCACTTTTTTCAATTATGCTGTAACTTCAAACAGTCACTAAATGAACTGTTGTAAGTCAAGGACTGTCTGTCTGTCTGTCTGTCTTTCTGTCTGTCTGTCTATCTATCTATCTATCTATCTATCTATCTATCTATCTATCTATCTATCTATCTATCTATCTATCTCTAAGTCTCAGCAAGAATGAGATTGGCTGCCTTGCAATGCACACCCCGACCAGAGGGGGGCAGTAGAAACGCTCCCTGCAGCTTCTGATCCACAGGAATGGACTGTCCTGCAGTTCAAACTCCTGCCAGCTTCTCCAGCTTGGACATCTTCTTGGACATCTTTGTGGGTTTTCTTCTGATACGCGGTGCTTCTTTCCCTCCACAGCTTCACACAGAACTGATCATCTGGAGTAACGGGACATGACGTAGCTGCGAGCAAATGGCACCCGATGCTTCCTACAGTGTGATGGGAGCTGAGTGCACAGCCGATCAGATGTCACGTTTTATTTCTGCTAAAACCCAAACTGCCGAGAAAATCCGAGTGAAACGTTCCAGTTCCAAGTTTACAAAAGGGCTCAACTAAGGATTTAATGTTCGTGTTTCTGACTATGTGCACGGTCCAGATTTGGAAAGCCGCTGTCCAGTTTGACCAGTATTGGGAAACTCAGAGGGACCGCAAAGGATTTCTTTCAGTTTTAGAAAGAATCCAATCGCTTCCATCTCACGCTTGGACTGAAGAAAGTGCACTCGATTTTCTTTGCTGTACTGTGGCGGCTGCATCTTCAGAGAAGCCTCAGCTTTGTCCAGGCCAGGCCACTCTCTAATCCCAAGGTGGACGAACCATTCCAAGACGAAGAACAGGAATTTTGCACATGTCCAGGGAAACCTCCCAAATAAGTCTGGCCATTAATGATTCTCCTGTGCCTGATGTAGTTTGGCCTCCTCCCTCACAGCTGCTTCAGCCAGGAGAGAGAGAGAGAGAGAGAGAGAAGGAGTGAAAATAGGAAGAGTCTGCAGACATGGACTAATCCTCCCCTCTGTTTTTCTCTTGCTGGGGGCCACAAAGAGCTGACAGTCCAGGTTGGGGGGACCAATGGTAGGCGGGCAAACCCTTGGCCTTGGACCACTTAGACATTTGGTGCCCCTTTGGTCATCCCCATATTTTGCAACCAGCAAGTGGGGCGTCCACTTTCCTTGCAAGTGGCATCTTACGTACAAACTGCTGGATGCAGTAGATGGAATGCAATGACATGTCCCATGCTCCCCTGCACCTTCACCTGCCCTTAACAGGACAAGCACCATGGTTACTTTGCAGCTGTGTTTTCCTTTTAAGCGGAGAACTCAGTTTGAAGCCCTCAGAGGCTCCCGATCTGCTGCCTTGGAATCCTGGTTCTATTTCCAAAGAGAAATTATGGCTTAGACAGCTCTGACACGTTCCTCTTTTTATGGCAGCCTCATAAAACGTTTTAGGAAATTCTTCCCTGTTGTCCAGAGCCTCGAACAGGCGTCCAGAACAGGAGCCCTTTTGTAAACACATCCCCAGCCAATGCTCGGAGAAGAGAAGGCAAGGCCAGGGTCCTCGGGGGACGGGCAAACCAGCAGCCGGTCTTTTGTCCAGGGCAACTCGCCACTTTAGCATCAAAGAAATAGTGGAATCGAATCATTAAAGAAAATATGCCAAAAGAGGAGGGACAAAATGAAATGTGAATGACAAAAATTAAAGTTTTAATTATTTTAAATAATTAAATTGAATTGTTGAATTGTTCTGCAGCAAGATGATCGGGGCAAGTTGGCCGTGGTGAGTTGTCCCGTTCCGTTGAGGATTGAGGGAACGAGTCTTTCCCCGCAAGCTAAAAGGACAGCTTCCTTGCACCTCTGTCTCATTATTTTAGGACTGATCCAATCATCGTCACCTCTGATTAGTGCTGGGAAGGCCCTGTGGTCACTCCTGTCCTGGGCTGGAGAAAGCAACATGACTGACCAAAGGCAGCTGCCTGCATTTCTCTGGCCGAGCTGGTGGAAAGCAGCCTGCTGGGCAATAAGATAACCCTGGAGGCCAGGATCCATTTTGGCAGCAGCCCACCTTGTCCCCACTGCAGTTCCCATCATCCCCTGCCAATGTGAACGTGATTGGTGATCTAACACATGAGAGAGAGAGTTTACTTGAAGGAGGACCAAGTATTAATTGGGGCCGTTTGTTGTCTTAAACAGACTCAGTCTAACCTAGTTTGTAGGGTTGATGGAAGATAAAACCCTTGACTTACCTCTCTTTTCTCCCTGTTCCTCCAAGAAAGCCCAGTTTCGCCTGCACCACCCATAAAACCCATCCAGACCTCAGCAAGCCACCCAGTTACAAAACTTTCCGGTGCATCTCAGCAAACGCACATCCGATTCCACCCCCAGGGCCTTTATAAATAGTCTGATGCAGCAGAAGCCGATGAAAGTTGAGGAAGCAGCTCAGTTCACATCATCTTTGAACCCTCATGCTCCCTCCCCCCCTCCCAGAGAGCGTGATCCTGCCCCACCCGGGAAGGAAGGAACTTTCAAGCTAGGATCTGTAACCCTGTATCTGCAGCGGGGCCCACGGCTTCAGAGGAGACCCACAATCTGGTTGAAGGAGAAGGCTGGTGGATGGATGCCCTGTGAAATAATGTGTGGGTGCACAACTCTGCTGAAAATCTGTCCCCCTTAACAGCCCCACTCCTAAGAGTCGAAGCAACTTTCCACACTAATGAGCAACTTTTTAACTGCCTTCTATTTTCTTATCTAACAGATGTTAATAGCCTGCAGCTCAGAGAAGGATTTATAGCACCTTTACAAAATGTGCATTTCGGTTGGCAGCAGCAGCATCATCACCCAGAAAAGCATCCCGACCAGACATCCATCTGGGGGGAAAAGGTGTTCCAAAAAGCACCAATGTAGGTCTCCAAAGATCCCTCAAAGGTTCTCTGTCTACATGGTCAGCTTCAGCTTAGCTTGACCAACAAATCCTTCACAGGTTGTCTTTTACTTTAAAACAGTGTCTCCCTATGAAAACACTCAAACAACCTGCACGGGACTGGCTGGTCAGGAGAAGGGCATCAGCAGGCATGAAGTGGTGCCTTGGACACCAGGTCTCCAGGAAGTCTCCAGGTTGCCTTCCGCTCTCCAGCTGGGCGAGGACTAGAGGCAGCCCTGCAAGGCTTCTCCAAGCCATCTTCCAAATTGGTGGGCCGAGAAATTGGGTGGACGATGAGAAACCATCCCAGCCCAGAAAAGCTTCCTTGCAATGTCTTCTCATGGACCGAGGGCCGGTGGGAGAAGTGGGGAGGACCACAGAGGGCTAAAGAAAGGAAACGCCTGCCACGCTGCCTTTGAAAGCTCCTGGCTAAATATCTGCAAGAACACAACGCTTCTCTTTGTAAACCCAGCGCTCTTTGAAGGACAGCTGGCAGGGAAGCAATCGGGAGAATGTCTCACTGCCGCAACAGTTTGTGTTAGTTTGAAGATTGGGGATATCTGGGATGTCTGCAGGGCGCCCAGCTGGTGGAACAGGGCGTCCTTTGCTTAAGAAAACCACCACTTCCAGGAGGCATCAGACCTATTCAGGGTGAAAACTGGTCAGGATCTCCAAACCAGGATACGAGTGAGATCCTGAAGAGGCTCCTTCTCTCCCCAAACTGCTCAAATGCCTGGCCCCTGACCCGGCTGTGGACAGATGGTGTGGACAACTGGCCAGCCCAGGGGGCCCAAAGGCTTTTTTTAGCCAGCTATAATCGTGCGGCCACCCCCTCCGCCTCTTGGCCCTGCACACCACCCCGGAGAAGACCCCACCTGCTCCCCCAGGAGGAGAGACGGGGCTCCTTCGGGGCTTGCAACTGCTTGGAGCGTCAGGCGCCTGTCCTTCAAAGGCTGCCTGTCCTCCAGGCAGATCAACCTTTGGGGATGGAGGAGTCTCACCTCAACCCAACCTCTAGCCTCCTGGTGGAAGAAAAGGGACAATACGCACCTTGGCAGGTGACCAGGAAGGTATTCTGCAATGCCCCTCTGCAGAAGCAGAGGAGCTGGGAATACCAGCACTTGGGCCCCACAGAGACCCCTTACTCTGCTTTCAGACTCCATGCCAGCACCTGGGATGCTGGGAGACCCTGGAGTAAAATCAGCCCTCCATGTCCTGAGGTGATCTACTGGTTAGGAATTTCTGGGGAGAATGAGCAGAAGATCACTACTCCATTTCGAGGCTTCTGCTCAGCTGCCGTGATCCACAAGAGCAGCAGGCAACGTCCCGGGGAGTCTCCGGGCATTTTCCCTGGAGACGCCTCAGGTCTACGTTCAACCACCTGTTGAAGGAGCTAGTGGTGACCTCGCTTCCCACCCCTTCAGTCTTGGCCAAGAAGGCCATTTTCAACCCTCAAGTATTGACCCAGCCTAGGCAGTCAACCCGCCAGAGCATTTTTCCTAGAAGCATCATGGTACCTCATAACAGTAACCATTGGAAATGCCTCCTCCTCCTCCTCCTTGAAATAACTTGCCATAAAAAGCCCCCTCAAAGCCCCCCACCATCCAAGACAGGCCTTCCCTTCTTACAATGCTTCTTGCTCAGCCCACCGCCCTTCTCTTCCTCCTCTTGACAACTTTCAGAAAACGCTGTCCAGAGTGGCTTTTAAAGCTTATGGTTTGTTTATTTGCTGTTTCAGGTCCTGACCTGCATTGCCTTCCCTGATTGTGGGCCAGCCATTCAGTGGATGGTTCTTCCCCTTTGACCCTCCAGCCCTGCTCGCTCTGGGTGGGCAGAGGGGGAGGGGTCTGCATTCCTCCAGGTGGCTTCAGCAGCTCATCCAGCATCACTCTGGGCATGTGAGCGTGACCTGGATTCTCACACCTTGCGCTGCTCATGACAATGCAGCCCCCAATCCAGTCCCCAGTGGGTGTCTTGGCTTTGCTGTGACTTGGGTGGGAAAACGCACCTGATGGAAATGGGCAATGCCATCGCTTCATTGAAGCACATGCCAAACACCGCCCGGTCCCCAGGCTCTGATTCAGGCGTCTCTTAAAGCAAAGCAAAAGAGCAGCCACCTCGGGTCTAGGACAACCGCTCTCTGCTGAAGGGTAAGTCCCACATCCTCAGCAGGTCTCACACGTGAGCAGGCGGACCCAAGGTGACACTCGGAAGAGGAAACACAGGCCGGCTCGGGAAATGAGACCTTCAACAACCACGGGGGTTTTGGCCTGCTTTGAGCCGTCCCAGGACAGTCCTAATTATGTCAAAAAACTGAGAATGCACAGAAAACCTGTAGAAATTCACGTCCCTGAATATATAGGTGTATATATCTTCCCCCTGTCCCAGACCATAAATATTTAAAGTCAATGATTCATGAAGGAAGTAGGGAGACAAGAATTTCTGCCTGACAAATATATCACAAATTAACTGCCAGCTAAATGAGAAAATTCTTTTGCTTGGGGAAAAAAAAAAGAACAAGGGGCAGGCTGGAGAGGAGAAGCTTGCTGGGCTGAGGCTCCAGAATGCAGTTGGAGTCGAGTCATCTGAAGACTTGGTTCAACACAAGTCAATGTTCATGGCCAAAAGTTGATTGAGTCTTCAAACTAGTTCACATCTTGATTCAGTGATTCAGATTGAAAGTTCACTGCCAAGGAGAGATTCAATTGCTCTGGAATCAGAGCTTCAGACCAAAACTTTGCCCACGCCGTCTGTTTTGGTTCGCTTGCAGTGATGTTAATCAAGCAGATACTCTGGCCTTGAGTTATCCCTCAGACCAACAGGCCAATTATGGAGTCTGGAGCTGGTCTTCAGCTGGTGAGTGGTGGTCTTGATGGATGGGTAGCAGGAGAAGACCTTGGTACAGTCTGGAGCTTCTACTGACTCTCCAGAAGTTTTAAACAAGGAAGGAGTTCACACACCAAACCAAGCCACGATTTGTCCCTACTATGCTTTGTTGAACAAGCCACAACGTTCTGTTTGCATACAGCTGCCCTACTGACTACTTAAACATCACAATGGCTGAGTTCACAAATGGCACCAACCCAAGTCACTTGCATTTTGGCTTTGTGTGAATTGGGTGGTTCTCAGCGCTGAGAGACTCCCGCAAAATGGGGTGGGATGTCAGTGAACAAAATGGAGCCATACTGGGAACCACACCGAGTCCTCATTGCTACTTCTCTCTACTCTTTACCCACCGGGTCTTTGTCTGTTTAGAGCAGGGGTCTCCAAACGTGGCAACTCTAAGATGCGTGGACTTCCACTCTCAGAATTCCCCAGCCAGCATAGAATTCTGGGAGTTGAAGTCCACAAGTCTTAAAGGTGCCAAGTTTGGAGACCCCTGGTTTAAAATACTGTTCAGCCCCCCCCAGCCTGGGAACCATCACTCCCTGCCTCACCCAGTAGCCTACAGAAAGGAGTACACTAAGCATGTGCAAAGTGCCCTAGTCTTTGGGCAGATAGGCCACCTGTTCACATACCCCTCCCTGAAACCTTTCGCTCAACCTTTCTATCTGGAGATGGGTTTGCCCATCCTACAAAAAGTGTTTTCCAAATAGGCCACTCAGCTCACGCAACTCTTGAGCTACAACCCCCGCACATTACAAGCCCTACGATCTTGGCACATCGCTCAGACCCTCCATAAGTAACCCTTTCCCTCTCTGCCCCACCCGCCTGCTGGCTTCTACAGCCCATGGGAGAGACGGCGCACCATTCGGGACAAGGAAAAGTGGCCACGCATTGCGGAAGGCAGCCTGCGCACTGATGCACTGAAGGCAGGAAGTGTTTGCCGAGCGCCTTGCCAGGGCAGCGATGTAATGCACCGTAGGCATGTACCCTCTTTGGATACATCTGGCATTCGGTCCCCGCCCCCTTCCTCCCCGTTGTTAAGGCGAAGAGACTTCTGGCACAAAACAGCCCATTACTACCAATTAGAGTTTCTGAATCAGGAGTAGGCAATATTCTAATGCACAAACAGAAGATGGTTTTTGTAAATCTGCCACGTCCTCCTGGTAGGCAGGCGTGCAATGTCCTCCCCATCCCCCCCCCCCGACTTCTGGAGACAGGTGCTTTTGGGTGCTTTGCTGGCTCTGGTTTCAGACCACCCCTCCAGCTCGTCTCATCATCCATCTTTCTGTCATGCTGCCTTTTTAAAGAGCCCCAGAAATGCTTTGATGGCATTCCTTCTGAGGGTCTTCCCCCCCCACACACACACACACGCACGCACATCCCTGAGCCAGCAGTTCTGCTCCAGACACGGGACTGTGTCTAGAGTGATGCAGTTTGTGTTCAGCCATTGGGGGGCAGGAGGAGGAGAATTGGGAGGGGTCAGTTGGCCCCCCAGGATGTCTCTCTGATTTCTGGGCCCTCAACGTCCCACCCAAAGGGCCATGCTGTCTGATTGCAGCCCCTGGAAAGCCGAGGCAGAGAGCAGCTGTTTGGGGAACCAAGATGCGTTCAAAGGCTGGCTGCACTCTATGCTGGGCGTGGCAGCCAGCTCTGAGGGGGTGCCCAAGGGCAGGCACTGGGCATGTTGGGGGGGGTGATGGTGGCTCCCTTGAAGAGCAAAAGCAACTGGTGGGTGTCTCAATCAGGCGGGGGGGCGTCAAAGGCAGCCACACCAAACCAACACCTGTGCGTTCACACAGTAGACTGTGTGAGGGAAGGCAATAAGCCAGGATCTGTTCAGGCTTGCAGCTTGCCACAGAACAAAGGAAGCTGCAGAAGGACAGGAAGGGGGGGGGAATCTCTCCCCAGTTCTATATAAATTCCTCATTAGCATCAGCTGGCTTTCTCCAACTTGGCTACTTTAAGATGAGTGGACCAACTCCCAGAATTCCTCAGCCAGCAAAGCTGACACTCTGCTTGGAACCTGTAGCCCCCCCCCTTGGCCCCCCAATCTCTGAGATGCAAAACCCCCAAGCGAGAAGCACGTGCAGCCTGAGAAAGTTCCTGGGGCAGCTGCTTACTCAGCAGGCTCCGCCAGGTGGGACCACAGAAGTCAAGATGGTGGAAGCTCCGGAAATGGCCAGGCCCGTCTTGGCCCCCAGCTCGTTGCCCCTGACCCCCCACCCTTGCCCTCTGCATCTCAGCTGAAACCCCACTTCTTGCCCCTCGGCCCTGCGGTCCCCCTCCCTGGAAGCCAGAGAGATCCTGGGCAGGGCTCCCTCTCTTTGGGGCCCCTTCAGGAGGGCCCGGACCTCAAGTCTCCCCACTCTCCCTGCCAACATCCAGCCCAGCCCAGGCACAAGGGAGTACGTGGCGTGGTTGGTGCGCTTCCTCCCTTGCCAAAAATGGCTTTGAGGAGTGGATGCTCGCAGGCTGCTAACTCCATTCAGCGGCGGTGAGGAGGCCCCGCTTAACTAAAGTGGGATCAATAAGTATCGTATTAATAAATCATAGGCACCGGGATCCTGGCAGAACATAGGCACAAGAGTTCGGCAGGTAGCAAGCAAGCGCTGGGCGTCTCCAGAGGCCTCGGGGTCACAAGGGAGGGGGAGACTTCTGCTCACCAGGCTGCCCATCCCCATCCTGGAGAGGGAAGTGGGGGGGGAGGTAGGGGGGCTCTGTGAAGGAAGTAATGCCTCAGCCAGGTTCACACATTGCAAGACTGGCTGTAACGTCATCCTTTTTCAGTGCCGTTGTAAATTTGAACAGTCACTAAATGAACCATTGTAATTCGAGGACTACCTGTAGCACATGTTCAGCTGCACGGTGGGTAAATCAGAGATTAGGGCTTAAAAGATTGCACGGATCCAGCCAATTACAGCCCACTGAATACATCCTGCCTAACAAGCCACTATCGAGCGAGCCGGGCAAAGCCTGCCGGGGGCTCCTCTTCAAGTCCCTCCCCTCCTTTGATCCGGGGCTTAGTCAGGCCGCTAATTGAGGCACAGCCTCCTTCTTTCACGCTTTGCTTAGAGGTCTTTGCAGGAAGCCACTCAGCCTCCTGGCACTTGAGCCACGGGGGTTCCTGAGAAAGCTGCTGGGAATCCGTGGCACTGTTTTCCCACAAAGCTACTACAACTCCCAGCATTCCCCAGGAAATGCAAACAATTGCATCGTTAAATTGAGACAGCAGCCTGGATCTGCCCTTAGGCTGGAAACGTAGAAAAGGATTTGGGACATCATTCTAACCTGTCGTTCCCGTGATTCCCTGAACAAGTCACAATGTCTGGTTTTACATGTTACACTAGTCACACATCAAACAAACCACTTTATGGCTTGGCATTAAGTTCAGACTGGGCCCCTGCAGACTCCTAGATCCAGTTGATCCAAAAAACCTAGTAAACTGGAAAGGATTCCTTGCTCAGAGTGTGAGAATCTCTAAGTGTGTGTGTGCGTCAGTGCATCACATGATCCCTCGTAGGACATGCCTATCTACTTTTCCACCAGGGACTGGATTACAAATGTACAGCCACACCATTGGAAATGGAGAGCCACATCACCACCCAAAAGAAACCATCATTCAGCACTCTAGAGATACAACACGCCATTTCCAGCGTTGACTGCAAAGTATTTAGGTTGTATAATTATCACTGAAAGTAGGCAAATTCTCACCGCTTGTGTTCCTCACTTTTTTAGGTCAATGCTACAAAGCGCTTTCTTGCAATTAGACAACCAGAGAAAAGTCACAGGGCACACAATGGTTTGACAGCCGAACAAACCACGAAATAATGCTGAACATTTCAAAATTCAACCTTCAGTCCCGATTCTCTTTCTCCGAGGTGGCCTCACCCTGTGCCCCATTTTTGTTTTTTTCCTGTCTCACGGACGATCACAGCAAAGCAGCCATCTGGACTGTCCCCCACCCTGACCTGCCCTTTTTATGGATTCATACAAACAGCCCGGCTTAATCCCAGAGTGGCCGCATGACCCAAACTCTTCCCAGGTTGAAGACCAATCAACATGCTGACCTCTTTCAAGATGACCAACATCCAAACCAGAGAACGGTGAGGAAGGTTCAATCCAGCCAACAAACCACAAGGCCACATGGACCAGCCAGAAGGAGGAAGGATATGGACTACAGACCAGTTTGAGGCACCAGCTGCGTGGTCGCGTGGTCTGGCTGAAGCAGAAGAAGACGGTGGAGGCCAGCGCAGGGTAGGGGAGCTGGTGGTCTCCCTCATGGGCTGGATCCCGGGTGGACGAACCTGCTGAGGCCAAACTGTCCTGGATGGACTTGCAAGCGCTGAAGGTATCCTCATCTTTCTCCTCTCCAGATTGGGGGAGCTGGCTGGGGGCCTGGCCAGACGCTATGGGGACCCGCACTTCATCCCTGGACAGTGGCTGGAAGGAAGCTCTCCTCTCGCCATCAGTCATGATAGCAGCTGGCTCCTGAGGGGGTGAAAGGAGAGAGTCAGGGGCAGAGAACTTGTGGGGTCTGTGGAGAAAGCCCAAATTGGTCTTGGGATGGAGCACCAACGCCACGGCTGCTGCTGCTGCTCCCAAAACACATTAACCCTGTGATGACTTTAGGCAAGAGATGCCTCCCTTCTCCAGGCCCAGATCTTGGTTCAGCTTTGAATGGAAAAGAGCAGACACCCACCCTGGTGGGGGCAAGGAGCCCGTGGCCCTTCAGCTGATTGAACGTCAAGCTAAGATCAGCTTGAGGGTTAACTTAATGGACCAGACATCAGCACTAATGTCAGGTAGGGATTCTTAAACAGAATGAAAAGTAGGACTGGGGAGGGGGGAAGGGAAGGTCTGTTGTGGGGAGGGAGACAAAGGCTCGGGAGGCGGGTACAGAGCTATGCCCCCTTGCAAAACTGTAGACTCCTCTGGGGAGGGCAAGGTGCTGAGTGGCCTCAAAAGGAGAAAAGGATCAGACAACCGTCTGGGTCTGGCTCAAAGAAATCTTGGAGGAGGAGAAAAAGAGAAAACAATATGGAGTGGGGGTATCATTTCAAAAAATCAGAATTGAAATATTAGCCATCGAGGAAATCATGGGAAGGAAGGAAGGAAGGAAGGAAGGAAGGAAGGAAGGAAGGAAGGAAGGAAGGAAGGAAGGAAGGAAGGAAGGAAGGAAGGAAGGAAGGAAGGAAGGAAGGAAGGAAGGAAGGAAATAATCATTTCTTGGCATAAAATTCTGTCCTCCTGCTTTATACCTGCCTGCAATGTATTTCTTAGCTTGATGCTTAATGTAAAATCTCAGCTGGCACAAGGGACATTTGCAGTATCCCCAAAGATTTGCTGCCCTGGAGTCACACTGTTGTGATGAGAAGGGAGTTGTGTTTGAAGACTTTGCAAGTGAATTTATAACAGAAGCAGGGGGGGGGGGGAGAAAAGCCCCTGGCAGGGATGGGGGGAGGGGAATGTGCCTCTGCATGGTTGAAAGCCCCCAATGGCCTCTAGGGAGACCCCAGGCATTCTCTTGCAGCCTCATTTAGGGGCCATAGCTGGGCAGACCCCCAACTTCTTCTCCTGAGTGAACCTCCCCTATCCCCATTTCAAGGGATAAATCAGTGGGAATTGCCAATATAAAATCTCTGTTGAGTTGAGGGAGACTGCCAATACTTTTTCCAGGGGTTGAACAGGTCAACCTTTGTTTATCCATCAAATGAAACCTGTTGTACTCTAGGCCGTTTATGGGATTTATTGTATAAAATGCAGAACAAAATCGGTATTTAAAAATCCAATAATACCGTCTGTAATCTGATTCACCAACTGACTACAAAGGACAATAGGATTGTCTTCTTACGAGAATGTCCTTTTGATTCAACCACCTAATCTTCTACCTCCGATTCCCATCTTTTGGAGTTGAGCCAAGTTGGGCTTTGGACTGCCTAAAGAAATTTATCCCAGATATTTCCAGAAAAGGGCTGGCATCAACAGAAGGGATAGACAGGAAGAGGAGAGAGAGTGAGTCGACCAAACGTAAAAGGGAAGGAAAAGAGAGAAACTGGAGGGTTGAGCTCCCCTTTGCCCGCCTGAAAATGCCCCCCCCGCCCCCGCGCGCGATCCTCTCCCATCTCCCTGGCCTTAATCTCGGCTGGCGACTGCCCGCCCCGCGAGGGAAGGGCTGGGGAGAGCCGCTTGGGGCAGTCAGGGCAAGTTACGCCCCGCCGTCTGGCAATGGAAATCGGGACCCAGGAGCGAAAGTGGGAAGGGGGTCAAGGGCGAGGAGACCCCCTCCCACGTGGGGATGCTAGTCTAGCCACCCACCGCGGGAACCGGTTTGCCGTTTTCCCCGCCCGCCGCTGGAGAAGAAGGCTGGGGAGGGGGAAAGGCGCGCCAGGGGCAGAGGGCGAACCTGGATCTCCCCCCTCCCCAAATCCAAGGATAAGCCAAGGTCTGCTCCGGTAGCGAGGGGGCTGCGAAAGGGGCGCGGGCGGAGGAGCGGCACAAAGGCCGGGGCCAGGCGGAGGAGAAGAGGAGAAGCGAGCGAAAGAGCGAGCGAGGAGCTGGGCTGGGGAGCCGCGGGCAAAAGTAGCTCGGGCACCGGAGCGCCGCGCCAGGCATTGTTCTCCGGACCCCGCCCGCTCAGCCCCGCCGGAGCGGAGGCTCCCCCGCGCCAGGCCCTTCTTCTCTCGCCAGGCTGCGGGGGAAGAAGGGGGCGCCCCTTCCCCGGCATTGTCTGAAAAGTGAGGGAGGTTCGGGGGAGGGGGACGCCGGGGGAGAAGCACCCTGGTGCCCGGTAAGCGGAGAAAGGAGGGGGAAGGGAAAGCTTCCCGAGGCGAGTGGGAGAGGAGGAGCGAGGAGTGGGAAGGGGCCCGGGAAGTCCGGAAGCGCAGCGCGGCTTCGTTTCGCCCACCGCTGCCGGTGCTCGTTCTGGGAGGTGACCTGCCGGTGCGAGGTTGCTCCCGGGAACGGCCGCCGCCTCGGATCGGGGCGCGCTGCTGCCTTCGGCCGCTTCTCTCGCTCTGGAAGCGGCGCGGGGAGCCTCGGACGGGGTGCGGTGAGGCCGGGGAAGGAGGGCGGCTGCCGGCACACTTTCCCTCCGACCCGAGGTAAGGCAAGCCGGCGCCAGGCTTACCTTAGATCCACGGAGCTCGGGCTTCCCACGCGCATAGCCGTGCCTTGGCGTTCACAAGAGAGCAGGCAGCAAAATCGACTTTCAAGGGCTGCGAAGGAGAACGCAGGATCGCTTCCTCCCGCGCCTCCCCCCCCCGGGGATAGGAGGTCTCCGGCTCCGTCAATCCCGCTAACAACTCGGGGGGGAAGGGGTGGCTCAGTCACCAAGCCACCTACCCTTTTCCTCCCCCCCCCAAGAAGCCTCAAATGGACCCCACCTCTCCTTCCTTCGGCCAACCGCGGACGGTCTCCGCAAAAGGACGAAGCGCGCGCGAGAGATTATTTTTCAAAATTGGACCCGGACTCCCTCCTTGCACCACGAATCGGGGGGAGGGGTCGCCCAACCCTTCCACCAAATCCGTTGCAGAAAAAGGGGAGAGCGGGGGGGGATAAATGCGAGCCAGGGAAAGAGAGCGGAGCTGGAGAGACCGTTTCGCTTTTGCGCACACGGGAAACTTCAGACTTAACCGGGGGAGGGAAGGAAGAGAAAGGGGAGGAGAGAGAGCAAGAAAGGGGTGGGGAGCCTAGATTGCTGCTGCCGCCGCCGCCGGAATCCCGGCCACGAGAGAGAGAAGAAAAGGGCCCACCCAGCTGAGCAGCGTCGGGCTGGCAAGACGGGCTGCTGCCGGTGCGCTTTGGAAAGCGCGCCATGCGTAAAAGTATCCCGGGCGCACCGCCTGGATGAGCGCCGAGGTGGCGGGCGGGCGGGCGGGCGGCCAGGGCGCGCCGTGTCTGCCCCCCTGCTTGGATTGGCGAGGCGAGGCGAGGCGAGGCGGCTGGGTGCGTATGTGCACGCGCGCGCGCCGAATTCCGGGCGTCTAAAGGGGGGTGGGGGAAATGCCGGGGGAGGGGGCGCGGGTCTTTCAAAGAAATGGGCTTCTCGCGTTCCTCTGCCTGGCCCGGACAGCTGCAGACCTTTCTCCCGCCCCCGCCTTTCCCCCCCTCCCTCCCTCTCATTCCTTTGTTCTCTCTCTCTCTCTCATTCTCTCGTTCGCTCGCAAAGCGGCGCTGCCCGAGGAGGCGCGCGGCGAAGGTCGCTCTGCCGCCCGTTCGGAAGTTCCGCGCCGCGGCGGGGGGAGAGGAAAGAAAGCGGTTAACCCCTTCCAAGCGCTGGGAGGGGAAGGGCCCTGCCGCACCTGGAGCAACTTCTTGGAAGGCTGCCGCCGGGGGACAGGCGAGGAAGGCGCGGCTGCCGTGGACTCTTCTGGGGGGTGGCCGAGGGGCCCCTTTCGCAGGCTCCCCCCCAGCTGCGCAGGGTGGGGGGTGAGAGAAAACCCGAGACGCGCGAGGGGGCGCCAGATGCCGAAACGCCCCCCTCACCCCCGTTTTCAAGAGAACGGGGGTCCTTCAGGAGCCTGGCGGAGCGACGCGTTTTCTACCTTTTCAACTGCGAGCTTCCTGCTCACCGGAGTTTGGGCGATCACTTTCCCGCTGTCCCCAAACCACAGACAAGGACGCTCTGGGGATTCAGGGAACCTCCCCAAGCAAACATGAATTCCGGAACGTGTCACTTGGAGATGGGACCCCCTGAGACGAGATCTTAAAACTTCTGGTCTTCTTTCCTCCTTTTTGGGCTGCTTTGGGGAGGCTGGGGTCAGCCAGCAGGACCCCCGGCCCCTCTCTTGAGAGAGCAGGTGTCAAGGGCTTTCCAGGGAAAGGGCCATCAAAATGTCTCCTGCAGTTTTCCCACCTCTCCTGGCTCCCAAAGCCCTTGTAGGGATCTCTACCAATGAATGCTCTGCCCCTCCACAGGGACTTGAGTCTTGGTTACTTTATGGACCTGTTCAGGGGGCATTTGAGAGGTAGGGGCAAAGAAGTCAAAATGGTGGGCCTTTGGTGTGATCAAAATCCACCTGCACTTTTAATGGGCATCACAGACATGGTGCACTGAAAGAATAGAGCTTTGATCATGCCAGGGTAGCCGCCATTTTGACTTTATTGTCCCCTTTGGGCTGCTCTCTGACTGGGTTTATGATGGCCCAGATATTCAGGCACCCTCCCTCCTTCCCTGGAAAGGAAGACAAGACTTGGGTTGTCAGTGCCCTCAAGTGACTTCCCAACCTGCATTTTGGGGTGTGAATGTAATATAATTCATGGGCGAAAGTCAGGATGATGCTTTTGCAATAAAGCTGTGTTTGCATGGAGCCCGAAAGAAATCTTGGAATTTAGTAAGGATTCCCAAAAGGCATTATTTTTCACTTTTACAAAATCCAGAAATTCCACAGACCTGGAACTAAATTTCTGTTCACCATGGCCAAGGAACAGGGATTCTTGGCGGATGCAGTTCTCTCAGTCTGGGGACACCTGGTCCTTTTCAAGATGGGAGTCTCCAAAACCTCTGACCCCCTAACCGTGACCTTGAAATTCCCTGCAATGAGCTATTCCTCAAAGGTAGACCCTCACCTGCCCTTGAAGGTGCTGGGAAAGATGGCAGAAGGAATTGCAGTTCTCCACACGAGGTAATTCTCATTGGCTTCAATCTAGATTTTGCCGATTGCCAAGGAGGCTCAGAGCACATTGCAATCTAGCTAACAGTCCTTGCATAAATCATGTTAAAAAAATAATGAGCGTCTGTGGATTGAATTCATTTAGCCAAAGAGACAGAGGGCCATTTTCAAGTTATTTAGAAAGATTAACAAAGAGGAAGAGAAGGGGGAGGATAATGAGAAGAGAAATGGTATTAGGAACAATCCATCCCTAATCCATTCCAGATCATTTGGCAGAAAGTTCACCCAGATGAGCTTGGCAGGGCGATAGCAGCCACGATGGACTTTCTCTCCAGACACAGTTTTAATTAAACCCAGCCAAGGGATGTGTAAATGCACCTGAACGACAACGACACCATTTTCATGTGGACCAAGGATCTGTGATATTTCCCCTTCAAAATAATCAGAGTGAGGACATTCTCTCTCTCTCTCTCTCTCTCTCTCTCTCTCTCTCTCTCTCTCTCTCTCTCTCTCTCTCTCTCTCTCTCTCTCTCTCTCTCTCTCTCTCTCTCTCTCTCAATGTAATCTGCTTATGAGTTGCTTTATCCCTTTACAAAAAGCAATTTTTTGTTTTCAAATGGAAAAAAAAATCCCTCTGAAAGCACATGTAACTACTAGCCATAGAAACAGGAAGCCCGCCCACAAAAAAAAATCTGGGCTGCATGGATGCTGCACCTCAAAGGCCACTGAGTTACGTGAAGCAAGTCCTGGGAACCATCGATGGTTGGGCCCTGCTTCTCCCAGGCTTTTTCCTCCCCTGGGCCGAGATTAGCAGGAGAAATGCTGGATCCTTCCCGAAAGAACAGAGTGAGCCAAGGATGAGACTCTGCTCCATGGGTCCTTTGGGAAAGGGTAGGAGAGTCGGGGCCCTCCGTCCTGATCTGTGCTGGGGACCAGCAAACCTGCTTGGACGTCCCTTCTGGGACTCCGGCTGTCCCCTGCCGGAGGTGGAGCCACCCTTGACCTCCACTGAAGGGCCATCCTCAGCTTCCTTGGGGAGAAGAGCTGGGAGAAGCAGAAGGCAGCCGGATGGTGCCCACTGGCTTCTGATGTCTTGGCCAAGGCCTCTTCTCCCCACTCCATTCCTGTGTTGGGGGCAAGAGGTCACCCTTTCCACCGGAGGAGTGTTCCCCCTGCAACAGGAGGAGGAGGAGGAACGGGGGGGGGGGAGAGTTGCAGGCCTCTTCAGCCACCTCTTCCTAACATTTATAGCCTAATAACGTCCCCTGCATATAAAATTCCTAAATAGATTTACATAATTTATTGTGACTCTTTTGTGGTTTATTTAATGCTTGGCTGATTCTTGCTCAGCTTAATGCACTGCCACTGTGCGAGACGCACCCAGAGGGTTTGTTTTACGGTTTTCAATCAAGGCCTCCTGAAGATCTGCTCGCTGCAGTTGCTGATGGGGGGTTCCAGGAGGGGATGGGCGAGGGGCCAGAGGATTTCAAAGCCCTGCCCGCTGCCTGGCAGCCTTCCAGGTGTCTCCTTCAGTCCTGGAGCCTCTCCCTGAGCAAAGGCCCCAATCCTGGTTTGGATTCCTGGTTTATATAAAACTTTCCCTCTGGGAAGAAGAGGATGGGAGAAACCAAACTCCTGCATCTCACTGAATGCTAGTTTGGTTTTTGGTGGAAGGAATGGAAAGAGGAAAAGGGGAGGGGAGGGGAGGGGAGGGAAAGAAAAAGAAAGAAAGAAAGAAAGAAAGAAAGAAAGAAAGAAAGAAAGAAAGAAAGAAAGAAAGAGGAAGGAAGGAAGGAAGGAAGGAAAGGAAAGGAAAGGAAAGGAAAGGAAAGGAAAGAGAAGGAGGGAGGGGAGGAAGATGTATAAAATAGCTCCTATTTGCAGTCTAAATTGGTTCAGTCCTCTCCGTCATCTCTCCTCATGTCTTACCTGGGAGAGAAAATTTGCAGAGAAGGGGGAAAGGGAATCTCAACAGTTGGTAAGGTTCGTCTCTGAGGCTGTGACCCTGGTTTGTGGGGCGACAGTCTCTAGCCACAGCACAAAAGGAAATGAGGAGAGGAGGGAGGAAGAAAAAAATAACAAAATGGAGGCATGAGTTCTTCAAGAAAAATCTCCCTTTTCTGCTCTTCCGTGACAGACTATTATTTCTTCTTTTTCACCTTGCTTGCCAATCATACTTTCAGCTCTCCTTCAAAGATGCTGATGGCAGACAGCACCAAAACGACTCCGAGGACACAACATTTATAACTTACTGGAAAAGCCAGTAGGTGTATTTCCAGGCTTCTGTTGAATTCATGGCAAGACGGCTGAGGAAAGTGCAGTATGATTTAGATGGCTCTCCAATCGCCCCAAAAAGAAAGGGTGATCTTGACCCCAAATTTGGGATGTTCACACAGCTGCACTATGGAAACCTAGCCGCCTTTCCTGGAGGAATCGGGGGCTTTCTGACCCAGGCCAAATTCAGTGCAAAGTATTATAGCTGCTTGAAGATTTTAGAGCCCCTTGAACTGCTACTCGTACAGAGGGGCAGTGGCACCATTCTTTTTGTGGCCCTGCCTGGTAGAGTTCAGTTTCTTTAATGGACGGCTTTCTTGCAGTTTCGGCTTAGCAAAAGAGAGGAAGGACGGGGGGAGCAGAAAAAGAAAGACTTTCTGTCAAGCCGGGAAGCTGCTAGCTTCCGCAGGAGGTGAACTTAGTCATGGAGATGAGAGGAGCAGGGGTGAGCTTTGCACACCCAGTCAATAAAGCTCTTGGGGGTTTAATCTCCCTGGAAGATTCTCAGCATGGTTTAAATGCAGCTCTGCCTTTTCTCAAGGGTTTAGACGATCCTGGGGCAAGAGAAAATAAACAAAAAAAGTGGGGGGGGGATTGAGGGATTGGGCTGTAGAAGATGAAGCTTCTTTAGTTTTTAATGGCTTGTCTGGAAGATCAAGGAGGAAAGAGTTGCTTATTGTGATGTTCCTGATTTAATTAATTTAATTCAGAATAGAGCAGGAAGGGACCTTGGAGGTCTTCTAGTCCAGCCCCCTGCTCAAGCAGCAGACCCTTTACTGTTTCGGGCAAGTGACTGTCCAGTCTTTTCTTAAAAGCCTCAAGTGATGCAGCACCCACAACTTCTGGTGGCAGGCTGTTCCACCGGCTAATTGTCCTCACTGTCAGGAAGTTTCTCCTTCATTCCAGGAGATTCTTTCAAACCACTGGAGAAGAATGTCGTCTGGTTTTTTTTTTGGCCTCCTAGGCTGGCTACTGACCTGCACTGCACCCCTCTTCTCCCAAGGACAGATTGGAAGTGGGGTGGGGGTATCCTAACAGGCGTGAGGATGGCCTGAGCCAAACCAAGCTTTGCTGCTGGAAATCTACCCGGGCACTCTCCCGGGGAAGCCTTGGCAGAAGACAACAAGACGCTGGGCTGAGAGTTGCCCATCAGTGGCTAGGGAAGTGGCTGCTGCGTTTGGCTTTTAAGGCCATTAAGAACTCAACCTGGGACCTTGAGAGGAAATGCAGCCTGTCCCGTCCGTTTTTGAAAGAAAATGCCTTGGGTCGAGGTTGGGGAGGGGGCGGGTTCATCCCTGGCCCTGCCTCCTGGGGGCCCTTACATTGAGGGGCTGGGGTCTCATGTGGGCGGAAGGGTGACTTTTTGCTTGCTGCTTCTCCCCACTATCCTGACATTAGGAGTCCCTTGGAGAATATTTATGGCTCGGCCCAAAGGGAGGGTCCGTCTCCTGGGAAGCAATCTGCAGCAGCTCTTGGACTAGCTGAAAATATGTCAACTTGCCAGAGAGAGAGGGGATCTCTTTTAAGGACCCTCCTTCTGGCTGCCTCAATTTCCTTTAATGGGGCATTAAGTTTCAAAGGCTAAAAGAGAGAAGAGTTTTGGTGAATGTGAAAACATTCATACAGCAGGGGGGCCTGGTGGGAGGGGTTGTAATTATTCAAGGTGTAGAAAATAAGACCCTTTTCCTGTTTTTCTCCTCACCTGCACACAATCCTGCTCCAAGTTTGCCTAAAGCTACATTCTAATTCAGAATTTAAATGCCACCTCGTCTCATTTTTATTTTTTGTGGGTTTTTTTGGAGTAGTCTTTTTCTCCATATTTTTCTCCCTCAGCTTCCCTCTCCATCTCTTTCCTTCTAATATTTATCATAATGGTTAAATAAGAATGCATCGAGGATTGCCCTGAGACAGAAGTAAATATACATCCAAGCAGGCTCTTTCTTGGCAGGAGGCTGGAGCAAGCGAAGAGATATTAAAAGAAGAAGCCAGGCAGAGCTCAAATATCTCAGGGGAAGACAAGTAAATTTTGCAAGTGAGAAAGATGGTAAAACAGCAGAAGAACGGGGGGGGGGGGGAGAACAAAGGAAGGACCCAGGAAGATGGAAAGGTGTGTTTAGCTACTTAAAAGGCCCCCACTGCAGATTTAACACCAGGGTGAAGACAGAACTACCTTAATTGGACTTCTGGAAGTGAACGAGCCATCTTACGCAGCGCCAAGAGCAACAGGTTCAGGAGGGTCTCCGGACACTAACTTAAAACAGAGAGAAGTCCTGTCTGAGTTCCTTCCGGTCACAAAGAATTTACAGGATGACATAAATGACCAATAAAATTCCTGGCATCAACGTGTTCGCAATATGCGGCTCAGCTTTGCACAAGTGGCTGGCAGAGATTTCCCCTGCAGGAGTGCACAGCCCAGGTTTGCAGCTGGTGTGGCCAAGAAGGCACGTCTGCTCTTCTGCGGTGCAGGCCGCTCCCTCTTAACCTGATTACCACCCTGGGACAGGAGAGGAGCAGGTGGGGGAAACCTCTTCCTCCTCCTCCTTGAGCACCACCGTAAAATGCCAGGTCTCTCCTAACAAAGGCCCTGCCAAAAACCTTCAACCAAATGGCAACTCTAGACTGGGGGAGCCCCAAATCGTAGCTTGCAGTAGATCCTGTCCTTCCCTGAGAAAGTAAGACCCTCAAGCACTCCTTGCCCAGCCTCCTGAAAGGGTCCAGCAGGAGAATCTCCATAGACACTTCCACCAGAGGACGACAGCACTGGTGGAAAGGGATGAAGGTCATGGGTTGGGTTCGTGGAAGAAGGAGCTGTCCTTAGTCCTGAAATCCTGTCCTCATTCCCCTGGGGCTCCTGATCAATTTCATCTCTCCAGGTGGCCACAGCAGCTCAAAGCCCAGCGGTTCTAACATCAGGCAGGTCAACCTTTCATGCCAAACAGTTCGTTTCCCAGCATCTTCAGCTGAAAGGGTCAGAGTCCTCTCGTCTGTGGGCAATTTACCATCCACAATATTAGATGGACCACAGCAGCTCTGCAGACCGTACATGGCCTCCTACATTGGTTGAAATCGCTCCTAAAACAGCCCTTGTGCCTCCCAAAGAGAAGCAGCTCCGTATGTGTCGAACTGGAAGACAACTGTTTCTTCCAACGTTAACAGATTAATTGGTGGTCGCTTTCCCATGACTTTTATAGCTGGCTCTTCCCTCCCCGCCCAGCTTCTCAGCCACAGATGGTTGCCTGCTCAAACAGCCAAGCGAGAGATTCATGAAGTTGCCATGACAGGTTCTGACCAGGGAGAACAGTTGCCCCAGTTTTTGGCCACATGGACAGGTTGCATTTTTTGACTGTCAAAGCCAAGCAAGGTCCTTAGCAGTTCTTTCTTCCGAAGAAACAGAAGCAGGTCTAGAAACTCACGGAGAGCAGCATTTGCACACTGCAGAAAGGTAACAATGACACATCACACTGTTTAATATCTGAACATGTGAGTCAGCCTGCTAGCTCATCACCTTTGAGAGCCAGGGGGTGACTCTTAAGACCCTTAATTAAAAGACACACAGATACACAAACACAGTCATAAACATTGCTTCTAGGGGTGTTGACAATGTTTTCCATTAGCTGCCTTTTGGGCCCAATGCATTATTTAGAGACGTCTCATTGCTAAAGTTCGGCTAATGAACTTTTGCTGGATATTGTTTTTTATGGAGGGGAGGAAGAGTGACAGCCAGAGTTCCTGAGGTTAGCATACAGGCAGACAGGGTGTCAAGGGACTGGAGGTCTTTCAAGGGGTGTGTGTGTGCGTGAACACTAAAGCGGCATTGCGTTCAAAGAAAGTTCAGTCCAAACAAAGACCCAAAGCAAAATCGCACTGGATATCAGACTGGAACAGCCACACCACTGTGATCCGAAGGAGGGGGACATCTGCACATGCCCTTTTTCCTTGAACAGAACAGCACAGACGGGGCTCTTTCCTACTGACATGTCAAAATGGAGCAATCTCACACACATGTACACACATGCAAACATACACGCACACCAAATTGAAGCCCTGCTGCCAATCAGATTGCTTTAATGACCCGAATTGCATCAGAGCTATAAACTGAATTGCAGATTATCCTCCCATTCTGGGTCACAAACTCCTCACTTCTTGCTCCCTACCCACAAGCGAGTCTGCCTGCATGCAGCTCAGAGGCCCAGATATCCTAGTCAGAGGGGATCGAGTCTTTAGAAGACATGCAGAAACACACAGGGCTGGGCCCTCACATGATCTTCACTTAAGGTGTACTGTGACCCCAGTCATCGTGATCCAGAAACCATAGTTCATGGCTTTGTGCAATGCAGGAAGTCGGCTCATGCGCACCTTGTACTCAGCTACAACTCTTCTGAGCATCTTTAAGAATTGCAATTCTTAAAGATTGCATGAATTGTGCAATTGTATAAATTGCACAATTTATAGAATCTGGGAGCAAGCGAACATCCCCACCTGCAGTTCTAAAGGTTGGGGCTACCCTGCTCCACCAGTGGGGTGGGAAACGAGCTTCTTCCCGGGCAAAACTCCCTTTGTCCACAGCAAGAAAATCCCTACAGTGTTGCAAGACAGCCCTGCTTCTTCTCTCAGAGAAGGAGGTTGCCTGTAGCAACCTTTCAATTTCCTGCACTGTTTTCCGAAGGCGAAACTCTAAAGGGCTGTCAAGATGTAGAACAGATAGGATTCTAAAGTAGCTGATGCCAGGTAATTGGGACTTGCATATTCTTTGGGGAGTAGAGTAGTTCTCCAGCTAATAATGGTGCATTGGAAGAGGATTATAACAAGAGGAGAAAATGGCATGGTGGCAGCAGGTTGACTTAAAAGGTCTCTGTTCTCTCTCTCCCTCCCTCCCTCCCTCCCTCCCTCCCTCCCTCCCTCCCTCCCTCCCTCCCTCTACCTCTACCTCTCTCCTCTTCCTTCAACACTCTCCTTTCTCCTCTTCTATCTGCTCCCCCTCCTCCACCACCTTCTCTTTCTGGAATTGATGCTGTCTCTCTACACAACTGCTGTCTTGGCGTATCACAGAGCAACACCTAATGGCATAAGGAGGAAGTGACTTCACTAAAGAACACCCAAGATGTGTTCTTAAACAACAGGAGGATTATGCCACTGTCAGTAGTAGGATCAAACACCATTTTTATTGGCAAGAAGATGGAAGTGGGCATAAACTATACAGCTGTTGGCTAATTTTCTTGCGCTCCGTGTTCCAATATGTTCACTAGAGTAGACAGAACACTGAGCCAAACTATGTACCTCAACTTCAAAAGCTGTAAGATAAACAGAGGATCTCACTCGAGTTTGCATTTTTAATAAACAGAATTCTGATTTAATTGGAAAAGGAGAGAGGTTGCTGACAGCCCTTCCTTTCTGGGCTGTCTAAAGTCTGGATGAGAGTCCAGCGTAAAATCTTGAGGAATCACGGCTACCTTGGTCTTCTCCCATCTGGCACGGTCCAGATGTGTTGGAGCAGAGCTCACTTCATTCCCAGGGGGGCTTAGGCAGGGCTGGAGTCATCCTTTCTGGAAGGCCCCAGGTGTGGGAAGATTGACAAGAGGGAATGAGAAGGAGGCAGAATTGGGCTAGATTCAAAAGTTTACCTTTTCCAAGAGAGAAATCACCAATGGGGGTTCGTGTTGAGGAGGTCATTTTGAAACCCAACTTTCCCTCCAAACAAGAAGTTCAGGATGATATAACATTAAATGCTGTTAGGAAAGTGTTCCAGAGGTTGCCTGAAAGCAGCTGTGTTCAACAGGTTCATCCAAAATTATTAATTATTCAAACCTGCCAGCAACTTTAACAGGCAAGGCTGTTTTCAATCTGACCTGTGCTGTCCATCAGGAGCTGAGCTGGAGAGCTGGCTGTGTGGGAGAGAGGCCCTTCCTCCACTCTCCTCTAATTGCTGCTGCTGTCCTTCAAGTTCACCTGTCATCCTCCCTCTGTTTGGCCTTGGAGACGGAGGGAGCTTCGCCCCCAGCGGTGATACTGCGGGAAGTGAGGGAGACAGACAGGAGAAGCCCTGGGGGAGCAGCTCCAACATCCAGCCCAGAGCTTGAAGAGGATCTTGCCGGGAAGAAGGGTGGATTCACGACCAAGAGAGCCGCATCTTGGCTCCATTGGAACCACTGGGACCAATTCAGTCCCGTAGCTCTTGGTTTCCGTGAGAGTAAATCGTGACTCATTAGCTGCGAGAAGTCTGTTTGGGCTACGGAGAGAATCCATTGGGGGAGTTTGCACACCAGGCTGAATCACAAATGAGTTTCTGCAACACACACACACATGCACACACCAAGCCCCCTGCCCACCCCAGATTAAAACTTGGCACCTTCCCTTGGTGCCTCAGAGTCCCCAGGAGCAATTATCTGTCTGCTTGCCTGCCTATCTCTACATCCCATATTGTTCTTTCTTCCTAGTGACGCTTTGCCTCCTGATCATTTTTACTGGAGGTGCTCCTGAGCAGTGGACCCTGGGATGCCATGCGTGGCTTCTGCTGCTGAGCGCTTGCCAGGCTCCTGGTTCTCTTCCATGCACAGGTGGGTGGGTAGGTGGACAGATGCTGCACCTGTGTGCTTTTTTTTCTCTTGATGGATGTCTTTGTCTGAAGAGACTCCAGGGATGGCCGCAAAGTAGCTTGCGACATGGCAAAGTGGGTGGATAGGTGACAGCAGGGCCCTCTTAAGTCTCGGAGGGAAGACCCCAAGGTCTCAGGGGGGTCCATGAGAAATACCTGCCTGGATCAAAGGCTTGAGCACTGCAAAGGGATGCGTAGCCCTCCTTGGCTCCTTTTGCCAATAGACAACTGGAAAACATATGGAGAAGTATCTAATTAAGGCATACCTGTGTTGATAAATTAATCTCTTTTTAATTAAGCCAAGCATGTACAGTCTTCTTTGGCAATCTCTGTGTGGAATATTAATTACAGGAAGCATATCAAGTTGTCAATTTGCACCCCTCTCCGTTGTCATAAATTATTGCTTTTCTCCCAATGGGAGGGGGAGGGGAGGGGAAAGTGTGTGCGGGTACAATAGACCCCAGCCTGTCACAAGTGAGCTCCCCAAGAGAAGATGTGGGTGGCTGCAAGAATTCAGTGTGGGGTCTCTGCTGGCATGGAGGGATGCATTGCACCCCAGCTCCCTGGTGCATTTAAGCTTATTTATTTGTCACACTAAGCCCAGACCAAACAAAACCAGGGTGTGGCATGTTGTGTGAAAAAGAACCACTCAAAATGAGATCATCCTTCTGACTTTTCATTTGTGTGTGCATGGGTGTGGGTGTACATAAGGGAATTAGGCAGCTATTGGTATTTTTTTTAAAAAAATGTGTTTTTGAATCCTCTTCTCTGCTGGATGATGATTGCTTTTGACTTGTTCAGTCTGGGAGTCCCCCCCCCCCCAAGTAGATATGCCTATGCTAGAAGGCAAAATTGGAGAGAAGGGAGCAGTTTCTGGCAAGCAGGAAGACCCCCGCGACTCCGTCCGTTGCCAACTCAAAGGCGGCGGGTCAAAAGAACGCCACTTCCATAAAAGGCCATGTTGCAATCAGGCATTCCACTTGGGGACTTAAAATAGACATATAAAGTAAAAAAAATGAGCCCAATCTAGCCCGCTGACAGCTTCGGGGAAATATATCAAAGGAAAAAAACCCTCACCATTTAAACACAAGTTTTTATGGAGACTGAAATGAAATTGATTCCACAGTCATTACAGACGTCAGCTCCTCTTGCCAAGGAGAAACGCTCCCCAATCAAAGCAGAAATAAATTCCCAAGTAACACTTTTAAAGACGTGCAGGAGACTCAGAGTTAGTCAGCCTTTAACCCAGCCTTTCCTAATGGGGTTTCCAGAAGGGAGACCTTGAAGCTCCCTGATCCTATAAATCCTGGGGGGAAAGAGCCAGAGGTGAAGGATGATGGAAGCTGTAGTTCCCAACTCAGGAAAAGTGCAAAGGGAAGTCTGCTTAGATGCAAGCAGGTAACTTTTGTTTCAGTATATGTGCTCTGTAGTACATGGTAGATGTACAATGGGCTGGGGAATTCTGGGAGTTGAAGTCCGTGGGTCTTAAAGTGGCCTTTAAGACCCTTGATCTCCATGAAAAGCCATGGTCTGCTTTTTAGACAGGGGTCTTTCTCAGCCCTCCCTGGAGAAGCCAGATGTTCCACCCCAGGCATTCTGCTGGCAACATTGATGGATGCTCGTAACTTATGCATTCTTTCAAATTGGCACAGATATTAGGGTGAGAAAAGGCAACTGCCACATCAAATAAGTCTGAATTATTCTACAGAATGGAATGTGTGCATAGGCCTATGTGACCTTGCCAGCTTCCACTCTCTTGCTTCCAAACAATTTAATATGGACCTATTTTGGAGGGCGGGGGTTGGAAAAAGGGGTGTGTGTTCAAGTTTGGGATGAGCATCTGCTTGTGGCAGGGTGGGCATCTGGGCAGATCTCTCAGGAAGCAGTGGGTCTACTACGCTCTTTGTGGGAGCAATCGGGTTGCTAGCAGCTCTCCTGCTCAAGGTAGAAAAGAGAATACAAGCTGTAGATTTTTAAGCAAAAGGCTGTCCTCTCTGTCAGCCATGCTGATGCTAAAACAGGAAGGAAGAAGAGAGGAGGGGAGAAGGAAAGAAAGATGGACAGAAAGAAAGATGAAGGGAAGGGGGGAGGGGAAGAAACACAAAATGGCCCATGCCCCTTTCTGGCCTGACCCAGCATCTTCAGCCCAAGCTCTCTGCCTCCATCTGCTCCGTCCAGTGGCAGAGCCGGCCCGGCCCTGCCTAAGCCGTTGCCTGAAGTTCACTTTGATTTGATTTATTCATTCACTTGTACTTATTAAGCGAATTTATATAGCCGCCCAGCTCACACAGAGTGGAGCCTTGGCAAGTCTTGTCAATCTCCCAAATTTCAGGTTCCCCTGATCCCTATCTTGGCACACAATTATTTTGGGGAGGGGGTGAAAAGATGTATCCAGGCTTCTCCTGTGCCAGCTATGCCTCTCTTTTGAATTTTGGGGCCGGGAGGGTGTGGAAGGAAGTGGCTCTTTCAGCAGCCCAGTTTTGCTCTCCTGCTATCTGTAAATCACAGCTCAGCAGCCCAAAATGCGCCTGGTGCTAAAACTTGATAATGTAAGTAAGATATACATGACAGCAAAATGCATCGTATTTCAACCTGTAAACATGCTTTCCTACGGCAATGTTCAATTTAGGTGTATTTTTGGAGGGAGGGAGATGGGGAGAGAGGGAGAGACACTATCCCTTATTTAATAGAGATGATTATAGGAGCAAAACAAACTATCTTTCATTTTCTGCTATAAAGATTTTGTGATATTGCTCAGATAAGACATCCGAGATTAAAAAAAAAGAAGTGTCTCCTGGGTGTTTTTCTTTCCTTGCATTTCAAAGGCATCTCAATATTTTACTATCTTGGTAATGAAAAATGCATCCCTCACAGTCTTGCCACACAGCAGCGTGTGTCATCGTGGCAGGGGGAAAATGCCGGCAGCCCTTGGCCCATTTAATTTGTTTGCTGAAGAAGAGAAATTGGAGGCTGGCATCAGGTATGAAACACACCAGGCGTCCATCTAACTCAGGGGTAGGCAACCTGGGCTCTTTTAGGATTCGTGGACTTCAACTCCCAGAATTCCTCAGCCAGCCAAGTCATAAAAGAGCCAAGGTTGCCTACCCCTGCTCTAGACCAGTCATACCCAGTTCCTGCAACTCTTTGTCATATATTTTTGCCTCCAGGCTTTCTGAGCTGTGCCCTTGCCAAAGGGGACTCAAGTGAGAACAAGTGCCCCCAGGCCAAAGAGGGGGAGCTGTTGCTGAATCAACACCCCCCACCCCAAAAAAACCTTTTCCAGGATCCTGAAGCTGAGAGGTTGGCTGAGGCCCTGGAGCTCTCCAAGGTGCTGAGCTGCCTGTTTCGCTGTGTCTCCAAAAATCTCGCTTGCAGATTGCGGTGTGTTTGTGGGGGTGTGTGTTAAATTGCCATTTGGGTTACACTCCGCTTTGGTAGAACAGTCTGAACAGCTCTCTCTCTCTCTCTCTCGCTCTCTCTCTCTCTCTCTCTCTCTCTCTCTCTCTCTCTCTCTCTCTCTCTCTCTCTCTCTCTGTGTGTGTGTGTGTGTGTGTGTACATATAAATATTTAGCGTCCTCTTGGAAAAAGTTTTTTTTAAGGGAAAGGGTTTTTTCCCTACATGCTGACCAAAAGGTTACATTACATGCAAAGGGTTTAAAATGCACGTTTTTATATCCTCGGTATGTTTTATTCAGAACTCTGAAAATCTACAACAAAGTTATTAATTATTAAGCCTATAGAGGAAAAATAAATCCTGCCCTTGTGGTGAGTCCCAGAAATACAAAAGAAGACGTGGAAATAATATCTGAGGTTTTTGTTAAAAGTGAGAATAATAATTCCAATTAAAGCTGACAATGGCTTTGGCTGAGCCTGAAGTTTCTGATATTTTCCTATCATTCCTTGCAGTGAATATCCCATGTAGAGAGACAGAGAGAGCTTCTCTATATGGAGGTTGAATATTCACAGTCATTGAAAGATTACCTGCTGCAAGGAGCATCTTCCTTTGTTCAGTCCATTTGTCCATTTTTCTCTTAGCAGCTACATTACAACCCAATGTCTCTAAAACAATGCAAAGAGCCAGCTGATCAGTGAAAAGGCACATGATTGTGTCAAGATTGCTTTGTGTGTTGTGTTTCTTGCCCAGTTACTTTTTGTGTCATAGAGGCACACAACAGATGTTCCTTTCAGGATAGAGTAAAGCTTTTAAACTAGGGGGGGTTTTCTTACTACACCCTGAGAAAAGTTAGAAAGAGAGAAAATCTGGAGAGATATATAAATAAAGTGAATTTGGGAAGCAAGTTTAAGAAGGCAGAATGGCTTCCTCCTGTAGAAATGGGTGTTTTGCAACTCTCTGAAGCAGATGCTGCAATAAAGCAGCTTTTAAAAGAAAAAAAAACCCTGCAACAAAGCCAAAGAGAAACAACAACAGAAAAAACATTAAATTTACTCCACATACATCGAGGGAGCCCGAACAGCATTCAGGTAAGATCCTCTGTATCCTGCAGGGACAGGGAGGATCTCCAAGTGTAAAATGTATGTGTAAATATTGTGTGCAAGTGTAAGGAGGAGGCGGGGGGGGGTGTTTCTCAGGAGATCTAGGAAAGAGGTGTTGCCAAGCAGTCAGTCATAATCTTTTGCTGCCCTGTTTGAGATAACTAATGAGCACTGCGTGGGTGAAATTCTCTTGCATGGAGACGTGAAAGAGGGAGCTCTCTTCACACGGATCTCAACATGTGACTGCAAGCGATATTCTCTCCCTCCATCTTCTCCTGGGGAGGGGGAGTAAAGGTGCAGGGCAACAACCTTTTGTGAGCTGGGACGGGGGGGGGATCATTTGCCTGGTGGAAAAGGCTGCTTCAGAAAGGTCCATCTCTCCGGGCAACCTCCACTGTCAGCTTGGTTTTCAGGCTGACTTACTTAAATCTGTGTGTCATTCCGGGGGCGTGGGGTGTGTAAACGCAGGCAGGGAAAACTGTCTGGAGAATGAATTGTTACTGAGAATACCAGGAATGCTGCCAGTTAGAGTAAGTTGCCCTTGATCCTGGATCTTACTGGATGGCTGTCTCTCAGTCCGACTGACCTCAGAGGTTGCTGGGGGAGGGATAGGGTCTTCCAATATCTGAGGGGCTGCCACAAAGAAGAGGGGGGGTCAACCAGAGGGCAGGACAAGAAACAATGGGTGGAAACTAAACAAGGAGAGAAGCAACATGGAATTAAGGAGAAACTTCCTAACAGTGAGGACAATTAACCAGTGGAACAACTGGCCTCCAGAAGTTGTAAGTACTTCATTGCTGGAGTTTTTTGTTTTTTTTTAAGAAGGATACCATTGGGGAGAAGCTCTCATTTGTTCCTCCTAGTGTTCTCAGGAAAAAGGTGCAGAAAATTATAAATTAATCCCCAAAGTGCCAGGGTGTGAGTCAGGGTTTCCCTGCTAAGTCCATTTCACGTCTTGGTGTATGAATGGAGATGCAGCTGGCCAAACATACTGTACGACTCGCTTTCCCTCTTCTTAGAAATGGATGCAGTGGCTTCCACCGAATGAAGTCAGAGGAGGAAACCCTTGACTGGCATCTTCTTGGGAAGGACAAATTCCCAGCAGCCTTCAGATCTTGCTCCAAAATTCCCTCCTGCTGTATGCATATTTAGCTGCCTTGATTACATATTTATGTGCTCATTATAGAAGTGTTAACGTAAATGAGCTCTTAGAAAATCAGTTCAAGGATTTAAAAAAAATGTTTTGCAAAAGGACTAAGAGGCAGAGCAAAACACCTCAGCATCTGAGACACTCAAAGCAATGAGTTTCAACTTCTGACACACAGAAATGAAGTCTCCTAAGATAATTAATTGTTTTAATCACAGGCCTAGAAGAGGAAGCAATTGAGGAGCAGACTGTAAATCCCCTTCTCTCTGTCTCTCTTGCAGATGCAAACCAAATTTTGATCTGATGAATGTTTTGCAAGACTAGCCTGTCTGCTATAATTTAATCTCCATGATTACATATTTCAACATATTTATTTCAAAAGAGAAAGGGTCAGGGAGGAGATGCATTAAATAACAGCTTTATCGGGAATTCTGCCTGCATTGCTTCAGTGCTACAGAACTAACTGTGGTTCTCAAGTGGCATTGCTGATTTGGAGTGACATACGCCAAAATATAAGACAAAGAACTTTAATGAAGAGGATACAAAGATCCCACTGAGCCACACAAGGAGGTGTTGTGTTCCATTTGATCACAGCAGAGATACCAAGGAAGAACAGCAAATTGTCACATGAATGGGAGGAATGAAATGTCCTCCAGGTTTGACCAACTTAGGGAAAAAGCAGATCTCCACATCCAGCAGGGGCTCTTGATGGTAAAGGGAGAGGAAACATGAGAAGCGTTCAGGTTTATGAATTTAGGACAACAGTAGCCCATCCGTAGATTCCCCTGTAGATTCCCCTTCTGAAGTGGAAAGACAGAGGTGCCAGCTTGATCAGCCATTTCAGTAAAGTTGAGGTAGGGTTTATATTGGGGAAGGAAGGAAGGAAGGAAGGAAGGAAGGAAGGAAGGAAGGAAGGAAGGAAGGAAGGAAGGAAGGAAGGAAGGAAGGAAGGAAGGAAGGAAAACTCGAAAAAGGGGAAAAGGCGATGGAGCCATGAAGAGCTAGTGAAGATGCACGGCCAACATCTTTCTCAGTATTGTGAAAAGAAGAAAGGCCTAACCCATGGCTTGCTGAGGAATTCTGGGAGTTGAAGTCCACCAGTCTTGAAGTTACCAAGGTTGGACACCTCTGGCCTAACCTGAGGCAGAAGACCAGAAGTTTTGAAAAGCTCTGCCATAAACCTTTCCTTTTCTCTTTCCCTGACCGAGGTGGCTAAAGACTGTGTTATTCTGGAAGGTTATTTTAAGCCCCTCCAGCTGTCCCATAACACAGAGATACAAACACACTCCAATTTCAGAACAAAATTATTTCACATTACGCAAAAGACTTAGTGTGCTTGAAGATTAAAGAGCACACAATAATTTTTTTTTACTAATGGGATATATGTGTATATCACATGCCAAATTAGCATCCATTTGCAAATGACCTGGTCTTGGACCTTTCAAAAGCCTTTTCATCCACCTGCTCACCGGTGCTTGGCAAATGGGGTCAACAGCCCTGCCTCTCAGAGTGATAACCAGGACTTCAGCCAAGCGCATTGTCGTTCAGAGATTTTTTTCCAGCAGGAGACACATTATAAACAAAAGATTGGGGGCCAGGGAAGAAAAGCAATGATCAGTTTCAGCTGATGGAGTGGGCGTGGTCAGAGGAAGCCCCAAGCAGAGCTGAAAAGGAATTCTTCTCCTGGGAAAGGAATCGGACCTCTGGTTTCTGTTACTGAATTCCAACGTGGTTGGTTGGCTGAAAGATAAACGTGCTGTGTGAATGCAGCCAGGCCTGGTTCACTAATGGGTCATTGCAACGGGTTCAACTGAGTAACTGGCTTAACTCATTAAAAAAAATACCATGAACGGTTGCAGGACCCAGGAAGGTTCAGTCTAATGAAGACTAGGCGTGGCATGATAGCAAACTTCCAATATTTGGGAAGCTGTCACAGAGACGAGGGGGTTCAACCTATTTTTGGCTTTCCTACTTGAGCAAGGAGTTCCAGAATAACATAGCAACAGAGTTGGACCTTGGAGATCTTCTAATCCAACCCCTGCCCAAGCAGGAGACCCCATTTCATTCCAGACAAAATAATTGTCCGGTTTCTTCTTGAAATCCTCCAGTGATGGAGCGCCCACAACTTATGCAGGCAATTTGGTCCACTGGTTAATTGTTTTCACTGTCAGGAAATTTCTTCTTAGCTCTAGGTTGGAGTAGAAGACCTCCAAGGTCCTTCCAGCTCTGTTATTCTGTATAAACCATGGCCCAGTTAAACCATGGATTAGAATACTGGGTCTCTTTTGCTATGTTTTAACAATGTTTTTAATGACGAAAACTCTTTCGTTTTTAATGGCACAGAAGGTGCATGAATTTCAGAAGGCTTGCAAAAATGCGAGGCGAGAGTCTGTTCCACGGAAGGACTCAACCCGGTTTGCAAAGGCGAGGGAACATTTGCTATTCAAAGTCACAATCTTTCTCAATTAAGAAATGGGAACTGAAGATAAATCAGGGAGGGAAACGACAATTTCATCTGAATCTATGAATATGGATTTAGCCTCCCTTGCCGTTTGGGGGAGAGGTGATGCCGAAAGGCCTCCGATTAGCCCTCCTAACATATATATTTGTGCGAGCAAAGCACGAAGCTGAAGACACCAGCCTGAAGAAGACCTCGTCGAAACGTTGCCAAGACACCCTCAATCTTACACGGGAAAAGACCCGAATACGCCAAGACCTACATATGTATATATATATATATATATATATATATATATATATATATATATATATATATATATATATATATATATATATATATGTGTGTGTGTGTGTGTGTGTGTGTGTGTGTGTGTGTGTGTGTGTGTGTGTGTGTGTATCAGAGAACCTTAAAGATTGATTTGATCTCCCAGTCCTTTCTTTCATTGGTGCTTTCTCAGCTTTTAGCCCATTTCTGACTCCAAAGGTTGCAAAAGGAGGCTCTCCTGCCTCCCAGCCTGATCCTAAGCGGAGCTCTTTCGACTCCTCCCTGCTGGAGAGAGACACGAAGCCCCTGATTATGCATCCGCAATCCCAGGACCACAGGAGTGGGAGGCTGGTGTCAGAACTCCGGGTCGTTAGTCCCTCTTTTGGAGTCTGTCATAATTTCAAATGGTTGCTAAGCGACCCGGTTGTTAAGCGAGGACTACCTGTTGGGGCCCTTGCAAACATTGGTTGCACACCACGCTGCTTGCATTTCCAAAATCAAACCATTGCACATTCTGGGGTGGATTTTTTCTGTTTTCCAACATGCTCCCTCCCCCCCCCCGGTGCATTTTGTAAGGCAAAATCAATGATGCCCCCCCGCCGCCGCCCCTTGCGCTGCTCACTTGCTGGGAAGGCTGTAAATTCTGCTTTCTGGCTAATTCCAGCACTTCCGTTACTCCATTATTCATGGAAAGCCCTTTTGTTTTATGTGCTCTCAACCTGTGCCTTTCTCTGGATTTGCAAAGTGGGCCTTTTTCCTTGTTTATGGTCCTTCGCTTCCCTCAGCGGCACTGTTGTGAGTTGTTATTGTTGTTCCCTTAGCTGCTGCAGGAGTTTTTATTTTTCTTATTCGGCTGCATCTTTCCGGATAACCTAAGAGTTGGCAGAAACCAGCCCTGGCAAACAACTGATGGCAAAGATTGTCTTCTGCTTAAAAAGAGTCTCTTGGACAGCAAAACTGTCTGATGGGTATCAGAGTTTGAGGGGGGAGAGAGACACCTGTCAGCACAAACCTTGTGCATCGAGATGCTGGCTAAGCTGATTATTGTGGGTAATTTCACAGAAGGCCTTTAAAACGTGTCTGCTGAACACTGATAAGCTCCCAGTATCGCTTCTACCAGGCAAACCGAGTTCCTGCTTAACTAGATCCATCGGATTAGAAAGCTGTCACCTTTGACTACATTCCTGCAGAACAAAAGACCTTCGTGCTTTGGAAGACACTATAGGAATCTCTCAGAGTCCCATTTCAAGGCCATCATGGAAACCATATTGACCTGGTACAGACACACAGACTTTTCCCAGATCATAGACACAGTGGTCAATTAACTCTGGTTTCTGTAGAGGTCAACGGACTGGTTTCCCCTCCTTCAAGTATGCCACGATTTCAGTATTTGTCCTTTCAGCTTACCCCCAGTCTACTGGGGTTCTGTGGTAGACTGCCTTTGAGCCTAGAGGTTCTATTTCTTGCTTGCAAATAGCCCCACTGAGGCACACCTTTCCTTCTTGAATTGTCTAGTCCATTTGCAAAAGCGCCTGAGCTACAAGCTGCTCGGTTGCACACTTCCAGGCTTTCTGCGATTGTATCAGGACTGCAACTGACAGGTTATGCATAAACTCTATCCCAGCAGTGCAAAAGCGAATGCACATAAAAGCTCCCGTCTCTCTGAATAGATATCTGGAGGACCTATTGTGAAAAAAGGAACAGCGTAAATAATACAAAATTAGGTCTCATTATTTAATCACCAGGCCTGATTAAACATGATCTTTTGGAAATGAACAATTAGCAAATAGCACCTTTAGGCAAAACTCTACTGTTATGCAGACAATTAACAGCACGTTTCATTAGCCAAAAAAGAACACTACAATTTTTTTTAAAAAAAACCTTATAGGAGGGAAGACACCTAGAAGAAAATAATGGGCTTCATTTTATTACTTCCAAATCCGTTTTCTGTCTCTGCGTTTTGGCATTTAACATGGCTGCCTTCAATGGAGATTAGAGTTTCCAGCAACTTGTAGAGAGGAAGACTTGAATGTGAAAATTCCTCTTTGAGGAGCTGTGAGGATGCCTGAAGCCCGGGACCCCACTTGAAAGGACCACCATTTCTCATTGGCATCTCGGTCTCTGCGTTGTGGGATCTGGACCACCAGCCCCCACGAGAAGACAAGACAGTTGCCCAACATTCTCCTCTCTGTAGCTCAGGGTGGGCAACGTAGAAGGTCCCATCTCAGCTTCCCAACTTCCGAAGCGCTACGAATGTCTTGGTGACAGTGCCAGGGAAGGACCTGAAATGCTTTTTGGGTTGGGGTCTTGTGGCTAGGAATGGAAACGTGAGGGGGCCAGAGTATAAAAGAGGGGAGGGGAATTCCAGGAAGACCTATGAGTCCAGGAAGGTGTTCCAGATCGCCACTGCAAGATCTAAGAGCTCCAGTGCTGTGGTGGAGCAAAGCCACAGCTGGGCCAATGAGCCCCAGATCCAGCCTGGAAAGAAACTCATCTGGAGCCACTGGCAGACCCTTCCTGTCCGCAGAGGGGCTGGGGGCATCCCTGGCGTTTGGGATCCAGGAGAAGAGCCCCGAATGGCTCAAGGCGCCACAAGGCACGGAAGCTCAGGCTGGCCCCATTTCTGGCTGAGCTACGCCTCTTGTGTGCACAGTGTGTGTTCCACACTGAGCCGCCCTTGTTGATGACTTCCCCCCTCTCTTGATAAAATTAATAATAATAAAAAACAAAACTGGAACAAACTGGAGAGATTACTGCAATCCAATTTTTTAAAAGCCCTTTTAATAAATCATCAGGCCTTCTGGCAATAGAAAAAAAACGCAGTTTGGCATCTCCTCCAAACGCATTTTAGACATAAATAAAAAATGTTTATGTGAAGTACGCTGACATTTCAATGGCTAATCCCAATGAAAGGTATCTAATGATTATATAAAATAAACGTCCCTATTAGGATCAATTTTAATTGTTGCAGCATTAGAGAGTTTTCTTAATTGCATATTTTATTGAAAATTAAGGAAAACGCTGGGATAGGGAGGGGCCACTCTGATTCTGCCTGCTCTGAAAAGCAGCCAACAAAATCTGGGGTTTTATAATAATTTGTCCCAGGAAGCCAGCTTCACACGGCAAAGGAGAAAGGCCAAGTGACCCAAAACTGAGACTGAGGCACCAAACACAGACTTACTTCCTTTTCCTCACTCCTCTTATCTTTCTATCATCTATCTATCTATCTATCTATCTATCTATCTATCTATCTATCTATCTATCTATCTATCTATCTATCTATCTATCTATCTATCTCTCGTCTAAATATATATATATATATGGTTGGCCTGGAAGAGCAGGAGAGACTCCACCTCCTGAACAGCTCAGCAGCCCCCATTTCTGCCTTTCCTGAAAGGTCAAACTTCTCCAGAAGATGCTTGCTACCAATGGGGTCCTCCTCACCCTCCTAAGAATAAAAAAAATGACATCTTTTCTCCTTCTAGGAAAGGTGTGGGGCTTCTGCTGATGGGGGCACCGAGAGGTGTTTCCAAAGAGTTTGTTTCCAGCCTCAGGTGAGGAGGGCAAAGGGCTGCAGGGGATTCTGATTCCTCCTTGGTGCAGAAGGCTTCAGCTGGGCATGGACCCCTCGTGGCTTCCTGTGCCCAGCTCCCTCATCAGACTGGGGCAAGGGAGGAAGAAGCAGAGACGGATCTATCCTTGTACATCCCTTGAATTTCCCCAGTACTGGCAGGCCAGAATATAAATTTAAGAAACAGACCACCTGTTCCCTCTTAAATCTTCAGCACGCAAAAGTAAATCCAACTAATAACTAAGAACATTGAAAGGAACATTGGCTGAAGAGAAGATAAATCTGGGCTCCTCTAAGCAAATTGGGGGTGGGAAGGGCAGGAGATTCTGATCGACGCGGCTCTACTGCCATCTCCTGCACGGCTGGGAAAACAGCGAAGAGCAGGTTCGCCCGCAGCAGCTCGGCAACTGGAAGGAAAAATAAACGCACCCTTCCGCAGGGAACTTCTTGAGCCAGGTTGCTAAAACTGCAAGCTGGTTAAGATGCTCTGGGCAAGTCTCCCAATGCTGAGACACACAAACACACACACACACACACACACACACACACACACACACACACACACGAGGGCTGCACCCTACAGCTTTTCCTGCCCTGCTCAAGAGATCACAATAATAATAACAATAACAATAATAATAGTTGGAAGGGACCTTGGAGGTCATCTAGTCCAACCCCCTGCTCAGGCAGGACACCTGCACGTGAAAAGGCGAGGAAGCTAGTGAGAGAAGAGAGAACCTGAATGCAAACAGAGAAGCTATAGGTCCCGGGGCAGAGGAGAGACGGAGAAGAAGGAAAAATGTACACACTCAGACACACAAGGGGGGGGGGGAAGGCCAAGAGAAGGGAGTCTGTGCGTCCAGCCATCTTAAGCCACAAGAGGTTTTGTTCGTGGCTTAACATCATCAGTCGTGGCATGGCGCGATGTGTGAACTCAGTGAAGGATTATTTGGTTTAACTGTCGTGCGGCATAAGAAAGAATGTGTAAGGTTGTGCTATATTTTTATATTGTTTTGCCAGAGGTGGGTGACAAATCATCCCGCCTTGTGGGGAAGGGCAGCTGAGCAAAGGGACCCTCCCGCTCTTCTTTCCTGAGTTTGGACCACGTGGCCCCGTGGCTGCCTTCCTCCTCCTGCCCCCCCCCACCTCACACCTCCCATCGGTCCCTCCCGTGGCTGGTTCGGCCTCCGTTCGGCCTGGAGTGTGGACCCCGATCTCGGGAGGCATTCAGTAGCCTCAGCTAAGCATCTGCAGGCTGATCGGTGCTCAGTCCCTACTTAATGCGCTCAGGGTAAAAGTGCCTGAAGCGAAACCCAATTTTGTTCCTATCCTTTTCGCATTCTTATTAGTCTGAAGAGGTTTAATGCAAAACTGGGTACTTATTTACCATTTTTACCCTCTTTCACGAGAACAGAAATGGAATCTGCCTTGTAAAGCCAGGGACAGCAACACAGATGAGAAGGGAGTGTTGGTTTTATGTCTCCTAATTGCAATAATGTGCTTTTAGCTGTTTAAACCTGCTCCCAGCAGTCCACTCGGGTCATAAAGTCTGCAGGCGGAATGTGATGACTGGACAAAACTGTCAAGATTCTCATCCTACGGAGGGGAGAAGAGACAGGGAGGCCGGAAATTGTTGTAGCCTGATCTAAATAGAAATCCATTTTGAAAACGAAGCATGCAGAGGTTTGGGGGGGGAGAGGAGAGACGGGCCTCTCTTATCAGCCAGGGGAAAAAGCCTCTTTCAGAAGCTGCGACTCTGGGCTAAGAACTCCGAATCCGTCATCCGAGCAAAGGGATCAAATGTTTCATTAGTTACAGAGGATGCTGGGGGTTTATCCGCTTTTAAGTGGAAAATTGGAATAAGAAAGGAGGCCTTTAGAAAGTTGGGTAGGATTTAAAAAATGAAATAAATTGAGTGCGGGATGCGAGCTGAGATTAACACGGGACTGTTCATTTACTAAGGATAAGAAGAAACTCACAAATGCAGAGCCGATGGGTGTTACGGCTTCGTGCTGGGGAGTGCGGTGATGCTCCTGGGGTGGGCAGAACCTCATCCTATTGTGGTTTGTTTGGGTTGTGAACTGCCTGGGATGATTTTCTACAAGATAGGCAGTCATATAGATGGAGCAGAGCTTCCTCTTTGCAACTGATCCTTCTTTCAATTCAGTGGAGGAAGCCATTTCTCTAGGCCTGCCTCAGTGGCAGCGTTGCCCATCCTAACAGATTTGGTACCCAAATCATGGGTGAAGCTTATTCAAAATATCCTCTTCATATAGAGATTCTTTGGTACCTTTCTAAATAATCTGGCCCTATTTTGCATGATCTGGGAAACGTTTTCTTGCTGTGGCTGGCTGGCTGGCTGATTGATTAACTGTTTTCCAAGCTATATTGGAGGGAGGTGTGTTGGCCACCAAAGCTAGGTGTGATTGGAGCCAAAAGCAGGTGGAGTAACCACTGTCCAACCTGCTGCTCCTTCCTCCCTTCCTCTCTTCTTCACACAACCGACTCCAGAACTGACACTTCCCAAAACAGACTTTGGAAATCATTCTGAAGATGTACGTGGCACCTTCGCCCATCCTCTCTCCTCTTTGGAAGGATCCACGTGAGAGGAACTGCTTCGTAAAACAGAAAAAAGGGAGAAAACGAGGGAGGCTTGGATGGGCCTGATCCATCAAACTCCACATTTGCAAGCGTTGTGAAGTTGAAACATCACCCTGAAAAATTCGCCTGCCTGCCTCTTTGGCGAAGTCTGCCTCTGTGCCCAGCTGGCAAAAGAGGGCAGCAAAGAGCTAAGAATAAACGCGTCTCTCCAGCCAGAGCTTCAGGGATGATCTCCCCAAAGAAGTGGGCGGTGGGAATTCCATGGAAGGATTGGGAAATGACTCACAGCAGGAACCAACCGAGACCACTCCCCACCACCCCCGGAAAAGCGCCTTCGGGATTCCAGCCCCAGGCAGAGCTTTTCCGTGCCACAACAGGCAACAGTCCTGGGGTAGGAGGAGAGCCCTTGAGAAGCCTGTCAGGCTGGGAAAGGTGGAAGGGAGGGAAAGAAGAGGAGAGCCAGCTTTGAGACAGACAAACTCAAGCAACGACGGGTGCGCCACGGGGAGACTCGAAGGGCCAAGTTGGAGGCAGACCCTCCTGAAGAGAACCTGTCTGTGTGGCTCCTCAGAATGCACTCCAGCTTGACCATGCAAGCCGTCCATCCGTCAATCAGAAATTCTGGTTCCACTCGTGGTTGAAAGCCAAGGGCTTCCCGTGTTCTCCAAAGGGTTTTGTGTCCAGCAACCCAGCTTCCCCTTGGCCGGCAGGTGGCGCCCGAGGCCTTGGCACCGAGAGCCCCGAAGGATGCCTGGCTGAAATGCGGCACGGGGCTGCAGGAAGGGAAGCGGGCAGAGGGCAGGGCCCAGGCGATGCTTTCTGCCAGAGCAAGCCAGGGCCTCCCAGAATGGGTGCCAAGAAGTGCCCAGGATGTCCCTTTTCCAAAACAGTGACCTCCGCTGAAAGTGGGGCGATGTGCCCTTCTGGCCTGGGTCTTTACCCTACTGTAGTGGTGGTTGTGGTTGTATTTCTTGACTTCCACCCCAAAGACCGCAGATCAGGAAGAAGCAGGCAATAAAATCCCCTCCCAAGCAACGCTCAGGACTGAAGAGAGCAGCTGTCCGGAGCTCAAAGCTCAGCAATTACAGCATCTGAGCTGACTTCCTCCACCACCACCTCCCACCCACTTAGGGGGTCTCCCTTTCCAGAGACCACCCCTGCTCGTCTCTCCCGGGAGGGGCTGAGGCTTATTTTCCCTTCTCCCAGCAAAGCCTCCGGAAAGTGAGCCCTTCTCGGCTTGGTGAGGCTTGGTGAGGGAGTTCAACCTTCGCCTGTCCCCTTAATGAGGGAAACGGAGCATTAATGCTCCCAAGGTGGTACCGATCAAAAGTGACAGGCGGGCCTCAGGGGGTGGAAGGGGATCTTCGTGACAGCAAGGCGCACACTCACACACACTCTCCTTGTGCCGTGGGCTTTGCAGCTCGACCCACCTCTGCAGGTGAGTCATGCCTGGCCATCTGGAAAGAGAGGGGGCTTTAAGCCCCTCTGCTTCACCTTCAGAGACTCTTTGGATTATAACCCCCAATTGCTACTTGTCTCCTTGGAAGTCCCACTTGGAAAGAGGCCTCCAGAGGGATCCAGACATTGAGGCCTGAAGGGATATTTGCTCAACCAGCGGTGCCTCTGGTTGCCCAGCTTCAACCGTTCCTTCCGTTCTGGTTTCTTTGTGAACTCAGGGAAATATAAACCTTTCTTGTCGTTCTGAGTCAACAAAACAAGGTGAGTTGGGAAGGTAGGCAAAATGTCTTAGAAGAATCAGAACGTGGCTCCTTCTGCCTTAATGCGGAGTGATTTGCAGTGATTTTCCGCAGTTTGGGCTGTGTGTTTCCCACCCATCAATAAGTGAGCTATGGGTCAGCACGATGGACAGAGACCATCTTGCAAGGTGACCGGTCCACCTCATTCAACCCTGTCTCTACTGGAGAGAAGGGAACATCAAACCAAGCCAGACACCCTGGAAGTCCAATCAGCACGGCCAATAGTAAAAAATGATACAAATATGGTGACAATACCATTACATCTACTTGATATTCCAGTCAAATGAAGAAGGTTTGTTTCCTTTAAAAGAAATTATCCCAACTTTCTATTTTCTTCACAAACACTATTAAAAGATTAAGACAAATATATATGTATATATATTCTGTTTTATTATACATCACTCAGAGTCTACTGGACAAATTTATATGCATATATTTGTACAATAGACTCTGAGTGATGTATAATAAAACCGAATAATGGAGTTGGAAGGGACCTTAAAGGTCCTCTAGTCCAGCCCTCTGTCCAAGCAGGAGCCCTGATATAATTTCAGACAAATGGTTGCTCAATTTCTTCTTAAAAACCTGAAGCAACCACAACTTCTAGTAGCAATCAGATTTAAACAACCAACAAACACAATACACAGAAATAGTCTGATTTCCCCATGTGGGCCAAAGGCGTGACCAAAAGAAAGCCTTGTTTTCCAAAAATCCGGAAGAGGGGCTCCTTCATAAAACGCAGGGTGCTACTGAGAAGGCCTCACCCGCAACTTGTGGGTCTTAGCAACAACTCTCACCAGGAGCAAAACCAGTTGGGCTGATTTCATAGAAACGTTATCCAGCATTCAGAAAGGCAGATCCAGCTAGATTCCCTTGCAACTTTCCCTGCTCAGGAGATTCCCCACAACCTGCAATGCTGCCCGTCTCTGGGCACGACAAGCGGAGGTGTCTCCGGTGTGCGTTTATTCAACAGCAAAGCCAGGCTTTAGGAGCGCAGAGCATCGGAGGCCTGTCTGATTTTCTTCAACTCTTTTATCAGATTGACCAGCACAGAATAAAATGTTACGGGCTCATTCCCTTCACAGCCTCTAGATAATCTTTTTAATTAAAGTGCCAACCGGCTTTTGTGCGAGGCGATAGATCACCAGTCCCTGGCTAATATTTACATCATGGTAAACAGAAGAGATCTGGCACATTTTGACAAAACAAATATCCGCAAAACCTCCAGCAGGGGCTATCTACACGGTGCCCACAGGGTTGGGGCTGTGGGTGGGTGGTGCTCAGGATCTGAAGGGGGCTGGGGATTAGTCCGAAGCTACAAAGCAGGAAAAGGTTGTGTTACATGAATTTGGGTGTCTTTCCAGTCTATCCAAGCTTAGACAGACTCTTAAAAAAAACAACCCCAGACTGCAGTTTCAATTTCCAAGGTTAGACAGATAGATTGGACATCAAAAATAGCCAGCCATCCTGACCACCACCACAATCTGCATTGGCTTAATCTTTCAGATCTTGGACAGAGGGGGAAGGGGGCTCTTGGGAGCCATCCAGGCATGGCGGAGAAGAGCAAAGACCTACAATATGCCAAGTCTTCCTAAGTCCTTGGCATATCCCAAATCAACACGCTGTCTTCTCCCAATCCTGCCCTGAACCCAGGAGTGAAAGGGGGGGTGCTGTTCAGACCAGGAAACCCACTGAGGGGGCGGGGGGAGATGCTTTATTCCGATTTCCACCCTTGGCAGAATCTGTCAATTGCCCAAGAGCGAATAATTTATTAGTTTAAAAGCAACGAGCAAGCTGCTTTGGTGTTTTGATTAGCCCAATCACTCTTGCAGCAATGGCTGAATTTAACCAGATGCACGATGACTTATTGCCTGTCGGCGGGTGTGTTTGCGCACACGGACACCCCCTCTTATGAGTGGGCTGATGTGCCCTGGCAGTTACCGGGTAGATCAAATCAGCTCTGGGGGGGGGGGGAAGAGGCTGCTCTCACTTCAGCAAAGATGCTTTCAGCCCTTAGTCACGCTCGAGAGGCTTCCCAAACTCCTGCATTATGATGGGAGGGGAGAAGCGACAGATGAGTTGAAGAAGAAGGCTGGAAGGAAGACCAAAATTGCTCCCATCCAGAGAGGACAAACCCTGAAGTCTGCTGCTGTCCTTAATTTATTCTGCAGCCTCCCAGGGAATCGAAGCACCGGCCGGCTGTGGCGAAGGAGGAGCATCCGGTTTAAGGCAGCTTCGGAAGGCTTCGGAGGATCTGCTGCTGATAAAGTATCCCTTTTAATATGACAGATGGGAAAAGTTATCAGATGCATCCAAGGTTTTAAAAAACGTATAGATTATTTTTGCAAAATGGAAAATAAAGCCTTAAAACTAAAACATAGCCCAAGGCATAAACAAAGGGGAAATATTATTTGTGAATATATGCCCACGATCTTGAAGAGACCGACAACCACTCTAAAAATCCATATCTTTAGGTGGGACGTGACACGGATTTCATGGCAAAGCATTTTGCTCATATGGGCAACTATTGCAGCTTCATCTGGATGCGTCTCTCTGGGTTTAGGCAGGTTCTCCAAACAGGATCAAGCAAAGGTCTCCTGTCTCAGAGGCAGGGCCCAGCTCCACCAGAGTCTTCATCAGCACGAAATCAAACGAACAATGGATTTCTCCCTCCACACACTGATGTGAGTGTGCCAGACCCTCTTCTGTGGCGTCCTTGGTGGTCTCTGAGCTTAGTTATTTGCTTGCAGTTCTTTGATTATTTAATTTGGTAACAACATCAGTGTGATATAATTATGGGCAAGCTACTTTGGAGCAAACCCCAGACTCACTAATACGGATAATGCTACTAGGTGGGTCATGAAACATCTGCAAGCAAGCAAGCAACCAAGTTCAGAGAGCAGCAAGGACCACATAGTTGTTGTCGTCCTCCTCGTCCTCCTGCTGCTCCTGCTGCTCCTCCTCCTCCTCTCCACAAACCCCGTTCCCTTCCAGCACTGATGATGTTACCCAGTTGGGTCGTGAAACGTCTGCAAGCGTGCAGCCAAGCTCAGAGAGCACCAAGGATCCCTCATTTCAATCCTGAGCTACAAAGTTTCTCTTCTTTTTGATCTTCTTCTGTCCCTTCCGATTCTTTCTCCCTGCTCTATGAATCAAGAGTTTGCTCAGGGCACGGAGCATGGACATGTGGGAGATGCCACGGTGACATCGCACGCCTCATTATGGAAATTGTGTCCTTTGCACAATTTCATCACAATCTGGATGGCATCACTTCCCCGCTGGGCCCTCGGCAGATGCTAAGGCTGGGTGTTTCCAAGCCACGCAGCTGAATGTTCGTCGGACAACAGCTGGCTCTCTGCTTCCTTCCCCATTTGTACAGATGGGATCATTTATTGGGGAAAACATTATTTTTACAGCCAACCATCAAATCTGAATGAGGTTGTTGTTCACTAAAGAGACGTTGCACTGGTTTTTTTCCCCTACACCTTTAACTCGCAGGGAACCAGAAGAGGCTGTTCTTCGGTTCTGCAGCGTTTTGCAATAATGAACGTTGAGGCTAAAATAAGGGCAGACACAACCTCTCGTGTTGCCCCAATTTATGTGCCTTTGGCAGGAAAGCAACTGCAGGATCCATCCATTTGTGGCTTGCGAAAGATTTTCTCTTTATCTTCTCCACAGAATCTCCAAGATGGTTACAGTTATTGCTTTCCAAGAGGCCAATTCAGAAAACACGGAGAACTTGGAATTTCCCACGGGAAGCTAACTAGCTCCATCTGGCACAATTGCCTCATCACATTCATTCATGTGTAAAGATAAAAGTTGCTTTTTGCACACTGACTTTTCTTCTTGAATATTAATTTTATGCCCTTCTCTTCCTGCAGCAAGAGATCTTCTTCCTTCAAAACCGAGAAGGACCCCACAGTTGGCATTTGGAAGAAGGCTGCAACCTTGAGAAGCCTTCTTATCAAATCTCCTCTGGTCCCTGCTCTTTCCCCTTCAGCCTGTCCTCATCGAGCCCCACCTCAAAGAGGTCCTGGGCCCAGAAGGTGCTCCATGGTGTTACCTAGTTGGATCATGAAGCATCTGCAAGCAAGCAACCAAGCTCAGAGAGCACCAAGGACCATATAGTCCTCCCCCTCCCCCTCCCCTCCTCCTCCTCCCATTCTCCTTTCCCTCCATTCTGCAAACCCCACTCCCTTCAAGCACTGGGTTAGGCCACATACTTTTCTCCAGCTTCATATGCATAGGGTCACCAATTGGTAAATATTTCATTGAAATAATGTGTTTCTCAAACATAACAGTGTTACCAACTGTTAGGAAGCACAGAGAGAAAGAGGAAAAAAAAGTACACGATACTCCTGGAGGAATGAAGTGATAGCAGGGCCCCACCTCTCCTCCTCTCCACCTGGTGCAAAGGGAAGAGAGAAAAGAAAACAGGAAAGATATCCAGTTGACCAAGTTATACCGTGGGTATAGGGTTAGGGTTAGGTCACCATGAACTCATAGAGCAAAATGGACATTGCCAACAAACTCGGAGTGCTTGGGTATGGTTAGGAGGGCACTGACTTTTCTGGACTGCCCTATCTATGTTTCCTGGTAAAATACATGGGAAAATCCCATAGGAGGAAAATTCCACCTAGGGGGAATATACTCTTTATAGATCCATAACTGGAGACACCGATGGCTAAATTTCTTGACCCAACTTTGTGTAGCCCTTCACATAATTTCAATTTGGAAGCAGATGGCTCAGAAAGGAGAATTTCAGTCTCTGTGAGGTGAGAAACAAAAGGGAGGGAGAGGAAGAGGGGGAGGGGAGAAGGAGAAATGCTGAGCAGGAGGAGGAGGAGGCTGTTTCCTCTTAGGAGCTCATCTTTCATTACTTTCAGCACTGGCAACACAACCCTCAACCCCTGAGGTCTGGAGCAGAGTGGCCAAGGACAGGGTCCACGGAGGCCCTTTGCTGTCCCTGTTCAGAGGGAAGTTTCCTCCAGGCTAGCAGGTGAATTGGGGTTTCTAGAGGGAAGATCAAAGAATCCCAAAGTCTCTTGGCTGAGGAGGAACCCCCAAGAGAAAGTCCGACATGATTGCTCTGCACAGACAATTTCCCAGATGAGCAGAGGAGAAGAACCACCTGAGAGCTTTAACTCAGCCTCGCTTTGCCAGTCCCACAGGGTTTGTCAGGTACATGCAGGCTGTGTGATGCTGCACCAGCAGAATGATGTTGACAGCCAACCAATTGGGTGCTTTGGCTTTTCCAGCGGTGCCACGATTGAGTACTCAGGTGGAGATGAAAGATCTATAGGATGCTGGGAGCAAGTGGCACGGGTTAATGAGACGCCTGCACAAGACAGAGAATTCACTGAGGAGGAGAAGGAGGAGGGCGAGAAGGGGGAAGCACGCCAGGGAAACCATTATTGTTGAGCAGCGAATGGCCAACCCCCCTCCCCCAAGATCTCCAAAAGACAAAGCCAAGTTGGCTCACTAGTCAATCATTATGGGCTCCTGGGAACAGGGCGCCATTCCTGCAGGCTTGCAAAGCGCCTTGTGATTCTCACTGATTAATAGATGCCCCCCTGCTCAGTTCGGGACAAGCAATGAGGATTGGATGGTGGGATAGGGCAGGGCAGAGTGGGGGAGATGGTGCCTTCCTTCTTTGCAATCTGCTTCCTCTCTTCCCCCCCCCCGGGGGCCTCTGGAGCAGGAGGCCCGCGAGTGACAGGGACAGGAGCACAGCAATCCGCAGGACGCCCACCCGAGTGGCTGGCCAGCCTCACACCCTACACAAATGCCAAAGCAAACAACTGCACAGAGGCCGAGGACACTTTCCCTTTGGGTGTGGGCGATGTGAGTTAAAGTCCAGCCTCCCTGCCTCTGGGCGAGACACCGGCCGGCAGAGTCGGCTGGCAAGTCAGAGCTGAAAAATTAGAGGAAGATCAGTTGGAGATGGCAGCCAGTGATTGCTTTTCATTGGGGTCATTTCGAGCCAGTCCGAACACAAAGGCCCTGGAGTCTGCCAGGAGCGAGGAGGGTGAGGCGAGGGAGGCTGGCAACGCAACCTACATTACTACCAGCCGTTTGAAGTTGATTGCGTGTTAACCTGGCCAATGTGGACGGAGCAGCCCAGAAATACTTCCTAATGAAAGCCGTGATAGAAAATCAATTGTAATTATAGAAGGCCATGGGTATCTTGTTATCTCCTCTGTGTGAGCCCTGTTGATTTGTTGACATTTCAAATTACATCTACATTTCAAAAGGAAAAGAGACTTTGGGGGGGGGGGAGATAACTGAGGCTGTATTTCCCACTTGGTGAGCGAAGCCAAACAAGATGGAGAGCCAAATGACCCCCAGGCTGGCTGCCTCGTTTCCCAGGAGAGGTTTGGGCGTTCTGCAAAGGGACATGAAGAATTAAAATAGTAACCTCATCGATGGAGTCACCCTGCAGTCGATGAAGGGCTGGCCCGGCTCTCTGTCTTCCAAGTAAGAATTTCTTTCCCAATTCTCAAAGTCAGAGAGCAAGGTCAGCATTTGCCTTTGAGTCTCAAAGTGCCATTTCTGCCCCAGAGATTTGATTTGCAGGAGGGTGCCGGCCTCACCCAGAGAAGGCTGTGGTGGAGAAGGAGTGAGAAAGCAGAGGAGGTCTTTTACACTTTCTCAAGGGTGTTGTGTATCTCTACTGTTGTGTATTTACCTGCAGCCTTGACTGTCGAGAGGTGGGGCTGTGCCAGGGAGCTGGTCTAGATTCACATAATACTAAGCCGCCATGTCTATGGAGATTCTCAGTCATCCAGGCCCAGGCTGTCCCAAAGGTGCTTTTTCAAAAGGCAACTAGACTTCCTTGTTTTCCTTGAAGACGTTTTGCTTCTCATCCAAGAAGCTTCTTCAGTTCTAGAGTCCAGAAGAACTGAAGAAGCTTCTTGGATGAGAAGCAAAACATTTTCAAGGAAAATGGAATGCGATCTAGAAACCGTAATTAACCAAACCATGGCTTAGCACAATCGATGAAGCTGGCCTGTCTTTAATGGCCTTTTCTCCCTAACGAATATGCCAAAATGGCAGCCCTGATGCTCAAGTTCTACAAGATAGGCAGATGCTTCCTCCTTGACTGGCACTTTCGTTTCCCCGCCAACTATGGAAGACCGAGGAGGCTGCTGTGCATCTCCTTAACAGGGAATTTATCTCTTACCAGAAATACGTACCGGTGATTTACAGGGCTCCAAAATCCCATTAAAGGCAGCCCTTTTATAGAATCGGCAAGCAGCAGCCCTGGTGCTAGTAAATAACCCAGAGGCGGGAGGAGAAGGACAAGAGTGAGCTCATTCATCTCCCAGCATCTCGGAAACATCCCAAAGTAGCTGAAACAAAAGATGTCAGAAGAGATAAGGTGGTTTTTTTGTCACCTGGTTAATGAATCTGCAAAGGAATAAAATCTGCAGCGGAAAAAGGAGAGAGAAAAGCATAAAAGGGACAATATTTTACAGAGAATAAAGCCTGAAATCCTTGGGAATGAACTTCAGGCACATCAAAGCACACAGAATGTACAGTTTTCATAAGCCCAATGAACGGAAACCAACTCTTCCAGCTTCGTTTTTTTCTCCACATTCAAGTCCATCCCATTCACAGAGGTAGTGATGGTTCAAGTAGGGGGGAAAAACCCATAACCCAGCTGGAAGGAGGAACATTGAAGGGTTAGTCCTGTTATTCCCCTTTCGCGTTCAGGCAACCCCACAGTGTCCCTTTTCCCAACAATTTCTATAAATTCTCCAAAAGCGAAGCACCCTCCCTTCCCCACCTGATCTCCTAATTTATTCCCTTTTTGATGCTGACACTGGGGGAACGTGATTTGCCTGCTGCCAAGGACTCCAACTTATACTAAGAACTGTCAATTATGCCTCATTCTTGTAGGATTTGCTCCTGACAAGCAAAGGGTGAGTAATGTTTTCCCTTCACTACAGCAAAGAAGAAAATAAGACCTCAGAGCTTAGGACTGCAGTCGGAACAGGCAGTCCTTGTTTAGTAACCACAGAGGGAACTGTCAACTCGTCCTTAAGCAAAGTGGCTGCTACGTGGAGCCATAACAGGCTTATGATCTTATTTCAGCTTTCCTTCGCTTTGCAGACCTGCGAGTTAGTAAGAAGGATTAGTTGCAAAGTGACTCCTTTCACCACTGTCATCACTGCAAACAGTCGCTAGATGAGGACTGCCTATGAGGACCCCAACAAAGCTAACACAACCACAACAACCACTACTCTGTGGAAAATGTTACAGTTACTGCTCCTATGAAAACTTGCCAAGTATTTATGTAGGCTGAGCTGTTAGATGGCTCCAGTTCCTAGTTTCTAACACACACACACACACACACACACACACAGGTTGTTATCGTCAACACCTCGAGAAGGCTGGGTTAGAGGCACAGCAGCCCCAGGAAGGGCAGCATCCTATTTATTTTTCTGCAAGATGGCAAGACACCTATTTGGTAATGATTTTGGCGTAGCTCAGCTGTCCTGCTTTAATAAAGTAATGTCCTATTTGATTTCTTCTTAAGGGTCTGACTTTCTGACAACACTCTCCCTTCCTGCCTGGTGGGGGGTCTGTCCGTCGTGTGTGTGTGTGTGTGTGTGTGTGTGTGTGTGTGTGTGTGTGAACAGACAACACAGTGACTCCAGCTGCAGTTAGAAGATGGTTCCTTGATGGATGCAGCCTTTGTGCAATTCATTCCCACCTCATCCTCTAAAAAATGCTGGCGTTCAGTTTATCTTTCTGATTTTAGTAGAAGCTCCCTCCGTTTGAACTGTCTGGAGTGAAGAATTTGGAAACAAACCACCAATGCCGTTGCATACAAAGCCTCTTCTTGACTGTCAAAATGATGCATCTGCCAGCCACCTGCACATCCCTTAAGGCTGGCTCCGTTCTCTGTTCACGCAGGATTCAGGTTCTTGATCTCCGCTGTGCAAAGGGGTGCAGTGAGAGGTGGGCAAGCACAACTCCTGGCAGTGCCCTGCTCACCACACAGGGGACCTGTGCCTCTCCCTTGCCGTGTCGTGAGGCTGACGAGCATCAAAATGCAAGGCAGACGAGAAATCTGCAGAGCAGAGAGAGGAGACTTAGGCTGTGGAAGAACAGACCCCTTCACTGCACTGAGCTAGAGAATAATAGAATAACTGAGTAGGGAGGGACCTTGGAGGTCTCCTAGTCCAGCCCCCTGCTCAAGCAAAAACCTACACCATTCCAGACAAGTGGCTGTCCAGTCTCTTCTTAAAAACTTCCAGTGTTGGAGCACCCACAACTTCTGGAGGCAAGCAGTTCCACTGGTTAATTGTTCTGTCAGGAAAGTCCTCCTTAGTTCTAAGTTGCTTCTCTGCTTGATTAGTTTCCATCCGTTGCTTCTTGTCCTGCCTTCAGGTGCTTTAGAGAACAGGTTGACCCCTTCATCTTTGTGTCCTCCTCATCTGGGAGGGCTTGAGGCCCCCTCAAGGGAAGGGGGTCATCAGGGAGATGGCACAACTTTCTGGATTCGTGCAGTCTAGCCCCTGCCCGGGATGCTGGATGCCACTTTTCAACGTGGTGCACCCTTTTGCCCAACTGAAGGTTACAAACAGACAAGCAGACAGAAGCATTTTAGAAATGTAAAGATTTCTTAGCCTCTTTGATTAAAAAAAGAAGAGTGCAATTTGCAGAAATCCAGATTTTTCAGGCTTCTCTGATCCAGATAAATTATGAAATGGGAACAGATCACAGGCTTGATGGAGATGAGGAATTATTTTTCAAGGGGCTGTTGTGGGAATTCAGGTATGTGTGTGCGTGTGTCTTTTCTAGGTCACACTCCTCGCAATAAACATTTTTGCCTATGGAGGGCATTATTGACTTCTTTTTCAACTAATCTCCCAGTGAAAGAAGGCTAGAGAAATGTGTGCTGCATTTAAAAATTTTGTCCTAACACCCACCGGGAGCCAAGATCCCCCCCCCTTCCCTCCGCATCCTTCATCGTGTCTGCAGAGAAGCCTGTTTCTTACATCAGCTGCCAACATTTTAATCATCGTCAGCACATTGTGTCACGTACCCCCCCCCCAGATTCTGATTCAAGGAATTAGACCCCTCCTTGGAGAACTTCCAAGCAGCTTTTCAGGAGAAGGAAGAATTGGGCAGCTTCTCTTGAACCTCTGATCAGAATCTACAAACAATCACGGAGCAAAGTGGCCACGTTTGAAACACGCCAAGGAAAAGCGAAGGAGGCTTTATTTTTCCTCTGATCTTTGAAAACAGCTTGGTTTTCTCCAATTGCCTTTTTACTTGAACGATGTTATCAGAGATGGGGAAAACGAACATAATGGATGGGTAGGGATATTATACACAGTTTTCTTTTTTTCTCTCTTTTTCTGTACTGATAAAAAATTTGCACTGTTTCTGCCAGTGACCATTAGAAACAGCCGATGGTGCGCCACCAAAAATTTTAAGAGAACTCTGCAAGGACCCTGAAACTGCAAAACAGAGAGTTTTACACAGGGGACAGTTTAAAAATAGCCGTCTCAGCATCACTCACAATGCTGAAAATATGAGGGCATGAGGTGTTTTTGTAGTTAATGTCCTTTTAGACTTTTTACCTCTGGCTTCGGTTGAAAATTACAGCTGTTGTTTATTTTCTACACCAACCTCTCCTTTCCATCAGGTCTGCACCGTAGTGGATTCCACAGAATTGCGATTTTCTGGAACCTGAATTACTGGCCAGAGCTTAATACAAGTGGTGGGGTGGACCAGCCAAAGGAGCCAAACCTGGCAGGATTGGTCCTTTTCTGGAAGGACGGTTCCTTCCTGAGCGGTTCCCATTCAAGACTGGTGTCCTTGCCAGGATGCCTAAAGACTAGAGAAGACTGGGACTCCAATGGATAATAATACCACTCTATAATGCCTTGGCAAGAGCACACCTGGAATACTGCACCCAGTTTTGGTCACTAAAATATAAAAGAGATGTTGGAACTCTAGAAACAGTGCAGAGAAGAGCAACAAAGATGATTAGGGACTGGAAGCTAAAATATATGAAAAATGGTTGCAAGAATTGGATATGTCTAGTTTAACAGAAATAAAACCAGGGTGACACGATAGCAGTCTTCCAATATTTGAAGGCCTGCCACAAAGAAGAGGGGGTCAAATTATTCTCCAAAACTCCTGAGGGCAGGACAAGAAGCAACGGATGGAAACTAATCAAGGAGAGAAGCAACCTGGAACTAAGGAGAAACTTCCTGACAGTGAGAACTATCAGTGGAACAAGCTGCCTCCAGAAGTTGTGGATGCTCCAACACTGGAAGTTTTTAAGAAGAGATTGGACGATTTGTGTGAAATGGTGTAGGATTTCCTGCTTGAGCAGGGGGTTGGACTAGAAGACCTCCAAGGTCCCTTCCAACTCTGCTATTCTGTAATGGTATCCCCAGGGAGATGGACAAAGCCCCCTCTCTCCTAACTGTCAGGAGGAGCAACCTAGTAGAGACCCCTCGTCAAACCATCCTCAGCTGCCAGTGGTGGGAAGTTTTCCTCGAGGGGAAAATGCAAAATTGGACCCACAGTGGCACTGAGGGGTAACTCTTCAAAAGCTGGCATCTTCATTACAGATAGAATAGTGGACAATATTGCGCATTTGGTTTAGGAAAGTGCCTGGAGCTGGAATCGCAGATCACAGGCGGAAGTCTTGTCTTCTCATTTCATCTGTGAACTGGCTTTATTTATTTATCTGTCAAAGCAGCCCTCTCCCCCCCACGCCTCTGCGGGGTTGGTTACTGCTTCACCCTAAAGGGTCAAGGTTCTTCTGATGCTCTTCTGTAGAAGCTCAGGTGGAGCCCAGCGGGAGGACGCCTTGCGATGTCACCTGAGCTTCTTTCCTGCAAATTGTGCCGCCTTGAACCCAGGCTCCCTGCAGCCCTTTGAACAGGACCAGCTCCTACCATCTGCACGGAGCTGGCCTCCACCCAGCCCGCCTTTGAGGGGAAAATCTCAGCTGTATTCTTCCTGAGATTAAACGAAGAATAATTAAAGTTAATAAACTTGGGGGAAACAACACGGAGTCTGTGGAAGAGGAGGGGAAAAAACTTCATTAAAGTGCTCTGAATCTCCACCCCCTTCTTTGCATTCCTCTCTGAGAATGCCAATTAAACACAATAAATCCGGAAATGCACTGGCTGCAGAATCGCTATTATTACTGTGGGGACTTTCGGCTTCTCTCTGACAGTAAAAAGTTGATTCAGGACTTTTGAAGGAAAGTGTTCCTAAGTGGGAGAAGCCCACAGGTTATCTAAGAGAGAGGATTAGAGCCAGGCTGGTGGCCGCTGGGATGTTGGAAGAAAAGGTGATTTAGTGCTTCTCAGCCAAACCATAATTATCTTTAGGTAATATTTTGCACTGGCTATTTCCTGGGTTTTTGTTTGCTTTCCTGATTTTTAATCTTTTAGAGTTAATCGCTAAATGGTTATTTTTAGAACTTCAGGCACAGGGTGACAACATTACTGTTCCTTTTCATTTTATTATGTTTTTTAACGAATGGGTAATGAAGCATCTGCAAGAAAACAACCAAGCTCAGAGAGCACCAAGGACCCCCCCCCAAAACTAATATTTTGAGTAGGCTTCAAAATCCAGCTAATTCAGCATTCTGGGCCTCATAAGGGCCAACCACCTGCCTCTTGGAAGCTTATTTTCTTTCATTCTATCTTTATCTGTCTATCAAATGTATATAATCACCCATCTCATGAGAAGCGACTCTGGGTGTCGTGCAAGAGTCGATAGAAAACACAAACCTTAATGGGAAAAGCTGCCCAACCCAACAGGCCTGGTGAAAGCCATCACGTTTCAAATTACTTTGTGGCTTCTCAAATGGATTTGGGATATTTCTGGTGGTCTTCTAATTTGGCCAGGAATAGACGTCCTTTAAGATTTCTCTGCCATCAAAAAGAAAAAAGATGGGTGGGCAAAATATCTCCAGGCAGGGAGAAACACTCACTATGACCTGGAAGCATCAGTCTTAACAGGAATCATATTTTCTCCAAGGCTGGGTGCAGAGATAAGGTTGCAACTACTTTTTTTTTTGAAGGCTTTAGATTAAATAAAATAGACAGTAGCAAATCTCGCCCATCATTCAAGGTTAGATAGCACCTTCTCCATAGAGATAAATACGCCTTTGTCTGCATGGGTTTATAGGGCCTGGTGCACATTCCTGGTCGGCTATGGAATGGGCAGAAGCATCAGACCAGCATCCTGAAGGGAGCCCTTAAAGGAAAAAGCTTCTTTCATCTCTCAAGGACAGAAACTCCAAACACAGCTGTGTGGATCTGCTTTGTGAAGATCCACCATTCTTTCAGGTCCCAACCAGCCTCTGGCAGAGCTGGGACCCTGGGAGTGAAGATCATGCTGGGCACAGGGCATCTCTACTTTGGAGGTGTGGTGCAATAGATGGAGCTTTGCATTCTGTGCAAGAAGGAGAACGTTTCTCTCTCACACCAGTAGCTGCACAGAGCAAAATGAGAGGTGTATTCCAGGTGTGCCATACTTGGAGAGAGAAGCAAAGAGTGAACGCTTGGAGGAAGCTGTTCTAGACAGATTGAAAAGGGACATCAACCTCAAATCTGGAATTTTGGGTAAAATTATTCTGGACCAAATCTGGAACCTTTGGGTTTTTTAAGACCATTTTCCACGCAATGTTCAATGGAGCTGTGCAAATGGCTTGTGAGAGTAATGAGGGGGAGACTCAGTAGGTTGACTGCATACATTGATAGAGAGCCAGCAGGTCTAGTTTGGGCATGTGTAGAAAGCTCATTCTCTGTAAAACCTCCTCCTGCCACTAGAGGCTCCCAAGAGCTGCAGATATTTCCCTTGAGCTCTCCACAGTGCCCTCTCCTGGTAAGAAGCCAGGTGGTTGCTGAAGCTTTTGTTTCACTTCCCCCACAGTTCGGAGAGGGGCAGGGCTAGGGCCTTTTTGCACTCCTAGATTGACCAGCGCGGCCTGTGCATCTGAGCCATGAAATTAACTGCCCCTGCCAATAAGCCAACCGTGCCCAGAGGTCTCGCTTCTTGAAAAAGGAAGGAAAACAGCATCCCGCCTAAGCCTGCATGCTGCAATGCTACTGATCCTATGCTGTGGACTGCAATGCAGCTCTGATTTGCATACACAGTATATCTGAATGCTGATCAGATTATGTTGGGGATCACTCTGAAGGAGCAGACCCAAGCAGAACAGCTTCCCCCTTCCTCTCCATGCCTGCCCAGAAAAAACACACACCCTCCTTTGCCTTCCTTGCGCTTTTATTAATTTTGAAGTTATTGCAGAAACAGGCAACGGCTTTGGCGCTGCTGCAGATAGAATGAGTAGCAGGGGAGAAAAAGTGCGCTGGGATCGAATGATCTTTGGCTTGACTTTGGGCTGTAATCCATATGCTCTGAGTTTAAACACCCTCATCTGTATTGTTTAATCGGGCATCTTTTCGCAGAAGATGCCAAGGGCACTCTCCAGACACCCCTGTGTGCATCACAGCCTTCCGTGCCAGGGTGGGTCCCCTGCAGTGGCTCCAGAGGCTGGCAATTGATCCCATGGGGGGGGCACAGGAGTGTCAGTGGGGGGGATTCCCAAATAAATGTGTAAAAGGGGGGGGGAGCCACACCCTATGCATGCATGGATTCTCAGATCTGCTGGTGGTTTGGTGGAAAACGATTCCTTGCTGCTGGAAGGACCAAATAACAAGACCAGTTTCCACACAGGGGACACTGAGGCTCCAGAACAGGGTTGGTGGGAGTTTCTAAAGAAAGGGGAGAAAAAACGGGTATTCCAATGGTTGAAAAGTGTATCTTAAGTTGCTTCTGCTTTTTCCTAACTATTGGTTTAGGGTTTGCAGTAAAATAACTAAATTGTTTTAAATGTATATTCCAGATTCACTAGAGTCAGAATTAAATTGTTTTTGGAAGAATCTCTCTCTCACACTATCTCTCTCTCTCTCTCTCTCTCTCTCTCTCTCTCTCACTTTTTTTTTACTGACATAAATAGGCATTTGTGTTCCTCAATCTGAGGGATTTTTGATGAAAACTACAGTTCTTTTCATTGCTGCCGATAACTCTGAAAGATGTTATTAGCATCTGTGGGATGTTAAGGCCTGCTGCGGTAAAGCGCAAAGTGCAACAAATCAATTCTTCAGTGGATTAGTAAAAAGGCTGTGCAGTCAGAAGAGGCAGGTCCCTGTAAGAAAAGAGAGCTGGGCTGTCCTCTCTCCCTGTGGGTGGGGTCTGCAAGATAACGGTAGTGGTAGTATTAATCTTGGGGTATAGGTTGCAGTCACTTCCCAAGCCTATGGACTATGGCAAAAAAAGGAGGGACCTCACACATTGTGAGGCTTCCCCTTTTGGTAGCTATGATAAATGCTGCACCGAAGTCAGGTGGCCTCTTCTGGTCCAAAGGATATAGTTCATCCTAGGGACTAACAGCTTAGAGTTATAAATCTTTTCCGTGTGAAGGTAGAAGTTTGTGAACCACCTCTTGGTCCTTCTCTGCTCGTTCCAAGGTAGAATACGAGGGCCATCCTGTATGCTTAAACTTGATGGGGGACTTAAGGATCTAGGAGGCTGCCTGTTGATGTCCCAGCTCTGCTTAGATGGACAGAAAGCAGATACACCCCGAGGTTTTGAAGAGAGGACGTCCAGAGGTACCATCTTCCAAATTCTAGAAGAGATAGCATCAGATTAAAATATTTATAGGAAATGTTGCTGGTGGTTACAGGTGAATGGTTCCACAATTGCAGTAACCTGTTAAGGTGGGCTCCTGGAATGTTCTTGCCACTAGAGATGGCAATCCTCAAGAATCAACCCTCTTCTGAAATGATGTCCATCTGAGTAGACTTCTTGAGGGATGCCCCATCTTCATATTCTTCTGCTATTAGAAAATGACCTTCCTTGGATATTTTGAGTCTCTGTCTCTCTGTGTGTGTCTCTCTGTCTCTCTCTCTCTCTCTCTCATTTCTGTGCTATTGATTTTAATGTATTTTTGAAAATAGCTGTTGGATTTTATTGGGTTTTATGATTTCCTACTTTTAAAAGCATTGTGTAAGCTGTCCCGAGAAAGTTTATCAAGGATAATACCTCACAACCAATGGGGGCAAAGCTCTCAGTCCAAGTAGGGGAAGTGGAGGGGGGGGGAAATGGCTTATTAGACTTAAACTCGCTCCCACCCACTCTGCATTCTGCTGTTTAGGATACAACATCCAGAGCACACTTCTGCTATTAAAATTAATTGAAGTCACACGGTAGAGTGCCGGCAGTTTGTTAAAATAAGCCGAATCAAATTAAGCCCTTCAAGAATGGATTCTTCTTTCTTTAGATGTCTTCACTGGGAGATTCCTGGCTACAAGCCAGGATAAGGCCCGAGCATTTTGCTCCAACATCATGCAACAGCAGGAAAACTAATGTAATTACTTGTAGTTTCGTGTCCACCCCTGAAAGAGGAAAGGCTTCCTGCAAATCTGACTGACAAATTGACAAGTTTGAAACTAACCTCTGAAATGCCACCGAGATTCGAAGGAGATGTTTGGTGTCTCTCCACATTCAGTCACGACCTGGAGGAGAAAGGTGGGCTCTGAATGTCCGAGCTTGTGGGTTGGTTTCCAAGTGTTTTGTTAGCAGGCTAGGAAGCATCTTCAGCAGAATTTACGGAATGTCCATCTTTGTGTTCTCTTGCTTATAAGGGTTTTGTGCAGTCAGTAGGTCTTGTGATGGGGGGCAGGGTCACATCAGGTGAGGGTCATTGGGAGGCGAAGTGCTGGTGCGGGGGGGGTTGTGTGTTGGTTGAGGGTCGGTGCCATCACTGGTTGGCTGTGTGGTTGATTTGAATTCTGAGGGTTTCGTGGGCTGGTTGAAGGTCGATGTGTCTGTTGATGGGATGGCTTGTGGAGTGCCCGGCTTCGATGAACTCATGAGCGTGGTGGGTGTCTGAATGTCTTAGTTCTATCACCCTTTTCCCAGAAGCATGTACCCTCCTTCGATTCACGCATGCAACAGCTCCATTTACTTAGGAGGAGAGAGGAAACAAACCCACTCGGGGCCTTTTTCAGTATTGGTGCGCCTGTCACCACTAAAAGGAAATCCAGCTCTTGAAAAAGTACTGTAGGATTTCTCCTTCTGGAAAAGTTGTTCATCCAGTTCCTCTTGCCTCCCTCCTCACCCCAAATCTGGAGAATTTTTTAAAAGGTTGAGGATGCCCAGTTCTAATTTTAATATTGCCTCAAGCCCAAGTTTCCACAACCCAGATCTCCATTTGCATCTGAGAAAGGAGCTCGACTATCCACGTGGATGCAAGCGACATCCTTCCTGTGCAGACGCCGCCTTGGTTTACCTCCTTTTGCTATCACTTTTCCTCTGCTGAGCAAACTTTCAAAGGTTGTTCCAGTTCATTATATTAACATTAGGAGCCTCTTTTTTTCCCAAGCTGCTCTGACTGCTTTTTAAGTAGCAAAGTGTGAAACAAATGTTTTAAATGAATAAATAATTGTGCTTTATTTAAATTTTGTATACACACGTTATAAGCCACTTTAGGAGAACTCTGTTCACAAAAAGAAAAAGCTTAAACATGTAACTAAGTAAAATGCAGATGTCTGCCTTCTCCATCTCTTTTTCTCTCTGAGTAGAAGAACATCTGGGTGATGTGTGTGTGTGTGTGTGTGTGTGTGTGTGTGTGTAAAATTAACAAATAGCAGGAAGAGAAAATTATTCATCAGCTAGCATTTTTGAAATTAGACCTGTAATCTAATCAGCTGTTTTGGAGTTTAGACAACTAGACACTTTAAGTGAGAGCACCTGCGTGACTGCCAGACTCTAAAGGTGCCAGTGACCTGGCGGAATAGTCTCTCTAAGGGACTTCCACCCAAAGCACAGAAGCAACCACGTGGAGTTCCATCAAGGTTTTATTCAGCTGTTCATGACAAAGGAGCCCTTTCATGCAGGCCAGAGTTGAGTGTCTAGGAGATGTCCTCACTTGTGTCATCCTGACCAATGGAATCCTTTCACCCTTGCTTGTCTTCTTCAGGGACACAGTCATGGTCACCGTCGGCCCCATTCCCCATCACCTCAATTCCTAGCTCATGAGGCACTTCTTCTGGAAAACCATTGAGTTGTTTCCATATGGAATACTTGGCATCCCAGAGAGCTTCCACCATGTCCCACATTCTGCCTTTTTCTTCTTGGAGAGCCTGGTCGTTGTCCCGGAGAGCTATGTATTCATTCCAAAGGCTCATTTTGTCCCTGGAGATGGCCATATCTTCTTCCCAAAAGGTCTTGTCTTTCTTCCAAAAGGCTTTGCATTCCTTCCAGAAGGCCTTGTTCTTCTCTTCCACGGTTTCCATCTTCTCCTGCAGGGCTTTGTTCTTCTCACGCATGCTCTTGTTTGCTTCCTGGACCTCCTTGTTCTTCAGCTGAAGAGCCTTGATGACATTGCGGAAGGATTCGTTTCTTTCTTCCAAGGAGGAAATCTCCTCCTCTGCCCCTTTAATCTTCTCCTGGAAAGCTTCTATCTTCTCTTGAAAGACTCTCACCTTCTCCCGGACATCTAATTTTTGGGTATGAAACAGCTTGACCTCTTCCATGAAAACCCAGTTGTCTTCTAAGAAGTCCTTGATCTGATCCAAGAAAGTCTTGTTCTTGTGCTTGAAAACATTGATCTCTCCCCACAAAGCTTTGATTTTGTTGTCTTCTTGGAAGTCCCTGATCTCCCCTCTCAGCTCCCTGCACCTTTCCCAGAGTTCCTTGACTTCTTCTTGCAAGCCTTTTTTCTCCTCCTTCAGGTCACGTTGGACTACCTCCTTCTGCAAGGCTGGGAAGGGGGTTATATGGTGCCAGCTCTCCTGTTGGCCAGACGTTGGGGAAGGGGTGGTGGGGCTGCTGTCACAAGAATCTGAGTGACTCAGAGACAATTCCAGCTTCTTCTTCCTGTTAGCCATTTGCCCAAAGCTAGAAGCAGGGAAAGAGAAGGAGTCAAAGAGATATTTCAGGGTTGCTGTCACTAGATGGGGCATTTGTGAAATTTGGAGAACTTTAGAGAAATCATTCACCCAAATTCTGTAGGACTGCAAGCAAGGTGAAGAAAGGATGTTTTGTAGCTCTATTTAGAATATCGTAACAGAAAACAAGGATCACCTGTCATGTTCTTCACCCCCTGTTTTATTAGGGGCTCCAACCCTAATGAAAGTTGACTCAACTTTGGTTGCCATCTCGGAGATGAGCCAAAAGATCTTCCCCTTGATGACCTTAGTTTTGCTCACATTCACAATTGGGACCCTAACCCTAATTCTTTCCCCCAACACTTTTGTACACAGTTTGCTTGCATAATTAAACCTGACTCCTATATATGCTTACATAGCTTACATTTATATCACGTGAAAGCTGTCTAACTCTCAGTGTCTTGAGATGGCTTACAATTAAAAGACCAAAAAAATATGTAACTATGAAATTATAAGCAATCCAAAGCAAACATATAAAGCCAAATTCCCCATTAAAGGGGGCTCAGCCATTATTTCCCTGCCCCAAAGTCTGGGAGGACAGTCAGGCTCCTATGTTCTAGTCATGCTACAACATGCTAGAGGAGTTGATAGACAAATACTGTATCCCCAAACCTTGAGTGGGAAGGGATCTTAGCAATCCACAGCACAGAAAAAGTAGAATCGCGTTGTCTTCGTACAGACGCCTGCCGTGAAGGGTCTTCAGAAATATGATGATGAAGACAATCCTTTGATCTGAAAGCCCAGGATTTATCTTGACCTTTGGGAAGTGAAAAATGTGTTCCCCTCTGCTGCTAGGAATTCTTCCCGAAGAGGCCAAACAGTCATTTGTACAGAAGCTACAACTTGGGAAAGGTTGGGAACAGGAGACTCTTAATGGCTTGGGAGGGGGCAAATCTATATTTTGTCTTCAAGATCTGAAGCTGGGTGGGGGAGTGGTGAGCTTGTGTCCTGCCTGGGTCTCCTAAAGAGTCATTTGGTTGGCCCCTGGGAGAAATCAGTTTCTGGATCAGATAAAAGCTCTTCTTTCAGATTTTAAAAGATACGTCAAGAGGCCTTGAATCCATCCCAACACAAGCAAACAGGAACGGCCACTGACCTGCAACACTTCCTCCTGTTCTGTTGATGTTCCCTTTGTTAACAGCTCTGCTGCTATGGCAGCCAGGGAATATTTAGCAGACAGACCTAGAACATCTGAAGAGCTCTGGATTCCGACACGAGAACTGTCAGGCAGTCAGGGATATCGGCTGCAAATTTCCCCTGAGCTTCAACAAGCAAGTTTTCAACAAGCTCATTAATCAAGAGAGGAGACATTTTTGGATACTCAGAGGGGAAAAGGAACATCATGATTATTAGGAAGTAATCCTAACAGATACTTAAATGAATAACAAGAGAGAGAAGTGGAGGGAAATAATAGGCGTGTATTACAAGCACCCGTCTCTCCATGAGATCCTTAAGTCAAAGTCAACTCAAACAACACAGTTGGGGCTAATGGTTGGGTTTCCATTTTCATCTTGAGATTGTTCTACAAAAAAAGAGAGAATCTAATAGGTTCCTGAGAACTTTTCCCAGTGATCCAACTCTTCTTTCCAAAGAGTCACTGCTTCTCTCCATCCGTCTAGGTCCTCTTTCCAAAGATCCTGCTCTTCCTGAAAGATCTTCTGGATGGTCCCAAAGAAGCCCATGATCTTCATCCAAAGCTCCACGTTTTGCTCCCAGATGGCTGTGTTTCTCTCATTGGCGTGCTTGGAAGCCTCCCGGTGCTTCTGCCGGAAGACCACCAGCTTCTCTTTGCTCTTTTTATTTTGCTCCTTCAGAGTCTTAATGGCATCTTGCAAAGCAACTTCCCTTTCCGTGAAGTCCTGATGCTCCTGGTTCATCCTGTCTCCCAGCCCCCCATTGGTCGGTCCCAAAATTATAGCAGAAAATTCAGATGCTTCATCAGCACTAGCATTGGATGGGAGAGAAAGAAATGGGTGAAACTATTGCACTTGTAGGAATATCCTTCCCTCTGGGCCCACAAAAGCACACTTCACCCACCCGAAAGAGGAGCAGCCCAGAAAAGGGATTGTGACATCAAAGGGCCTATGCAGATCAGCTCTGCTGGGGAGGCTTCTTCATCCCCTGTGCCCCTCCCCCAACACTGTTCATTCCTTAACCCAGAAGGGAAGGAGGGAGGGAGGGAGGGAGGGAGGGAGGAAGAAAGGAAGGAAGGAAGGAAGGAAGGAAGGAAGGAAGGAAGGAAGGAAGGAAGGAAGGAAGGAAGGAAGGAAGGAAGGAAGGAGGGAGGGAGGGAGGGAGGGAGGGAAGGAAGGAAGGAAGGAAGGAAGGAAGGAAGGAAGGAAGGAAGGAAGGAAGGAAGGAAGGAAGGAAGGAGAATTATCCAAGGCAAGTACACAACTGCTGTCCCTTCTCTTAAGGGGAAAGTCCCTCACTCTCTGCCACTCCTTGGGTGTGGATATGTGGTATATTACATCTGAGCCAGACACTTGCCTGCCTGCACTGCGGTGGCATTCACCACTGGCGGGTATTTACAGCTGCTAAATATTTCACTCGGGATGCTCCTTTGATCTGTCTCCTCCTTGCTTTACCCTAGAAAGCTGTCAAAGACTTGTTAGCCCAGGAAAGTGACAGCTGTTGACAGGTGTCACATTTAGTCGGTCTCTAGCCAGCTGTTCCCAGCAGGTTAACCTCATCTTTCTTTTGCTCCAGGAGAAACAGAATTAGGGCAGCACAAAGCCAAAATGACACCCTCCTGGCTGGATCTGCGCCGTTGCCCTAGCCCACCTCTCTCTCCACTATGAGCGAGATCGCTGATGGTCCTTCTTCAAATGAACATGGCTATTTTGCTGCAGTCCTGGATCCACCTGAAATCCCTTTTTCTCACTGGAAGCCTCGTTGCTTTCTCTGCCCTGTTCCATCAGCTCAAGTTGCTTTTCCTCCTCTCTTTTTGCCTACTTAAAATAATAATAATAATATTAATAATGTGAAATCCTGCTCAGGAAAGGAACTTTGCGTGGCTTTCTTTGTATTCTTGCTGCTTGGTCTTTGCAAGAGTTTATGAGATGCGACAAAAGGCATTTGCGGTGGTGCAGAGCACTAAATTAAAATCCAGTTGTAAGCAATTTGCTTGCAAATAAGGATGTGGCCTTCCTGGCCTGCATCCAATGTTATTAAGGAAAAGGGTGTGTGGTTTTCTTATGAAGTGAACATCTCGCCATGCAGCCAGTCTTTTTTTTTGTTTAATTGTCCATTGTTGCAGGGACAATGAGGTGGCAATGCCTGGAAAACAGGGAGGACAGTCCAAGGGATCTTTGGATGAGTTCCCAGATGCATTCAGCTGGGTCGGTGGTCGCAGATAGACAATGAAACGTGATTGCTGTTGACTTGGTTAGGCTTACCTGGTTTTGCAAGACGAGCTTCTTGGGTTTGTTATGAGCCAAACCAGGAAATGCGATCATTTATTTGCCAGGAATATCTATTATAAACCTTCTCTGCCCTGGATTGTATCCAGTCGTGTCTGAAAGAGCTTCTCTTCTGTCCTCGTCTATAAGCCTCAAAGAGTCCAGGATTGATCAAGGATGGGCAATTTTCTTTGGTGTCCTGAAAATCACCGGGTCGTTCCATCCATCATTTCCTTACAGGGAGAGGATGACTAAGGAGAAACACCAGCCAGTATCAAGAGAAGACCAAGGGAAGGTCCAAAGAATCCATGGCTGCCTCTGCAGTTCCTCCTCCTCCCCCCCTCCGTCTCCTGCTCTCTTGGCTCAATGAAGATTGTGGCCAATTAAAGGAAATTGTTGCTAGAAATCGCACAGCCTGGAGCTTTAGCTTGACAGAGCAAATCAATACAGAGCTTTTAAATTAACAAAACCAAAGAAAGACACCCATGGAGAATGCCTCTTGAAAATTTAACTTGGAATTGGCTCAGTTAGGATTTTGCCATCCAGAAATACTAGGCTTCAAACAAAATAAGCGAAGGTTTGCAAAGTGCTGAGATCGGCTTGGAAGGGATAAACTCTAAGACTGGGTCGACTTGGAGGTCTCCTCCCCAGAGTTAGTGGGGAGAGGTTGTTTTCTGCTGGCAGCCTCAATTCAGAAAGGACTTTCTCAAGGAGACACTCCAGCAGGGTGACTTGTTTCCCAAGGAAAACATAGTTTTATTTTCTGGCCTTTGACTGTATAACAGTAGGTTAATAGGTTATGATCTGGTGTGCAAATATACCAACCTTTGGATGCTGCATTGGCCCTTTTCCGTTGTTTTTATTGTTTAGCTGTGCAGTGACCTTATTCAGATTTTCATTTTTTGTCTTGATGTACGGCAGGCTGTCCTGGAAATGTTGGGTGTAAGGAAAGCAGAACTTCCCCGTAAGAGCCTCTTGAACTCCCAAAGGTCTTCAGGAACTCAAGGCACTGGTGAATCGGACTATAATAGACCGCCAGGTATTATCCAGCTTCGAGGATTTAGAGAAACAGAGATTTTGGAGGCCCCAGGCTGGAGCACGTTTCTCAGGATGAGTCCTAGCCAGCCTCACCCTGCCAAGATAAAAAAGAAACTGCAGAGGAGAGGAATTTCAGCAGACCCATTTCAGAAGAAGAAATGGGAGGAAGAAGGTAAAACTGCCAGGAAGAAAATTGGAAGAAAAAACAACAACATATTTTCTTCATTTCCTTGAATTTTTGTAGGAGTTGCAAAATTCAGTGGCTGAACTCTGCAACCTGCAAATCTGAGAGAATTCCCACTAGGACTGGCATCCTTGCCTGAAATCAGGTTCCCTCCCCCCCCTTTTTTTCCCCCCCTTGCCTTTTTCTCTTGCAAAGGAGGGGAGAACTTGATGGGCATGGGATATGGGCAAGGTGGGGGGAATGGAGAAAGGTACACCATCTTGCTGCATGTGTAAACTGAGCTTGGTGTGTAAATTCGGTCATTGATTGCCTCTATCCAACCATCGGATCAGCATGACTCAACCACCTGATCGGTTTGTTACAAGAGTTTGGGAGGGGAGGAGACCCCACTGACATTTCCAGTAGATCTTTGGGCAAGAAAAATCTCTTGCAAGAAGATTTAACTGCATTGCCACCGGCCTTCTCCACCCTTGATTTTTAAATGCACATCATCTTCTACGGCATAAAATGGACAGCTGGATAAATGGAAAAATAAGGTGCGAGAGAGCCTGATTTGTGTGTTTTCTGTGTTGCTGAAGCAAGCAAGTTGGGAGTCGTCCAGCAACTCACAAAACTGGTTTAATGCTTTTCTACCTCTCTCCTTGCACTTGGATCCTGCCCCGCCACCTTTTCCCTTATTGTCTGGTGTTCCTGGTGACATGATTTATTTCGCAGCCATCTATTGAAGAGAATAATAGGTTTCCAAAGAAAACAGAGATTTGATTTCCCTTTGGGGAAAACAGCAGTTTTGTCATCTCTCTCTCTCTCTCTCTCTCAACAGTTTAATGCCACCGGTCTGTGAAGCCCTGAATCTTTGGGGCACAATTGCCTCACAGGCTGCAGAAACAAATCGGGGCAATCCACGTCTGAAAGAGACCCAACTCAGCTGACCACCCTCTGGCTGCACAATTTTGCTTCCTTTCTTTCCATCTGTTCATCTTTAAAGTCCCCTTCTGGGCAGTGAGGAGGGAGGTTGCCATTACAGAGATGCTGGTTGGAAACTCCCGCCGTCCTTGTTTTAATTGTGGTCTATCTTAATCCATTTCTCTTGCCTAAAATTGAACCCACCCAGAAATGACATCTTTGGCTGGCCTCTGTCCTTTTCAGGTTAAACATCTGAGTCAAGAGAACTCCAAGTTCCCTCAAGTATTTTCTGTTTATTGAAAATAAATGGGTTTTAGAAGGATGAAAGATCAGCAGATCTAAACAGATCTGCCATCCCTTTGAGATACCTTTCTGTTGAAACAGTCTGAGAAACTGGGTGCCCTTCCTCTGAAGAATTCATCAATCGGACTTGCCCGTGAGTGTCGTCTCTTAAGAGCCAGGGCATTTTAGCTGGAGTGTAACACTGAAGCCACCAGGAAAGCGCCAGATGGATCGGTTAAGATGGGCAATTCATGAAACTTGTCATTCTGGAAAGTCTGAGGGCAAAGATTGGAGCTTAACAGCAAGTAAGTATTTTAATGTTGTGCCCAGCTAACTTTCCTCCTGTTGCTGTGTGGGAATGGGCAGCTGAAGGAACCATCCAAGTCCCATTGTAGGAATAAAGGGGTGGGAAACCCTGGATGTACCTTTTTAAAAAAAAATGGAAGTCACTTTGGATAGTAAGATCTATAGATTATGAGTGGAGATCACTCAGCCTTCTAGACCCACTCACTTCGTTTCCAAGGCTTCACTTCTGAAGATCCAGTTTGGAATCTGCATTGAGAACTGTCTGCAGACCCCATTTTCATGGTTTGGGAGTCGTGCATCTTTTGAGTTATAAAATATTCTTTTTCAAGTTAGTCATTCAGAACAGGACACTGTTGAAGTGGTGCCTCCCTTGGTTGCTTCCGTTCTTGTCATGTCCCATCACAGATGTTTGTGTGTTTTGTAGATCTGATCCCAGGCTGGACTTGCCACTGTCCTCTTGAGACCATGGAGCTGAGACTTGGCCCAACTAGGAGGACTATTGTCCTGCGTTGCATAATCTGCTTGTCAACATTATGCAAAACCTCCATCAATTTATTTGGCCTCACATAGCAGAACAGGCCATCACCGCCTTGTAATTAGAGAGGAAATTAATTCAAAGTGGACCGTTTGTGGGCCAAGGGTCAGACTCTTCATGTACCTCAACAATGACTAGAGTTATGACTATGAGTTCAATCCAGGGACAGAGCAGGTGACGAGGGATCTGCGATTCCTTCAGCTTATAGGGCTGTAGCTGTATCCCCAATCCTAACCCCATTGAAGGGCTGAACTGGAAGTCTAAGCCGAACCCTCAGAAGGTAGGATCTCCAATCAGCTCCACTGGGAATTTAATCAACCATCTCGAGGTTGATTAATTAGGAAGAGCAGATTTTAGCAAGGTGGAGGGAGTTAAAATTAGGCTCATTTCTTTTCTGCTAGCTTAGTTTTAAGGGGGGGGGAATTTCCTTTTAATTAACGAGCTTCTCTTGTAGTTCCACCAGTGTCACTGCATTTCAATGTAGTTTTGCTAATATGTAGATTCAGTGGCCTGTCAGTGAAATACGGTTCGACTAATTTGCAACTATATGAAACCAAAGAGATTGCTCAGTAAAAATAACACAGAGGCCTAATCAAAGTTTAAGTCAGAGTATAATTGGGCTGGTATCCTTGTATCTAAGACGTGGAGATCGGCCGTGCAGAGCCCAGAAGTTCTTCTTAATCGTCTTGGTTGGTGTTTCTAGGTATCAGTGTGGAGACTAGCAGCATGATGGATCTTTTCAATTCTGCAGCGCTGCCCAATTGGTCCTCCGGAGACCTAGTGAGTCAACATCTCCTTCCCTGCTCAGCAAACACCACAGCCTAAGCAGCACATCACTTTTCCTCCAGTCGCTTAACACCAAAAAGCACTTTCCTTCCCTTTTACCTTCTCTGTACGCAGGTAGATCTCTTCAAGAGGAAACAAATCTCAGCATCACTTCCCACTTTTGCTGAACCACTGAAAATGACTTCTTTGCAAGTCCCCAGCTGGATAATATATTTATTACCTGAGATGGCTGAATCTCTCTAAGTCTGGCTTGGGAAAATTGAGTCAGGTTTTTTGATTAGTTCAGGATGATGTGGCTGGAAGAAGAAGAAGAAAAAGCAAGGTAAGTTTAGAGGCTAGCGGCAGAATTTATATTTCCAATTCATGGAAAATAATGATTATAGCCTACTTTGCAATTGGCTGATTCCACCTTATTTCCTGTAGTGAATACTATGCCCCTGACCTTAAGAAGGATTATGGTGAACTAAAAAAAGGTTCAGAAACAGGAAGCTGTGGTCTGCCAGCTCTTGCAAGCTCCTAGACCAGACCAGGAAATCAAAGTTATGAATGCTAACATTACTTTTATTGTAAGGTTACAGTACCAGGATCTTGCAAGTCAGAATACACTTCCCTTTACTTTCATGAGAATGGAGAGGGGTTTTGCCTGAGATGCTTACTAGGGCTACAGATTTGCGCTAGAGTCAAATTTCCTTTATCTAGTCATTGCCTTTCTTGAGGCTCTTCCATCTGTTCCTCAAAGTTATTCCTATGCCCACTACATGGTCAGGGGCCTGGGAGTTAAAAGCACCATTCCATCACCCCCATTTCATATCCAGACCATTTTCAAAAAGATGGGAGCAAAAAGATAGAAGCTACAGTGACTTCGGAAAGGGTGTAATTCATATCATTTCCACCTGACTCTTGGGCTCTGGTGACTGTCCTAACCCCCAAATCCCCCTCCAGATGCTGACTCTTCTGCAGAATATCTTCCACTGTCCCTTCAGCTATGAGCCAGAGTTGGCATCACTCAACCTGATTCAGGCCATCCTTTCAAGTTCTGTGTGACCATTTGCTGCAGGAAAACGCCTCTTCCTCTCTGCTCCATGGAAAGACCAGAATCAGAGAGTCTTGGTGCTTCAGGTCCTTAGCTTCGACAGGTGAGAGGTGAGCCAAGAGCTGAGCAGCAGGATGAGGAAGCCAGAAAGAGGGGCATGAAATCCATGGGGTGGTCCCAGAGAACGCCATGCCTCTGTGCCCCTGTGAAAGGTCACCAGCATCCCCTCTGACTAGATTTAAAGATCAAACTGGGGCTGATGAAAGACCTTTGCTGAGCAGCCATCCAATCTGCTCAGCTCCTTTCAAAGGACCACCCCCCTTCCCCAGATGTCCAAGAACCTTTCTGGGAGGTTAATGCTCAGCTAGAGTGGAAAATATGAGTGACGGAAAGGTCAGCTCTTGGCATTTCAGATTTCCTGCTTTTAAGTCTCTCGCTTCAGCAAGGAGGAAAGTCTTCCCAGCATGGGGGTGGGTGGGAATTTGGGGGACTGTGAATGACAGATGTTACCCAGGCTCTTGGGGCCCGGCCCCTTGGAAGTAGGACCCTGCATGGCTGGACTGAAGTTCACTTAAAAAGAAGGTCAAGGGCCTTCATTAGCATAGCACAGTAAACCCAAGTCAACAAGTCACATGTGAACGAGTCCGTGTTTCTTTTCTGCTAGAAGTGCTGATGTAGCCAAGCAAGACTGATTGAAATGTCCTCTCTTTAGACTCTGCACAGGAACGGCCTGACCTTTAAAACAAAAAAACTTTAATTTCAAGATGTTCTAACGCTCTGGGTCAAAAATCCATTTCTTTCATTTTCTAGCAACGTGCCTATCCAGATGCGCTGACCTAAATATCGATACAAGCCATAATGACACCCCAGCATTGTGATACCATCGCATAAATGATGCCACGATGCCATGGCAATGGCAGAAGGGCATCAAGATGCCAAGGATTACACTGCAGATCCTGGATCCAGTGCGGCTACTGTGCAATTCCATCCCAAGAGACCTGGATTCAAAATTCAGGGTCTCTTAAGTAGGACCCACTAATAAGTAGGAAATCTACTTGCTTTTGCTGGGGTGGGGAAACAAGGTTTGCCTGTGCTTTGGGGAAGTTTTCCTTGTCTTCCTCAGCACTTTTGCACTGCTTTGGAGACTGCAATCTCATTGCATCAACAATATCAGTGCAAAATATTCTCATCTTTGGCTGGGAAGCAGTCTGGCCAAATTATGGGTCCCCAGAGAGGGAATTAGGACCTTGGTTGGCAGGAGGGGAGGTGCTTAGATGCAACTGTGAAAAGCTACCCAGCAGGAAAGGTAGAGGAACGAAACAGGAATAAGAGTGTTTGTGAGCCCTTGGTGCTCTCTGAGCTTGGTTGTTTTCTTGCAGATGTCTCTTGCAGATGTTTCATGACTCATTGATGACATTACCTAGTTGGGTCGCAAAACCTCTGCAAGAAAACAGCCAAGCTCAGAGAGCACCAAGGACCCTACAGTCCCCTCCTCCTCCTCCTCCTCCTCCTCCTCCTCCCCCCCTCCCCCCTCATTCTAGCACTGAGGATGTTCCCTAGTTAGATCATGAAATGTCTGAAAGAAAACCACCCAGCTCAGAGAACACCAAAGACACATTAGAAATAAAGGAGCAACTCTGGGGCAAAACTCCAGCATTTAGTGAAGTTTGGAGAGAAAGAATTCTTGGGGAATTTCATTCCTTCTTGAATAGTCTCCTTCACTTCAATAACATTTAGTGAGCCATGAAAGTAGGTTACTTCCATCTTCCCAAACTGTATTGTTTACTGTCCTTGCGAAAAGGATTTTTACAGCTGCTAAGATTAATGTGAGTGCTTCTCTGTTCCAAACTATCCAAAGTATTAACAACAATAGTATATATATATTTTTCTTCTAGCATGGTGGGCTGTGTTTCTGTGTGAGTGTGGACTCACAACAATTTGGCAACGAAGCCTTCTTTAGCATAGAGGAACTGCTGTTAATTAAAAGTAAGAAATACGTTGGTGTCAAATAGAGTATTTAAATGCTAAACATTCACTATGTTTAATTCCAGTCAGCTGAACAGATTCGCTGCTTCATAATTACAGTAAATTAATCTCTTATTTCATTGCTACATAACCAACCATTTTAAGCTGACTGCCTGGTGAAGCTCGGCTACTTTCTATTTATGGGAATAAGGTCAGTGCAAAAAGAATGAGCTCTTTTCTTTGATCCAAACAAAGGGAACTTTTGAATAAGGAAAAGTATAAATATTCTTCAGAAGCATTGGGGAACATAGGCCGATGAGGGAGCAGAGCATCTTTGATGATTTTAATAGATTCCATGTGCAGCTTTCAGCAAACCACCAGGCGTCCTTCTGGAGTCAGCAAGATGCAAATGCTGGAAATAAATAAATAAAGGCCATTGCTATCAACTCTGTGCCTGATGCTCAAGGTGTTATTTCTACAAGAACTGTTCTGACTGAATCTTTAAATGGCTTACGCTATTCTGGTCTGTCGTCCTCTTGTGCAGCTGGGGTCTAGCCAAATTGTGGGGAAACCAGCCTGAGAGCCTGAGGTGAATTGCCCGGGCTCTTCCTAAAGTGGTACGACCTCTAACTCAAGAGGACATACTCAGCTTGTTGACCTGATACAACATGGTTTCAACTTAGGTTTCCATCTCAACCTCCTTATGTTCTGGTTTCTTCTTGATGCCTCACTAGGACTTGTTTGGGACAATTTTAGCTCAACTGTCGTGGATATCATTGAACTATGTCCATAACTAGAGAGGAGTGAAAAGTGCCATTCCTGATTCCAAATGCTACCACTCATTTTGTGAACGAAAACTCTGCTGAAGTATGGAGGAGGAGAAAGGCCAGGGACATCTGCCAGACGGACCATGGGAGAAGAATTTGGAGCCTGTGATCATTTCAGAAAGATTTCCAAGGCATGGTTAGCCAATATCCTTGATTCTGGACACAATAATTTAGTCTAGAGAGGGGAAGAAAACATTGGTGTCTTACTTGGAGGAAGGTCAAACTCCGTTGTGGTTTGTTTGATTTGTTTAGGACAAAGACTGTCAATGGTTGGTCTTACAAAAGTTTCATATTCTCTTTTCTTTGGCAATGATCCCAGACAATGGACCGTTTCAGCTGCTGTTGGCTTCTCAATTTCTTCTAGAAGATCACTTGCATGACAGTGGATGTACTGCTTGTTATTGATTGATGTAACCATTTCGGCCATGGGTTTTATGAATTTTATGATGTTCTTCACAGACTTTTTATATCGTGCTTTTAATTGTTGCACTATTTCCACTGCTTAGTGTTTTAATTATTTGTAAGCTGCTCATAGTCATATTTGTGAGATGGGTGGCTACATAAATTATACATTCCAGTAATTGAAATAACATAAATAAAATGAGAGATCACTCAGTGCTACTATGAGGAGAAGACTTTCCATAATCACATTATCCAGATCTTTCTTATTCTAACCATTAAAGTGGAACAACCAGCCTTGAAGTTGGCCAGCAAAAAAAGTTCATTTTAACAAGAGATTTGTCTGAAATAGTATAGGGTTTTCTGCTTGAGCAGCGGGTTGGACTAGAAGACCTCCAAGGTCCCCTCCAACTCTTATTATTTTGTTAACAAGCAGGATAGCAAGCCCCATCATCCTGGGAGCTCTAGAGGTCAGTTCAAAATAACAGAATGGCAAAGTTGGAAGAGACCTTGGAGGTCTGCTAGTCCAACCCCCTGCTCAGGCAGGAGACTCTATACCGTTTCAGATAAATGGCTGTCCAGTCTCTTCTTAAAAGCCTCCAGTGACTGAGCATCCACAATTTCTGAAGACAAGCCATCCCACTAATTATTTGTTTTTACTGTCAGGAAATTTCCCTAGTTGCAGGTGGGTTCATTTGGTAGGTCTGCCCTAATCAGATCTTCCCTTGCTCCTCTTCCACCATTCAACACCACCCCCACCCCCAGACATTTCTGACAGAGGATCCAGACTGGGTGGAGATGCCATCCAGGGAAAGTCTGTGCCAAGATGAAGACCAGAAATAGCAATAGCATTTAGACTTACATACCGCTTCACCGTACTTTACGGCCCTCTCTAAGAGGTTTACAGAATCAGCCTATTTCCCTCAACCATCTGGGCCCTCCTTTTACCGACCTCGGAAGGATAGAAGGCTGGATCAACCTTGAGCCGGTCAGGATCGAACTGCTGGCAGTGGGCAGAGTCAGCCTGCAATGCTGCATTCTAACCACTGCGCCACCAGGGCTCGTCCTAAGCTTTTGCATAGCTAATTGGAACAGGGGGCAATTCACACCCCTTGCTTGCCATTTGAGACCACATTGTTCTCCCTTTTGACCAAGCTGATGGAGCTCTTCAATGCTCCAAAGCGCAGGAGCAGGAATGCGGCTGCTTCAGAGAGCCCAGGGGCTAAGGGAGAGGTTGAAAGACAGGTTCCCCCAGTTGACCAGATCAGCACCAATCTCCGTCCAGCTCCTCGGAGGAAGCCTAAGAGTGATTGATGCCTCCCTTGTGGAGGAAGATTTATGAGAAGAAGGGGAGCCTCTCTCTTCCACGCCAGACAGCCAGCCAGCCGTCAGTCTGAAGGTTAGTTTTGTTTTCTTGATCAATAGCTTAACAGCCTCCCTCCTCTAAACCTTTCTCGGTGGCGGCGTTGGAGCAGGAGTCCACATCAAATTGCTTTTGCCGATTGGAAGAGAACAAACTCTTCCCATCACCTTCCAGCTTGTTGTGCAAACAGAAGGAAGTGTTGTGATATACACGTTACATCAAAATGATCGGGTAGCATAATAAATCCAACCAAGAATCTGACTTCTGAAATCCAGCATCGGTGATGGGTTTACATTCCTGCGCAGACCAGCTGCAGCTGCTCACACTGCTGAAAAATGAGATTGTTCTGCCTTATTCTGGGGCTGCTAGAAGGGAAAGGCATCCTCCTGGTGGTGTTGATTTCCCCTCTTGCCGGCCTTGTGAAGCATCAGCCCACACTCCCCCATCTGGAATAGGTTCTTGGGAGGAAGTGTTCCCTCCTGAGGGCTACTCGTGGGGTTGAACAGAAGAACCAGCAGAGTCCTGGAGTGTGGCAGCCATAAAACAATAGGCTTGGAAGAGACTTTAGGGATTATCTAGCCCAACACACTAAGGACCAACGTAGAACCCCCAACTGCACACAGTCCAGCTTCCGTTTAAAGTCCTCCATTGCTCTAGAGGCAGTTTGCCCCATCATTCATCAGCTTTGAGAATTATTGAAATCCATTAGGATTTTTTTTTCTTGTTGATGTTCTGTATAATGTGTTTCTTCTCAAGCATTTCTGATCAATTCTGCTCCATCTTCTATAAAAACCCACCAGATACTTGAGCGCCCGTGTTTTCTCTGCTCCAGGCCAAACATTTCTCCAAGTGTTTCTTGTAAGTTTTTCCTTCCAGGTCCTTCATCTCCTCTGGACATTGATCTCCTCTCGAGATGGTCCTGAAAAGTGGGACCCCAAAATGGAAGCAATATTCTAGGTCTGGCCAAATGTGTGGAGGGGAATTAAGCCTTTTTAAGAGAAATCTTGATGCTATACTTCTGTTGATTCTGCCTAACCCTAATGCTAACCCTAACCCCAGGTCATTTGTAAATAATATATGCAATACCCTAATCAAGAAACTATGAAGGGGGAAAAACCCACACGTAAACACCCAACACTGGCAAGGGAAGCTATTGTACACAAACAGGGAGCAAAACCCTCCCTCCCTCCCTCCCTCCCTCCCTCGCCCTGGTGGTGCTACCTGGTTGGGTAATGAAATATCTGCGAAGACAGCACCAAGGACCCCCATTTATAAATATGTTGAACAACATTGCACTTTAGCAGATGTTTGTCAAGATGAGAGGGCTCTCAGCAAGGGCAACTTCTGACAAGGTCAGGAAGTGAGCCAAGATCACGTCACTGGAGACTTTGTCACACGAGCAAGGGAGGAAAAGGAGGCGCTGATCTCCTGAAGCTTTTGGAAACAGCCCAGAGGAATGTCGGTGTCACCTCCGCAAAGGGTTCAAGGTTCCCAGATGCCTCTCAGCCTCCAGGGACAGCAAGTGGGCCTGGCTTGGTCCATGCAACTGCCTTGAAAAGGAAATGGCCATTTTGGGCAGAGGAAGTTCAATGAGAAAAGTAATTGGTTGCCTTGCACATCACAGAGACCTATCTATATCTGGGACGTGGCTTCTTTCCATGCCAGCTATAAATGTTTCAGGAGCCAGGCGTCCTTTTCAACCGCAACGAGAAGGCTGCTGAAGCCTTGCGTGGCAGAGATTTGTCTTGTCCTGGCAGGCAGGAAGTGCAAATCAATTTCAGGTTTTATTAGAGATGACATAATTCTCCATCAGTCACATTCAGGCCTTTGGCCAAAGAAAGATTTCTATGAATAAATTTGAGAACGGCTTTCAGACAGGCCCCAGTCACATCACAAGACTGCTCCAGAAGGCAAGAAGTTATTACGCATAAGGAAAAGACGCATTCAGTGATTGTTTTTAAATAAGCCAGCCCTTGTTAATCATGACTTTATCACATCCACACACAGAGAGAGACTTTATTTAAAGAGTGAGCAGCATCATGTCACTGTCAGGCTCGTGATTCTTGGCTTGGGGAGGGCAGGAACACATTATTGGGGAGTCAGAAGCCGGGAGGTTTGGTCCCTGGTTCAGTTTGATCTCGTCTATCTGCCAGGCTTCCAAAAGGGTCTTCTCAGAGGATGGAGCCCGGCATGCAAGAGCCCCCAAAGGAACTTTCCCAAAATTGGGGGCTTTGGGGTGTTTTTGACCATGCCTTTCACCTTCCACACATGCTGTGACCAGGACAGACAGGAAATTATAGAAACTGCAGTGACAGGAACATCAGCAAGGGCACAAGCTGGTCCCTTCTCAATATTCAACATTCCTTTCAGCCTAAAATAGCTCACCGGGACAGTAGGAAGACTGAAAGAAGGAATTTATGTCAACTGTTGTGGGAAACAATATCCTTGCTGGGGTGGGAAGCCAGATGGGCAGGGGGCGAATCCTCTCTGATCTGATCCAGGTCATCGTTTGGACCGGATGAGTTCAGAAGGTGATCAGGTTCAGAGATTCAAGTCCCTAGTCCATTTGATTTACTTCAGAAAGTCAATTCATTATAAAAATAGGACCCACCTAATTTAGTTCAGCTCAAATCATTGACCTTATTGATCCAATCTAATTTGAAAAGTTGCTTTGATCAAGAGATTTGACCGCACCACCCTTGACATTTCTCCAAACCAAACCTTGGCACAGCTCCAGTTTTCTAACATGCTGTTGGCAATTTCCCAGAGCCCATGTGCAAGGTCTGCAAAGACATGTGCCAACCCATCATTGAAGGGGAGGCCTGTTTCAAATCGGGGTGAAGGTTGCAAGGAAGCAAGCCAGACTAAATGCCACTAATCCGCCATTTAAGAGGGACACGTGGAGGCCATCTTCCCCTCCAAGAAGTCAATGCATTTAGACTGGGGAGTTTGGGGAGAAGACAGCTGTTTATCTGTGCCAACAGATCAGATAGCAAATGTCTAGGTTTGCAGGGACAAATTCAGGCTGCGAGCAGATTACTGCATAGCCGAAGAACACTGGAGGCAGGCCTTGCCCCTGGTAATTTCAGCTCCATTGGCGCTTGCCTCTTTGCAATGAAAGGTCAAAGTGCTTGCAACTGGAGCCAGATTTTTGCCAGTCTCTGAGATTTAATTTTGCTCCCTTAGCACTGCTGGTTCCCATGCTAATTTCCCTGTTCAGTGAGCTGAGGATAAGTTGATGGAGGCCACGTCATTTCCCTTCACAAGATCTTGGCTGCCTTCACTGGATATAATGCTTTTTCTGCAAGAGAGGGAGAGTTCACAGCTCCATGAAAAGTGGGGCTCTCCTTTCTGTGGGGCCCCACGGCCAGTTTGCCCAGACACAGGTCAAGGGCCTTCTATGGGACACCTGAGAACCAATTCCAAAGAAGTGAATACAGACAGGGCCAGGAGTAAGTTGGTCAAGACAGGAATTAAATTTATTTTAAATGCCGCTGTAGTACAATTCAGTTTAAATTATAACACATATTAATAGGATCTCTCTCCAAGCGTGTAATAATTCCCTCTTTGTTAAATTTTGGCAGCAGCGTTTGGAGGGTTCTGGTGGCCGCTGCTAAAGCCGAGATTGCTTCAAGCCACGAGGCCTGAAGGCCTTCTTCTCTAGGGGAGCCAGTTGGGTCTGCAGTTCCATCCCCTTGTGCAGGAGGAATTGAATTTCCTCCAGCAGCTCCCAAAGAGGTCTAAGGCACGCCCCTATACATAGAACAAATTAAAACACTATTATTCATCGAAATGAACTTCCACTGAGTGGGATGTTCTGAAGAGGAGGTGAAAAGAACAACTCACTGAAATGACTTTTCCCTTCATAATCATCCATAGGTTCTGCAGATGTTCTCCACTCACTTCAAGAAATGGAGTCTTTAGTACCTGGGAGCCCAACATAAGAGGTGGAGGTGAGCCTGGAATCAGAGAGGAAAGCAGGAAACCTTAGTGATGAGGAGCAACACTCTGCTTCTGCTCCACGGACAGTCCAAAGGCGGCTGTGAACTAAAGCCTCGTCGTCAGAGGCTCAACAATCGCCAAGAGAGCAAACAAGAGCGTTGACTATGGAGACCTTCAGGCAGCAGGATGTAAATTTTACCCAACTGTTGGACACCGATGAGTCTGACTCTTCTGGCCCCGCTGGAAACATCCGAGACCTCTTAGAAGCTGCTTGCTTGACAAACTGAGTCACTAAACGGTTCCTGATTTTGTAGACCAGACACCTCTGGGTTTAAGTACAGCTTAGCCGACACCCTCCAAAGACTCGTTTCACACTTCACAAAACCAGCTTCAGATCCGTCCAAACTGGGACGTCCTGTGGGCCGGCTTGATCAAGGGAGCCTCCCGCCAGTTGCAGATGGTGGGAACCATTCTGGGCGCGGCAGGCGAGAAAAGAAAAGAAAAGAAAAGAAAAGGAAAGGAAAGGAAAGGAAAGGAAAGGAAAGGAAAGGAAAGGAAAGGAAAGGAAAGGAAAGGAAAGGAAAGGAAAGGAAAGGAAAGGAAAGGAAAGGAAAGAAAAGAAAAGAAAAAAAGAAAAGAAAAGAAAAGAAAAGAAAAGAAAAGAAAAGAAAAGAAAAGAAAAGAAAAGAAAAGAAAAGAAAAGAAAAGAAAAGAAAAAATTTCCTTTCGAGGCAGGCAGGCTCTGAACAGGCTCACTCACGAGCTCAGTTCTGGACAGGAACCCCCTAACGCTCGGAAGGAGAAGGCAGGCGGAGCTGGGGAGGTTCCTGGACCCCTCCAAAGATGGCGAAGTTCTCTGAGCTTCCCCTGAGAGGCAAGGCAGAGCCTGAAGCGCAAACAAGTGAGTCCATTTTCTTGGCTGCACTTGCCGTAGGTTGTGGTGGTGGGAAGGAAGAACCGAGATAACAGCTTCATCCGGGAGAATTTGAGCTCGTTGAGCCTTTGGTGAAGGTGGGCTGTCGCAGCTTCCTGCCAGGGTATGTTTTGCAGCAAGCAAGTGGCTTTCTTCCCATCCCGTGAAAACCACTCGGGGGTTCCTATGGATGAAGTGCTGGTCGATGGTTTCACATCTTGGGAGCTTGCTAAAGAGGAAGCTCCGTCTATGATCTATTTCTAAAATCTGCCCAACTGGAGCGTGGCAAAAATTCCATGGGTGGTCCACAAGGTACGGTCAAAAAATGGCAGCCGAACAACGGTACCGCTGAAATTCTGCCTTTGTTTTCTGCGTGTCTTCATGCCCATCATCCTGACTGGTTGACCGCAGCTTGTGGAGACCCCTTGAAGGACAAGTAAGTGCTTCCTGTGAAAAAACACCATCCAGAATGCAACAAGGCAGAAACGCAAGCAACAAACAAGTTGTGAGTCCTTCCCCTGAGCCTGCTTGACTGTTCAAACCAAGCGGCTTCTCGGTTTATGATCAGGAAGGATGCAGGTTCCATTTTTCTAGAGAAGGTGGCTCGAGAGATATTGACAGGCTTCCAGAAGCTGAAAATATTTCAGTAGCGCATCTTTATTTGTGTCAAAATAAATGGTGAGAAATGCCACAAAATATTTAGCCAACAGATGACATTTTAGAGTTCCCACCTCCATCCTGCATTATAGATTGAAGTTAGTCCAATATTTAGGAATCAATACAAACAAAAACAATTCAGTGGGGGAACAGGGAAGCCAAATCATTTCATACAGTAATCATTATGAATAAACAAAGGGAATGAAAATTTTATGGACTCCAAGCGGGCCAGAAAAGGATCCAGCAAGTCAGGTTCTGGAAGAAAATCATGTCAAAGCCTTTAATTTTGATTAATTTCCAGTTTTTAACCAACACCCCCTGGGCTTGGTGTGAAGAAAAGAAACATACAGGTCTAAAATCTAAAAACCTACAAGTACTTGGCTGTTTTGGATTTTTCTGGCAACAATCAATTTTTCCACGCAGAAGAATAAAAGCTGAAATGAAACAGCCACGTGAGAAATAGGAATTGTGGAAAAGAACACAGCATGATAGACTGAGGCGTCTGGCCAGAAGTCATGGTAGTCTCCGTGGAAGAGAATTAGGAAGCGGCTACTCACCTCTCGGTGCTGCAGGATGGAGGAGAAACTGAGGGGGTCTCTGAGTAATTTATCCATTTCTGGAGTATTTGTTGGGAGGTAGAACCAGATCGTGGGGTATCTGGGCAAACTGAGAATCTCAGAGCAGCCCATCCAAAACTGCCATCAGAAGAGAACCGGTGCAGCCTGCAAGAACTGAGAAGCTGGTCTCCAACATGGAGGAGGAATACCTGCTCATGGCTGCTTAGAAGCAGAGGCTGGAGCAGCCCCAGATTCCTTGGAGAGAAGGAAGCTGCTTATTTAAATAGGGAGAAAACCCCACCCTCCCTCGCAGTGATGATGTTACCTGGTTGGGTAACAAAATGTCTGCAAGAAAACAGCCAAGCTCGGGGGCCACCCTCTAGATTCAACCCTGAGCCACAGAGATTCTCTTTTACCGGACCAGACCTCAGCTGAGTCACATTCAGCATCCAAAGTTGCAGTTTTGGGGTGTGTTCCATCCACCTAGTTCATCTCAGCAACAGTCCTGCTCTCTTCCTTAAGTCCTGTTTTGGAGTGCCTGGAGACCTAACCTGGAGTAGATTGAATATTTGCTGCTGATTGGAGAGATCAGGTGACGAATGTCCACTCCAGGCCAGGGGAACTCCTTTCCCTTCGGGCAATGAAGCCTGAAGCTTCCCATTGAAGCAACCTTGACGTGAAATTCAGGTCCACCCCTCCTCCTCCTTCTCCAGTGAAGATGTTAAATATAGCTCTCCTATTTATTACCGAATTGCATTCCTGTTGGATCATTCATCACAGGCCCTGGCTTTGGAGTCGTCTATCACTAAGATTCATGTAGAAATGGCACTTTGTTAGACACCGGAAAGAAATGACTTCGGCTGGAACTTAATGCAAGCGCCTTAATTTCTTGAAGCAGCTCCTCACTTGGAAGATTCTCCTTCTGGATGTGCATGTCTCCAAATCATTCATCGTACTCCTGTTTAAAACCTTTCCGTAAACATTGTGAGGAGGATGCATGTTTTCTGTCTCTCCTGTGTGTGTATGAATAATATTTTTAAAAAATCCTTCCATTAAGAGAAGCGTGGCCCCAAAGGTGCATATGCGGCAAAGTTGCATATCAAGGTATATTTATTAGGAAGTATGGGCACAAATTGCTTTTAGAAAAAAGAAACTCTTGCAAAAATTGGGGGGGGAAACGGCTTGAGAAAATGAAATTGACAGATTCTCTGCTTGTTCAGTACGGCTGTTTCCCAAGTGACTTCTAGCATCTTCACAACATTATCAGCCGTGGATGGAGTGACATAAAACCCTGTCCTCATTATTGTTACTTTGGGACAATGACCTTTGGGTGTCTCTGGAAGATGGGAGAAGTCACTAGGGGGGAAACGGCCTTAGCCCAACAGGCCTCCTCCCTACTTATCTTCCCTTTTTTAAAAATCTTGACACATTCCCCTCTTTCCATTCCTCCTTCCAGGCGTTCTCTCTTTTGCAAAAGAAAACTTGCCTTCTGCAACTGGAGCTGAGCAGATGTCAAACACGGACCGGACAAAAATCCTTCTGCAAATATTGGCAAACTCACTCCACATTGATGTTTCAGCTAAACATGCAGTGAGGAATATAATCTGTCAGCAGCTAAAGGGTGATTTGGAAATAAAGTAGATAATCAAAATATGTTTGTTCTCAGGATCCATTCAGTAGAGCTCCTTCCTTGAAGATCAGACAGAGGGAGATGATGACGAAAAGAGAGGGTGCTTGGCAGTTTGCACAGAGTTCTCCACCTTCTTCAGATATTGCCGTGAATCCACCAATGCAGGGCTTTCCACCAATTTAGAAGCAAAGAGCCTCACAGGGATATTCTTGGGGGGAAATGGGGGGGGAGGGAGTATCTGCTAGAGAAAAGGCAGGGCATACATTTAATAAATAAGTAACAATTGCTTCCTCTGTCTATGGAGATTTTCAGTCATCCAGATCATGGTTGTCCCAAAGATGCTTTCTTTGTTTTTTCTTGAGGACATTTTGCTTCTGACTGAAGAATTGAACTGATCAGTCAGAATGGAAGAAGCTTCTTGGATGAGAAGCAAAACGTCTTCAAGGAAAAACAAAGTCCAGTTGCCTTTCGAAAAAGCACCTTTGGGGACACTGCTTTCTCTCGTGGATGGCATTGCCATCAAGGATGGTCATCTCAGAAGGTCTTCAGAGGACATGGCAAATCTATGGATGAGCGAGTAGGGAACGGTTAATAGGCAGAAGGCACATGGTTTGAGTCACAGGCAGCATCCATTGAAGGCCAAAGGTTTTTTGGGGGGCAGTCCTAGAAGAGGGGTTTGCCCCCCCAGGCCAGTCTTCAGAGCTTCACCCAACTACTGAATCAGCCTCTGAAAGTCACCAAATAATAAGATGACTTCCATCCTCCCTTGCTGTAGGCTGTGGCCAGCATGCACAGCCTCAAAGCCTCCTCCGTGAGTAGCTAGCTGGTCCAGCCGATCAAAACCTAGCCTATAAAATGAAAATGTCATAATTCATTGTCCCTTTCCCTGCGTTTTGGATTTACAGCATCCAGAGAGAACAATTTATGTGGTGGCTTTGCAGAAGGGGTCAGGGGGAGAGAGAACGGCGGGCCCCTTCCTGCAAAAAGACTCCGTTGTGAGAACATGTCTCAGCTGCACGTTGGGAGACACTGTGGCTGAAATGCAGCTCTGGAACTCTTTGCCCAAGACCGCGAAACAGTCTCTTTTTCCACCTAAAAGGAGACTCGGCAGCAGGGAAGGGGCTGAAGGCACCTAAGGTGGCTCAGAAGATTTACAATCTGTCAAGCATTTCATTATCAAGGTTTAAGAAAATTCCAGAAGTTGTTGTTCATCAACCTTAGGGTCACGTTTGGAGATGTCACTGGGGATTGAGGTGTAAATCTGGGTGTTCCTTCCCTAAAAGGAAGGGGGTTGAATCACATCCCACTACAAGGAGGTCCAGGGACAGCTGCTTTGCAGAATAAGGAGAGGGGGCGGGGGGGGCGGGGAGCAGAGCCTAAATCACTCCAGCACAGCCACGAAATTGTGCTCCCACAGATCAGAAGGAACGGCTAAATCCTCCACAAGCTATGAAGTTAAGCTGCCCTCCCCTTTACCAACCTGCCCACTTTATATGGAGAAGGTTGGGGGGGGGGGGAAATCACTGGACGTTTTCAAGAAGAGACTGGAGAGCCATTGGTCCGGAGTGGTCTAGAGTCTCCTGCTTTAGCAAGGGGCTGGACTAGAAGACCTCCAAGGTCCCTTGAAGCAGAACAAGTCGAAGAAAGGATGGGAAACATAAGGTGGTCCCTGAGCGATGCCACGTCTCTGCTGCAGACCCACCCGGGCACCGTCTGGAGACATCTCTGAGCTCTGAAGAGGGAAAGGAGGGCATACTACATAACATCTGCAGCCTTCCAGATGTGTTGGGACCAAAATTGCAGGATTCCCAGCCCAACACCCAGCCAACACCCCGGGGTTCCTGGGCCTCCCCCTGAATACCGGCTGCTTGGGAGGGGAGGCTGCCTGCAGAGACCCCCGTGGCAGTTTGGTCTTCCACCGTGAAAATATTTTTTTCCCTCCTCCAAAGAAATGATGAAAAGTGGTGAGAACAAAGAGATGGAAACTGGGTCATCCCTGACTTATCTTGTTCGGTGGGTGGGCGCCCCAGTTGCCGCTGAGAGGCCTGAAAGGGGGCTGTTTCAGGGGGGGATTGAGGCAATCCTGGATGCTGCACTCCGACAAATCTCGGTCCACAAGACGGGAGCGCCTTCTCACGTGCCGAGCCCCGTTCGGCTCAGGAGGACGGTGCTCAGACGTCGCCTCCTCAGTTTTTCAGCGCTCCAGATGAACCTTTCCATTGCGTTTCATTTTCTGGGCTGAAAAGAAAAAAAAAGAAGTTTAAAACTATTCTTTACCATTAAGTATTCTGAAAGAGAATGAGAAAGACGGTGGACCGGCAGGAAGGGAGGAGAGAGAGGTGAAACTGCTCTCCATCCATTAATGATGCTAAAATCAGGGCTGAGCACAAAGGGAGCGAAACAGCCGCCCGTGTTTCTAGACCGCAGGACTTCAGGAGGTGGGGAGGTCAGAGTGCGCAGGCGTCTTATAGAAATTTTAATTCTGTTTAATTCTCTTTCATAAGGCTCGGGCCTGGCAAAGATTTAAGTACAAATTGCAAATATTTCTGCTAGGCAATTCCTTTGTTCCAAAGATATAGCAGCCCTTTTTTTAAATCAGTGGCAGCTCAGGGTGACTGGCCAAGTTTGAGAAGTCTGGTATTCTGCAAAGGCAGCTCAAATATACAAGCTGAGATCAAGACCCCAGCAGGAACTGTTCACTTTCCGAAGGCTAAGGAAACAGACAAAAATATCATTATTCTTGACTGCAAATAAATTACAAGCACCAACCAAACCCAGTAAGTCCCTCAGGATGAGGAAGAAAGCAGGATCTGATAAACTCCAGCCCATCTCGTCTGCCATGAGGGATAAAGGATAATCTCGTTGAAATTAATCTTGGAAGTGTTTTTCCACATCTGATTTGTTCTTGACCTCATTCTCCACCTGGGGCCGGTTCTGCCTTCTGCTCAGAAGACATCCTGGGCCTACGGAGAGTCTCAGCCATCCGGGTCACGATTCTTCCTTGAAGAAGAGGGGGCCACTGATTTGAAAGAGGGGCCAAAGAGGCAATAAGACCGAACAGCCCTTTCTCGGCAGAGGGTGAGGGACATGACACCAACCATCTCCTATTTACAACACGGTCCTTTCAGCAGCTCCAGGAAGGCTCCCCACCCATTTGCACTCTAATTCGGGTGACCCTGAGGGCACAGAAAAACCTCCAAGTGGCCTAACACTCTCAGAGAGAGGGCTAATGACCAGATGACTGCAAGGAATGTAAATCCTTCCATCCTCCCCCAGTCAGTCAGAACTGAAGAAGCTTCTTGTGTGAGAAGCGAAATGTCTTCAAGGAAAAACAAAGTCCAATTGCCTTTCGAAAAAGCACCTTTGGAGCATCATTGCTAATGTGTCACATCATTATTGTGCCAAGGACAAAGGTGACACCATGTGGGATCCATATGACGTTGCTTCCTTTTTGCCGCACCCACAGGTGACCAGGGATAGAGAGTAGCATCCTCCACACTTAGAAAATTAGATTTATCATTTGTAGCATGAACTGTTTGGATCTATAGCCTTCTATTTCTCCCCTGTTTATACCTGCCTTAAAAAAATCTATTATTTGCCTAGATTGCGGGGGGGGGGGGAACCAGTGGAAAGACAAGACGTTAGGGATATTCATGAGGCCAAGATATTAATGGGGTGAGGAAGAAGGCAACGGCTGTAGGGAAAATGATACCTTTCAACTGGCAAATTAGTACGGAAGTGATATTAAAACTGTCTCGCCTTTAATATGCACTGTAACAATTTGTGAATAAGATAAAGAGGGGAGAGTGCTTTGATGTGATGCTATTACTTAGAGTACTTGAAAGGGATCATATTATGATCCATCAAAGGAAGAAATAGTAGGAACGCTGCCCTGGGAGGGGGGCTCTCGCTATGCAATTCAAATGAGCAGAGGGAGGTTAATTTTAATAATTCACGTTGCCTTGTGCCAATCGAACCGCAAGTTCACTGTGAAAGGCAAGAATCAAGTAAATGAGCTAAACAATTGGAAATTGCTCCGCAAAGGGTAAGAGTCGCACCGTAGGTTTCTGACTGCTAATTGAAAGCAAGCATTTTATGGTGGCTTGAGCCAGCCCTGTTCTTTTCTCCTCGGAAAGGCCTACACTGTGACTTGTTCAACAAACCATGGCTTGGCCCCGTGCGCGAATCCAGGCAGCCTCTGCTGGGTCTCCAAAAGTACAACGCATTAAGTTGTAACAGCATTTGCTTCATTTGCAGAGTGTGAAATCGTGAAGTTTGCACCGATGGTGGTCTCATTTCTCCTCACATTAAGCCACGCTGTTTGTGCCTGTCCCCCGGTATCTACATTTATTTTCTCCAGTTAAAATGGACTTGGCTCCTTCAGGGTCTCCACCTTTGGTCCTCCTCATAATTTGATGTGGGGGTGGGGGTAGGTATTCCTCAGCCCCCAGCAATTTATAATGTTACCAACGATAGCTATTTTATGATAGCTCTTCTATTTTGGACCCCATAGGGATGGAATTGATGGGATACATATTGTGTCAAGAAATTAAAAAATAGTGATTTTTGCCCAGATGGCTGTTTCTGCTTTCTTCTGATAGCCTGTTTGAGAGACCCCCATCCAGAGGTAACGGCGCTTCTTCACCCCACATCAGCTCTCCTTAGTAAACTGGGTGCGTATCTCAAATGACAGTTAAGGTTCTTGAGGGTTTGGAAGTCAATTTCAAATATTCAATGACCACAAATATTAGAAGGACCCTTGAAAATCTCCAGTGTTTTCTCCTTCCCGCGAATTCTGGTCTCACCTTCAGCTCTTATTCCAGGACATCTCCAGAGCCAGGAAAGAGGCAGCTCAGCGAGTGATGGATCACCCCATCGGAAGATGGATGAGCTGTGTAACCAAAACGTATTTTCCTCCATGCATTTAAGTGTGGCTGATGTTTTCCTGCTTTTCATAATTAAATAGAATAAGCCACAGCTTTAATGGAGAGTTGTTTTTTTCTTATTCAATGCATGTTTTTTTGCAAAAGAAATTAGAAATTTAATGGGATAGAAGAAATGATCTTATATTACTTAAACTGCTCAGCTCTGTCATCATAATGGCTCCCAGCTGCCACTTCGACGGTTGCTCGTAAGTTCCCAGTGAGGAGACTGAAGTCTGGGGTGACCAAAACTTTGTCATCTTCTCTGGTGCGTTGATGATGCATTCCCCCCATAACAGCGAAAGCATAAAAGGTGGAAACAATATCAAAGAAGACTGGCCCTCCCCCGACTCCCCCCCCCCCCGGTCTGCTATGCAAATAATTCCTTTGCACGAACCAAACTGAGGAGATGAAAAGTGAATGGCCGAAGAGCCTACGAGAAAAACAGACATTACAGGAACTGGAAACACTCTTGTAAGATTTCTGCAGCAGAGGATGAGATGGCATTTAATTAAAAACTACCTTTTACTTATTTATTAGTCTTCAAAACTTAAATTTCTGCCAACACTTTTTCTCTGTAGAAGGGCCTGAAAAACCCTCTTGCTCGAGCAGATCATATTTAACATCTGAAAACAGATGTCTGGATTTAGCCTGTTTCATTCTGGCAAGTTGGATGGGCCCCTTGAGGCCATAATCTCCACCCCCCTCTTAGTGCAGAAATCCAAAGCATCCCTGATGGGTGAACTTCCAACTAGAACACATCAAGAGAAGGGAAAGGCCACCAGCTCTTCAGGTCTCTGAAACTGCTCTGAGGCTAGACATCTTTTTCTATTATTCAGCCGGTGATCAGCTTCCTGTCTTTGTCCCCCACACCACCACAACAGGCCTCCTTCCATTGGACGTTCCTCCAAGTTCTTCAAATGCTTTGATGGTCTGGATCCTACCATAGTTGTAAGAAAGAAATCTGTGTCTTAAGGAATGATAGCTGCCATTCAATTGTTGGTTGAACCTTTCTCCAAAGAACCCAAAGCAGAAGGATCTGGGTGGACTTGTGTCTCCAGATCAATTAGAACTTCATCAGCTCCCTCTAATATCTTTAATGGCATCCACACAACCCTCTCTCTGGAAGTCCAGGGTCTTTACCAGTTTCCTTTCATCAGAAAAGAGGTTGTCTCCAAAATTTAAATCATTGTTGCTTTATTACTCGGAATAGTTTGATATTCAGATGAAGCCAATAAAAATCTGGCTCTCTTAAAGGCTTGCACACAAGGTTAAGACACCCAGCATTAATCTCAGAAAATTAAGAGGTATTGAAATGTGACTTAATTGCACATGATGTACCACATATTTTTTTTAAAAAAAAATGAATAGTAGAGTGGAATAGGGTGTTATTCATCATGTGTTCATGCTGTGACTAAATGATTCAGATCAGCCCTGAAAAGCGGCTTCATCATTTTACAGTCCTTCAGAATACAGTAGGAGGAAAAAAACATGTGTTCCTGCAGCCTTGCGTTCCCACCAGAAAGACTGAAAACCACCCACCGCAGTGACCTTGCTATTTCCTCTCCAAGAGGGCCCCTGCCTTTTCTATTGAGCAAGTGACCCCCATCCTCCTGCCTGTAATATATACCAGCCAGCCACGTGGTGTAAATATTAACTTTTTGAGACGTATCCTTCAACTCCCTTTCCACAAATTTGGGATTCCACAATCAATGATACTCGAGCATTACTCTCAGCAAAAAGGCCATTTCTCCAGGAAGCGAGTGAGTAAACAGGAAGGGCCTCGGCTGAAAATAAAATAAGTTTTCCTGGAGGCCTCCCACAATTTCCCTCTGGTAACCGTGAGCCTTAAAACCACTCCGGCTGCCCAGAGGCAGTTCTGCCCAGGACATAACTTGCTTTATCCTGCAGTCCTGAGGTTTCCTGGCTTGGACGTCCCTCAAGATGGAACTTGCCAGATGACCCCAATTAAGCCTTTCACAAGTCACTGGACCTCTTCCTCAAATTATCCCTCCCGGCAAAGTGTTTTTAATTCTGTTCCTCTAATTACTCAAGGAAAGTTGCCAATGCAAATGTTAATAAGGGATATTAAATTGACCTGAAGCTGTATTAACATTAAATAGGGATATTTATATTTGGATCACAACAAGTGGCCTCAGGAGGAAATGAGAGTCTCTTTGGGGAGTCTTCAACCTGCTGAAGATTGACCGCAGCTTTCTACACCCCATTTCCAACGTCTGAAGTGTTTGCCCCCTAAGTGGTTACCTTGTGGGGTCAATCAAATCCTCTCTGTCTTCCATACTTGTCATCCGGCAGCATCAAGTCTTGTTGATTCTGTGATGCCCTCCCTCCTCAAGGAGAGACTTTCTCTGAGCATTGGGACTGAAGCACCCGGTTGCTTGTTCCAGGCTTACCTCTCCACACCACAAACGGTTCACGATAAGAAAACCTGCTAGTTCCTCTGAGGGCATCCTTACCTGGCTGGATGGTTGGCTTGTAGCACTCCTCAGGTGTGGCGCTCTGAGAAAAGACACCACCCATTTCTGGAAACTCTGCTGGCTTTGCTAGTCTTTGTTACCACTGAAGAGACTCAGATCCTGATTAGTGGTCTCCTTGTGGGACCTTTTGGTAGGACTTCCTGGACTACAGCATGGCAGGCACCTAATCCTGGGGGCATCAACTCTCAACCAGCCAGCCTGAAGGGCCTTAGGATGGGGCACTTGCCCAGTCTCTGAATGTTTCTGTGCTCTCCTCCTGATTACCTCCAAGTCGAGAAACGAAATGTTAATGCTTGTCTCCCCCAGAATCACCGCCAGAGACTTTTTCCTTCATCCCAAGATGGGGGTGGACCTGGAGAAAAGAGCCATGTCAATCGGTACACCAATTATGCTGCAGCTGACAAAATCCAGTGGGCCTTAACAGCTCTTTCTGCTGATGGCGCAGGCATTTAAGTGTCCTCCTTTTTTTAATTATCACTGTTCTTTGAGCTAAATGGCTGGTAAGTACCTTAGAGCAAAATTGTGCAGGAGTGTTTTCTTTACTCTTGCTGGTATTGTAGAAAAGCTCCGGGCTGCATTTATTTTCAAAGACTGCTTAGGCTTGTTACTGTTTTTTTGTTCCAGGATGCTAAAGAGAAGTGAAATTTCACTCCTTTGGCCTGCTCAAAATCTCTCAGTTGTGCCAATGTTTTGCAGAGAACTGGAAAAAGAATGGCATGAAATGAATTGCAAGCTCAATTTCACAAAACCCGATTTAACACTCTCTCTCTCTCTCTCATACACGGAGAGAGAGAGAGAGAGAGAGAGAGAGAGAGGGAGGGAGAGAGAGAGAGAGAGAGAGAGAGAGAGAGAGAGAGAGTGTCACATTAGCATAGCCTCTGAGAACTATGCAAGAATCAATATGGGCCTGCACGGATAGAAGTCAAGCGTGCAATGCTAAATATATAAATATATGGGTTGATCTGGATGATGCATGAAACCTCTAGGCAAAATGTAACTCCAAAGTCAAGAATCCATCTTGCAACCCAGCTTCCTATGAAATACAATTCAGCACCGTGGGAGACGTCTCTCCTGCCTCCCTCTCTTCTGGAAGAAGGAAGAACAGGCCAACTCTTTGTTCGGCAATTGGCTTGGCTCACTTCTCGGTAGGTCTTACAACTTTGGAGATCAACTTTGTCCACTATAGTTAGGATAAAACATGGGATTTTTGACAGCCACCAGACAGTGAAGGATTCGTGCATGTGCAGATGGAAGTTCAGCAATATTTGTAGCACGGATTAAGACTTTCAAGAGGGGGTCAGTTCCACACTTTGTAGTTCTGGTAATTACAAAGCACAAAAGAGTAACAGCACACAATCAAAACCCTGGAACTGACAAGGGCCTGCTGTGGCGTTTCTTTCCCTACTTGGGATAATTAATCATAGATCTCTATCCTTGGGGACCTTCAGGAACAGGACAAACTGATGTTTGAATATTTCAACCTTCCGCTCCATTCCTCTGGAGACACTCATCCCAGAAGAAATTAACTAGACTGAACTTCTGGGCGGGGGGAGGAGAGAGAGAGAGGTGGGGGACCCAGGGCTGAGGTTAGAAGAAAGGTGCCTTCGGATGTATGAACTTTCACCTCCGTGGTTTATTCTGTTGTTATTTTTTTTAATTCTGACACTCGCATGGAAGAAGGAAGGTTGGGGCAAATTCACCCAGCACCTCATATCACTTGGGCACCTTTTGGGGATTGCCTTATGGCCCTTTTTTCAGCCAGACATGCCGGCAGTCCTCGACTTACGATCACAATGGAGCCCAAACTTTATATTGCTATACGAGACATTTGTTAAGTGACTTTTGCCCCATTTTACAACTTTTCTTGCCACATTTGTTAATTGAATCACTGCAGTTGTTGAATTAGTAACACGGTCGTTAAGCGAATCTGGTTTCCCCATTGACTTTGCTTGCCAGACAGTCGCAAAAGGGAATCACGGGACCCTGGGACACGGCAACCGTCATAAATATGTGTCAGTTGCCAACTGTCTGAATTATGATCACGTGACTGTGGGGGATGCTTCAGTGAGAGTAAGGTTGAAAAATGGTCATCAGAGCCACTTTTTTCAAGGACGTAACTTTGAACCATCACTAAGATGAACTCTTGTAAGTTGAGGACTAGCTGCATTCCGGATCTCACCCGGTCAGCCTTGTTGTTATCTCAACACCCAAGTCTGCCTTAGCAAATGCCTCCTTTGCCAAGGAAAGTGGGCTGGTTCCTAAGCCCTAAGAATCTCCTGTCCAGTGAGGACGGTCGTAAGTCAAAGCCCCAATTAACCTGACAGACTCAAGAACCCCTTCAAAGCACCTTGTCCTTTCTCTCCCTTCCTCCTTGTGCTGAGCTGCACACCTACCGCTGGCAAATTCTGCAGTGCGCTATAATTGTTCTGACCACTGGACTGTGCAAGGCACAATGAAGTCAACAGTTTAAAACCAGGATACAGAATTGTTCGTTCTGTTGCAAAGATGGTGGTAGGGAAATACTGTTCCTTCCCCAGTTCTTAATTGTGTCCATTTTCTTTTCTTCTCTTCCCCTTAAGTGCAAGGAAACAATAGCATTCAGATGCCAGATCTGCCTTTGACCTCTGGAGATAGTTAAAAGAAAAGCAAGTTTGTATAAAATGGCTTTTAAAATGAAGAGGAGGAAAGACCATCAAGCCATAGATATTTCCTTGTTTGGGTTTTATTTATTTCTAAAGCCCAGATCCATAAATCATAGTTAGGTTCCCTATGCAGGGACCGTGCTAATCTTCTCTGTATCGTTCCAATTTTAGTCTGTGCGCTAATATAGGCGAAGTTCCTTTGCAGTGAATTAGTCATCGCTGGAGATCTGAGCTGAGTGCAATCATTATATCTTTTTAAAAGAAGTAAAAGCAGAGATTGAAAATATCTGGGCATATCTCCAAGGGGAAAATTATAAAATGGGGGGAGGTTTTTTGTCATCCAAGGTTGGACCCTTTTCAGCTGCCTCACATATGATCATATATGATAGGAATCAGAGGGCGAACAGCCTGCTAGAAATCTTAATATAATACATGCGCGTCAGGAATTGAATTTTAAATAGGGGTAATGAGAAAGCAGTATAAAATGGTATTTTTTCCTGAATATAATCAGTTGGATGTCTGTTCACTCTTAATCTCAACTGATAGTTAAAGGTTCCATTCCATTTACACAGACCATGGGGTGGCTGAGACATTTACAAAATTTCGTTTTAAAAAGGTTTATTTTCTTCAGCCCCTCTACACTACCCACCTTGGAGATGCAGTCAGTCCACATGTTCTCAGAGAACAAGGCCCAACTCTTTATGACCTGACGGTTTTTGCCTGCCTCAAGTCCATTGTCCATCCTTTTCCCCCTTTGGACCCCTCCCCTTAGGTTCTTTGCAAGCCACACCACAAGCCCCTACGGGGACACTGTCCCATTCATAGCATCTCCCCAGATGGGGTGGGGGACACACCTTGGCCCAAGACTAAAGAACGTTCTTGGCTTCCCTTTGTGGAGATGGCACCTCCAGGGCCTGGGTGGACAGAGGCAATCTCTCTGCTGGACCGGCCTGCAGCCTGGTGCTAGACCTGGCCCAAAGGAGACCCTGGACCCTGAAGGACCCACCACGGCAAGGCCCTGGGCAGTTGGGCAGGCTGTCTGTCGCTCCAGACCACACGCCTGCAGCCCTGAAAGAAAGCAGAAGGGGGGGGCTCCTGTGACTGCAGAAGCTGCCAACTCTTCTTAATGGTGCGATAGAAATCCATCTGACATTGCCAGGAGCAACTGAACTCAGCCTTCAGATTTGCTTCTGATAACTTCAGAGTAGAGTGAAAACGACTATGCTGGCAGACTGAGAGGGGAGAGGTTTGTGTGGGGTTTGGAGGGGGGTAGAGAAATAGGAGCAAACCTTTTAGCATGGCGTTAATAATGCAAGTGCTTAACACAGAAGCGTCTGGGGAGGGGCTGTTTGTGTAAAGAGCAGAAAGGCTCCACGGTCCATTTTCCTCCCTTCCTTCTTCAAGGAATCGCCCACTTCCCGGGACTCTCTCCCTCCTTCCCGCATCGTTCAGAAACCCCTGGCCTTCTTCTGCTCCAGCTGCTGCCTCTTCTGGCCCCACCCTTGGCAACGCCATCAGCATTAACCACGGCACACATTCTTCGTTGGGTGCTGTGGCTGACACTCATTTGCACCGCCGTCGGTTGGTGCTGGGCTGCTTGTTCTGGGCATCTGTAGCGCCCACAGGACCCTTGGCCAGTGATCTGACCTACTAAGGGGGTTGGCATCTCTTCCCTTTTCTCCACCCGGAAGGGCTGGTGCAGCAGCTGCAGGAGCAGAACATCGCGGCTTCTCCACATTTCAGGAAGTGGAGCATAAAAGTCTTGGAGAAGTTGACTTCTGGGCACCAGCGGCCAGTCTCAGGTCTGAGGGAGAAGATCTCTAGGGGCAAAGGAGAGAGCCTTCCCTCAGACACTTGGAAATCTACTTCCAAAAAAGGCATCAGGCAGTGAGTGTTTTTGGTGGATTCCAACCGAGGACCCAGCCGTCGGTTTCCCACATGGTCAAGCCAGCATGGCCTTGGAGAAAGATGCAAGTTGCGTCATCGCCGCAGGAGGCCTCCTGGCCTCCAGATCCTTCAAGGTCACCTATGGTGCGTTTCATCCACGGTTCAACAAAGCCACCTTTGCTCCTAAATACCCCTGTTTCACCATCCAATTTTTCTGGCTATGTTGTGTGAAAGCCAACCAGGATGTTTCCTGCTTGAATGGAGATTTCAACCAGGGTTTCTCAAGACTGATAGGGTGACCCTGAGGACAGGGAAAGAAGAACGTGGTATTTTATTTCAGCCTCTTAAACTCAAGTTGGATAAAATAAAGAAGCCAAGCTTGCAACTCGGACTAGCCTGGCCTTCCGTGGTCAGGAGGGCTGGTGGGAGGCAGCAAGAGGCTGAGTTCTCGGCACTGTCATCCTGCAGTCTGGTGCCTGCCTGACATTTTTTAAAGTGAAAACATGGTAGTCCTGCTTAAAACAAACATCATTATCCTGCTAATTAATTATAATGTTGTATATCGATTTGCATACCAAGGGGAACATGTTTTTCAGCCCCTAATTGCCAGGCATCTGGAAGTTTGGGGAGGAGCCATTTTAATAGATTGCTGTGGGGCAGCAGCATTGAATTCTCTCAGAACATCTTCTGACATGGCATTCTTAATTCCCAGTCTATTTTTTTTTCAAAATTACTAAATGTATCTTCTATCCACACTCCCTTTAAGGTACTTCCTTTGAATTCACCAATTTCTCTGCTGCAAAACAAGGGACTTAACAGACAGTTTTGAAGAGTTTCCTTTTGGTTTTTCCAAGGATGTGTATAACATCTGGTGAAGCATCTGGGCAGATGGACATTCTTTTAAAAATGAAAGAAGGGAAGGGAAGGAAGCGAGAGTCTTTTGAAAGCCTTTCCTTCCATCACTTGTCCAAATGTTTCCCCAGACATCACAGTCCCGAGTGAAAAGAAGCAGACACACCAAGAAATGCCAAGCTTGTGTCACATCTAGCTGGGGCAACAATATTCAAGAGTTGTGTTCTCTGTGGTCTCCATCCACCTCTAGGGATGGTCCTCAGGTGTCACGCTGGGCTGCTAGTTTGGGCTTCCTCTGTCCATGAAATGCAGGTCTGGTTTTAAGAGCCAGTCAGCTCAAGGCCTAATGAAGGTTCGCACAACGCTGTGGCTTTAACTATGTGGCAGCGTTTGAACATGAGGCAAATTCCACATTTGTCTGAGGTTATCATGCCACCTCTGATGTTGCTGTGTCTTCAATCAGCCAACAACTTTTTGTGAGCCATAGTTTCAGGATGATCAGCATCTTGCAGGAAAGGTGAAGTAGATTTGCTGGTTTCTTCTGCTAAGACCACTAGTCCAGTGGTTTTAGAAGCTATTTGGCTGAAATGACTAGCAATGGCCAGTTAAGGTGGCAGGTGTGGTCTTTACCACGAGGGCTTGAGGGAGACCCACTTTCACAGGCCACCTGCCTCTTCGGCCCCAAACTGCAAGGGCAAATGGGGATATGCTGGCGGAAGATCCAGCACCCTATGGGGAATTTTCCTTCCTCCTGAATGGAATCTATGTTTGCATGGATTAAGTAGAGCAAGAGGGATCTTGACAGATGTTTACAGAATTCCTTGCTGCAGAAACCCCTCTGAGGTTCCTCCCTGCAGGGAAAACATCCCTTTGTTGGTTCTGCAGAGGGTTGAATGGCCACAGTTCAATCTTGCACCAGGATCTGCTTGTCCCAGTCATACCTTTTCCCCTGCGCATTTTCAAACAAATCATCTCCTCTCTTGATTCGTTTATGTTTTGCCCCAGCTTTTTCTTCTCTTGCCATTCCTTGTGTTCTGACTTCCCCTCAAAGCCCATTTCTTCAACTTTCAGATAAATTCTCTTCTTCCCCGACTCTGCAAGAATTGGGAAGCAAGCAGCTGCATGCGAGACATTTTCAGCCCATGCACATCATTTGAATATTGAAAGGCCTCAGACTTAAATAGCTGCTTACACGCAGTTTAGTGATTCCTTATAAACCTAATGCATGTTTGACATTTTCTTGTAAATTGTGGATTATTTAAAATGTATCCTTGATGGAGAGTTCATCCCTGTTAAAACGTTCTGCGTGTTTTGTCTTGTTAAAATGTTGCATTTTAAGTATAGCACAAATGCATGTTAAGTTCAAAGAATGATCCCAGTTTACAATAAAGGAGTAATTTCCATAAAAGTGGGCGGAGGGAAGTCTCCCCACCACCAAGGGGCCAGAGGTACAATGGAAATCAATGAAACGAACAGATTTCAGGGTAAGGGCATAGGAGAAGCAAGGAGAAAGAACATGAAGTAACAAAGAAGGTGAAGATGGATCTTGTTTATGGAACATTACAGGAACATTAAAGTGACCTTGTTGGATCAGTTTCAAAGAACTCCTACATTCCAGAAGGACAATGGACCTGGAGCTACAGGGCGTCTCATTCCAAGGAGAACTTACATCTCCTCTTCCTTGGACCTTCCACAATGAAAAAACCAACCGCCGCCTCCCTTTTTTGGGTGTCAGCAAAGGTTCAACTCTCATACCTCGTGATAGAATCAATCAGGGACCTTCAGGAAAGCTAGCTGCAGGCCAAGCTTATGGCAGCCTTCACACAGCTGGGTCTGCTTGTTGAAATGTCGTGAGAAAGAGCTCACTAGGAAGTGTCCATGGTACTGAAGAACCAAGTCGGATCTGAACAGATGTCCTTCAAGCAAGCCACATTCTCCAGGACTAGAATTTTCACAATTAATGAATTTACAGGCTTAACTCAGCCAGGTGATCGTTTTGCTTCAAGGGGTCTCTGCAGTTGTCAGGTGGTAGTACCTGCCAAGCTAGGCTTGGAAACTAAGATGGGTCAGTTCAGGGCTGAAGTTACGCAAGGAATCATGACACCACTTCTTCTGTAGTAGACTGCTGTGGTTATGGAAGCTCCATTAGGTCTACCATAAACCCAGCTCCAGGGAAGCTTTCAAGAAGCTCAGAAATGAATTCCCATCTCTTTCTCCTTCCTTTGAGACTATCTTGGGGTTCTCCCCCCCAAATACCCTACTTTTTCTGGAGGTGGGATCTCAACCCCTTAACGTTGCTTGGGGAGTGATACAATGGTGGGAAAAAATTCCTTCTACAGTAGCCCAGTTTCCAACTCAATATTTTCCTATTGTTCATCATCCCATTTGATGAGAGGATTTTTTTCCCCTCCTTCCTTGCTTGACACTTTTCCTTCATGACTGAGCTTTGGTTATTCTGCACTATTTTTTTAAAGGCCGGTTTATTTTATTTTTCTCCCAATACCAGATCTCCATTATACCTGGACAAATCTTTCAGCTTATGTTGTCTTCCACCAGCTCAAATCAAATTTCCACCATCAATTTTCCTCCTTGTCATAAATCCATTCTTCACATGTTTATACTGCTGTCATTCATTCCAACGGGCCCCGTAAGAGACAACACGAATTATTCTCTTCTCCAGCCCTGCGATTCCTGCCTATTCTGCAGATTTCCTTCTCCAATGGCAGTGCAGGCCCCTGGCTCAAGCAAGGGAGCTGGTGACCCGATCCTAGCTGATTTCCTACGGGAGGGAGATCCCTGCAGATTTTACATCAGACCAACCCCTTCTCCCCATTTGACTGATATGGGGGTCAACCTCTTCTCCAAAGTACCTGAAGGTGAGACAAAAAACAACAGATGGAAACTAATCAAGGAGAGGAGCCACCTGAATTTCCTGACAGTGAGGACAATTCATCTGTGGAACGAGTTGCTTCCAAAAGTTGTAGGTGCTCCAAGATTGGAAGTTTTCAAGAAGAGATTGGAGATTTGTCTGAAACGGAATGGAGTCTCCTGCCTGAGCAGGGGCTTGGACTAGAAGACCTCCGAGATCCCTTCCAACTCTATTCTGTAACATTTGTTCATTCCAAAGGTCATTCATTTACTAGTTGCAAGGCTGATGTTTGTTTTGCTTCCAAGGTGGGGAGGGACATATAAGGAGACCCCAAATGTATTGAATTCAGACCTTTCAGTAACCTGCCCCAGCACCCCTTTGCTTTAGCTGGAAGGGGCAGTACTGGGAAATAGAAGTGTGTCTTGCAAAAAATGTAAGAAAGCAAACCTTTTCCAGGACCAAACTTCCCATTTTTCACACCAAAAGGCAACATTGAGTCCTGGCGTGGGAAGTCCTCCAGATGAGTCACTTTCTATTTTCCACCCAAAAGATCTAAGCTCAGAAGGGTGAAGAAACCCAAGATGTCAGCCACAACAGGAGATGGAAGCCCCACCCCTTTTGCATATGTAAAAAGGGGCCGAGCTTTCATCACCTAGTTGCAACCATTATCCTGACCTTCTAGGGTTGACCTACTACGGTGGACCTTGTCCACACTGTCGTAACCCCACCCCTCCGTCCTCTTTCAGGACCCCACAAAGGACCACCCTTCTTCCTTTTCAGATGCAGTTTCTTGGTGGGGTTTCCTCTCTCTCCTGTGCTGCTGCTCTCCTTTTGGCAGAAAGTGTTTTAGAAATGTCCCTTCCCATTTCTTTCCCAGATACAAAAGAGGTGAGCCGGAAAAGGGGTTGCATAAGAACGGGGAGATTTATTCAAAGAGGCCATTAAATGCAAGCATTAATCTGGGCCACCACTGAATGGCTGCGCATTCTTGACTCTGGAGGGAGGGAGAGAACAGGGCATTCTCCCAGGATCTGCTGGGTGCTGAGGGACAAACGCCATAGGAGAGAGTGCATCCCCACCAGGCTTGTACTGTAATCAGCACCATCGTGGTCTCAGATAATTGCAAATGAGCATGGCGGGGGATGCTTTCCGTGCTTGTGGAATATTGTTTGTTTTCTGTTCCCTATGAAGATCTGCGCTGAATCTCGGCTGCATCCTCCCTTCTGCAGATCGGGAAAAAAGTTCTCCTGTGGCAGGTGGGCATCTGGTTGTCACGTCAGGCTACCTTACGATCTGCAACTGTTGGCTGGCTGGGGAATTCTGGGAGTTGAAGCCCACCTATCTCAACCGAGGTTGCCGAGGTTGGAGACCCCTGCTTTAGGGCTCTCCAGACAAACGACATTCTCGAATGCGGTTAATGTTAAGATAGTAAATTTGCTGCATTTTTATTTTCATTCCGAGTGAAGATTTGCAGCATCCCTTGATATTTTTATTTATTTATTTAAACGATTTCCAATTGCAGCTCAATTTGTACTTTAAGAGATGTTAAAATGACTGTTAAAGGAAATAAGCAAGCAAAACACGAGCCACAGAATGATGGAGCGATTGCACACTTCCTTGAGGTCTTTGTAGATATTCTGGAGATTTAGCTGTAAAAATGTCTCCACCAGGATAGGCTGAAGCAACATTTCTACTAAATGTTTCGGGGGGGGAATCCCCATAAAAGCCTTTTCCATTTTTATAGCATATTGTGACAATATTTATGTAAATTGCTTCTGATCCCCAGTCACTCAGACTGTACTCATCGAACACAAAGTCATCCCAATCAGAGCAGACAGAAGCTAGGTCCTGCCGTGTGAGGATGCTGGGGGCCTTGGCAGAGGGCCTGGCAGAGAGAACAGCCTCACTCATTTTTGTGTCACTGTGCCCGGAACTGATCTCCTTGGTGGACGCAACTCTAGAAGATACATGGGTGTCGTGAGACTGGCCAACATTTCTCAACATTGGGGCTCTCCTAGAGCCGTTGCTGGCTTCAATGAAGTTTCAAAAGAGGGGAGGAGGGCAATTAAATGATATTTTGGTTGAAATGTCTAAAAAATGTCAGGCTGGCAGCACTTCTGGCCAGTGTCCAGCCTCTTTAAAATTAATTGTGCGACCCCCGAGCTCAAGGAGGCTATTAGACTGTTACGAGGACAATTTGATAAATTAATGGCTGATCAAGTGGCGACCAATCTGCGGTTTGCTAGGCATAATACTTTTTGCAATGCTAATAAGCCAGGCAGATGGTTGGCTTATAGACTGAGGAAAAAACAAAGGGCATCTAATATAGATAAGATTGAGCATAAAGGAAGGGTTGTGTATCAACAGAATCTTATTAAGGATGCCTTTGTGGATTTTTATTCGAAATTATATACTAAAGAGGACATTAATGCAAAAGATATTGATACGTATTTGGAGAAGGCTAGCATCCCGGTTCTTACGCAAGTACAAAAAGAGGGGATTAACCAACTGATTACAGAAGAAGAAATTTTTACAGCTATTAAGGAACTGAAGGTGGATAAAGCACCAGGCACTGATGGCTTGACTGCGGCCTATTATAAAAACTTACAATTAGAGATGATAAAACCGTTAAAGGAACTGTTCCAGACAATCCAGAGGGGGGGAAAGGTGCCCCCGTCTTGGAGAACAGCTTTTATCTCTTTGATTCCGAAGGAAGACCAGGATGCTACTTTAGTTAAAAATTACAGACCGATATCGCTTTTAAATACAGATTATAAGATATTTGCTAAGGTTTTGGCTAATAGACTGATGAGGGTTCTGCAACAGGTGATTCATGGGGACCAAACGGGGTTTATTAGTGGAAGACAAATGAAAACCAATGTGAGACATATAGTTGATGTGTTAGAGTTTTTGGAAAGGCACAACCAGATCTCTGCTGCGCTAATCTTTTTAGATGCTGAAAAGGCTTTTGATCAATTGAACTGGCAATTTTTGTTGAAAGTTTTAGACAAAATGGATTTTGGGGAAAAATTTTTACAACCGATTAGGGCATTATACCAAAAACAAACTGCCCGAATTATAGTTAACAATAGTTTGACAACAGTATGTAATATTGAGAAGGGCACAAGGCAAGGCTGTCCGCTATCGCCCTTGTTATTTATATTAACATTAGAGATACTATTGGTTAAGATTCGGAATTCGGAAAAAATTAAGGGGATACAAGTTGGAGATCAGGATTACAGATTGAGAGCATTTGCAGATGATCTGGTTGTTACAGTGACCCAGCCAGAGAACTCTGTTGTGGACCTGATGGAGATAATAACACAATATGGGAAGGTTTCTGGATTTAAAGTAAATATACAGAAAACTAAAATTTTGGCTAGAAATATGACAGTTTCGCAGAAGGCTCTCTTAGAAGGATTAACTGGATTTGAGATTGTTAAAAGGGTTAAATATTTGGGGGTGATTTTGTCGCCCTCTAATACAAAGCTATATAAAAATAATTATGAAAAGTTATGGGGGAAAATTCAAAAAGAACTGGAGAGTTGGGAAAAATTGCAATTGTCTTTGTTGGGACGGATCGCAGCAGTGAAAATGAATGTCCTGCCCAAATTTTTATTCTTATTTCAAATGATACCGATTCTTAAGAAAGACTCTAACTTGGAGGAATGGCAGCGTGGTATCAATAAATTTGTGTGGGCAGGGAAAAAGCCACGAGTTAAACTTAAGATTATGCAGGATACTCGTGAGAGAGGTGGCCTTAAAATGCCTAATTTTAAATTATATTATGAAGCTGCTGCACTAGTAGGAATAAGTGATTGGATTAATTTGACACAATCGAGGTTATTAAATCTTGAGGGCCATGATCTGTTGTTTGGCTGGCATGCATATTTGTTGTATGATAAGAAGGTAGATACTGTGTTTAGGATGCATATTTTAAGACAGGCATTGCTGAGAGTTTGGAAGAAGTATAGACATAAGTTAAGCAGCAAGATACCATTGTGGGCAATCCCAAAACACGCAATAGAAAATATACATGCTGGTTTCAAACATGATGAGACTACTTACAAGGAAATTTTAAGTTTGGAAAGGAATATTTGGTGCTTGAAATCATATAGTTTCTTGCGAGAAGAGAAGGTTGTTCAGACTTGGTTTCAATATATTCAGTTACAGGCCAGGTGGAAAGAAGACCAAAAAAATGGATTTGCAACGACTGATGAAAATTTGATAAAGCAAATTAGAAATCAAGGACCAGCACATATTAAACGGATATATCTTGCATTGATAGAGATCGATTCAGAAACAGAGCTTGTTAAGGATTGTATGATAAAATGGGCCCAAAACATTCAGGAAGTTATTACAATGGACACGTGGGAAAAGATCTGGGTGAGGAATGTAAAATTTACTCAAGCTCAAAGTTTAAGAGAGAACTTTTACAAAATGTTTTATAGATGGCATCTAGATCCTAAAAAGCTTGCAAGTATGTATCCGAATTATCAGCCTAAATGTTGGAGGTGTGGTGATGAAGAGGCAACATATTTTCACATATGGTGGACATGTAAAAAGGTCAAGGCTTTTTGGATAAAAGTCTGGTGGAATATGCAGAAGATTTTTAAACGGAGGATAAAGTTTTGTCCGCAATTTTTTTTGTTGGGAATAATTGTTGACGCTACAGTTGTGGACTCTAAGTTGATGCTGAATTTAGTTACGGCAGCAAGACTTTTGATAGGTCAATATTGGAAGAAAGAGGAACTGCCGACTATACAAGAGTGGATTTTAAAGGTTTCCGACTTGGCAGAGATGGCGAAGATTTCGGCCTATTTGAAAGATTACTCGCAAGAACATTATATTATGGAATGGAGAAAATGGATTGAGTTTATCCAGAATAAGTATAGGGTCAAGAAGTTTTATCTAGCATTTGAATAAGTCTTCTTTCGTTTTCTTTTTTCTTTTTTTATTTTGTCTTCTATATATATTTAATAATGCTAAGTTTTGTTTGATCCTATATAAGTTAGAGAGTGATGGATTTTAGAATTTATAGTTGTTAGTATATGGTTGTTTATGATTGCCTTTTTATATATATATACCTTGTATTTAGCTCTGGGAAGTCCGGGGGGGGGAGGGGGGTTAGGGGGAGGTGGGGGGGGAGGAGGGAGGGGGGGAGGGGGGGGAAGGGGGGAGGTAGGGAGGGGAGGTAGGGAGGGGGAAGGGGGTTTTTTAAAGGAAAACTGTATTTTTAAAACTTTTCAATAAAAAAAAAAAAAAAAAAAAAAATTAATTGTGCGGCAAAAGTCAAGATAGTGAGAAGGAAGATGAGCATTTGGGGCTTGGAATTAAATAGCTGATGAGAAAAATGTAAACCTGCCCAGAGCCCTTTGTTGTCAACCTTCCCTTATCAAAATTGTGCCATTGCAAAGTGCCTATCCGGCCCTCCCAGATCCTGCAACACTTAATGGAACAAATGACGATGACCAGTTGAATATGTTACCCAGTGCGTGGGCTGTTCTGCCAAAGCAGGATTTGAGACACGCCGTTGGCTGCTGATGACTCCCTTGATGGGGAGTGTGGGCCATCCCTAGCAGTATTTCTTCCCCTATGCTGAGGAACGAGGGATCTTAGTTCTTTTGGGCTCCAGCAAGCTCACACACAGCTCCTTTAGCTGTTTCCAGGGCCCATTGCCTGGGAGAACTGCACACCAATAGACCCAAAGCCTCTCATAATACACACCTTGTGGATTTTCCATCTGTGGTTCAGCTTGAAATCTTGGTGGTTCACAGAATCCTTAGAATGTCTCAAGAAATATTTGGGAGGACATTGCAAATGTGGCATGTTTCAACCTTATCTTCAAGAATGAGCCCTGTTGAATTCACTCCACTTAATAAATCATAAACTCTGGTTTCTCAACCACAAGGAATGAGTTCACACATAATATGAAGCCAAAGCAAACCCCAGAATTCTTAGTGTCATGCATGAGTCGAGCTACTGCATCAACTTCCCTTATCACTTCTCTCCTTGCCAGCATCTGCAGGCGGTGAGGAGGAGGTGGTAGCAGGCACACTGTGATACGATTCCATGTTTGGTTGCATAAAGCTTATGAGCCATGCTATGTGATTGGCAGAGACTTGGGAGAGGGCAAATGTGAAGGCCTCGTGGCTTGTCCCAGAAGCCCTCCCTTCTAGGAGGGCTTCCTAATTGCCCCCCAGCCAAGGCTGGGTGAGAAGATCAGGGTGGCTTGAATGTCTGAGTTTATTTATACAAAGGATTTGAACTCTGCCATCTTTCAAAAAGAGACTTTGGGGTTCATTCCCTATTTATTTATTGCAAGGCAGCCCTCATCACTTCTGGCTAAAAACATCTCAAGGTGAGTCCCATCTGACTTGTCTTCCGTTCATGAGAACATCCAAGGCCACAAACTGACTCCTTGGCTAAATGGGACTTGAATCTCAGCCGAAGCATTCATCTCTTCGTCAGTTTGGCTTAATTTATTTTCCCCATAAGAAGAAAAAGACACTTTCATCTTCAACTATAACCTAGGACTCCAGGAAACATTTGTATTAGTCTAATCACATATTTTTACAGACTTTGTTCAATGTCAAATAACCTTCAAGATCGGCTCCCTCCTCCCTCAAATGTGAATTGGCAAAAGTAACCTAAACAAGCACGGCAGCGGGAGTAAAGATTTACTATTTCCTCTAAAAGCCATTTGATGTCCTCCTGGAATCTCAGTCTTCTTCTGCATGGCTTCGGCCTGCAGAGGATCTTGTTCTACAAGCCAGCAGCTGGTCCGTTTAATGCTTTACACCCACAACACAACCAGCCAATCAACCTGGATTCATCGCCTGAGACCTCCTACACTTGTCCTTTGAGTAGAACATCAGCACCTTGTTGTCAGTAAAGGGTGGACCAGGCGCAAACCCGGTGGGGGGAAAGGGGGGGGCCCTCTGGGACTGCAGCCAACTGAAAACAGTCATTTCACCATCTAGCATGAATGGCAATAATTCAGCCTTACTACAAATTGTAGCCCAGTTACCAGGAAAAGCATTTGCGAGCAATTACTGTGCAAATAAAAATAAACCGAGGAAAGATGCTGTGCACTGTATTAAAATTCAGTGCCTTTAAAATCAAGATTGCTTCTATGTCTCCACAGCAAACCCAAACAATAAATTAAAAAGTAAACAAATAAATAAATTTAAAAGACGTGGGTGTTTGAAGCCAGCCTGCTACAGCAGTCCTAGAAGTATGGGTGGAAGGTTTTGGTTGAACGTCTGGAAAAGCGTATCCTGGTCAGAGCTGATTCCCAATGGGACCGTCTGGAGGTCTATCAGTGGGGAGGGGGGAGAAAAGACTTGTGGGATACCCAGGGACCTGGAGCATCGATCAGGATCCAGCCAGCATCCACAAGGACTTGGGGGCGTGACTCAAGAGAGCACCAATTGCTCTTGTAATGGCCATAGAGGCATCTCAGTTCTGCCCTTTATAAAATACCATTAAGGCTTACATGCCGGCTTTCCTGTGGTGAATCCAAATTGCCTCTAGGACACCAGGCAATGAATTTGTATCTTAGATGAAAAGTCATTTGAGAATTAAGAGGGACAGTAAACATAAGTGAATCCCGTAAAACAGGGGGGAAGGCGGCTACTTTTGTAGCCTGGCTTAAGAAACTGGCTTAAATCATCCAAAGGGTCCCGTCTCATCTTCCCTCGGCTTGATCATCCCTAAGAATTACATCGCCCGGGGTCTTCATCTGTCCCGCTTCTTCCGACTCCGATTGCCAGGGTCCTTGTTCTTCCCTATCATCTTAATCTCCCAGCTCTTTCAAGCCTTTATAAGGAATGGCTGGCTCTGCTTCTTATTATCATGCATTTTCAGATATTAAGCAGATGTTAAATGCTTCTGGGGAGCAAAATTCAGAGAGGGAAGGATCAGGGGAACCAGGGAAGTTTCTTCAGGCTTTTGAGGTGCTGATCTTTTGCCTCAAGGTGGTCAGCAGGTGAGGTCAAGAGCAACCTGTTTTTCTCCTGGGCAAGAGAGTCACCTGCAGAGCAAAACATCTGGAGCAGTGTTCTCAACCCTGGCCACATGAAGATGGCTGGACTGCAACTCCCAGAATTCCCCAACCAGCCATGTTGGCTGGGGAATTCTGGGAACTGGTGTCCCCCTATCTTCACTTGGCCAAGATTGAGAACACTGCTCTACAGGGCCCCTCTCACAGGGCCCTGGGATGAGAACATTGACGTCCAGATCCTTCTTCACACACGCAGTCCTCCTTTCTCTGCTGGACCTTTTCCTAAGCCGGTTGCCACTCCCATTCCTGCCCTTCAGGGCGGCTTCTCGTGGAGCTAGTCTAAACTTCAGAACAGGCTGGTTCCTCTTCCACCAATGGAAGTATCTGCTTCTCTTCATCCAGAGCAGCCAACAGAACTTTCTATCTAGCAAATGAGTGTAATTTCCAGAGCCATGAAATTTCCAGATGACACGGAAGGGGAACTTCCTGCAGATTCAAGGTTGGTGGAAGCCCAGCCTTCCAGCTATTCAGCCCTGCCATCAAAACGCCACCGCTCTGAGCCTCCACCCTCCTTGCTTGTAGGATGGAACGTAACACCACGCCAAGTGTGTACACACAAGGCCCGTAAACCGTGTTGCAGCCATGCCTTGAACGAGGGAGGCTATCGCTAACAAAGGCGAGGGTGTTTGCTAGCAATTATCCTCTTGCTTCTTCCCCTTGGGCTGTGGGCAAGAGGTTTGCCCTCTCGCTGCCTTGGGGTCTTTCAGCTGCCTTACCTCTGAACTCCCCTTGGCTATTAGAAATGCATCTTGTCAGAGGAAAACACGTTCTCTCTCTCTTTCTCCTCAATGCCCTGAGCCGGCTAGATTTATTCATGCAAAGTGTTTTCTTTTCTTCCCTTCTCTGTTCAGCAGCCCGTGTTCCAGTTGTCGGTGTCTCTCCGCTTTGATCATTTCCATCGCTGAAGGCAGACTACTCGGTTCGTGACCCAGGGAGGCTTCAGACAAGGACGCAGGCGCTCGTCTCAAAGTGCCGGGAAGACCCCCGAAGCTGCTGGGCTCCACACTGGGACAAACACACCCCTGTCCCTGCAGCCCAGACTTTTCCTCAGGCTGAAGGCCCTCCTTTGCCCTGAGACCCAGCCCCAAGGCTGAACTCCCAAAGGAATGGGCTCAGACCTACAGCAGGAGGGAGGAACCGGAGAGAAACTGCTTTTGAGTGAACACTAAGTTAATAGAATCTCTTCTCTCTTCTATCCAGGAAGGTGAATATCCTGGATCCACCCTTTTACGCCACGCCTGACCTCAAATTTCAGCCTGCAGTTGGAGGAAATATATGTTGGGGTCACAATAAGCAAACCGCCTTTAAGGGCCCCTCCACGGTGTGACAGCATCTCGGAGAAATGAATGTCCCAAATGAAAAACTTTAAGTGAATTTGTAATTTTTATTGGGTTTCTTAGGTTTCTGGTCCAGTCAGTCTCACCCCTTCCTCCATTCCTGCTTCCAGTGATGAAGATAAAACCGCAAATCATAGCAATAATAGCATCAGATCAAGCCCCTCATCACAGCCTCCTTTTGACTTGTTCTCGGCCTTCGAAGCAGAACCATCGTTCCTCCATTCCACCCGTAGAGCCACAGAGCCCGGCCTCCCCACCAAAGAGGAAGGGGCCCACAACTGCGAAGGTCCATCTCCAGGACCTCTCCTGTTGATACAGCCTCAGAGGCGGGACCTGTAACCCACCTCACTTCCCCAGGAAGCGCCAAGGCTTCGGTCTTGGTCCCCTTTTGCCTGTCCCTCCTTAAAACTCCCCAGTGCTCTCCACATTGCAGTCATCCTCACAATGTCACAAGGAGTACATTGAAGAAAATTCTGCCCAGCTGAATCTGATGCCTCTGAGCTTTATGGCACTGACCCCAATTTCTAGCAAAACTGAAGAGGTGAGGAGGGTTTCTCTTCCCATACCATTCATCACTGAACTGCCTTTGGCTTTGTTGATTCACTCTCTGTGAATTGACAAAAAGGGAGGATTTATGAGCTGCTCACTGCACACAAGACCAAGATGGATGTTCAGCTTCCATGGCCAACGTTTACTCATTTATTTTTTATTTATCAAATTTAGATACCACCCGTCTCGCTCTCGTACTTTGTATGCAAGACCCAACCTGGCTAATCAACTGCTGATCGGTCAATAACCAATTATGCCACCAAATGAACCCAATGCCGCCTGCCTGATTCGTGCAGCATTTCAGGAGACTTCAGACCGTGAGGGAGAGAAGCTTGCCAGCCTCGCAAATTCTGGAAAGTGCTTTTCTCTTTCTTCATTAGATGCGCAGAGCCACATCAAATAGATCAAAATGCAGCGAATAAAAAATTGATCACTTTCCTCTTAATTCTGGCAAAGCTTCCCATGACATTTGCGTCACTGAAGCAAGAAGGAGAGAGAGCCTATCTTAACAGATGGAGATGCAGGAGAGCTGTGGTCTGGGGGCTGCTTCCTGAATTCTGCTCGGAGGGTCACACCACAGCCGTGCCTCAGTACTCCACTCTGAGGCTAAGCACAGGTGAAGGAATTCCAGAACGACTCTGGCTAACAGCCAACCTTGGAAGGCAGTTTGCTGACCAGGCAGGATTTATATTAGAAATCATTCTTGCTGATGGCAGCACAGTAAATGTGGGGGTTTTTTCAATGTTCAGTTAATTTCCAGGTGAGGCAGCAGATCTATAAGGAGGAGAACATCTCCAGATCTAGACTAGGTTCAGCTGGATCCATGGGCAGATTGGGCACAGAGAGGATGCTCTTAAGAGCTGCTTCATGGACCAGGCAAGGATAAAAGACCAGGCAGGGGACCGAGACAGCCCAGAGCTACCCACCACCTCCTAGTCATCATCTCCAGTGATGCTGTTCCAGCTGATTAATCTTACAAGGGATGTGGGAAGTGAACCCAGAATTCCCCAGCCTGCTATACTGGGAGTTTAAGTCCACAAGTCTTAAAGTTGCCACGGTTGGACACCCTTGGCTCAGGCACATTAAATTCACCACCCACTCAAGCTGGAAGTTAACATTTCAGGACCTCGGACAGCCCCTATCGTTTTACCACAAAGAAGGTCTTTTCCTTACCCAGAAGCCCTGTGGTTGCCCTGGACAACCAAGTCCAGTCTTACCATAGGTCATCCTGGCATCCCCACAGGCAGGGAGGTGAGATGTGCTTCAAAAGGTTTGCATTCTTGTCATTTTCACAGCAGGAACCCAAGGAAAGCAGCTGGTCCACCTTTTACACCTTCTAGCAGGTTGACCCTAGAAACGTGACTGCTGCATAAAGTGAGGGGTGATAAAAGGCAGAGGAGCTCCAGATTCTGGGATCTTCCATATTTGCCTATCCTGCTTTTCTTGCCAATTCCCCAAACTTTGAGCTGCAGCTGGGAAAGGAAAGAGGAGCTAATCCAGCGAAGAAGTGGCTCCTTTTCAGCTCCTCCTTCACAGCTGCTTGCCTCCCTGTGGCTTTGCTTCCTAAACAGGCCTTGTTTTCCTCCGGCTCCGGATCAACTGTCCTTGTAGTTTTCAGATATTTGCTGCCAGATTGAGAAAATGAAAAGAGACGTTTATTTGTTCCTGTCCTTTGCAAATCAAGCTCCAAAAGCGTTTTAAAGGAGGAAAAGTGTGCCGAGCACCATTTTAAAGAGCTTACGCAAGAGTGTCTCTGAGTGACGGATTTAATTAAAAACTCCCAAAGTGTTACGAAATGAGCTTTCTTTCTTTTATCCCTTCCTGAAAGTGGGCAGCTTCAGACCTTCCTAGCTGCCCTTTCAGCAGCTGCAGTTTTAAATCACAGGAGGCCTTTTTCTGAACGTCTCTCGGGTGGCCTGGCAGGATTTGGAGGTAACCTTGAACCAGTTGGCTTCCAGGGAGCGAAAGGTAGGCGGCGGTTTTTTATTTGTCGATGTCATCCACAGGCTGACCTTCCAGCCAGATATTCTCTAGGTGACTCGGAGAAGTTAAGCAAATGAACCGAGAGTCCTGCCCTTGTAGCCAAAGCACAAGCGTAGCCTGAATATTGTGCATCTAATCTAGATGAGGAGGCACCATACAGTCTGGCCAATACAACAGCTCATTTAATGACCGTTCAAAATTGCAACAGTGACTTATGGCCATTTTTCGCACTTATGACCATTGCAGCATCCTCATGGTCACGTGATCAAAATTCAGATACTTGGAAACTGACTCATATTTATTGTACGACGGTCGCAGTGTCCTGTGACCTTCTGACAAGCAAAGTCAATGGCGAAGCCAGATTCACTTAACAACCCTGCTACTAATTTAATAGCCACAGCACTTAGACTTATATACCGCTTCACAGTGCTTTACAGCCCACTCTAAACGGTTTAGAGAGTCGGCTTATTGTACCCAACAATCTGGCTCCTTATTTTACTGACCTCAGAAGGATGGAAGGTCGGGTCAACCTTGAGTCAGTCAGGATCAAATTCCTGGCCCGGCTGAGCAGCTTTAATTATAGCCGGGTTGCCTTGCTCACCCTCTTCCTTTTCTCTACTGGTTTCTGCCCCCTCCCTTCAAAGATTTGGTCCAATTTCATCCATAGAGAAGAATCTTCCTGAGGCTGGACAGAATTCTGACCCCTTGACAAGGTCGCTTTCCAATGTTCTAGTGGGTTAGAAAGAATCTACCGGATCATTTCAAAACTGGGAGGAGTCTTTGGGGGCGATTCCTGATGTTCTTCGGTGACTTTCCTTCGGGGTGATGAGGATGGAGGGTTGATGAACAAGTCAGAGAGGTTGGACGGGGTCTCCAGTGACTGATACGTTGAGTCATTCTTCTTTCCCTGGATCTCAAAGCTCATGTACTGAACACTGAAGTCAATGTCTCTCTGATGGGTTCGTTCTAAAAATAGGCAACAACACCCACCTAGGTGGGGTTGCTCTTTATGTTTGTGGAGCCGTGTGTGCCACGACTTCTGGTAGAGACTGACAGAGAGGAGATGGAGGCTCGGAGACGAGGGGGGACCTGCTGGAGAGCTGCACGGCACATTGCTTGGGTCTAGAAGACCTCCCAGAATGAAGTAAGAGGACCCTCCAGTTGATGAATCTGTGGTGCTGCTGGACAGATTCAGGAGGAAAAGAAGACTGACACTCCCCAAAGACTTCCATGCTGCAGGCTGCCCCTTTCTTGATCCCTCATTTCTCTCTCCCCTCCCCTCGTCCTACCTCAACAGTCTGCTCTGGGCTTCTGATCCCACCATCATCATCAGCAACACCATTCTGCTAAGGACCCCTAAGGCAGGGGTCCCCAACCCCCAGCCCGTGGGGCCAGCACTAATCCATGGCCAGAAACCCGGTAAACAGTGCTGGCTCTTCCTGGAGCATCTAACTGGTAGCTGCTCAGTTCTCACATCTTCTCTGTGTAAAAATGGGAGCTTCCAGGCTGACCCTTCTCTCTTCTCTGTCCTCTGTTCTGTGGTTCCTTCCATAGGGAGGTGGAGCTTCCAGAATTGGGAGGGGCTGGTGGACAAATGGGGCCTGCCTGGAGATGGGCACAGATTCCCCATTGTCCGCCATGTCTTGGACCGGTGGGTAAAGATGAGAATCTCCCCTTCTGCTGGGTCAAGAAACAGACTGGCTCTGACCATGAATTGGGCTCAGGTAATACGATTCACCAATTTCAGTATTAATCACAGGATGCTAACATTGACCTCGGTTAGGATTTGGGGGACCTCAGCATGTTGTGTGCACCCGGGCAGCTTGTTTCTTGGTTCTCCGATTTGCACCAAATGGGCAAATCCAAGAAGGTGTGAACCCAACCAGGCGCATAGTGTGGATGTGGACACAGGCTGGCTATCTCCACCTGAACATCTTCCATCTCCTAGACCAGGGTTTCTCAACTTTGGTGACTTTAAGACATGTGGACTTCAATTCCCAGAATTCTCCAGCCAGCATAGCTGGGAATTCTGGGAGTATATGTCCACACGTTTTAAAGTTGCCAAGGGTGGGAAGCCCTGTTCTAGACCACGTTCCCCTGCAAGACCAAGGACCCTGGTGGTCCTCCATCAGAATGAACCCAGCAGCAGAAGATCTTCTGAAGCCAAGCAGGAACAATCCTCCTAGGAATCTTCTGTGCTAGCAGCCAATTCCATCAAGATGTGAGTGGAGAGCGAGGTTCACGCTTGAAGCTGTGCAGGAAAAATGGTTTTAATTTGGGATAAAGCAAAATGAATGGCCTCTCTTGACACCCCAGATTAAACTTGGCAAGGGTGACGTGAGTTTCAATTGAAAAGCCTGACCCGACCCTCCCCTCAAAACAGGCCAGGGGAATAAGTTATAGAGCTCGCTTAATTCCGTGGCCCGGGATTTATGGGAGCTCTGAAGCAAAAAGAGGCTGCTTGAAATAAAAACAAAATGCTGAACGAGGCTGCTGAGCAGCGTTGCTGAGAAAATATGGTCCTGAATATTATTTGATAACACTGATGCTCCCATTTCTCTTGCTCTGTTGCTCTGTTTCTGTTGCTCTTCGGCTGGTTCTCAGCAAAATGTCCACCTTACTCTCTTGAAAGGACCCTCTCTTCTTTTTTTTCGTACTTCCCCTGTTCACACAATCCCCTTACGCGGGTTGACAAATCAGGCCTTATAGAATCTGCAGGATCCAATTTAGCTCGGGACAGCAGGAAAGGTTGAATCACAACCTCGAACATTTCAGGAAAAAACGAGGTGGGGGGGGCAGGTTCTGTGCATGGGATAGAAGGATGCTTGGGATTGCTCCTTGGACAGAAATCCATCAATTCAAATGAATTTGTTACAAAACCTTGCTTGGTTACAAAGCTGCCCTCATTAGTTAGCCAATAGATTGTGTGTGTGCATTCATGAATTAAAACTCATATGATTAATTGACTGCCTCTTTAAAAGAAAATCAGCGTGATAACTCAAATATTGAATCTCTGAGTTATTGTCACCCAACAGGTACAAAATAAACTCATTTTAATTCGTTAAACAACATCTATCCATTAAAATCAGCCTTGCTTAATTATCTTGATCTTTACTCAATTTATTCCATTAAACCCAGCAGGTTTTTGATGAATTGCCTGGCCTTCTCAAGGAGGCCCATCCGAGTCTTCGCACGGTTGAAGGTTTGTCAACAAAAACCACAGATTGCAGAACTGAGCACCAGAATTTACACTTCCTAGTTATCCTTTGCCATATGGCACTTAATAAATAACTTGCTATTCAGTTTATTTCAGGTCTTGGGCAAGGCTCTAATGTTAAAACAGCTGCCCTTCTGTTTTCCCCAGTGGTTCATTGGAAGAGCCTTGGACCAGACAGAGGCTTGCTGAGCTCCAGAAAGGGTCCTGGCAGCAGATCAAAACGGCCCTGCTCTTTTATATCCCGCCAAACGAAGGAGGAATTATTTCCAGATGATGTCCACTCTGCATCCCTTCTGCTACATGTGTTCAAAGATAAGACGGTACTATTCTGTGTTTTGCACCCCCATAAGCAAGAAAAAGATCACAAATTTAAATTGCATGTGGTTTACCTCACCATGCAGACTTTTCTAGACTTTTCTAAAATATCCATTTCTGTTATATACATTTTAAAACTGACCCTTGTTCCATTATTTTTAGAGAAGAGCAACCATTACATTTAAATCAGTGTACTACTTCACAAAGCTCTGTTGGCTTGGAAACGCAGTCCAAGCTAAGTTCTACAAAAGTCTTGAGGAATGAAACAAAAAACCATGGCTTGAATCTTCCTGTAGGCTTAGAAGCTGCTGGCTGAGGTCTCCATACCGGGCCCCAAGGCAGTCTGTGCCTGCATTTCCTGGTTCGATTGGAACCACTGCCTTTCTGAAGAACCAAAATATTTTTGGTACCCGAGTTGTCCGCCTTTACTCTCTTCATGAATGCGACCCACAAATCTCCCCAGCTAACCAACAGGACTTCTCCTGAGCACATCAAATCGAGAGCCACCAGCTGAAATGCTGGTCCCACGCCAACTCCAACCTCAGGGGTGGAGAAGCAGGGGGGCTGAATGAGGTTGGCATCATGTCCAGACAAGAAAGGCCAAACCCGACCCAGGTTCTGTTCAGTCTTTTCATTCTGGGCTTCCCTGGGGAGCTGAAAAAGGCTGGGCTGCTTTAGAAGCCAGTTGGGTGCTATGATTGTTCCCTGACCTGGGATCCTTGCTGGCTCTTAGATGCTCAACTCAAAGGCTGAGTCAGATGCTCTTTCGAAAAAGTACACGCGGCTATGAGCATCTCAGGGAAAGGGTCTATGAAATATGCATTGCACATCAGGGTAAAAAAGGTGCCTTCAGCTCCACGGATGGATTCTGGCCTCATCTTGAATCCTGTGGGTGTTAGACAGAGCCAGTTCTATGAATTCTGTGGAAAAAGCAAGAAAGGTGGGGGGGGGAAAAACCCATCCTCTCTTCTTCCGCGTCATGCATTTATTCTATCATCCAAGTTTCTGCCAATGTTCTGTCACCATACAGACTCACACAGACACAAACACACTTGTACAAACAGCGCAAGTTATAAACATCCAGTCACTGATGAAACAGCGAATATTCGCCTCAATTTATGTGCTTTAATTGATGGGTTATCGCAATGTCCAGAAATGCCCAGCAGAACAAGAAAGGAAAGCTGGGAAGAGAAATAATGCGCAACAATATCCAAACACCGGCCATTTCAGTGAGCAGAGTGCCCGGTACTTAAAACAACAACAACAACAACAGAGAAGCAGGAAGCAGAGGGATGCCCCATCAGCAGATGACGGAAAGAGAGGGATATTTTGCCTTAGCAAGTTGCTGCTTTGGCTCAGGAAAAATACCCCCCCCCCGCTGCCAAGCAGGGCTCACATTGGGGAGGGGGGACATCAAGGCCCCCCCTCCACAAAATCCAGGCTATTAAGATGATAATTACAGAGCAGGATAGGCAGGTTGCAAAAAACCTTTCCACCACACAGAAAACTGGGGTGAGCATGAAGTTTCTTTGATTTTGCTCGTTTCGAAGGATTTAATCCGAGAAGTTGGGGCACAAAATAAAATCATCTCTGAAGATCTCCAATAGGAATCAATTGTTACAAAGTGAGATCGTGCAATTCAGGGAACCTCTTTCTGGTCAAGGAGGATGCCGTGAATTCATCACAAGCCACTGCAGTCAACACACCCGCACTGAGGGATGGGGGGCTGCTCTGTTCACACCCACTTTTCTCTGCCTCCTGCACCCTGAGTGTGTGTTGGCTCTTTTGCCCAAATTCAGGCCAGGAAGGATGAAGGGAGAAAATGAATCAAACCTTCCCTGTCTGGTCTCACAGGAAACCTGGAGGCTTTGGGGGCTGTTTCTCAGCCAAATTATGGCAAAAACCACCTCCCCGTTTTCACTTCCAAAGTCTGCACCTTTTTTTCTTTTCCCCGGAGCCAAGGAAGTGGCTTGGCTATTAATAACACTCCATTGGGCAAATGAAGATTGGGGAGGGTGTGTGTGTGTGTGTGTGTGTGTGTGGGAAGGAAGGAAGGAAGGAAGGAAGGAAGGAAGGAAGGAAGGAAGGAAGGAAGGAAGGAAGGAAGGAAGGAAGGAGAGGGGGAGGGAGGGAGAGAATGCCTTTTTTATTATTGATTTTTCGGGGCAGCCTGGTGTGAAATTTTTGATGTAGTTGTTTTAGGATTCAAAAGTTGAACATGAAAATGCATTATTGATCTTGCCCTGCGAAGTACAGTATGCTGTTCATCTAAGCCATGCATTATTGATTAGAGCACTCAACAGTCCTAACCTTTTATTTAATCACTCAGAGCCCAATTATTTATTTGCTGGTGGCTTCTGCAGAAGCCGACTTCCTTCTTCACGCCTTTCCACGGGACTTCCCAGGGCCATCCGAAAGCCAGGCGAGAGACCTGCCTGTCTGCAAGAAAGACCTGATGGTGGGATCCTGGGATGCAGTTCCCTGCTGAGACGTGCTAGGCAGCCTCCAATCTCATGCCAAATGATGCAGAAAAATGTTATGGAAGCGATTTGTCTTCATAGGTTGTTTCTCTGATCCTGTGACACATTGCACGGTTTGAGCTAATCCTATCACAGATTTCCAAGTCCACATTTCAGAGGCGCTTTATGAAAAAGTGGTGGGCCAATCTTCAGAAGCCTGATCTGGTGAGTGAGGCGCCTCCACCATCCGCAGACAAAGAGGCTTTGCAGAACAGAAAAGGCAGCCAGCCCCACCATGCCAAGAGTCAAGCTGGTCGAGGAGAACTTTCCTGGAGAGCTAAAAACTAAAAACGTGTCCCTTCTATTGGCACTCCACTGCCTTCTCTCCACTGACAAGACAAACATCATTTACAGACAATTTACATACATGCCATTGCTAGAGCATTTTTATTCCCCAGAGAATTAATATATAATTTATGTGCCTTTTTATTGAAGCATTAATCAAGGTTACAGAGGGAATCGGTGCAACATCAGTCCACAAACGGCCCCTTTGCTTTGAGCAAAAAAAGAATAAGATGACAAAAGGGTTTTTTTAACAGACAAATAGATGGAGGTGGTTAAAAGTCTCAGCAAAGAGACAGCAGAGGTCCAGAGGGACAATGGCTGCTTGAATGCTTGTCATGAAGTTGCAGTGATGTTGGACTAAGCAGCGATGGCAGCTTTTGGATTCCAATTCAGCCTGATGGACCATCAGTTGAGTTGCTGTAATGTGCAAACTCAGCCAATAATGGGTCATTCAGTATTTATTTTATTTTATTTTTATTTTAATTCCATTTATATCCCGCCCTTCTCAGAAGACTCAGGGTGGCTTACAAGCTTAGCAGTAGCCTTCATTCTATGTATATGCCTGCTTATTAGGGCTTTCACACACACACACACCCCAAGCGGCATTATTACAAAGTCAGCTTAATTGCCCCCAACAATCTGGGTCCTCATTTTACCTACCTCGGAAGGATGGAAGGCTGAGTCAACCTTGAGCCTGGTGGGATGCAAACCTGCACTAATTGCAGGCAGCTGGTGTTACTTAAGGAGGCATTAGCCCACTGCTCCACCAAGGCTCGGTACAGGCTCGGTAAACCCCGGGTTGCTCCCACCCTTGACTGTCCCTGCTGCTGTGGCGTGAGCCTCTCCTCCTGGCCCACAAGAGGTAAAAGGTCTGGTAGGGCAGGGGTCCCCAACCCCCGGTCCATGGACCAGCACCGGGCCGCAGCATGCCAGCAACTGGTCTGCACAAACAAGCAAAGCCCCACAACTCCACGCACCTCCAGTCCGCCGAAAAACCTCTCTCCACGGAACCGGTCCCTGGAGCCCAAAAGGTTGGAGCACTGCTATTAGCTTGGGGCATCCCCTTGCTGCACAGAACACAGAATAACAGAGCCGGAAGGAAACCCTGTGTCATTTCAGACAGATGGTTAACCAGTCTCTTCTTTAAAAGTTCCAGTGTTGGAGCACCCACAACTTCTGGAGGCAAACTGTTCCACTGGTTAATTGTTCTAACTGTCAGGAAATTTCTCCTTCATTCCAGGCTGCTTCTCTCCTTGATTAGTTTCCATCCATCGCTTCTTGTCCAGCCCTCAGGTGCTTTGGAGAAGAGGTTGGAGACTCCAGCTTAAAGGATGTTAAAATACAAGGAAAAAGGCTGCCCTCAAAGAAATCCTACGCATGAACTAGACGCATTTTTGCAGCATATCTTTATCCTGCTTGGTTGTGTCTAAATAAATCCTATGTGCAGCACCCAGAAGACTCTCGGGAGCCACTCATCATGGTGGAGGAATTCTTAACAAAAGCTCCAAAAATGTTCCCTTTTCACCAGCAGAATGCCAAAACTGGCTGCTCCAAGCCGTCAGAAGCGCAACTGGGAAAATGTGCAGGTGGGCTTGAAGGGGGCTGGCATGGAAGCATTTTGCTGCAGACTTTGGCAGCTGTGGAGACATCCTGTGGCTGGAGAGATAGCACCAAGAGGGTCTGGCTTGCCCTGACCTCTGAGGATGGTTATCCATAGGAAATAACACTTTTCCTGCAGGTGTGAGGCTTGGCGGCAGCCCTGGGGAAGAATTAGCAGGACCTGAAGAGAACAGCAGTTCCGCTGCCTGTATTTCTGCCTGTGGTCTCCTCTAGTTACGAAGGTTTGTGCAAGGAATGTTAAAAAGGATCGAGAATGATTCCAACTGAATCGGGTCCATTTCACTGCTGAAACAAAGGCCTTCCGGACACTTACAGAAAACAGTATTCAGTGTTCTACAGTAAATTTTCCATGAAGATGGGGTTTGTGGGCTTCGCATTTGACTAGGAAACAGGGCTAGGGCCATGGCATGAAGGACCAGGAGCGCTAATGTTCCACAGACACACAAACACATGGAAGCCAATCATACCATCTTCTTCCCCGAAGGAAGTGTTCCCCTGGCCCCAGAACAAGGTTAGTCGTGTTTCTCTGCCGCTCCTTGCCGGGCACCTGAGTTGGCGCAGACCGCCTGGGCCGTCCTTCCATGGTCCACTGCAAAGCAGAGAGGTCTCTTGGCCTCCGGTCCACATTTCTGAGATATTCCTGTCATGCACAACCATCCCGCTTAGCAACTGGAGGGGAGCCAACCGCTCCCACCTGCCTTCCAGATCAGAGCAGGGAAGGAACTGCTTACAAGAGAGGGAGCTCCTGACATCCGGGGCCAGGAGAGCAGGAATGATTAATGCCTTGACTACTTGGCTGAGAAGCTGCAAGTGCTGACCAGCTAGCCGGGAAGGTTAGTTCAGAAGTCCGGCGTGGCGATGCTGGGAGTGCAACTTTGGGGTAGGCATGTAGGCTGGGGAACAGAGGGACTAGATTGGTCAGCTGGCTGCTGATGTCACCGCAGTTCTTCACAAACAGCTGGCGTGATGTTGGGCAACCTTCTCGGACATCCTGGGTGTTGGATCACATTCTTCCCACTCAGGGTTGGGTTGGGACCCCGAGCATTTCAGAAGATGCTGAGATCTCCCCCGGCTCCTAAAACAGGTCTTGTGGAGCCTCCCATCTCCCTCCCACCTGAGGAGACATCCAGGTCCGTAAACATCTGGAGAGCGGAGGAATGGCGACCGCAGAACATGGTGACCAAACAGGCATCAAATAGATCACTCTAAGGCCCGGAGCCCTGACAAGGAGATGTTGCAAATGTAGCCATTCTTGCCTTCTCTCTTTTCTAGTCTGTGAACTGAAGCCGGGAGAGACATTAAGATGTGGGGAGATCGACATTCTAAAGTGGGAAAACAGCAGAGAGGCCCAGGTACTAAACAGAAAAGAAACAAAATTCCCTTCGGCTTTGAATGGATGTCAAAATAGGGTGTGACGTCCAGCCGCTTTGCTTTCCTCTACATTTCTCCGTTAGGAGATCAAATCTTCTTGTCCCGTGCCTTTTTTCCTCCCTTTGGACGGACTGTGGAATGATCAGCTTTTCCCTGGGTTGGTTTGATTGTAACAGCATTGTGTTTATGAACAGGTTTGAGGTTGTTCCAATCATTTGAAGACCCTGAATTGGAAAGAGATGTCTGATGGCATTGAACAAACGACCACTAATCAAACGTGATCTGGAGTAACACTCGCACCGAAGCCCTCCCCTCTGCTCCCCTCCCTGCTCCCATCTGCTTGACTGGCCTTCATCGAATTTGACAGTTCTCTTCCTGGATCACCTTCCTGGCCTTGTGGAGATGGCTGTGGGCTGCCTCCGCTTCTTACTGAACATCTGGCAAGGAGTCCTCCCTCACTCCACGCAAGCAACTTCTGCACCCTTTCCTTACTCCATGGGCCCAGAAGGAGGTCGGAGAGGTCAAGTGCAAAAGTTAAACTAGCTCGGAGATTGATTAGGCAGCAGCAGGGTGAAATGGGCTGGCCGTGGCCGGGTCCTCCCCAGGGAGCTTCTGAACCTTCTCACATTCAAAGCACAAAGCATCGTCCCCAGATAGTCGCAGAGTGGTGACACATGAATGTTGGTGCCTTACGGAAAACATCCCTGAACATGGTTTCTTTTTTCTTTGCTGTTTTTGTTTAATTCAGCAAAAGATAATATATTTTCCAAATTTATTTCAGAAGAGGGGAGAATTTGGGGGAAAGAGGGTGGGAGAATGTTCTCCCCATCAATTTCTCCCCGCTCTCCATACCCTTCCTGGCTTCCTGTGCTGACCTTGCCAGGAGGAAATGCTGAGGATTGTAAACCTTTCAGAGGGGTGCAACACACCCCCCTTAGGAGAGGGAGCACATTTGCCAGGTAGCTTTGCCTTGGGCTGCTCCTGAGGGGGCTCCAGCCCACCTCCCCCCAAATGCAATGGTCAATGGAACAGCCCTGGGAGGCGGGAGGGATGCTTTTGAGATTCTGTGGCTGTGACCCTCACATAAAGAAAGAGCAAGGCCTCCGCTCCTCGTGCGCCTTGTCTGGACTCCCTTGCAGGGCCAACATCCTAGAAGCCACCTGCTGGCCTCTTCCAGTGCTTGACCAGGCCGGTCTCCCTGCCTGCCTGTGGCCTCCTCAAGACCCACGGCCAGCCGTCTTCTTTGGCTGGGCAGGAGAGAGAGGGGCCTCAAGCTCTAAGTGTGAACTAAGTTCTTGTGCAGTGTGACTTTGCATGGCTTTGTTCTGATTCTGCAGATTTAATTATTTATCGCATCCCATTAATATGTTATACCATCCTCTGCATCCGCAGTGAGGTTTCCGACATGCATTATGAATGCATCCCAATCCACCAAGGTGAAGACACCGAATCCTTCTGGGCCCTCTTGAAGCCGGTGGCCAAGTCAAGCAAGTGCTCCGGCCCTCCTGACTCCTGGGACTGGATCCCCCCACCCGGGGCTTTTTGGCCCCCAGGGCTCTTCCAGGCAGGTGCTGCAGATGATGGCACCCCGATTCTGCTCAAAGTAGCTGCAAGGCCAGAGAATGGAGCAGCACAAGGTCCGGGGAGAAGCATCCCCAACTTCTGAGGTTGCATAAAACTGTCCCCAATCCCCTCGGCCAGCATTTCCAAGGGAGGAAGGAGACGAGGCTCCTTCTCTCCCACAATTACAACCCTCAGATAGATAATTTGGGTGGTGGGGAGGGATGTTAATAAGATACTTGCTGTATTTGGAAATCCAAAGGGGTGCAAAGAATCCCTGACTTCACCTATTGGTTGAGAAATGCAAAAGGCGAGAATGTGTTCAAATCTGAACAAGAGGAAATGACTCCCCTGTGATTCTTTGCTCCTGATGCTCGCTCAGAGGAGGCCAACATTCGTGGTTCCAGCATCCGCAGAGGAAACTACAGAGAGCATGAAGGAAGGGATATGGAGGGGCCTCGTTTCCTTCCCCCCAGCCTTCTTGTTCTGCCTTGCCTGAATCCAGAATCTTTCAGAGCAGTTCAGCCTCAGGCCGGATAAAGTTTCATTCCCAGCCTGACTGGCACAGAACAAGCCATGTGGATTAACGCCCAACACCTGATACTCTCACGTCTGTCCCAACACCTGATACTCTCACGTCTGTCGTTTTGATTCATTAGCTAAGACTTGTCAACAAAAGATTCATGACTCTCTCTTTGCAAAACAAAGAATGCCTTGATCCTTTCTGCTCAGATTCTAAATTTACATAATCACCCACGAATGGAAATAAGGACGCTCCTGTTCCCCCAACAAGGAAGGCAAACTCAGTGCATAGAGCCAGGTTTTGGTCTCTCCTCGGCCTCCAAATTCCCAGCAGACGTCGGGAGGTGGAATTAAGAGAGAACTTCAGTTGGGCATCCAGACTGGGAAGTCTTGCCTTGAGCATGGATCAATGCCATGGATGCAATCTTTCCCACCGTAAGTGGGGAGAAGTAGGATTGCTAGAGCAAGGCGCGTTCCTCACATCAGCCCCCTCCAGGGCCTGGGGACCATGACTCCCAGCCAGAGAAGGCCAATCACACAAACCCTGCTCACCCAAGCTAAGGGTTGCTTTCCTTGCAGTTAAAAGATTGCCATTTGGCTTTTCGCCTTTTGTAAATCCCCGAATAGAAGGCCCAAAGAACAGACTAAGCACAATGTCCAGAAATCCACAGAAGAGGATTGATGAGCGCCAAGAAAGATGAGGCCATTCAACAGGCTCATTAGCCGACTGCTTGTGGGTGGACTTCAAGGCCTGCTGGGCCTGGGAAAGGATTATTACGGCCGTGATGGACTGTAGCAGAGAACAAATTGACAGGGTTGGGCAAGGCTGTCATTAGTTCCACAGGTGTCAGGAGCATTTCATGTGAGGAGCAGAATTAGGTTGTGTATGCCACTAACTAGGAAACGCACAGGAAATTAAGTTCACTGTAAATTCAACTGAATCATTTGAAGAAGCCACTGTCAGATGTAAGAAGTCAGAAGGCAAGGAGATTGAAATGGCTGGAGGTTTATTGCATGCTAATGCTCTCTACAAGAATCTGAACTACTAACTGTCAAGGCAAATTGGTGGCAGATAAGAGACAACAGAATTCAGACTTAGATCTCCTGGGGGCACGAAGGGACTAGAGACTGATGATGAGCTTGACACCCCCACCCCCACCCACCCCGGCTTGGCCTGGTCATCTCCTATAGCTGCTTTATCAGAGTTACTTACCAGCAGTGAGTGGTGGTAGACCAATTAGCCAGGCCCTTGACGAGATCAAATTCTATCAATATGAGGAAAAGGACCCTGCTCCAGGAAAGTTCTTGAGATACCTCCAGCTTCAAGACTAGAGCTTTCCTCGGAAGCCAGCCATCACTGACCTTCTCCTCAAGGAACTTGCCTCTCTTCCTTCCAGTGCAGAGTTTCTCAACCTTGGCAACTTGAAGAGATGTGGACTTCAAGTCCCGTTGCTGCCTGGGGAATTCTGGGAGTCGAAGTCCACCCCTCATCTGGTTGCCAAGGTTCAGAAACACTGTTTGTTCTAAAGCCACTGCTGGTCAGGCTATCTTGGCCCCATCAAGCTGAGAACATCATCGCTGGAAGGTACAGTACATGAAGAAACTCTCCATTCAGGTTCACCGGAAGGTCTCCGATAGCCTAAAAATTGGTCTTAAGCTCAGATGTTTGCCCTTGAATTGGGAGCCAAATCTAAGAAGAAGCCACTGTCTGGTGCTCTAAGCACTTCTGAATGATTATTTACAATTCTTTTAAAGAAAACCAAGCATCCAAAGACTAATGCAGTAGGAGAGCTAAGCTCCATTATAATAATTCCAGGAGCACTTTTTAAAAGAAACACGTTCTGTTTTCCTAATAAGCTACACTTCTACTATCAGATATGAAGACATCTGTAAGATATCACCATCAGCTTTCCGCACTCACTCAGCCAAAACAACATAAATTACCTGTAAAATACCTGCACATTTTTCTCATTCTTTCGCATATGCCACTGATAACCTTCCGCAAAACAATCGATTGCAAAGCCTTTTCTGTTCCAGGTGAGTAACTTTGCATTCCTGCTGCATATTACGAATGCAGCAAAGAAAGAAAAGCCTATTTTGGGAAGGGCCCCATGTTCCCCCCCCACCCCCGCAGCCCCGATTTCCTACACTGTTTTTCTTTAAAAATAAAGAAAGGAATACAAGGTTTCCACCTTCAAACCCTCGTCCTTCCCCACCTGTCCCAGGTGGTGTCCTTTGGGGCAGGTTCTTTCCTGTATTGTGGCATAGGAACAATTCTGCATTGGCTTAGCTCTGGGAACACTCAACACGGAGGAGGAAGAGGTGTGGTGGTAGTCCCACATTTCAGATTTTTAAATTCCAGGCTTTTAAGAAAGCAGGGCAAAATAAACCCCTCTCTCCTTTGGGAAATTGGGCGTTTCCACCTGACCTAGGTTTGTCAAGATTAAGTAACATTTGCTTGAAAGCCGGAAACTTCTCCCCAGCTTTTAGGATGCAACCCCCTACAGAGTTTGGGAAATGGAGCAAGGAAAGAATTTCAAGTCGGAAGTGAGCTGGGATGAGAGCTATTATTTATTTACTCAGGTGAGATCGATGGCCTGCTGCTTCTCCAGGAGCTGAAGGGAGCTTTGGAGAGCTTTCTTCATTTCATCCCCCAAAACAACGCTCGGTGGGTGGGAGGGGAGCTGTTGAGTCAAAGCCTCCTAGATGTTTACCTTGAATTTGCCAGAGCGAAGCCCCCTCCCCAGAGCTTTTGGCCTCCTGTTTCTCAGAGCCCAGGGTATTTCAATATGCTTCATGATGCTGTTTTTTTCACTGATGGGTTTTCTTAATTAATGGCGGCTTTGCAGAGGGATGAAGCAGAGACCCCGGTGATTAATTGCCTGTCCTTCCTCAACACTGGGGCTGGAATCGGTGCAGGGGGAAATGGAGAGCCACAAGGAAAGGCAGATGGGTGAGAAGCAGCTGATATCCTTGAGGGAACACAGGTTGCAAGAAACCTTCGCAGCTTGTTTGCAGGCCAGCAATGTCAAAGAGGCTACCGCATATTGGAGGGCTGGTGGAAAGGGTTCTGCTGATGAGTTAATTGGGGGACCTGACACCCCCCTCTCTCTTCTCTGCCCACCCCCAGGCCACGTTCACCCGGGCAGAAAAGCGACCATCTGCTCATCATCCTGGAATAGCCCTCCCCGGCTCAGCCTGGAACTTATTTCCCTTTTGCCACCTGGACGCAGCCCCTCTTGGGTCACCTTTACGGCAAGCTGGTCAAAGGAAGCGTTTGTAGATGGGGAGGTTGGAAGCTTTCGTCTCCAGCACCTCTTTGGATAGACGAAGACCATTTTGTCAGCAGAGGAAGCCTCTGGTTGACTGGTGGGTTGGAAGTGAGATTGGAGATCTGGAAGACATCAGTATCTGTATTTTGGTGGGTGGGAGGGCTAACTAGAGAGGGCCATTTAGGCCATGGGAAATGAGGATGGGTCCCATCATATTCTTCCTCCCCCAAGTATGGCCCTGAAGAGAGGAAATTAAACCCTTCCAGTTGTTCTCTTTCCTTCGTTTGCTTCATAGGATCATTGATCAATGTTGGACAACTAATTCATGTTGCTCTTTTGTTGGCAGCTTGAAAACGCCAATGCTGAGGTAGAGGCCCAAAATGCCCTTCCTTTGCCTCCCCTGAAGGCTCTGGAGAAGAGCCGGTGTGAATAAATGGATGCATCAGCTACAGAAACTGCCAGCCCTGCTGTGCTCTCCTCTTCCCCCTCTCTTTTTTTTCCTTCCAAGGGAAAAGATGGAGAAGATTTCTCAAGAAGTTGCTTGTTTTTGCTGAAGGAGCAAGAAGAATGACTCCTGCTTGGCAGTTCCCCAACTTCCCAGTCTTCCATTCAACCTCTGGAAGTGAAGGGTGAGGCCTGGGGCTGCCTCTCCCCCAGGCAGGCCCCCAGGATTCCCTCTGGTCAGCCTCAACTAGCTGGGTTCATACAGCACACGGAACCCAACATTAAGGCTCAGCTTGCCTGACTGGCAGGTAGGAGAAGGCAGGGAGTCTGCAGAGCAGCGGAGAGAAGCATAACAGCCCCCCCTCCCCAAAGAGCTGCAAGGGAGGAAGTTCAAAAACGCCCCCAAGAGAAATTTAAAAAGTGAACTTCGCTCTGAAAATCTGTAACATTTGCTGGAGGATGGATTGTTGGGAGAGAGGGGCCAGTTTTTGACACAGTACAAAAAGGCAACATGTTTAAGCGCAAGTCTCTTTTCCTGGCCTCCAGTCAGCTCCGTAATGCAGCTCTTTCGCTCTCGCTGGTGCCAAACAGTTGGAGCTGGTCCGCTCTCCCCGCTCCGGATCCCAGCAGGGCTGCCGAAGGGATTCCGGTTGGTCCTGGGGCCAGATGAGGGCTTCGGTTAGCAGAGACACCTGGCGCTCGAATCTCAAAGCAGCAGCAGCTGTTCCAGCTTCTTGGTTTCAGGTGGGATGGGTTTATGCCCATCTGAACTAATTCAGCAGCTGACGCTCCTTTTGTCAATGTATGAAACAATCTGTCCGAGGCCCATTGTGAAGGGCTCTGGAAGAGGCCAATGAATCAGAGAGGACGTGGAGCTGGAAGCTTGACAATTACACAACTCTGACCGAAGAGAATTACAGGGCTGCTAAGAACCATAGTGGAGGACGCGGGTGGACGCGATGGGAGATGCAGAGGCTCATAATGGGAAATTGCTTGAGAGGTGATTAAACCCTGGCTGAAATTTCTTCTGGCTGATCTTATCAGGCCCAATTGAGTTTCAGGCATTCAGAGAAGGAGATGAAGCTGCGTTCGAAAGATTCAGCAGCTTTCATTCTGCCTCCGAGTCAGTGCTGGGATTTTTCAAAGCCACACGTGCAGAGGTAGAAGGCTTTAAATGTGTCCTTTTTATTTCAAAAGGGCAGGCTATTAAATTCCAAGGTGCAAAAAGGAGAAACTTGCCGAGTTCAGTCGCAGCTGCGTCTTTGCCAGACTGCAAAGCTCTCCTACAGCACAGTCACATTGATTGGGTCATTATCTGTCTCAGCGCCTTGCGTAGAATTGCTGGATTAGCACGCTCCTTTGATCGTGGAAAATACCCATGATAGATGCAGAGAAAACTTTTCTGTGCATCAAACTCAACTTCTTGGGACTTCCTGGCCCCACCAGGTTGGTCGGGATGACCACCTGCCCTCTTGAAAGGCACTGCAACCAAAAGCTTTTGCCAATCAGAGGAGCGCTCCATAGCACACTTCGGAGCACACTTTGGGCTTCTCACCATAGAAAATGCCTTTGCACACTCTGATGCAGGCCAGGAAAGGTCAGCTCTTCTTCAGCTCCATGTCTTGATTGGTGGCCCTCCATCGACCCAAACCCCATCTCTAGTGGTGGCCGGCAAGTAAGACTTCTCCTTGCCATCAGAGAGAACTGGGCCCCGTTTAATTATCTGGGGAACCGTGAGCTGGGCCTCTCTTCTTCCCACGGGACAACGGCCTCCTGCCTTCAGCTTCTCGGGGCACAGGGGTGAAGGAGTCATTTGGATCTCCAGGTCCAGCAGGGCTCCAAGTGGCCCTCCAGCCTGAAGCCTCTCGCAGAGGCCCCAGTGCAGGAGCGTCCTTGCTGGACTTGATGATCTCCAAACTGCTTTTGTTTCCATTCCAGATTCCTGATTCCCAAATGGCAGCCCCCATCTCTGCAAACGTTTGGTCCAACATCACACCTGTAACATTCTGAGCCTTGGCGAGGGTGCCTATGTCACTGAACAGCATGAAAACCTCTTTGGACTGAGCTGCCAAGAACTGCAATTCTGATCATTAAAAATAAAACACAATACCATCACAATGATTACTCCGTTTTCAAATATTTGATCCTATACCTTAACTTTTCAGCACCTGGACAGCAACACGGCCTAATTTAAAAACCCATTTTTCCCAATTCTAAGAAACCCATTTGTCCTGTTCTTTTGCCAAATGGTTACTATTTTTATATCTCAAAATAGATGTAATTCTTCTCACTGGTGATACGTTTAATGCTAAACTTTTCATTAAGACGAGAGGCAGGATGAAGAAGAAAAACTCCAAAAATGAAGGACACCTGCTGTAACAAAAATTTTACTAAAAGAAAATGTGTGTGTTTCCAACTCACACTGTGTTTGACCTCCTTGGCCCAGGCCCTGGAGGGAAACGAGCGGATAGCCCCCATTAGAAGCAAACAGAATGTTTCATGACTGGAATGGCCGTTGGTTTCCTCCATTTGCCTCTGGGCGGCTGGAGAATCCATGGAGCCGGTTCCATTTTGGAGCAGGCTTGTGTTTCACTGCTTGCACCGTCATTAAAATACAGCAAGAGAGAGACCACTCTGGGGCTGGAGCCCCCCCCCCTTTTCGGGGGTGGCGTGTTTTCTTAAATAACGTTTCTAAAAGGAACCGTAGCAGACTGAGTTTATGCAACACGCTAAGCCTAAGAATGTCATTTGCAAACCACAGTAATTGGTTTGCACAAATTAAGCCACAAATTTCATTATGATTTATTGGGTTGCATCAACACAGCAAGGAAAGCACCTTTTTCCATGCTGGAGAGGAAATTTAGTCCTTTTTTGTCTCTTCTCTGCAGAACGTTATTTCGGTAATCACGAAGTGCAGCCAACAGCCTGTGAATTGTTTTGTAAATCTGTTTGGCTTTGTGACGGTCGGGTTAAGTTTCCTTTGGATGAAAAACAAGCGCAGGAAAGGAGTCGCTTTTTATATGTAGATCTGCTCCAGTAATACTTTCAGCCTTATTTCAGATTTGGTGAACACACTTGGCTGCCTGCTTTGATGGGATGCAATGCTGCTTTTTTGGTCATTCCGGTGTTTGTTACAGTGGGACACAGAAAAACTGGACTAGCTGGATATCCAACAGAATTTTTTCCTGCACAATCAAGTGCAGAAACAATCCAAAAGGAGCTTGTCTTGATGTCCTCCTTGTGAATGTGGAGATTTAATTAGACCCCCATGTACACAACTATTAATAGCAAAAAATCTTGGGAGGCCAAACCTTTTGGAGAAACATCTGAAAGAAGATAGGAATCAATGTCTCAAACATTTCACTCCTCACTCAAGAAACTTCTGAAGAAGGAAAAAAAACCTTTTGGAAAAGCACCTTTGTGAGAGCCGTGGCCTGGTTGACTGTGAATCTCCATGGGCACAGGAATCAGTGGGAAACGCGTTTTATGGACCTCTTAGAACAAATCAGCCCTCCTTTGACTAGAATCTACCGTTGTTTTCTGCAAAATGGTTCTAGAATTCATAATAAACTCGGCAGAAGAGCGACTGCACAACATCTGAGATTTCGGAGCGTCTGACGCCCCTTCTCCCCTTGACCAGTGGTCCTTCCTGCTCTTCTCTTGGGTCAGCAGAGCCAGCAGCAGCCAGACCGGCTTAAGAACTCTGCAGCCCGTCTCTGCTGGAGGCATCACGGCTGCCAACATCCTTTCGGCCTTCTCTTACTGGCTTCCCAGCACTCCTCCACAGCCCTTGAACTGGAAAGTACCTTTCCAGGGCTCATGGGGGTAGACCCATGGTTTGCAGGACCCATACACCCCTAATTTTATAGGCTAACTTACACAAACCTTACATGTTTAGCATCTCAGCACGTTCTTCCTTGGGGAAATGATGGAAGCAATCCAGCCCTCGCTCGGAGCCCGCTGGGACTTCCGATCCAGCATCCTCAAGCATTTTGGGGAGAAAGGAGGAGAAAACCACGATGAAAAAACGCAGTGACAGAGATCTCCTTCCCTCCACCACCCCTCCCTTGTTTTCGTATCAAGTGGCAGAAATCATCTTTATTAGAAAAATGAAATTTTTCATGTATTTACATTTTGTACATTTTGTTATACTTGGCACGTGTTTTCTGACAGGTATGTACATTTCAACATAGGCAAACACTCAGTCCCATCACTCCCTTAGCATCTTTCTCTCATTCTGTCTCTCTTCTTCATTATCGTTAACAAAAATGAAAAATACAATACAATTTGAAGACAATAGTAGTCATTATATACTTTTTCTATCAACAAAAGTTTAAAGCAAACATTTGTGGGTTTGTTTTTGTAGATATGTCTCAAAATATTATTTATACAGTATTAAGTGCTTAATCATGCATTTGGGTTTAAATATGCAGATGAAGATAAAACTGCCGTTGAGTGTATACAGAACAGAGAAACAAACAAAATTTTACCTGAATCCTGTATCTGTTTTAGACCACCAGATCCAACTATCAATGTAAGATTTTTAAAGTCGCCTACAATTGCGGATGGACAGATTGTTCATTCGTAATCCTTTCAGTGTGGGTGCATATTTTAAAATGGTTGAGTTTTAAAACCTAGAACTGATACTTTGTGTGTTGAAAATGCTTATGATCCACTTCTGTTAGCCAACTCACACAATGTATGTCAGCTGCTGGATGACATCAATACCAAGTATGGATTTTTGACACGTAATGGATCCTTCCGGGTGGCCTCCAGGGAGGACGGCCGTATCAATTCCAGCTTTTAGTAAAGTGAGCTCAGTAAAGACTTCCTGTCTATTTAAACACCTACATTGGTGTGCATGTACATCTAAAATGCATAATACATGAATGCAACAAGCAGGTGCTTGGATACATGAATATCATACAAGGATGCTCACCGGGAGACGTGCCTGCTCAATGCTTCTTCTGAGCAAGCTGTAGGGCAAGCACCTCCAGAAGTACTGAGGAAGATTACAATGGGCTCCAAAGGACAAGAATGCATCAGAATCCAAAGAGACCGAAACAGGAGGAGTCATAGCTGCCTATAGGAGCGAGTCTTCATATCTATTTCATACAATTTAGAGGGTGTGTAGGACAGAATCACCAAAGAACTCAATAGGTCAGCTTGGATGTCATGGGGATGAATTGGTTATTCGTGAGTGTATCAATTCAGGAGCCCACTTGGTAGGTGCAAAAGAGATTGCCCAGAAGTCCACATCCTTCAAATATTAACAACAGAAAATAACTCAGCGCAGAAATTGTTGTTGAGTTAAATTGATCCAACTATAATTTATACATGACATGGTGAATTGACCAGCTTCCCATTCAGTTCTTTGTGATCTGGTTTTTCACCACCAAACACACCAGGCAAATTGCATTCCGAAATGGTAATCTCCCCCAGGTGTACGGGGAACTGACTCCTAGTATTTTTAGAGCTCCAGGCCTCGCACATCTGGTGCGTGCCAGCTGAGAAGAGTGGCTTGAGAGACGCTGATGCCCAAGCACTGTGATCACCCTTAATTGTACTTCAAACACACTTAGCAGTACACTGGTAACCAACAGTTTTGTGTATGAAGGGTTAGGCTACTCTGCCTAGGAGATGCTTTCACCTTTGGGCTGGGGAGGGGTCACATTTGGGGGTCTCAGTTGACTCCATAAAAAACTTGGGCTTGCATTTATTCACAATGGAGTATCAGAAAATTAAGTTACACACACAACTTTACCCAAATCTTCTTTTTTATGGAGGAAAAAAGAGTTGTTATGTGCACTTCTCACTCTATTTGCAAAATGCTCTATTTATCACTGAGCTAGCTAGAGATTTCTCTGCCTGTGTAGCGTGATGTACCAATTTGACATCCAAACGCCTCTGAGGAATTATTCTCTCAAGGATGCCACAGTAAACAGCGCTAGAAAGAAACTTTGGCATGCGGGGGGGGGGGAAGAATTACAACTATCTAACGGAAGATTTATTGGATTTTCAAAAGGCGGATGCTTTTCTTGTTATCTGAGCCAACCAGCTGTGCTTCCAGCAGACCAACACAGTAGGGTCTGGATGCAGTTTTCCTTCCTCAAGCCACTCACTGGAGAGCTCTCTCTGAAAGGACCTGTTCACTGAAGATTCAGGACCAAGGAGATCCTGCCAGCCGGGAACATTTTGGAGATCTTGACAGATACGTTTAGCAGATGAATCTGGAAGATTCTGCTTACGCTCTGCCCCAGGCCCTACACGGACTCTTTCTTAAGAACTGAAATTTAGACTGAATACACAAGCACAGCTTCACCAGGAGAGATTCCACCTACAAGATGATTTTAGATAGCAGCCTGAGGGGGGATGATGCATCCTTTGAAGTGATGAAATTCAGGCTGGAAACAGGAGCCTAGCAAATGGTGGCAGGTTGGACCAGACTCTCAGACTGTCTCGCCCCATTTCTTCACACACATCCCCAAGACAGAACAACAAAGATGTAAACGTGGCTTTCCGGAACTGCAGAAGTTTCTACATTGAAACTGCAGCTTCCCAACCTCCCATTTCTTTGTTTCAACCCTGAGATGATCTATCTGTTTTGTGCCGCCTAGAGACACTTTCCACGAAATGGGCGGCCATATAAATTCAGTAAATAAATAAATAAATCTATAGAATAACGTTCTTCAACGAAATGCTGGCCTTCCTCTAAGAGAAAGCCAACCGCAAGGCCACGTGTCCAGGAGGGCCAAGAGGGGGACCTGAGGCTGCCTGCAGCGAGAGACTCAGAATAACAGAGTCGGAAGGGACCCGGGAGGTCTTCTAGCCCACCCACCCCGCTCAAGCAGGAGAGTCCTGCTGGGCCCGTCTCTTCAGCAGCGGTGCTGGAGCGCAGTGGGCCGGGACCCTTCCCTGGCGGTTCTCGTCCAGCCTCTCCCCTCTTCTGCGCTTCAGGCCTCGCCTTTTTCCCATACGCCCCAGAATCCCCACCTGCATCTGGAGCTGCAGCAGGACGGCAAACGGAGGCCTGAAAACTTTAGATTTACCTCACGTTTCTCTTCCTGCTTTTCACGCTGAACTGACGTGTATTCACAGTGCAGGTTTAATATGGTAAAACCACCCAGAGACCAAACCTGGAGTGGGTCCCTAATTTAGGAAGACTTGGGTGAAATTCTCCTTGCTGCTCCAAGGTTACTAAATTATGCAAGTTAGGTGCATATAGTACATATTTAAAATAAACAAGTTTAGAGAAGTCAATGAAAGTTCCAGGCATACAGACGGATGGTGGTGATATTCTGAAAACAAAGTAAGTCACGATTACAGAGCAGCTCCCAGGCTACTGGCAGACAAGAGACCCTCTCTTCCCAGCGAGGGCATTAAGAAGTGGGCATGGTTAGTCAAGGCGGAGTTCCCCCAACATTGTAAGTTGCAACTATTTTAATGAAAGTGCCCGTGTCCGTGTGTCTTTTGAATCAAGGTGAGGAGACAAGACGACAGATACTATTAAGCCCTGAGATACCACCATTGAGATGCAAACACGTGAAAACCTTAGGTATTGAGTCAGATTATGAGGTCTACCAGCTGTGCGGCTGCAGCTGCCCGCTACACCAAAACTGGAAAATGCTCTCCTTCCACAGGCGTGAAGACCTCCTAGCTGTGAAGTTGGGCAGCGCAGTTCCAACAAACTGATTTGGCCACAGAAGCAGCTGTGGAATAAGACAAAAGCAATGGGGGACGGCAACCGACATCCAAAGGGACCAATGCCTTGGGCCAATGAGGGCTCCAGCACCTCCTCGCTTTTGGTTTCTGCTCCCAATTTGTCTCACCGGCGAAAGAAGGACCACGGGGACATCCAGCAGGGGGTGAGGGAGACCGTAGGGTGACAGCTTCATGATGAAGCTACATTTATAAGCAGGAATTCTAAAGCCTCCTACATTCTGATCCAAACCACTCAAGTTGCTGATCACCCTGCTTTTAATTGCCAATATGGTCTTCCACTCAAGGAAACAGTTCTTCCTAGACGCTGTTGACCCTACTGGGATCCACCCTCATCATTCCCAAAGCAACAAGGTTCCTTTGAGACTCAAGTGCTTCCGTAACGTCAGCTCTGGCGTGCTTCCTAGCCAGGTCCATCCTTAAAGTGCAAAAAATGCCCATCTTTTCCAAAGCTACAGCAAAGAGCCACGACTTCCACCATCAGGGGACAATCGCCCAGGAACAGCTCCGCCTGCTTAAAAGCCTCAGAACCCAGCGCAGCAATTTGGACAAGGCTACCTCGGGTCTCCGTGTGTGACGGCTGCCTTCCTCACCCCCTGCCCTCTCAAAAGCCTCCTCAAGGTATCAGCCAACCCCCGGCTTCCTTTCCCCTCCCTGATCCCACTACCCCTGGTGGCGCAGCGCAGAGGATCCGACCGGAGAAAGGCTGCCCTGTTCTTTTCCTTGCCAAGGAAAGTCCTGCACCTGCCGCTCGCCCTCTGCGTAAAGCGAAACACACAGGATCGGTAAGAAGGAAGGTGGGGCTGAGTTACCAAGGGGGACTGAAACGTGCAAACCAACGCTTAGCCTCACTCAAAAGATCGAGGGTTGTCTAAACTGAGAGGGCTGTTCTCACATGCTTATTTTGGGGCCACACCCAACTGGCTCTACTTTGGCATAATTACGAGAGTAAACCCCACTGGGATCATCTCTGCAGAGACTTTCCTGCACCTGGTTCCTGTCTGGGCCTCTGGACCCGGGGCCTCCTCCAGATTGGCAGCAAGAAGGCCCCAGGGGCCTCTCCCAGCCCAACCGGCCACCCTCTGCCCCAGCCTGGTCTGGAGTTGCACCACAGGATCCCTCTGCTCTCTTAGCAGGAGGGGGGGTCACTGCCCTCCTTTCCTGAGACAAGTCCCCCCCCCCTTCCTAGTTGAAGCCCCAGCGTGGAGCCGGTGACCTGCTTCCTTGCCTGGAGATCAGGAGGAGGAGGAGGAGGAGGAGGAGGAGGAGGAGGAGGAGGAGGAGGAGGAGGAGTTGCTCCTCCTGGTGAGTTGCAGCTGGCTTTCTGCAAGACAGAGACAGATGAAGACAACACTGACTCCACTCATGGGCCCTGAGGTTTGTTTTTCTTTTTCTTTTTCTTTCTTTTTTTTGCTTTTTTGCTCTCTTGTCTGTGTTTAAAAATAAATATGAGGCTAAATCATAGAGCTAGAGCGATATATAGTTGTTTGTTTAAAAAAAGACTATCTTTCTAATCTCTTGGATGAGTCTTACCACAGTAAGTGTGCAAATGCATTCTTAAACTTGTTTTTTTGTTTAGCTTTTGTTCTGTGTCAAAGTACATGCATACCATATTGCTTATTCTCTGTTAAAAAATAAAATTTGGGAGGGCAGAATTACACGGGGCGAAAGTGCTAGAAGGACGGAGTCCGACCGACGGGGCAAAAGAACCATCCCGATAGAAAAATAACATCGTTGCCAACAGGGGGCGCCGCTTTTTCCCAATTCAGTGACCCTCCACGGTGGCCACTCGTGTCCTGCTTTAAACCATCGGGGGGGGGGCAAATCTGCTCTACAGATTGGCCTTCATTTGCATGGCTATTCCTTTGGATCAAGAATTGGATGGAACTCTACTAGGGGGGATTTTTTTGCCAAAATTAATTGATGGGGGGAGGGGGGAGACAGATCTATGGATAGTATAGTCCGTGCAGTGGCTCTTGGGGAGTGGGCTGTCCCTTCCCATGGCCTCTTCCTGCTCCTTCTTTCTGGTGGAACTAAGCACATGGGAATGTGATCTACGCAAGGCAACCGGACTCTTCCCCCTTCTCCAACGTTCTGCTAAGGGCCGCCCTCTTTGGCCTCTGAGGCTCCCCAGAGATCAGCGTTACACGTCTGATTCTAGGCTAGGGATCTTCTTGTAATACACGCGTCTATTGCTGCAGGAGTTTAGCCCTCGTGGAGCAGAGTGCGTGCTGTTCTGAGGGGCAACGTAAGGCATCCCGTGCTCCGAAACACACGCGTCGTTGTGGACCTGGCCATCTCTGGAACAGTACGAGGCTGTCGATTTAACCGACGACCGGGAGACGCTGTCATAAGCCGGCTGTCTGTGCAGGCTGGCCGGACTCAGCGCCGGGACCGAGGTCTGGTCATCGCAATAAGAGCGAAGAAAAGGGTTCTCTTCCGAGCACTCCAGGTACAGGGACTTGATCCTCTTCCCGTCGTCCAACGTGCGTGTGAGAAGCGGGAGCTTGCCGCTCGAGTGTTTGCTTTGGGGCGCCCTGAAGAGGTTGGCATAGGGCCCCCCTTCCAGGAGCCTCTCCTTCTCCTTCAGGCTGATGCTGCGGGCCGTCCTGCCCCCGTTGCCGTCCCGATGCTTACCGAAGAGGTTGTCGAAGGAACGCTGCCGGCTGATTGGCAGCTTGCTCTTCCGGGGCAGCTGGGTGTTGTCCTCTTGGGCCCAGTCCTGCTGGCACAGTTCTTCCCGGGGCCTGGAGTTGGCGGGGCTCTGCAGCATCTGGCCCTCCTCGATGTCGTAGAGGCTGCCCATCCGCACGCAGGCGCCGCACCGGTAGGGCGACCGGCTCAAGTATTGCCCTGCGTAACTGGGCAGGCTGGTCAGGCAGCTCCGGCAGTGGGTGGCCTTCTGCCGGTATCGCTCATTCGCTTCGCCGTAGGCCACGTTCTTGTCTTTTGTGCCGTAGTGCTTTGGGTAGAGCTTGTACTGGTCGTTACCCGGAAGACTTTCCTCGTTGGACAAGGGATCCTGGTTGCTCTGCTCAGGCCCTCGGTAGTTGCCGTTGCGATCCTGATAGAGGTTGGAAAACTCGGCCGACTCGGGAAGGATAATGTCCTCTACATACTCGGGGGGGACATCTAGGTGGAAACTGTGCTGTTTGTCTGCCTCGATTATGTAAATTTTGTCCCGGGGTAAAGACTGCTTGCTCTTCAGGTAGGTCAGCTCCACCTCGCTGCAATCCTTGGGGTATTTCGATGCCGGCCTCTTCTTCACATTGTCCTTGGTCTTAAGGGGTTTGCTGCTGCTCTCCCCCTCCGTGTGGCCGGTGGCCCTGCTGGAGGAGTCGGAGACGTCCGAGTGGGCGTCTTCAGGGAGGTACCTGGAGCTCTTCAGGGAGTGCCGCCGGCTTCCCCCTGTGCCGTCATCCCTCTGGGAACCGTGACTCTGCCGGAGGGAGTCTTGGCGCAGCGATTCCAGCGACTTCCTCCACAGCTGCCTCGGGCGGGAGTTCTCCTTGGCCTCTGCCGCCATGGTCACCTCCACCGTGTTCGGGTTGGACTCGTGCAGGGTGAGGGGGTGAGGCCCTTGGAAGACGTAGTTGTTGAGGTTATCGGGGTGGCGGCCGGCAGAGAAGGTCTGCAGCTCGTTCGTATTGTCACCGAAGACGTCCTGCTTGGGGCTCAGAGGGCGGTGGTTGTCCGAGAAGATGAAGCTGCCCTTTTCCATCATCAGGTCCATCATCAACGATCCACGGCGGATGAACTCGGCTGCTCTTTGTGGGGAATTGATCCGCCCGGGGTTCACGTTGCTCATATTCTTGGCCGTCTGCAGAAGCTTCAACATGTTGCTCTGAGAACTGGTCAGGGTGAAGTGGGGAGACTTCTTCTTCTCCTCAATGTGGACCCCATGGATGCAGCTGTAGATACCCTGCAGGGGAAGCAACGAGAAAGAGAGGCTGGGTTTCACTCACTTTCATTTGGGGGGGGGGCTCAACATAGAGCAAACTGGCTCCTCACAACGACCATCGTGAGAATTAAACCAAGAGAGCAACGGAAATCAGTTACCATTAGGTGGAGAGTCCAGGGGAAAGACGGAAAAAGATCTGCTCCCCCATATCGTCCATCTTCAAGAATTTCTGATTAGTAACACCTGTACTCAGAAGTGACTAGCTACATAACTGCTCCTAACAAACCACGGTGGGTTTTTTGTGCTTCGGCCACCTCTCTGAACAGAGGCCGGACTGAGCGGGTGGGATGAACCCATAAACCCACCCGCCACGCAGTTGCCAACTACATCCTAAGAAATTCCTCAAATCAGGAGAAAAGGGGTCTTCTGCTTGAGTGAAGTCTTCCTTCCTTGTTCTGGGATAATTAGTTCTATGGCTGAGTAGTTCCATCCAATTATTTCTGTATAATTTTTGACAAGAACAGAACTGCAATTAACCAATTAAAGAACACCAACCCAGAGACGGCTGCAAGTTTAAACAACTCGCATTTAAACCAACTTATTTGGAAGCAAAAATCTGCTGGTGAAAGTGTTAAAAAGAAAAAGCCAATCAGTTTGCGTTCTCAGGGACAAGTAACTTCATTCAGAATGCTAATTACACTTACTGAAGCAGCCTAATTAATTGGGAAGGTCTGCCCAAGGTGCTCAGCTGCTGAATGCATGAATATTTGTGATAAACTGGCTGATTTGGATGCTGGAATAAAACCTGGGTTGGCCATTGGGGCTGGCCTTTAAAAACACCTCCTCCCCATCTCTTTCCCCCCTCCCCACCCCCATCCCCCCACACACACCTTGGCTTAGACACCTCCTGGGTTGGACTATACCCCTTCTTTTGTAGAACAGAAAAAAAATTACGAGTGCCTGAATCCTCCTGTTTTGCCCGTTTTCTCAAGCATCACTCGTATCTGGTAAGGAGGAGCTCCCTTGCGGCACGTCTTTCAGTCACAATGGATAAACTACCGTTATCCCATCATCCCGTGGAGAGGGAAACCCGACCGTGACCCGTGTCCATGCTCACCCTGCTGATGGAGAACAGCAACCCTGGCCGATCGGAGCACATCCCGGTGAAGCAGAAGCGGAGTTTCCAGTAAAACAGGTGCTCCCACACAAAGGTGATCAAGCTGAGCCCCATGGCAGCGGCCAGCATGTAAAACACGCCTGCCATGTTGTCGATGTCCAGCTGGCTACTCATGACCTCGTTCTTCTCGTTGTGGCAAATGCCGGTCAGCCAGAGAGTCTCCAGCTCCTCCATTTCCCCTGGAAAGAAAGGCCAGCGGAGGTGAGAGACAGACGGACGGCCAAAGCGGGAGGACGCGAGGGCGAAAGTCTCGGCACGCCAAGGACGCTGAGTTGCAAGAGTGCTTTATGGTGATCTGGTCGCCAAACCTCTCTCCCTCCAGAAGCAGAATTTGGCTTGTAAAGGAAATTCTTTTAAGGGACATTCTTCAAAGGAAATTCCCCCCACCCAGCTGGAATGCTAGAACGTGCAGTTATTAAGGAATAAAAAAATCTGGGCGTACTGAAACCAAATATTATCCTCTTTCTGCTTTTTTTAAAGCAAAGGATGACGGTGGTTTTGTTGTCATTTCTCAGCTAGAAAAAAGGAGCTGTTAAAAACAGAAAAGGCGGATTCCCTCCCTTGGAAACAAGGCAAAAGATTATTAAATAACTGACAAGAGAAACCAGTTTTCAGATGGGAGGAGAGAGCCAAAATGTCCCCTGGAGAGACAGGGTCAAATTAAGAAAGAGCATCTGGGCAGAGAGCCAAATTAAGGGCAATGGAATTAACAATCCCGCTGCTTCTCTTTTCCTTGACTTCGTAGGACTGGCAAAAGAAGGTTCTCATTTGGGGTTTCCAGTTTCCTTTCCCACCAGAACAATTCAAATTCCTCAATTCCTGATCTCCTCCATGCTCAGAAACTAAGAGGGGTGTTGCAATCGGGGGGGGGGGATGAATTTGGAGGAAGGGTCGGGTTCTTGTAGCTTTCCAGGCTCCATTCCCCTGGGCGAGGGGCTTTCTAGATCTGCCCAGTTCTTTCAAGCCATCTCAGCCACCATGCAGAGGCCGCCTTCCTCCTCCTTCCAGGAACGGCTGGCAGGGGGGCGCCGTTCTGCCACTCACCGTCTCCCACAAACTGCAGCAGCGCCAGGTCGATGGCCCTCTTCCAGGGCGACCCCTTCTGCAGGGCGATGCCGTAGCCCGTGGTGGCAAAGATGTAGCCGCTGCCGATGGTCACCAGCTTGCAGCCTTCGTCCCGCCCGGCCTTGTAGTTCAGCACTGCTGCGTCGTAGATGAAAGCGTCCAGCTTCCTGGAATACAAGGAAAGGGGGCTCAGCTGCTGGACGGAAAGAGGGCAGAGGGCTGCGTGCCACATCCCGTGCCTTGACCCGTGGCCGGCAGCCCACCAGGGGCCGGGGAAGAAGAGTTTGGGGATCCCTTAATTCTCTGCGCGAAAAGAGAGAACAGAGACACAAGCCACTCCGACCCGCAACACAACCCAGGGTCACCGCACCGCTTTTCAAACCGGTTGATTGACCCATCCCTTGAGGTTTGTTCTGCAGGTTCAGGAAGAGGGGCAATGTCCCCCAAGAGGGCCGAAGCCCCCAGCCCAGCAAAGCCCCAGGCCTTTGGGGGATCCCTTCCCCGTACAGCTGCTTTCCCGTGGGGCGAGGTCCCACTTCTGGGTCTCCCCTCCTTCAGACGTGGACAAACGCCAGCAGTCTTTGGAAGCCAGGCTGAGCCCTGCAGGCCTGGAACTCAACTCCTCCCTTCAGCAGAGCTGCTCAAGGGCGCCGAAGAGGAAGGCCGGGGGGGGGGGGCAGAGGACAGCCATGGATAAAGGATGTCTTCCTTTCTCTCTCAATCTGTATTGAGCCATCCCATCATCACCGCCGTCTCCCTCCTCCTCCTCCAGCCTTCCTTCCTTCCTTCCTTTTATTCATTCACTCTCCTTCTCCTCTTTCACCGTCTCCTTTCTGCCTTCTCTTCAATTAAAACATTCCCTTTCCAATTGTGAAGTTCTTTTAAATTCTTTATCCTGGCCCATCCAGAAAAAACAGCCAGGCTTGGCCTGACGCCGCCGTGGCCAGAGGGAGGACCTCCGCCAATCCCTCCTCCCACGGGTGCTCTGGCGATCCAGGCTGACCATAAAGCTACTCTGGGCATGCACAAAGCGTGACTTTCGGTGAAGAGCCGCAGGATGAAACAGGGCTTGTATACTCCGGGGTGAACATTTGAGGGCCGTTTTTCTCGGATCTTGAGGGTTTCGCATAAAACTGCCCTCCTGAGCTCGGTGTCTCCAAAGTAATCAGCCTACGACACGCTAAATCCACTGGCAAAAGTATGAGCAATCAAAACGCGTCATAAAACATGGCAACCGAGGTGCCGTTTTTCAAACGGCAGCAGCCCAGTCCTGAGGGGATCTTGAGGGCGGATTCACTTAACAGCAGAGTTGCCAGTCTCCATTGGGGTCACTAAATGGGGACACACCATCGCCCTCTTTCTGCTGCTGGGGCTCTTCCACTCCCGTTGCTGCTTCTGAACAGGAAGCCTCAAGATCCCGTTGAGTTTCAGGCAGGGCCGTAAAAAGAGCCCTTTGATCGGTGGGGAGAAGATACACTATGGGGCCTTGCTTTTAAATCCAGGCTGTGCACAAGCTGAGTCACGGGTTTGGGGGGGGGGGAATTTCCATTAATGAACAGCCCGATCTTGCTTGATCAGACCTGGGCTCAACTGCAGCCATTCATCGCTCTCTGCTCTGGGCTGGTTTTGCTTTGTGCACCTGATGTGAGCTCCAGCTGGGCCAGACGTGATTTACAATTACTTTTAGGAATAATAACCAAAGCGTGCAATGCTAGATGTCCCCGGCATTCAATAAAACACTCCTTCCCGCCAGCCTTTCCCAGGGGGCCCAACTCCCCACTGGCCAAACGGGGTTGCCGTCCTTCCCCCCACCGACCCCCCCCTCCAGGCTGTGCGGCGGCTGCTTCCTCCTCCGGACGCGCAGTTTTCAGTTACCGCATCCGTAACTCAAAATAGACAGCGCGCTGTCAGTTGTGTGGAGCGTCATTTTTCAGCGAGGGAACATTCATCACGCCCTTCACAACACTTGACAGAGAATAAAACACCAACGTGAATTTCCACGATGGGGTGAGGAGGGGGAAACAGGCAGAGATTTTCCCCTCCGAAGCCCCGGAAAAGAGGCAGGAATCGGGAATAAGGTGGCAGGGATGCCCGGCAGCTTTCGGTAAGGGAAAGGGGGATTGGTTGGCTGAATTCAGGACCTGGAGGGATTGTGGCCCTTTAATGAAACCTCCAGGACCAGAGGCAGTCTATCTGCCAGAGCCCTTGTGGCACAGTGGTTAGCATGCAGTATTGCAGGCTAATCTGCATTCCCACGGCCAGCAGTTCGATCCTGATCGGCTCAAGGCTGACTCTGCCTTCCGTCCTCCCGAGATTGGTAAAACGAGGAGCCAGCTTGTCGGGGGCAACTGGGCTGACTGCAAACCGCTTACAGAGGGGCTCCGAAGCACCGTGAAGCCGTTCAGAAGGGGCTGCTTCAAGGGCCAGTTGCTGGGAGCTTCTCTTCCACCCTGTTTGTCTCGTCAGCTCAGGATGATGGTCTCGGAGGAGGGAAAAACTCTCTAAAGCCAACGTTTCTCAACCTTGGCAGCTGGAAGATGTGTGAACGTCAACCCATCGGCTCCCCCTGGCATTGCTTCGTCTGCCAAACTTGAGATTTTAAAGGATAATGAGGCGCAGATGCTTCTCTGCCCACCCCTCAGAGCGGCTCTCCCAGAGAGGGGGAAGCAGGAGGGAGGGAGGGGGAGTCCTTGGCAAGGGGTGGCCGGGGCTGTAGAGACCCGGCCCGTTTGGGTGCTGGGGGGGGCTTAGGTTTTCCATGGGAGCCCAAGCCCCCTGGCAGGAATATCTCCCCTTGGGTTATCTGCAGGAGAAGCGGAAAGGGCCCCCACCCCTTCACCAGCAGGACTGCAATCCACCAAGCTCTTTCGGGAGAAACAAGGGGAGGGGGGAGACAGTGTGGGGGGGGCACAGAGGCTCAGCCATTTGTCCCCAGACAAGCCTTTCCTGCTCACAACCAAGAGACAGGCAGCCCCTTGGGGGGAGGGGTCCAAACAACTGCAGAGATGGGGAAAGCTCCTTTAAAGCCTTCCTCCAGTTGTTCTAGGAGGCTCCTGCCCCCCGCCCCAGTGGGTGACTCGATGTGGGGTTAGATGCCTCCTTGGAATCTCTGCATGCTCATGCATTGTGCCTTGTCCAACACCAGGATCTGTTACTCTTAAGGAAAGCCCCATGGAACCAAATCAGCCAGATTCCACCCCCAACCCCCGTGGCTGTTTCGCACCGCTCAGCCACCCACCTACCCGGTTTTCAAGCTAACCAAGGCGTCCTCCACTCCCTTCTGGTTGTACTTCACCATGTAAGCGTGCATCTCTTTGTAGTTGTTGCGGATGTTCCTCTCGGTGCTCCCATTGGGGACAGTCCCAAACCGGAAAGGAGGGGAGTAGGCGTAGGGCTGCTGGAACTGGGGCGGGGGGGGGGGAGAGAAGAGATCACAGTTCCTGCGTCTCCCAAGGCTCTGCAGTTGCCCCCTCAGCCTGGCTGGCATGGAGGGACACCAGACTCGCCAGCAGCATCCAGGGAAGAGCAGACCCCAACTCAGGAGAAGCCCAAGAAGACCCCCCCCCACCTTGTACACACCCCTTCCTGCCTGGCCTGCCTCGTTGCTGCAGCCTCAGAGACGCTGCCTTGGCCAGTCAGACCATCCTCCACCCCCACCCCAGATGTGTTCAAGTGCATCCGAAAGAGGAGAAAGGCATTCAATTAGCTTATTGATCCAAGCCTTGTTCATTCCCAGACTTCTACAGGAATCATATAGGTTTGCCTGAACTTTCCAGAATTTTGCAAAGCAGCTTGCAGCAGCCACAAAACAGCACATACCCGAGGCACGTACGCCAGAAAAATGCACTAATGAGGAGGAGACGTGTGCAAAAGCCGACATCAAGGGGGAAGGAATACGTGCATCAGAAAAAGTGTGCAAAGAGCACAGACTAGGGAAGGTGTGTGTGCAGGCCCACCATCTGCTGATTTCATCCCGGTTTCAAGCACAGCCGAATGTCTGGTGGATTGGAGAAAAGAGAAGCCATCCCACTGACCTTCTTATCGCTCAGCCCCGTGACTTGGTCCACAAATTCCTCCTGGATCATGAAGGCAGCCAGGTTGGCTGTGTAGCTGGCCAGGAAGATGACCGCAAAGAAGGCCCAGACCGAGACCATGATTTTGCTGGTGGTGCCTTTCGGGTTCTGCACCGGCACAGAGTTGTTGAACACCAGGCCCCACAGGAGCCACACGGCCTTCCCGATGGTGAAGGAGGGCCCGTGAGCATCTGGTGGGACGAAGCAGGCGAGAGGAGATGTGTCAGCTTAGGGGTCGCTCCACACACGCAACACGACTGCCCAGCCGTTTTCAGCTCTCTTCGTTTGCTCCTTGGCACAGTCCTTTCGCTTGCGAGGACAACCGGGAAGAGAATTCCTGTTGCTGAGCCCTATCCTGGGACATCGCGGCAGGGAAAGGAAACCGGATCCAGGCCCACTCAGAACGGTGCCACACGCAGCTGTGATGTGCCCTCAGGCGATCCGGCAAGGGCGGAGACGCCCTGTGCAGCTGCTGGACCCGGAGCCCAGCCGGCAGGGCCCACATCCCCTCTGCCCCACGGAGGGCTTGCTGCTGCTGAGGCCCGTAAGGCACCAGCCTGCCTCCCCCGAGAAGCTGCTCTCAGAGGCTTCGCCAAGGTCGGGGCCAGAAGTCCATTCCCTCCAGGCTGTTCTTGAATCGGGAGGACCCGCTCCTTTCCTTCCTGGCCACTTCCAAACGCTGCTGTGACAGGGCTGGCACAGCGCACGGTGAAGGATGTTGGGAAGACCCGCCCCGGCCTCCCACATGGGGCACACCTTTCCCAGCCTCCCCCCCCCGAAAGGCCAGGTTGGGAAGTGTCCCCAAGTGACCCATGACCGGCAAGTCAGGGAAAGAGGCCGACCCGGGTTGCCTCCCGTGGCTGCTTCCCCTGGTTGAGGGGGGGCAGAAATGCGCTACCTTTCCCCTGGGCCAGGTTGCGGTTGTAGCCCACCGGGCTGAAGTACTCGAAGACAAAGACGGCGATGGCCGAGACCACCAGCAGCATGACGAACATCATCACCCAGACAGACGCGCTGAAGGGCTCTGGAACGAGAAGCGCGCCCGGTGGAGCAGCCTGTCTGCAGCAGGAACAATGACGCGGGACCCCGAGCTGCCAGCTGCCACCTCCCCCCTCCCCACCCCCTCCAGCCCCCGTCCCCTCCCTTGCCTTGCTGGAGGGGGTCCCTCCGCACAAGCCAAGCGGCGTGTGCTCATCTCTCAACACAACCACGTTTGCTGAGCCGTGATGCAGGTTGGTGAGCGGCAAACATGGAAGCAAAAGCTCCGGAGGGCCCAGAAGGCCGATGCAGCCGGAGGCATCCGCCCCTCCCGCCCCACCAAGCAACTTTGGGGAAGGGGCCGCTGGACTCAGCAGCAAGTCCACAAGCCCACCACGGGGCGCCTGTGATCAGAGCAGGGAGAAAGAGGCGGGTGGTTTGCTGGGAAGAGCACTCTCTGTCTGGCTCGGACACCTCTGAATGGAGGTCCTGTGCCCAAGTCAGCCTGGGGCAGGCAAGGCTGACCTAGAGAAAGGAACCAAACGCCCCAGCTCCTCTTCCTCCTTGACCCGTCCTGTGGGAAGGAGTTGGGCCTGTGCAGCCCACAGGAGATGCCACTGGAAAGTGGGGTTCCACCCTGAGGCTGAGCAGAGCCTGAGCAAACCCCTGGGTTGCAAAAACCAGCCCTGAAGAGAAGGAAAACCCCGCTTCATTGGGCCCTAAGGAGGGAGGGAGGGAGGGAGGGAAGGAAGGAAGGGAAGGAAGGAAGGGAGGGAGGGAGGGAGGGAGGGAGGGAGGGAGGGAGGGAAGGAAGGAAGGAAGGGAGGGAGGGAGGGAGGGCAGCTTAGAGGGACGGAAACTCACCTAAAAAAGCAGAGGGAGAAACTGTGCCGTTACTCCGGGAGACCATGACGCTGATCCCAGTTTCCACAAAGGGCACCGAAAAATCGACCACCTCTGAGCGCTCGCCATTGATGGTGAGGGACCCAACAGCCATCACGGCTTGCTTCTTGACCACCTGTTGGCCGAGAGAAAAGAGGGGACGGGGGAAGCTCTAGCTCACGCTGAGGAAAAAGGAGGGGGAGTTTGGCCGAGCGGAGAGAGCTCTTTCAGCTGCAGGACTCACCTCCCCGATCATTCCATTCCACTCGTTGTTGATCTTTTTCCCATGCTTCCCGTTGATCACAAGGTAGAGGTCGTACGTGAACTTGATGGTCCTGGAGAGCTTCTTCAGGATGTCAATGCAAAACCCTTTGCAACATTTCTTCAGGTTCTTTCCTTCTTTGGTGATGTTGCTGAGGAGACAAGCACAAAGATCTTCCTTCCTTCCTTCCTTCCTTCCTTCCTTCCCTCCTTCCTCTCTAACCCCCACCTCTAAATAAAGGGCAATGGGGTGAATCTGCAACCTGGGCCCCCGCCTGCTTCTCAAGACCTTTGGCAGACGGAGGGGCTTCGAGCTCGGCAAGGGCAAAAGACCCCCGGGCTTACTTGATGACGACGTATTTCCGGCAAGCCACGGTGTTCTTCACACAGGTCTCCGTCAAAGGGTCCATGTCTTCCACGATGACGAAGGGAGCCTCCTCCAAGGTGACGATGCTGAGGTGGTTGTGGTCTGGGACGCTGTCGTTGAACGAGTTGAACCGGGGCCAGACGGAGTACTTGTGCGTCAGCGTCTGGTTCTCCCATTCGCCCACCTGAGGAGCCAATGCAGGTAGGAGGTGAGCACAGGTGGGCACAGCTGAGTGGCAGCCACACGTCCAGGGAAGAAAAAGGAAGGGGCGGGACATTGGAGTGGGGGGGGTTGGGGGGGCATAAGGTCCCTTAGGATCCTGGGATTATTTGCCCCTGGGTTTTGTTTAAGATCGGTATTTTATCATCCTTGCAGCTGCTGCTTTGCAGAAAAAAGACATCTTTGAACATTTTCCGCGAGGAAGAAGCCTGGATAGTTGGTGCTGCCTTGCAGGATTGCCCAGGACTGGTGCTCAGTTTACTGACATCTGTCCACAAGATGCATCCAGATTCATTTCCTCATTTATTACGCCGGGATAATCCCCTTTGAACTCACGACACGTCCCTTCTAGGTCAGTCGGGTCTCTTTGGCCAGGTGGTGCCCCGATCACCACCTGCCAGCCCAGCTCTTCAGCTTAAGAGCGCCAGGAATTGTGATGCCTCTGAATTAAGGCGCTCTGACCTTATGCTACCCTGATGGAAAATCTTCTCTCCAGGTCCAAACGGCCCTTGAGCACCGCGAGGAGACATGGCCAAGTTGGGGAAAGAGCCGCTGGAGGAGGAGGAGGAGGAGGAGGAGGAGGAGGAGGAGGAGGAGGAGGAGGAGGAGGGAACATTGGAAGTGCCTGCTTCCCTGCCTGCTCTCCTCCTGGGTACAGCCGCAAATCCAGCTAAAAAAAGGGGTCTGCTTTTTTTTTACAGATCGTGGCGCAGGCTGCAGGGATGGATTCTCTGAGGCACAGAAGTGCTGACGTATCGACCAGGAATTCTTGCTGGAGTCACGGCCATCATCAAGACGACAAAGTGTCTCTCCGGGACAAAATGCTTTAAATCCAACAACCTCAGACGACAATTTGGGTCTGTTTGCTTGGCTGCCCAGCCAGAAAACCTGACCCAGCCAGACACCTACAGGTCTCCAGTTTGCAGTATTCAAGTAGATCTTGTATGGAACTTCAGAAAAATCCATCACACATCCAGACACACTTCAAGTAGCCAGGTAACATTTCCACCAGCATTAAAATAATTATTAATCTTAATTAAATGGCAATGTTTAGTCAATGCATTGTTTAATAGGCGAAAAAGCAAGAAAACGTGTTTCCTACTAAACCACACACAGCATTTATTTTAATTACTTTTCGGCGAAGGCACACAATAGCTACAAATGGCTGCTTCCAGCTGCAGAAAGACCATGGGGGGTGGGGGGCTCTTTAAAAATGATCTTTGCAAATCTTTTACCTATATGTAGATGTGCTTTTTTTTTACGGTGCACCCTTGCTCTGCTCCACTGGAAGAAAATTAGATATGAAATCATCAGAAAGTAAGAAGGGGGCAGAGGGTGGAGGGAAGGCACAGCCTCTACAGGGAATTGGCCAGATAAGGGGTATCTGAGTCCAGGCCATGGATGCAACATGAGTAAAAATCTCAGACAAGCCCCTCCTTAGTTCACATAAAGAAAAGGGGAGGCAGGGGGAAAGGCGTTCAGTGAAGTAAGATTCTCTTACTATAGCTTTACAATAAGAGTAGCTACGTAGCATTGGTTTCTTAGCCTGGTCTACCATGTAGGCCTGTCATTACTTTACACCAGAGCAGGTATTCCTCACCTACACAGGAGAGTCCCCAATTTCAAGACACCTTCTATTTGAAAAGTTTGCCAACCCTACGCAAGTTTAAAGGTGAAGAACCCTAAAAAGAGACGGCTTTTCCCCACTAGTGTGAGGTCTGTCACCTTTCTACTTAAACTAATTCTCCAGGCAGGGAAGTAAGCCTGGATCAACCTGATGCCCATTGGCACCCCCTTTTTTAAAAAAAACTCGTTTCCGGGCTTAGGACCAGCCTAGCCTCCCTCAACCAATCCAGCCCCGTCTGAGCTGATCAGTCAGGTCTCTCCCAGGTGGGAGGCAGTGGGAGGCCTGGACCCTCTCAGCCCTTCCAGAGGAAGGGTCTGGAAGCTGCAGGCCAAGCCCACCTGCCACCACTGAACCAGGGGGCTTCAGAAGTCCTCTGCACAGCTGGCTGGTTGGAGATCCGGTCTGGCTCTCCCTGGGTCAGCACTGCGGGATCACAGATTCCGTGAGCTTTTCCTGTTTCCATTTCGGGCCTCTCCCGAGAAAGAGAGCAGCGCTTTAGGGGTAACGGCACCTTTCAATCAAAGCCTTTGCCGCAAAGGCACACCTGGACAAAGGAAGCAAACTCTGAAGCCAGCTGCACACACAAACACAAACACTCTGCTGGCCCAGCCAGCCCAGCCCTCCCCTGGTGGACGTGGGTTACCTTCTCCCAGGCCCGGGTCTGGTTGAGGACGGTGACCACGAGCCGCGGCTGTGCTTGGTAGCCGTCCGTAGTGAAGGACAGGTCTCGGCCTTTCCAGGTCACATTCATCATAAACCTTGAAAGGAAGGAAACGTTCAAAGAGAAATTAATGAGCTGTCCAGCAGTTAATGAGCAAGCTAATTCAGTCACTGGATTAACTCTGATGAAACATATGCTATAAATCCTCTCTTTGTTGCGAAACGCCCATTTTTTAGGAGCCGGGATCCAATCCATCGTGCGGATGCCTGGCAATTAGTCCCACTGAAAGGCCGGCGACATTTACTTCCTATCCAAGGGTGGACCTAGAAGCGACAAGGGGGATTTCATGGCCGAAGACGCAAAGGGGCTGGGAGAGCCTGACTGGAAGAGGGGCCAAGCTTTAGATGCCCACGAAGGAAAGGCTGCAGTCGTCCTTAGGGCACCGGCCGTCCGGCCCCGTTTACCCCTTTGCTGCCTGGGCACCTTTCGGACGGGGCGTGAGAGTCCTTGATGGGCAGCGGATGCCTTTGGCCAACAGCCAGGGGAACTCCAAAGCCAGACCTTAGGTCCAACCTGCGGCATTTCCAGGGAGGGTTGGCAAACCCAAGTCCACTTTTAAATGGACTTTTAAGAAGGGGCGAATTTCCCCAAACCCATCCTTTAAAAAGAAAAAAACAATCGCTGGGCAGCTGACTTGGCCCAAGGCTGCTGGGTCCCCTTGGAGGGCTGCAAGGCGGGGAGGCTGTGGGGAGTTGGCCACACAGACACGTTCGGCCTGTCGTGGGGAGGACATCAGATAGGTGGACTGAATCATTTTTTTAAAAAATGCTGGCCTTGCTCATAAATCCTTAATGCAATTATTAGAAGGGGGCTTATTTCAGAGGCAGTTGGGCAACGCAAGGGGGACACCTTGTGGCCAGCTATGAAAATAGTGGGGGGAAATGGGAGTTGGGGGGGAAGGAGGGGGAGAGGGAGGGAGGAGTCCTCCTCTCCAGCCCATGCCCGTCCTGCCGAGGCAGAGAGTGCAGCCTGCGAACGCTCGGCCCAATGCGAGGGTCCGGTCTGGCCTTCGGATGTTGGGCAACTCCACCTTCCACCAGAACCCATGAAAAATAATCGTCCCGGGGATAAAATACGCAACAAGATAAAAGAAGGACAGGAGAAATGTGGGAATGAGGCCATTGCAGTGAAACCTCACCTTTGGAGCACCAACCTGAGAGCCCCACTCGGGCAGGGCAGTCGACACACTATTACAGCTGCGTGTGGCTGTGTGCAATATACTCTGGCGCAGGGTGCACGTCACAACGATCACCCTCACAATTATTGCCACGGCAGCCAAGATGCAAGCGAGAAATTCTACGTGAGCACCACTTATCCTCACCGGAGGGGCAGAAGGTTTGAGAGGCTAAACCTCCTCTAGAGGAATTCCGCTGCTCGCCCCCCTCCTGGAGCCCGCTGGAGGACCGCTGGATCACCAGACGCATGCAATAAAGTGGGCGTGCTTGACTGCACGATCCCATCTTGATTACTGCAACACGCTCAAACTGGGGAGGCCCCAGAAGCGGCAACCGATGCGGCAGACTAAGCTGCCAGCCAGCCTGAACGCAGGTGGATCCCCCAGTTCCTGCCTCAAAAGGTCTGCGGGGGTCTTACACCTGTCTCACACCTGCCAGAAGGCTCTGCTGCTTCGCACTCAGGATGCGGAACACACAAATAGGCACCCACACTCCACAGGCATTGCCTGCTCCTTCCCTTTTCCCTCTGCAAAGGCGCATCTCTTCCACCAGGCATTTAACACTCAATTGATTTTAATCATCACTTTAATTCACGCTTTAACTTCTAACCATTTCCTTACATCCTGAGCACTTTCTGAGTGGAAAGGAAAGTGGGATGAAGCCACGAGCCTAACCTGGGGGGGGGCATATCCATGCCCATCGGGGCTCCACCCTTGATCCAGGAACGCACCAGAAAGAGGAACTATGTAAATCTCTGCCAGTGGCATTAAGAATACATTAGCGAGGAAAAAAACCAAACACCAGAAGGGAAAACATTTCCGGGTTCCACCATTCGTGCAGGATGTCTCCCACCAGGCCTGCCTCTTCTGGTCCAAATGTTCCTCCTCTTCATAATGGGGGGAAAAACCCCCAAGCATCGTCATCCCCTTACTTGCAAACCACCAGCCCTGCTCTTGGAGGCCAGCCAAAAGCCTGACGCCGGACAGCTGGGAGAAGAAGCGGCCTCTGGCTGCACAGCTGGCAACCTGGGAGGGCTTCTGGGGGCTGCTGCTTTGCTTGAAGCCTCCGCTCCAGAAGGCTGCCTGCCGTCTCTCCCCTTTCTGGTCCCTGCCAGCTAGGAGGGCAGCGCAAGAAGCAGCGCCAGGGCCCCAAGCCCAACTCCAGCTGGAGTAGACCCAGCTGGTTTCTCATAGGGGGCAATCAGATCCCTTTGGAAGAGGACCAGTCGTCTCCCTCTCAGGTTTTCACCCCTGCCAACGGGGGGGGGGAGGGACTGTCCCCTCTGTCCACCAAGCGAGTTCACGACTAGGAAGAAGATGAAGTCGCATCTCTCCTTCCTGTTCCTCCTCCTTCACCCAAAAGGGAGGGGAGGGGTGAATGCCCTGGTGTGAACTGGGAAGGATGGCCAAGCGACCTGCCTCACCCCCTCTCCTTATTCACCACCCATCTGGTCTACATTTCCCCCAGATTGCAATGCTCCCTGATTTTACGTCAGTCCTTTCAACCCTCCAAGCCTCAACTCCAAGCTTCCAATCAAGGAAATGGGCTGTAGCTTCACGTCAGATGAAATCAATGCAAGGGATATCTAAGCCAAGAGTCATGAGGAAGGAGCGTTTCTGAGCAACGCTCAAGAACTGGGTGTCTAAGGATTCCCTGATTCCAGCTTTAAGATCTCAGACAGTAGGAATCAGGACCTTCCAATAATGTGATTATCACTCTCTTTTCCCTTCCATTGGTCTTGAAAACAGAAAGACAGACAGACAGACATGATGAATGAATGGGTGGATAGACAGACAGACAGAGACCTCCTGTTGCTTCCGGAATAACTTAATTACTGAATAATAATAATCTGTACCCCCACCCCCCTTTTCTGCCCATCAACTGATCTCAAAAGCCAAGGAGCATTTGGACCTATTTAGTAGCTGGATCAGAGTAGGAAACTGGGAAAGCCTAGAAGTCTGTGGCAAACTGTTTTCATGCTGTTGCTAAGATCTGAGCTCTACTCAAGAGAAACCTTTTTTAAACAAAATAACACAAAATAAACTTCTATTCTTGGTCTCTCCTCCCACAGCCAACTAACTGCGGGACAACCTGCCACAGGACAATTTAACAATTCAATCATTTAAAATAAATAAACAAATTTAATTTTTGTCATTCACATTTCATTCTGTCCCTCCTTTTGCATCCTTTCTTTAATGATTCTATTCCACCATTTGATATTTGTGTAAGTCTTGTCCCATGGCAAGTTGGCCGTGGCAAGTTGGCCGTGGCAAGTTGGCTGTGGTGAATGCTCTACACTGGAAGAATCAACCACCTTCCACCCTCTAAATCTTTCCTGGTGCCTAAAAGGCTCTTCCATTTTTCTGCCCTTCATTCAGAACTTCCTCCCCTTCCAAACTGCCTTTCCATAAAGTCTTTGGAAGCTCCCAGACAATTTAGGACTCAGAAGCTGGTGCCTTAAGCCCATAGCCAAGCCAGAGCAAAGCAGAGGAATCAACCCACCCTCTTCCTGGCTGTGGCTTCTGGGCTCCCTGCCTGCCTTCCTCTACTTTTAGGCTGCAGGGGGTGTTGACAGTACAACGTGCAAACGGGACAGTCTTCCATTTAAAGGAGGGGTTTTGTGTGTAAAGGGCTGTGCAGGCTGGCAACAGTTAATAAAGGCGGCAGCATCCTAGGAATGACAATCTCTCTCTTGCAAGGCCGTGGCTTCAATGGGCACAGAACAGGTCGGAGGGGGGCTCAGAGGGACATGGTGGCCCTGGGGCTTTCAGAACCCCTTTAAGCAGGATTGGGGGGGGTCTAGTGATATCACCCAAGTCTATAAGCATCCTTCTTCCGCCTGCAGGCCTTCACGCTCCAAAACTAAAGTTGGGTGGGGTTGCAAGGTGAGACAACGACGTGACTCTGAGGGCCATCAGAAAGGGTGGAGGAGGACTTGGCCAAGGAGCCCCCTGCGTGGCTCAGACGGTGCCTCCCGAAGGAGAAACGGCAGCTGCATCAGGGGATTCCAACGCTGCTGGCAGCACCAAGGACAGCTCCCCACCGAGCTGCCTTCTTTCTTGATGGCTGCTAACCAGAGCTGGAGAAGACCTCAAGAAGTGGCCAGATTGGGACAGCATTGGGAATGGGCTGGGAGTCCCGCCAATGACTCCCCACCCTTAGAACAGAAGGATGGGATTGTGGCCATAGAAGCCAGTCCCAGCTTCCACGTGGAGGCTGGAGACCCCCATTTCACTCGAGGGTCTTTCCTGGAAGATGGGAGCCCCTGTACAGGAGTAAAGAATCAGCTTTCCCTGACTTCTGAAGTGATTCTCTAGCCTTCTGGCTGCAAAACTATCAGTGCCAGTCCATGGGTGATTGTATCCATATTCATGATTTGTGTTGCCAAAAGCGGACAACACTTGAGAAAAGTACGATCAATATCCGGCACTCTGCAGAGATGAAGGCGAGAGGCTGCTGAGAGGTGCCCCCCGAGAAAAGGGGAGAGGGACCTGCATCAGCACATACACCGCAAAGACAGCCGTTCGCCAAACAATTGTTCCTCCATGTTTATTTCGTATCTGCAGAGACATTTTCCCTTCTGGATGGGTCACTTCTGGGCTTCATCTACAACCACAAAGAAGATCCCCAACATCAAGAGGGAAAAAAGTCACTGGCCATTCAAAAAGGAAATATACAAATAAAGACAACTCTGTCCCCATCATAGTTTTAGCAATGAGAACTGTTTTTCCAACATGCTTCTTATTTGTATTCAGGTTACAACAGCCAAGGTTGGTGGCTACGTCTCCAGGATTCCGGTGGGATGGCTCCTGAATATTAATATGACCCTTCTCGGATCTAAGCCCTCCCCTTCTTAAAGCCATCCTCCTTTCAAGGTCACTTCCCCTTGCTCCACTGAGACAGCCTGGCCAAAGAGCCCTGGGCTCTGGTACCTACTCATGTCGCTTAATGTGAGGTTTTCAGCCTGGAGCTGCTGGCAAAGACAGACAGTTCAGCGTCTATGGAGGGTTTAGGCCATGAGTACCGACCAAGACAAATGGGCAAGAAGGTGGGCCCCACCCCCAGAAAGACGGCTTGGGCTGGCTGGGACGGACAGCAAAGGTCAGTTCAAAGCAATTTATCCAAGTGAGGCCACTCATTCTGCATTCAGTGACATCACCAGCTACAGGGTCATCTCCTCCTGGCTCAAGGCCTAACAAATGAAATCTGGCTTTTCAGCAACATGCAGTGAAGACAAGCAGCCTGAATTTACTCTGCTTGCCAGCGTCTGACGGGCTCAAAGTCCCTGGGAAGAAGGAGCTGCCCACAGCCATCCCAGCTCTCTTGAACCAGCACTGGACCACCACCAGGTTCTTCAGGATGTTTCCTGGCTAAATTAACCAGTCTAATTGGGTTAGTTCCCTTCCTCCCTACTGCAGCCAATATCAGACGGGGCTGACCTGCAAGGCCACTGGAGGAAACTGCTTCAGGCTTCGGCCTGCCACAAATGCTTCCCTAGATGGATGAAGCATGTTCCGAGTTGACAGAGAAAAAGCTTTGCTCAACCTCTCAAAAACTGATTATTTTATTTTCCAGGGCTTTAAAGAACAAAGGAAGCCTTACTTGTGAAGCATGTGAGAGGGACGTTCGTTGTACTCTGTCTGCCCGTAGCAACTGGTCTTCGCCTCAGGGATGAAGGAATATTTTTCCAGCATGGCTGCAGCGGCCGTTGTAATAATCCCAAGGCCGTCCCGGATCCGAGCATCCAAACTGTAGTCCCATCCGTCATAGGCCACTGAAATCAGGCCTGAAGGAAAATTGTCAGGTGGGGTTTCCATGTTCCCACTGACCAAGCTGGGGACAATCCAGAAAAAGTCATAGCCCGTCAGGCCCAGGGAACGGGCTTCATCCAGGATGTACGTGGCCTCGTCTGTAGAGCAATAGAGCAGGATGACCGAAGAATGGATCTTCTTCAGCTGAATTGTGGACTTGGCATCGCCAACAGCCGCATCGAGGGTGACCACGTTTTGCATGTCCCAGCCCACAAAACTGTTCTCCACGGTGTACTTGACGAAGCCAATGAAGTCCCGATAGCCGGGGAAAGTGCTGGTCACCACGGAGAATATGTGCCAGTCGTAGTATTGCATGAACTTCAGCATGGTGATGGCCTCCTGTTGGATGGATGCCCCAAACTGGAAAAAGGTAGACATCTCATCCTGCAGAGGGCAAGAAAGAACAGAAAGGTAGCTTCATGTTAGACGGGAGAAGAACTGGGGCTCCTCACGGTCCCTCTGCTCCTTCCAGGATTAAAGTCAGCAAGGGGAGACCTTTCACTTGAGGGGCTGCTGGCTTGTGACCCTGAAAGCTGCTTCTTCCCACGTACTTCTCTGCCCTCTGTGGCCTGGCACGCTGAAGTCCGTGGGCTCAGCTCTCCACCTCTACTCATGTGTAGGTCTTCCCATTTTGGATTTTTGGTGGGTGAGACAGCCTTGCCAACAGTTACACAAGCCCCTTTTACTCTCTCTCCCACGTGCACACCGTTGCTGGATTAACCCCACAAAAAGAAGATTTCTCAAGGAAAAAGCAAACACATCCAAGCTGTTACTCATCAAGCCTAATTATGCATGTAGAGAAATCAAGAAAAAAACTATGTGACGCCAGTCCCTCATAGTTATTCATAACTATACTTGTTCCAGCTAAAACTCTGTAGAATCTGGTGGGCAAATGGAGGAATCAACCAGCCACCAGTGGACCTGAGGTTAACCTGACCTTCTGGTTAACCTTCCACATCCATCGTCACCCGAAAAGGCCCTTCACCCCAACTCCCCTCATGAGCTTTTATCCCTGCGCATTTCATGGGTGGGACGAGAAGGCCAAGTTCATTTAACCAAGGCCTTCGCCATTTCTGCACCGACAATGTGAGACTTTAAAATGATAAGAGTCACTTCCGCGGTGGTCCATTAATCTCCTCCAAACAACCTAACCCCTAAATAAATCATCCCTGTCTTGCTAACCAACATCGTGTCCAAATCACCACAAATGGCCAAGAACAGATTGTGGGGCCATCATGCAAACAACCGCCAAAAAGAGGAATTCGCTGCAGTGAGCTGACACCCCTCCCTGGAGCGAAGGTGATGGAGTTTAGATCTTCAGAGTTGTGATGCCTCCAAGGTAGGCCATACCCTGAGAAGGGGAAACCTGAGGCTCAGATGGCCATTTGCAAACCCACCTATTGAGGGCACAGGGTAGACCAGAGACTTAATTTCCCACCGCAAGTGTTTCCACCCACTCCTAGGTAAGCTGCTATCTTACCTGCACACTTACCTGCAAGTATCACTCCTCAAGATCATTGAAAGGGAACTGGGCCACCTCCCAACCCCCCTTTGCCCCCTTATCGTATCCCAGTCTTCTCCAATCTAGTGCGTCCTTTGCCACTGGGGGAAATTCTGGGGGCTCCTGCACAAAATCCCAGCCCAAGCAAGAATCAGACAATTAGAAAAAGAACCCGTTTCTCCTTGCTTGATCAGCCTGGGAGGAGAAGACGATTCCTCCAGGATTTAGCAAAGAACGGAGGTGGTGCAGCAACGTCCTGCTGCCTTCGGCCCACCTCAGCACCTCTGAAGAGCCACTTGATCCCCATCACTACTAACGACCAGGGATCTGTTCCTCCCCAGCCTAAAGACTGGAGCCCCATCTAGCAACCGGAACCACCCATGAATGGTCTCAGGCAGAAGCTTCACTGCTAGTTCCCTCCCCCCCCACCCGGTGACAAGAACCTGGCCAGGCTGACCGCCTGCCCGCGGGAGCGGCCAGATAAGGCTGCAGGGGTTCTGGGGGAGATCAGGGCAAGGACTCCACGCTCGGCCCCCTCGCCACACCTCCCTCCGGTCTAGCTGGAGATCCCCACACACATCTGAGCAGTGATCCCACGTGGAACCTCTTGGCTGGAGCAAAGGCACGTGAGCTGGACACGAAGGAGGCTCCAGCCGGGCCAGTTCCCTCCGGACCACTCTGGACACACCGTCCTCCAAGCACTCGTGTTCGCACCGCCAGCATCTGGCGGCCACCAGCAGCCGAAAACAGGGATTAGAGGAAAACCGAGCGGCTGCAAGACGTGGGGGGAGGAGGGGTCGAGAAACGCTGTTCTCAGCAGAACGGAAGGACATCACCCAGTGCTCAAAACCCACGAATGCCTCCATTAATAAGCGCCACTGCCACTGAGGTGGTTTTATGGGAGGTGCCGCCGTAAACCTGAAAATGGACGGTTCTGGCTTCTGCGCGTGAAGCTCATGAAACAAGACATTTCACTGGAACACAATACGAGAGCAGCTTACACCCCGCCCCGAAATAAATTAGCTTTTTGCTTTTTCCCTCATCAGGCAGGTGTGCATTAAGCTTTAATTGGCACTCGCCTTCGGGGTTTTCTCTTCTGGAACCTTCTTCACGATTCACAGGACAGAAACTGCAGTGCTCAATTTTGCCTTAAAAGAATAAACTGGGAAGAAAGGCCGGCTCCTGAGCCGCCCCCTTGGAAGGGCCAGAAGGGCAGAGATGGGGGGGGGCTTTTTAGGAAGGGGCAGGTTCCCAAAGCTGAGAGGCCAAGGAGGGGGAGGAGAGAGCGTTCCAGCATTCACACAGCCTCTTGGCCAAGGGGGCTTGAAATCAGCCCTTTTCCTTCTCCTGAATCAGAGGCATCTGCAGGTTCAACGCTTTGCTTGTAGCCGGCTGGGGGGCGTGTGTCCTGTGGACACCCTCCAGGAACGCAGAGAAGGATCCATTCTTGCTGATTTATCCTTTGAAGAAGAAAAAAAGCTTGCAGGTGGAAGGATTTGGAAGAAAAATAGTGGCGCTGCTGGTTGCAAGGAAACAGAGCTGAGCTCTCAAAGGGCTCGAGTCTGAATTCCACGTTCCCTCTTGCAGACCTTGGCCCGCTACGCACGCGGCCCCCTCCTCCTGGACCCTGCTTTTATAAAAACCCAGGTGTTCCTCTCACCTCTCCTGGCAGGCCCAACCTTGCCACGCAATTTATGTGTTTCCAAGAATTCTGCAGAGCTGGGAGATGTAATTTCCTCCGGCTGCTGATAAGTAGGCAGATGGCACTCTCCCCCAAATTCCCCTCGGAGCAAACTTTGATTACTATTTCGCTGCTTTCTGCCTACTCTCCCTTCCAAACAATGGATGGGCTTGTCTCCTCTGGAAAGCCAAGCAGACTAATTACAGGCAGCCAAATGAATTAACCGAATTGGGGAGTGACTGAGTAAACAGGGGACTTTCCAAAAAAATGTTGTCGTTTTTTCTCTCCCACAAGCACACCCTTGGCTTGGTTGTGCTGCAAAAGAGCTGGGCCACCCAGAGCCACTTCTCGTCCCGAGGCCTTGCTGGCTGAGCTTTTGGGTCAGAACTGGAAAGGTCCTTCCCAAAGTGGCCGTAGAGACGCCGGCAGCTCAGACTGGTCCAGCCCAGAGGTCCCACCGGGCGCCTCTGAGATGCATTGGGGCTCAGCTCTTCCAGAACCCTCAGCTGGATAGAGAGGTGGGCACTAGAGGGGCAAAGAGAGAGAGACGGGGAGAGAGAGATGATGGTGGTGATGATGAGGTTGACGATGGAGATGGTGAAGATGGGAGATGGAGATATATATATATATATATCTCCAAGGATTTTTTTTAAAAAATACCAATATTAATAGCCAGTTGAGGAAAAGGGAGCAGGGACGACTGAAGCATCTCCGCACCGGATTGTTGGCCACTATATATATAAATATATCTATATCTATAGCAAGAGAAGAAGGGGACAACAGAGAATGAGGTGGCTGGATGGAGTCACTGAAGCAGGAGGCGTGAGCTTAAATGGACTCCAGAAGATGGTAGAGGACAGGAAGGCCTGGAGGAACGTGGTCCATGGGGTCGCGATGGGTCGGACACGACTTCGCAACTAACAACAACAACATATATCTCTATCTATCTCTATCTCTATCTCTATATGTATATCTATCTATATCTATCTCTATCTATCTATCTATCTATCTATCTATCTATCTATCTATCTATCTATCTATCTATATATGTAGAGGACATTTGGGAGATCTCTGATGTTCTGTTATATTCTAGGAGGGCCGAGAAATAATTATGTATATCTATGGGGCTGTATAACAATAACTGATTTTTTCTGATTTGGAAAAAGATTATATAGTATACTTCATTTAAGGAAAAAAACCTAGTGATATTTTATTTAATTGGCAGCCAGGAAAATGTTAGTTTTCCAGCCGAGTTTCTCCCCAGGCCTCTTCCCTGCGCTCAGCATCTTTAGCCCATTGAGAGCTCCGGATACACAAGTACACTCATTATCTCTCCACACCCCCAAGGGAATCAAGCTAAACAAACGTTTCACATGTATTCCAGAGAGGATCTCCCTGCACTGAGAGAACCCTGGAGATCTGAGATGGCTTCCCAGCCACCACCCACCGCCTGCCTGCCTGCCTGCCTGCCTTTGGTCTCCAACTCGATTCAGCACTTTCCAGAGCAGCCCAGAACAGCCCAGCCCTGCAAGGCAGCTCTGACCCCTTGCAATCCCTCCCCCCCCCCCCCGCCCGTCCCTTCCAGACTCTCTCAAGGCAGACAGCGAGCCACGTCACTGGGCCAGATCCTGGGGTGGGCACACCAACACTCCTGATGAGAAGGTCGCCAGGCTGGGGGCAGTTTAGACCCACAGAGTGGACATGGCCCAATAATAAGATGGTTTTAGAATGGCAGGAGGTGGAAGGAAGGAAGGAAGGAAGGAAGGAAGGAAGGAAGGAAGGAAGGAAGGAAGGAAGGAAGGAAGGAAGGAAGGAAGGAAGGCTCTGCCACATACACCCCATCTTATAGTAGAGACTTCAGCAGCATTAAAGCCCTGGGTGCCCGTCAGAAAATGGTCAAAAAACTCTGGGTGCCTGTGCCCCCACTTCAAGGCTTCAGGAGGGTGCAGTTCTGTCCCCCCAACAGCCACGCAGGAGAAGCTGGCCAGGAAGTCCCCGAAGAGCCCCCCGCAGCTGCCCAAGGCCCTTTCTTCTCTGTCCAAGAGGGAGCAAGAGGAGGAGAACTGGTGCGTTAAGGTGAGGAGCATCCCAGCATTTTGCTGCCTCTGGAGTTTTTCCTTTTTTTCCTCCACTGCTCTTCCCCCTCCCCCCCTCCGTTTATGGTTGTTAACTTGCATTAACCTCCAGATGATCTACTGAACGAAGCAAAAATTAAATGCTGGCATCTTGGGAGAATCTCTTTAGAGGCAGGTCTGTTATGCCACAGCAGGGTGACCGGCTAGAGATTAGAAGGGACCCAATGAAGTGGGGCAGTCACCTCGCGGGATCTAAGCATCACAGCGGCCAGCCACGTCCACGTCCAGAAAAATTATTTCAAAAAGAGAGAAAAAACAACAGCTTCTCCCTGATCAATTCAGAAAATCTCTGAAGGACGAGAAAGAAAAAGAAGCAATCTTGGGGGAGGAGGGAGGCCCCGGCCCAGCCTTGGGGGCTCAGAGCCAGGAACCCCAGATGCCACTCTAGCTAACGGGGGGGAGCTCTCTTTCCAGCTGGGAATTGCGATTTGATGGCAAGCGAGGAATTGGGGTGGGGGTGAAAGGAAGGGTGGATCTTCTCTAGAGGTAAGCGAAAGCAAAGGGCAGGCCAAAGAATTCCTTGATTCAAGGCAAACGGGGTGTGGGGGTGTCCGCTCCTTTGTGGAAGCAGTTTTAGACAGCTTCCTACTCTTACACTTTCCTTCTCGGGATCCCCCCTATATTCTGCTAGCCCCTCTCTCCTCACCAGTGTTTCTCAACCTCTGCAACTTTAAGGTATGTGGACCAACTCCCAGAATTCCCCAGCCAGGTTTGTCGGCTGGGGTATTCTGGGAGTTGAAGGCCACCTATCTCAGAGTTGCCAAGGTTGAAAAAGACCGCCCTCCAGCTTCTCTTCCCACTCACAGCAGTAAAATCCCTGGTTCGGTTATCCTTATTTTTTTATTATTATTATTATTTTATTTTTTTTCTGTTCTGGAAAAGGAAGGGCCTGGCCTCTGCCCCCAATGCAGGGCTGATAAGTCCCAGGCCTTTCCGTCTGTCACCTCGAACAAATGCTAAAGAGCTTAGCCAGCAACATTGGGCTAATTAACATCAAATCAGCTCTAATTGGAAGTGAGTCACCAGCCTTTGTTCCTGGTGGCGGCACCGTGGAGGGGGGGATGTCACCAGAAAGGCTGGCTGGAATTCCACAGGAAGCAGGAGGCAAAATTAAGCCCCCCCCTCCAACAATCTGGTCTGAAGCCTTCCGAGTGGAGATTAGCCCAGCCTCGGACTTTGAAGCCCACCCGATGAGATGTAAATGATTATTTTTATCTGGAATCTGGATATTCAGCCAACATCAAAAGCTCAACTTTGCAATGTGTCATTTCAGACAGTGAACGAACGTTTAGGGAGATGATCAGAGTTCCCGGAAGAAGCCCTGACGGGAGGCAGAAGTAGAAAAGTCAAGCAGCCAAAGTCAATTTCATCAGCCATGTAGTATGGCTGCTATTGTTATGATCTTCTTTATTGCACCTCTTATTGGTATTATGGTGAGGATGAATAATAACAAGAACAATAGCAATATTGCTTTGCATATACACTGAGAGCTTCTGCACTGGAGACAAATTCCTTGGGTGTCTAAGTGCACAAATAAAGTGTTCTGTTCTGTTCTGTTCCACTCCAGTCCACTCCAAGCTATCCTTTTTTTTAATTTATTTTTAATTTATTTTTTGTTCTGGAAAAGGAAAGGCCTGGTCTTTACCCCCAATGTTCTATTCCATTCCATTCCACTCTGCTCCATATTTATTTTGTATATTCTATTTGTCTGGCTGCTGGCCCATCCATTTCTCCCACACACACACACACACACACACACCAGGACTCCCGGAAGTCTCTTTTGCACACCAGGTCTCCAAAACAGTGGCCCAATCTTTCCATTTCTCTGGACATGCATCCCGACTATCTATCACACACACACACACACACACACACACACACACACACACACACACAGAGAGAGAGCGCTAATTAAGAATTTTTTCCGTCTCCACTTAAATACTATCTAAAGACCGAGTAGATAAAAACTCAGAGCCAATTCAAAGTGTTGTTTCTGTGCACACACGTCACTAATCTCTGGCAAGCAGCCAGACAGAAACTGTAGAGCAATTCTAAAGAATTAAAAAGGCCATTTAGCGCAATATTAATCTATATTCAGACATACAGTTTATCCAAGCAGAAGCTACACCTGCCTCAATAAACTGTAGCTGTGCATGTATGTGTGGATAGGGAGTGTAAAGGACACAGGTGGGGGGGGAACCAAGTCTCATTTTTATCCCTTGCACGGAAATGCACATTAATTCCACCAGTGTCAGAAACTAAAGCTTTACTATTTGCATCTGGCTAATACATCAGGCGTATGTTGACTTTTGCTATTTGCTGACTAAAAGCAACTTTGGAGAAACGGATGCTCCCAAACTGTTTATTCTGCCTCTGCAGCATTCATCTATCAGTTGGTATTTTCAGAAGCAGTTTGCCATTTCTTCAGGTCTGTTGCTCCTCAGAAGGAACTTTTTTAAAAAAAGTGTAAATAGCAGGAAAAAATGATGTAAACCAATGGATTCACACTGAAAATCGGGAGATGGATGAAGGGATGGATGGATGGAAGGAAGGAAGGAAGGATCTCCCATTTTCTCTCTTTATGTCCTGCAAATAAAGCATCCTTCACCAGATCAAAGCAATTTTCAAAGTCATGTCAAACTAATAAAAAAGGAGGACTGACACAACCTTTCCCCACACGTCAAAGCTGCACAGACACAGATGGACGCCTCAACCGAACTGTGGTGCCCTCAAAGAAAGGTTGGAGGCCAAGGGAAGTGGGGGGGGGGGGAGAGAGAGAACCACTCCAGCTGGCAAGCCAAAATCGTTCTTAAAAACATTGTGCTGAGATCAAGCAGGTCAGCTTATCCCAGGCAGCTGCCAAGATCAGCGAGCTCAAAAGCCCCCAGCAGCCCCAGCCACTCAGCTGGAACTGCGTGGACGAAGGAGGGATTGTCCTCCGAGCGCAACTCCAAGATGGACGCTGGACGCTGCACTGAAGACCTTGGGAGGCCATCTTCCCACCCCATCCTCAGCCTTGCCTGCTTAAGAGCCCCTCACCCAGAGTCTCCCAACACCCCACCATCCCTGGAAAAGAACCCACAAATCTTGGGCTGTAACGGCTGTGACCTCTGGGATGCTGGACACAGCAGTCCTGGGTGATCACTTGGTCTCTGAGGATCCATGCATCAAATCCTCTCGTTATTCTTAGTGGGAAAAGAGGGAGGGAGGGAGTGGGGAAGAAATGGAAAACACCCCCCTTCTTGCAATTAGTGAGGCTCTGTCTGGAATCTCCCAAAAGCCATAAAGGGGGAGGGAGGAGGCAGCAGAGCTTTGGGATGGACGGGGGGGGGGGGGAGAGATTCACTTCCAAGGCCAGATCTGCAAGCAGGCAAACATGAAGACCCCTCTGCCTTGGCCATCACCCAGTTCTAATCATGCAAAAAGGCTTCTCCACTCTGATGGGAAATTATCTTCTGGCGAGGCTTTGCTGCCTTCTAAAGAAGAAACAGGGGGTCCCTCTGCTCAGACCCCGACCGGAAACGTCACTTAAGCCCAGAGTGGGCTGGATCGCTCCAGTGCGAAGGTGAGAGGCAGCTCTTTCACTGCCTCTCCACACACCATTCCCCCAGTTTCTAGCCTCTGTTCCTTCAGAATATTGCCTGAAGTCCTGCCATCTCCTGGATTATCTTCAATTCTAGACCGCTGAACTTTCCTCAAGTCCCAGAATGCAACATGGATGGAAGCAACCTATTTTGCTCTTGCACCACAAAATACCACCTTGAGGAAGACCACCAATTCACCAGGAACTTTTGGTTAGAAAAAGACATGGTCCGACTCCAGGTCTGCCCTGCCAGTCTCAACGTCAACGGAGAAAGTGATACTACTGATCAATTTGCAAAAAGCTGTAAGTAGATTAAATACAGGTAACGTCAAACGAGCAGCGGTTGCAACCTCCAGTGATGTAGGCCAGGAGACCTCCTTAGTCCCCAAATGCTTTGCTTTTTTCCATGAACTCTGCAGCAACCTCTTACCCTAATGAGTGTGCTGCTTCCTCGCCCAGGTTCCTGCCTTAGACGTATACAAAGGTTCCAGTATAAACCCGCAATACACACCCACAAATGCTTTCCTCATCCAAAAACCAAAGATCTTGAGTGTGCCTATGTCAGTCATGGTCCCACCCACTCTGTCCCCCAGCTGACCCATCTGCCTCTTTCCATTATCCTCGTGGCTGCCGTCGTTCTTGGGTACCAGCCTCTGCATAGCTGCACTTAAGGTCTTGTCCTCCCCGGAACCTCTCCGTTACAAAAAACAGCCTGCCTTGCTCTGTGTTCTGGCCAATCCAAATCCCATTTTGAGGAGCAGGGACAGGAGGAGAATGAAGCATCTGCCAGGGCCTGGCTTTGACATTCCCACAAAAAGGCTCCCCCACCTCCTTACCCCCCCCATCCTGCTCTCCCTGACTGACCTCACAGAACAGGCTCTGCCGCTGAGCCCCCAAGAGTGCACTGCGGGTGTGTCAGCCCACAGAGCGGGAGGGAAGAAGGATGCATTGGGGCAGCGACCAGGCGCTTTGGAGATCAGCACCGGCAGGAGAGCCCCACACGATCCTTTAAACTAGAACTTTCAAAGTCACCTGTCTGCTAACAGCAACACCGACGCACCTAGCAAGGGGAACAGTGTGTTTCTCTGCACTCTGCTTTGGGAAAGAGAAGAGGGAAGCTTATGAATAAAATTACAAATTGTGATCATCTTTGGAAAGAGGCAATCCAGAGAGATTCTCCAAAATAATGTAATTCCGCTTATTCAAAATGGCAGCCGCTGTGGTAGGCCGCGCAAGCTGCACCTGGGCCGATGCTCCAAACAGCCCCCAAAATGGGATTGATTCGTTTGTCATTCATTTTGTTGCTTTTAAAGCAGTTCAAGTATTTTGGTGTGGAAATAAGGAGCCCCCGGGACTAATTGGCAGAGATTTCCCTTGCTTCTTCGGGGTCCCCAGTCTGGGGCTGCTTGTGCGCTTCTCCCCTCCCGCGATGAGCCCGCCTCGGCTGCTGAGGCCAAATCCTGCCCAGGTGCAAAGGCCTGGCACCTGCCCGCTCAGAGCGAAATCGTCTCTCTGGCTCCCCGGACAGCCTTTTCGGGCTCCAGATGAAAATTAAACTCTTCGCTTCTGCTGGCGATGCTGCGGCTGTCCCGGGTGAGCTGATGTAATTCTCTCTGAAATAAACCAAGTCAAATGTCCGTTTTTTACAGGAAAGAGAGCCTCAGCAATAAATAACATTTTCGCAGCGCTCCTGACTCTCCATCTGCCAGGGGAGATAAAGACTGCACCAAGAGCGAAGGCAGCCTGGACAAGGGCTGTCCCTTCATAGGAAATGCTGGAGGGACCTTCCCCCATTTAGAAGCTGCAGAAAGCAGCTTTCAGACAGGACTCTCCAAGGGGAAAAGTTTGCTAGGGATTTAGAACGCCAGCTCCTCATTCCATCACATCAAATTGACATGGATTTTAAAGAAATAATCATTGTTGGCTGCATGGCCCTAGATTTATTCAGACATGCACCCAAGGAGGGGGAAATGGAAAATTAAGAAAGCAATTCCTAAGAGAAGACAGCCAGCTCGGGTTCAAATTCTGAGGTCCTCTAAAGCAGTGGTTCTCAGCCTCCGGTCTGCAGACCCCGGGGAGTCTGCCATATCATCACAGGGGGTCGGGGAAGGCTTGAAGAAATGTTATGAGTTAAATCGTGAGTTAAGTCTTGGGGGTCTGTGGCCTCGGTCTGTGGGGAAGAAAAAGTTGAAAACCACTGCTCTGAAGCAAACCGTTCGACATCACACAATGGTGCTTGGTCTCCATCACCAGGACGGAGGGATCCTTTGAGCTGTCCAAGGTTCTGACCTTGTAGTCCTGAAATTATTAGAGGTTGGGTGAAAAAGTACTTTCTGGTATTTACCCAGAGTCGTCCCCCCCCCCAGACATTTCTTGGAAGGGTTCTAGGTTCCTGTAGGGTGAAGATGGGTGCACCTCTCCCCAAGCATCTTCTCCATGCTAGGAATCCTCTTGTAAGCTTCTCTTGTGTTCTTCCCTCATTCCATTTTTCCGAATGATAAAAGTGTTGCTTGCTTAAGTTGCCCATTTTTATCTTTTCCCAATCCAACAGAATTTTTTTCAGCCGAGGGGCTCAGAAATGTCCCTTTGATGAACTCCATCATTTTGCCACTGCATCTGCTCACAGCAGAGACCACGGACGGTCCGGCATCGATCGATCAAGCGTCACGGAGGGCATTTCCATGTAAAGCCCTTCACTTCTCCTGCGGAAGCCTCATCCTGGGGGGAGGAGCCTCTTGCACACTCAAAAGCCAGATCTTTTCAGGAAGGCCAAGAGCCAACCGAAGCAGGGCCAGGCGTGCCATTCGGGGGCGTTTTGTTTATTTCTTCGTTTAGGGCATGGCCACAGAACATGCGGAGGGGGTCCTGGCGCAGCGCTCGGAGGGTCGTCGGGCCTCAGGAACTGCTGGAGCTCCCCCCAAGACAGTCTCACAAAGAGGAGCATGCCACCCCCATCCCCCTGATCCAACACAATGGCAGAAGCGGTGCAGATGCAGCTCACACTTGCTGGACGTGTGCACGGAGCCGAGTCTGCTGGAAAAGTGTGCAAAGAGGCTTTGAAATCCAGAAAGGGAGTTTGTGTTCGTCCACGTGCATGTTTGTGTGTGAGAGAGAGGTCACTTCTGCAAGGCTGTCCTTCAGCAGAGGTTTGGCTGAGCAGGCCCTTCTGAAGCCCATCCCTCCCTGATTAAGCTAATTAATCGGGGGGGGGGGACATTTGGCTCACTTGCACATTCCAGTGCTGGAGTTTCCGTCTTTGCATTTCAAACAAAGAGGGAAGAGCTGCCAAGGTTTCCAGTAAGCGCTCTATTAAGCACACGGCAGTTCTTCTCCATTTTCCAGCCTCATCCAGGCCTTTTCCCAAACCGAGATGGTTAAGACATCAAGAAGCTTTGATCCATCTGCCTGGTAATGTCTTAGCTGCCACCCCTGCCAGATTGGGAGAAGAGAAAGCGGAGGAAAGGAGGAGGATGGAAACCATTAGAGGGAAATGAGGCGTAGATTCGAGTTCCATTCGCTGCTCTCCGCTAAATTATCAACGTCCGAATAATTCATGCTCAGCTTGGCTCCAAACAGGATAGACATACTACATAACTGCCAATTAAGGGCCAGGTTTTAATTAAATGGAGTCTGACATGAAATATTTCTGTAGACTTCTCCAACCTCTCCTTCAGGGGGTTAATTCTACGAAACTCTGCTCTGCTCGGAGGCAGAATTCGCACTGGGACAACTGCAAGAGGAGGACGGGAGGGGGCTGAAGACGATGTGGGCCTCATCCTCCCCTCCTTTGGTAGAAGCCCCCCATCCTTCGTGGCCTCCAAAGCTTCCCCCATTTTCATCCCCCTCCCTGACTTCTGCTGAGACTTTGCCTTCCTGCTCCTCCAAAACTCTTTCTTAAAATACCTTCCACACAAAACCAGAGAGAGGAAGGGCTTAATTAAACGGCTGAAGCCAACCTTAAGATTGTCCAAAGCTCTCTGAGGGACCTGATTAACCGCACATTCAGACAAAGAGAGAAAGGAATCCATTTTCACCCGATGCATAATTATTTATTTATAATACCAGGCAATGCACTGGGCTCTCTATATCAGAAGGGGGGGAGCGAGTTCAATATATTTCCTCCTTGGTTTTACATTTTGCCCCGATCAGGAGGCAAGGAGTAACCTACATTTGTAGAAATAAAAACCAGGTGAGGAAGAGATTAGAACAGGCGCAAGTAATACCCAATATTTTTTTAAAACAAATACCAACAAACAGAGCTTAGAGAAAGATCAGCAGTCTGCTCTCCAGAGTCTTACAAGAATTGCTTTTTTATTTACTCCTGTGGTGGGTTTAATTTCTATTTGTTGTCATTCATTAATGTTGTTATGAAACCTCTTAAACGGTGTAGATGTCTGTTTACAGAGGAAGAGCAGGATTGCCAGGTTCCTAAATAAAGAGCTAATATTCTTGATTGCTTCCAGAAACTGCTGATTGCAGAACCCCAACGGGGCTCTGGGGACCGAGGCAGCCTTCCAAAGAACGGGTCACGTCAGCAGCTCCGGAGAAACCCGCGCTGCCCATCGTGAACTAGTTCCGCCGACCCAGGTCACCAACTGCCCTGTGCTGGCAGAGGGCTTCCAAGCAGGAGAAGCCAGCCGGCCTCTTGCATTCTTCCCTGCACGAGGGCACGGAAGATTTTGGGGGGGACCCCGCCCCCAGCCAAAGAGCCCTATCATCAGCCCTGCGGTGCGGGCTCCTTCCTTAGATCAAGGGACTCCAAACTCAGCAACTTTCAGACTTGTAAACTTCAACTCCCGGAATTCCCCAGCCAGCAAAGGCTGAAGTAAAGTTTGAAGACCACTTAGATGCCTTAGATGAATTCCGGCAAGTCACCTTCGGGAGAAAAAGTGTTTGGGGAAATCAGCCATAGAGAAACTGCCAGGGATGACCTCACAGGGAACAGCCAGAGCATCTTGGGATGAGGCAGTGCAGAAACGGTTTTCTTTTTTAAATCTGTGCCTCCCAAATAAAGCGCTCGCCTTACAGTACAAGCTTTCTTTATACCCCAACCCTCCAAAATAATACGCTTAGAGAAAGCCACAGAAGGAACCAAGCCGCTCAGATGCCTGGCTGCTTTGTCCCAGGAGAGCATCGGCCCTCTCCTCTGCGGACTCTGAAAACAGCAGCCTTCTCTCCCTCCCTCCCTCTCCCTCTGCAATCAAGCAGTGGCTCCAGGATGCACCCCAGTCGGGATGAAAACCTGATGGCTCCTCTTCTTCAGCCTCAGGCAGCTGATTTTCTGTCCTTAGAAAATAATTCTCTCCCACAGGACTCCAAAGAAACCCTCTCAAAGACCCCAGAGCGGCCTTCTTTCGTGGACCATTTTCCAACCCAAGCTCAAAGGATACAAAGCAAAATGCCTGAAGAAGAGACGCTCTGCCATTCTTCTTCAACCACAAAAAGCCTGCAACCTCAGGAGAGCAAAGAGGCTGTGCAAGGAGAGGGGGAAGGCGGCCTTGAGGGTCTCGGGGCAGGCTCAGACTGGTCAATCCCATTTCAGGGCTGCTTGGCCAAGAGAAGGGGCCTCGGACGGATTCTGGGGAGGGACTGGCTCACAGATACCAGGCAGGAAGGGGGCTACTAGACTCCCGGAAGGGATGCTGGCCAATGCAGCCCTGTCTCCCCAAGCCCACAATGGAAACTCCTGCCCGATGCACCTGGGGAGCAGGTGTATGGATCTGGTTGGTATGGGGACCTCTCAGTTCACAGGCAATCTCTCCCCAAGCAGGGGAAGACCTCCCGAGCATTGAATAAGACACGGCTCTGACCCATTCAAGTGCCAACCCCTTTACGCAGCAGCCCCATTTTAAAGCCTTCTCATTTTGGAATGGATGCTGGTCCTTCACAAGGGAGCCCTCGGGGGGGTACTGCAGGTTGGCATCTTGAGCACCGTCCCTTTAGAGACTGGTGATCCTAGGAAGCTGCTGTCGTCTTGACCCTCCCAGCAAGATCATGAGAGGGGCTGCTTGTCAAGAGCAGCCTGGGAGGGCAGAGACACGGTCCCCCCAGGGGAGAGAAGGCGGCCATCTTGCCCACAAGCAGAGGAGCTCCAACACAGGCCAGCACAGAATCACCCAAGTGTATCTGAAGCCCCCCTCGAGTTGCTTCGTCTGATCCAGGTCCCCCAGGTGCTTCAGAGTTCCCGGTCCAAAGGCCATATTGGCTGAGGATGATAGAAGTTGAAATTCATCACATCTGGAGGGCAAAAAGCTGTTCCTGGGTAAGAGACTATCTTCCCGGGACACTGAGCAGAGCCAAACTTTGCAGTGGGCAGGTAGATCAACCACTGCAGCTGCTATTAATAACCAGGAGGAGAGCTGAAGCGCCCCGTGAGGCATCTGAGGGTTTCAGAAAGACGTTATCAGACCCTTCCTTGGATTCCTTTACATTTCAATACAGCCAGTTTAATATCCTAGAATTCTAATGCATTAACTGCTTCTAGAAAATGGAGGGGTGGGAGGGAAGACGACAATCATACGCACACCTCAGGAAATTAATCTCTTAACTGGTAAATTACAGGCCTTGTATCTGAAAACAGCCTAGAGACTCTGATTCATTAACAGGAATAAGCTGTGATTAACTACGATTGTTTTTTCTTCCTCAAAATACACGGCTGCTTGACAATTAGCTGTCAATTAGACAGACAGACAAAAAAGGGCCCGATATTATCTGAGATTACGTCAAAAGCTGCCCTCTGCCAACGTGCAAAGCTCCCCATGAAAGACGCCAAATCTCATCTGGGGGGGTCCCCCACCCCAGAATTAGAGGCTGCCTCAGGAAGGGCTCTGTTCATCACCCTGTGCATGGCAGCTGGAGGCCCGTCTTCTTGGCCTGCGTTACACCCCCAGACGGAGCGAAGGTTCCCCGTCTGATTCTTCCAGGATCCACCTTAAAACACGCAGACTCAAAGGATCTTTTCTTGGCCAGTTCCAAGGACATGCGTCACCTTCTTTCAGCCAAACCGTCCTCCCAGGGACACGGGATGCGTGAAGAGCCATTGCTCTCGCCCATAAGTGATCCCCAGAAGATTGCTGGGACCTGCTCCAAACCAGCCTCGCCTCCGAGAATCACTCCCCAAACAGTGAACTGTAAAAAAGCATCTCAGTGGACCACCCACCATCTTTTCCACACAAGGAGACAGCTCTACAGACTTTTTGCAGTTCTCAGCTGTGGCTTCCATGAGCTTCAGATCAAGTCTCTGGGGCTGCACGGAGAGCTCAGGAATGGGGCAACTCAAGCTCCCCCCAACCCCTGCTCTATGGGCAGACACCACCGACAGAATCCCTTTGATTTTGTTTCTGATGGAAGATGCGAAGCTTTGGATATCAACTACGGAGGAAAATGTTATTCTCCACAACATTCCCCGGATGAACAAAGGATCATTTCTCCAGCCCTGAAATGAATTGCGGCACACCTACAGTCCTCTTGTGCATTGGTGCGGGGTCTGTCTGGCCCAAAGACCCAGGCCCACCAACCATCCACTCTCGGATGCCCGGACAGCAGGCAGCCAAGGCAGCAGCTTGCCCAAGGACAGGGCAGCGCAGCAGGGAAGGACCTCCAAAGTGGAAACTTCCCGTTCGGCTTCTTGGATGAGATGCCCCCCTCAGAGTCATGACATTTAGGAACAAATCTGACAGCTGCTCCTATGACTGGCAGGAAGAAAGACCAGAACTGCGGGGAGAGTAGAGGCCCTGAGAGGCAGAGCCCAAACCTTCAGTTCCTTCTTAGGGAAGTCTTCACTCGGCCTCTTCCGAGCCATCCTCCTTCTCCCACGCGGAAACCGTGGGAGGAAATGTGACTGAAACCTGTGCTTCCACCATTCAGATCAGGAAAATGTGGATCTTGTTTTCTTCATATTCAGAGACTGTCCTCAAAGAAGGTGCTGCCCCCAAAAGGGACGTAACCCCAAGCAGAAATGGCCCTTGGTGGCCTAGGCTGCAATTTTGTCTCTCCAGGCAGAAGAGGCAACATTTGTGCTACGGTGAACAAAAGCCAGGCTGAACAGATCCGAGGGCCAGCCGAGGGTCCACCCCCGAAAGGCAGGGCGGTCTGAACAGATGCTCAGAGGCCATCTGGGGCTGGAGAAGGGCAAAGGAGCCATGGCTCAATCCCAAAAACACAAGCCAGATGGGATCCTCTTCCCATCAGGCTGCCAAAGGTGCGACTTTGGGTTCTCCTGCACTTGGCATGTTAAGGGAAGCCCAGATGGCATCGGGTACCAAGGATGTCTTCTGTCGCCTTGGTTTACTTCCCAGCTGCATCCCTGTCTGGACAAGACGCTCCGTCCTACAGTCCTTCAGGGCCAGGCTGTGCCCGGATGGGACGATCTGAACACGCTTCGCTGGGCACTGTTCTTCAGGAATGGTTGGCGCTTCAGCTGGCGACATTCAGCCATTTGTAGGTATTGTACAAATAGGGTATCTGCTGGCTCACCAAGAGTTGGTTTTTTGGGGGGCCGTCTGGAGTGAATTATTGGGTCAGGCTTGAAGATTTGCCAGCGACCCTGCCTGAAGGTCCCACCTCCGCAGATGGAGCCTTCGCTCATCCTGAGCCGCTCCTGGGGAATGTGAGCGAGGCTCTCTCCAGGTCTTGAACATCTGAACTCTTTTTAAAAAAAAAAACCCTGGCCTTAAAGATGCAGATGTTCCAACCTCCCATTAATTAAAAAGAGCCATTCTGAACATTGTAAATTGAGGATTCTCAAATCTTTGGGTCACCAGTGAGAGAGCAAGGAGGAGGATTTGTGTTCCCTGATGCTCCAAGCAGGAAGGTATCTGAGTCTACCGGGGGCCATTCCTTGGAAGCTGCAGATCCTTCTGAATTCAATTTGTGGGTCTTACCCAAGCCCACTCTTCAAAGTTCAGGCACCCCAAAAGCAATGTCCTCAGGTGCCATTTGCTCACTCCTGGAACAAACCTTGAAAAAATAAAAGGAAGTCGGAGATACAGGAGGTGTTCTCAGAAGCCCAACACATGGCCAAAGACTGTCCTCATCCTGAACAGCCAAGCTTTCTGCTTCATCCAAAACAACCTTATTGCCACAGAGGAAGCCAACATGCCTTCACAAGCAAAGTACTTTGGAAGACCAACGGGAACAAATGTTCTAGGGACATAAAAAGCAGGGAACATTTTATGTCACAAAGGCCACATGGAAACGAGGAAGCTGGAGATGATATTTGTGCTGCACGGAAGCGCCAGGATAGAGAGACGTCTTTGGCTGGTTCAGGTCCAAGAGGAAGCAATACAGAAGATCTGCAGCTCCATTCAAGGGTGGCTTCCAGACAAGGAGACTTACATTCCACAGGGATGTAACCTTTTGGCCAAGACACATCAGGACTGAGGAACGATATAGGTCCTGGTTAGAAGGAAACGGCACTTCCCAACTGTCCATCAAGTTTGGTCTCCAAATCATAACCTCCTCAACTCAACATGAAAGCCAGCAAACCTATCCTGTCTTTTGAGGTAGACGCTCTTTATGACCATCAACTCTTCTGCGGATACATCTGAGCCCCTATTTAAAGCCATCGAAGCAATCTGGCCCTTTCTAGCAAGGCTAAGAGGACACAGAGCCATCAAGCCAAGCAACGTTCCCTTAGATGGTAGAGAACTGCTTCTTAGCAACCTCCCTGTAACTTCAGCGGAGGGAATATCATACTTTAATCAAGGGTTACACAACAAAGCACTTTCTACAAAGACAGGCTATAAAGTGCCTGGAGTGGCCTTGGCTGCTCAGAAGACAAGGAAGCGTGGCAAGAAAGGAAAAAGATCCACAAGAACATGGAAGGGAGGCTCAAGGACACATCCTGAACTGCTCAGTGCCTAACCAGAACCCATCACTTGGGAGATTTTCTATCACTCGCCAATCTCCAGCCCCAACATCGAGATCTCGGTACTTCTTAATTAAACCACCTTGACCTAAAATGTCCCTCTGCATCAACGGCAGCTTGGAGCTCTCAACCGCATTTGTAGCTTCTCCATCCCTGGGCACCATTTGCCTTTAATCAAAACCTAATTGCGTATAAGAATGTTTTCTTGCAGCTAAATGGGGGCAGGGGAGGGAAGGGTCTGGGGCTGTTTTAATTAAGAGACTTGAGCAGGAATGGAACCTCTACAATCATTCAGGACAAGCTTCTCGTTTCTCTCCAAGTTCCATCAATCAACCCACAGTGGCCAATCCCGGTCACCAGTCCCTGCCCAACCCTGATTCCCTTTATCATTTCTCTTGTCATCGGTCTTCAACTGGGCGGCCAAGGATGGGGCTGCTCAGACGGTCAATCCTGAAGGACCAGGACAAAGCTCTGGATGTTGGCCAGTCTGCTTTACAGCCCATCAACTCTTGAACCACGATGGTCCTACCACTAATTTTCTCCCCAGAGTGCGCTCTTTTCTTTCTTACTGACTGTCCTCCAGGCCACAAATCAAGGCACAATTTATCTTTCATCTAGAACCCACGTGTCATATAAGACATTATCAAGCTCACTTGGCTGTGTCGGCTGTTGTCCTTTTGTTGGCTATCAAGCCTTTTGTTGGTTATCAAGCCTTTCACTTGATTTTCCTTGCTCTGATTTATTAGATGGGTTCCATTTAATTTTGTTTCATAGCAGAGACATTTTTATTTTTCTTGAATGGTAAATTGCTTTGGGCAACTCTGGACCCTGAAAGGAAACTGCTTCTCTCTAACGCAAGCGAGTGTCAGCTGGCCTGGGTGGACGCTTACTGGAAGTTCTTAAACTGCTTCCCACAAAGATAAGAAGAAGGAAATCTCATCTGGGATGGGCATAAAATTAGCCAAAAAAAACCAAGGTGGCTACAGGATTGTCCCAGGAACTCAGTAGCACAAAATTATCTCTCTCCTTGCCTTGCTGAGTTCTACCTAGAGCCAAGGTCTGCTAGAGACCCCCAGCATAGGGTGAGATGGGGATGCCCTCCTGCCCCCTCTTCCCTCTCAGAACAGTCAGCCCCAGTTCTGGCTGCCTCGTTTTTACATTACGCTGGTAATATCAGCTCTCTTTGGGCACTACAATGCCAGCCTCCTTGCCATCTGCCAAAAACGCCTGCTAACTATCTGTATATATCTGTCTCTTTATTAGTAAATTGGATACGCCCCACCACTTCCAAGCCGGGTCTCCCCAGCACAGCTTACGACCACCTTATCGGAACAGGCCTGGCGGATAAAGGTGCAGGTGAGGGTGGCAGGCCCGACCCTCGCGGGGTTCAGGCCCCAAAGCATTTTGGCCCCCATCGCCCAGGCCAGGCTGACTGGCACGTGGCAGGTGGATGCAGTGAGTGGCGGAGATTTAGGTCATGTTTTCAAAATCTATTTTGGGTAAACACATCCCCCCCTCTTCTCCAACCTGGTGGCATGTAAGGCACTCTGCCTCCCCTCTCAGCACTGCTGAGGACCACGTCGTCGTGAATCCTGCATCCCTCTGGCCACCCTGACTGGCATCCCATCCACAGCAGCTGCTTTGCTAGCCTGCAAGAAAGCAGAAGCAGCCACTGGAGGACTACAGCACTGCCTGGGGGGGGAGCGGCCCCTGGGGCAGAGGGGAGGGATCCTGGCTCCGAGCCAAGGGGGAAGGTCTCCCTCTCCCGCTCACTCCAAGGGCAACTGGTCAGCCACTGTGGGAAACAAAGCCCTGGATCAACACTAGTGGGATTCTTTCTTCGGGCTTACCTCACCGGAAGGCATCAGCGAGTGTGGAAGTAGGCAGAGAAAAAAGGAAGCAGATTGCCAAATCCTGCCCTAGGAAAAAAAATTCTCTAGAAGGTGTGGTGTTTTCTTCAAATAAACAGACAGACTGTCAAGCGCTCCTCAAATAAACAGCATCAGCCAACCCTCGGAGCTCTTAAAATGTGCCACTTTGATCTCCTCTTGGCTTCCCTTCCAGCTACCAAACGGCTCCTTTTCACATCAGCCGCAGAAATCCACCACTTTGGCTGTTAGGTGCATCTGGCAGCTGGTAGCCAACAGCCATCCCAAAAACAGCCAATGTTTTGCTATTTACTTGGGTGGAGATGCTGAACCGCAGGTGGGGAGGAAGGCTGCCCCCCACCCAAATGGATGGGCCCGACTTGACCCCAGGAAACATGTGAAGGTCAAAATGCTGATGTAACGATTCTTGGTCAGGGTGAAAGAGACGCTCCAAGCCACGTCTAGAGGGCCGAGAACCCAGGTGGATGCCGTGGCTTTTTTTTTCTTAGCAAAAAACCATCTCTGACCGCCCTGCTGCGGCTGCAGCAACGGAGGTCTGAGCTGCAGGGTGAAGCCACCTGGCTCAGCAGCGCCTGAGTTTTCTAAGCCAGGTTCCTTGAGTTCTTTCTTGCAAGCCCAGGGTGTGATGAACAGCAAGGAAGAGATTGCAACCAATTGGGGGGGGGGAGAGTATGCAAGGGGCCACTTGGGTGATGTTCAATCAATTATATAAGCTGAAATTGTGTGGCTGGATGTCAGCGGTTTTTAAAAAAGGAAATCCAGCTTGTGTTTTTATTTATTTATCTTTACTAAAATCTATTAGCTTTCTTGCTTGGAAAGAGAGAGAGAGGAACCCGTATTCTCCATTAAGGAAATCCGCAGTTTTAGCAGGAGTCCAGCAATGTGCAGCCCAGCCTCTCCGCAAAGCTGCTGGGGCCGCTGGAGTCGGATTCCATCAGGGCGAATCTCCACCCTGAGCACTTAGCGCCATCAAACATTCATGGCTCCCTCCTTGGCCCATCAGGCTCTTGCCTGAAGACCAGCCCTGGCCAAGCAGGCCCTGCTCAGAAGATGCCATCACTTCCAAGGCTTCAACCCCTGCCGAGAAAATGCTCCTCGAGGGGGGGGGAGGAGGAACTGAATGGTTGGAGGGGAGACTCAATTTTCTGTCCATCCATCTATGTATCTCCTTATCAGATCCCACACCGCTGGTGATCTGCTTTGTAACCCTCCTCTAACACTTAAACTCCCCAGGATGGTTGCTCTCAACCTTGGCAGCTTTGAGATGGGTGGACTTCAACTCCCAGAATGCCCCAGCCAGCAAGGCAGGCAGTCCTGAGTTTCTTTCTGGTGCTTTCCACTCTGCCTGGACTGATGGCAATTTCTCCTCCCCCAGCAGCTCATCCATTCCCTTCCCAGAATCAGCTCTGCCACCTTCCTTTAGCCTGCCCGGCTCTGGTGAGGGTGCCGAGACCGCTACGCCAGAGGCAGAAAGCCAGGGGCGCCCCAGTCTCTAAGAGACCCTGCCTTGGCCTCTCTGGCCTACGATGCCCCAAATCTGCCCGCTCTGAAATGGAGACTCGTGCCTGGGATGGCCTGGGGAGCTGGCCACACCCACAGCAAGGCTTCGTTGACGTCCTACGCTCAGTCCTAAATCGTGGCTGCCAATCACAGGGCCTCAGTCCAAAAGCCAAATAAGCTGCTTGAGTGAGACTGTCTGGATTCAGACAACCAGCAAGCCAGAAAGTACAGCTTGGAAATCACAACACCTCCCTGGCCGCAACATGCGAAGACAAAGAGCAACAAACCCCATCGATTGTTCCTTGAATGCAGAAACAGACCGTATTTCCCCTGATTTTCTCCCACACAAGTCAGAGTCATTGTTGAGGGGGCGGTGTACCGGTTCCCCGCGTGGGACAGCAACCAAGGTTTACCCTGGGTCCAAGCCGCAAGTGGCTTGCCCGGTTGTGACACGTCGCGCTTTGTGCCTTTAGTCATTAAGGTTCCTGAGCCACGTTTACTCAGTAAGCCTGCCGAAGAGACCCAGCCAACGATGGCTTATAGAATAAGCCATAAGTAAGCAAATCAAACTGCGCTTGAGCGCGTTCGAGTTCAGCCTTTGATCCAAACCCTCCCCGAAGTCCTTCAGGCGGGCACTTCCCATGCCAGTTGGCACAAGTCTAAATACAGTCATGTGCCAATCTTTACAGTTATTTCCTTGCCACCCACACAAATCGCAACGGTGCCCGGGGTTCCCCACGCAAGAGAACTGGCCGCAAAGTCAAGGGCTACGACACAGAATTGTGCCACAACTTAAAACGACGACTATGAAGGCCTCGCCTGGTGTAAAACGCTTGGTCAAGTGTTCTGCTCCCCACATTGCACCAAAATGAAAAAGGGAAAGAGAAAAACTATTAAACTGTCAGATCCAGTTAAAGCTAGCATGTTCTCAGGCACCCTTAATAGATGACAAAGCGGAGAAAGAAAACATGTTTGACAGAACCAATATGGACCTCCTCCTGTTTACTCCATACAAATAAGATGCCTCAGTTGCGCCCAGGGAGCCCGCAATCAGCTGGGGCTTTCCATTAAGCCGAATTTTCCCAAAAAGAGAGGAACCAAATTGGCTCCGAAGACAAAGCTCCTCTTCCTATCTCAAAAGAGAGGCTGGTTATCCACCTTTGGCAGACGTCCAAGTTAATTCCCATGAGCTGGATAGCCCTGGGTCTTTCCTTACGAGGGGAAAGACCCCCAAGCACCAAAGGCACCCGGGGAGACCCGCTCACCTGCTCCACGGGCACCTTCTGCCCCCCAGGTGGCCAAGCTGAACAAGACGCCAGGCTTCCGTTTGGGGAGGCCCAACAAACCCTCAATCCTGCGGTCAGGGCCCCCCTTTTTATTGGCCTGCTGAAGGATGAGACCTCCGCAGGGGGCGGTCCCCTCGGGTGGGCCGCCCAAAAGGAGCTGTGGGACATGATGCAGAAGAGGGCCACTCGCATGAGGGGGGCACATAGGTCTCCCCGATTCGGAACCTTTACTTAAGGGGAGGAGGAAGAGGAGCATGAAAGGAAGTGGGGGTGCTGGGACAAATAAGCTGGGGGTGCTTCCTGAAGCAACGATGGCTGCAGAGCTGGCTTCGGGTGGAGTCATGGCCCTAGACATTTCTCCAGAATGGGAGGTCAGAGGAATCTGAACAGGTCTGCAGCTGGGAAAGGCTTGGGAGGGACCCCAACCCCAACACTCACCCGCCTCGTCCTGGGGAGGGAAGGCTGGCCCAGAAGAGCCCTAGGCCTGAGTGAGTCTCTGGGCCGCAGGTGCAGCTGTCACATGACACCTGTGGGCTGGTGGGTTATGGGTGAGGGACCCATTTGACCTTTAGCCTCCCTCCAAACGCTCTTGGCCCTGTCCACTTGGGGGGGGAGACAGGCAGGAGAGGCCCCCAGGACACACATTGCGCACACAGCACTGAACGGAATTAACAGCACTAAATGGAATTAAAATTAAAAATTAAAAAAAACGAAGCTTGGTTCACTCAGTTTCTACAACAGACTGCGAGTGGCCACATTCACACAACTGAGAAGGTGGCTTGGTGTCTTATAGTGCCGAGGGTGAACTCAGCCCGTCTTTATGGACTTCTGATCAGCTTCAGCCAAGAAGAATTGGGGGATCTGAAAGAGCCGATTGTCTCTCTACAGCAGCTAATCCTGCTTGTTCTTGAGAAGCTGCAGGTTGGCGTGGGAAGCCCCTGCACCAGCCCACCCCACAGCTCAGAAGCAGAAGATTCAGCTGAAGACCCTCGGTACAGACGGGCCATCGGTCACTTGCCCTGCCACGGGCCAGCAAACAAAGCATCCAGCTGAGAACCATTGGAGGCCGAGCATCAGAACCAGAGGTGGACACTGGATGTTGTCCAGCTGCCAATCCCTGTGGAAAGGAGGAGGTGAAGGGTCCCCTGGGGCCCCCTCCTGCCCGACCAGCTGCCAACCCCTGTCCACAACCTCACTGGGGCAATACTTGCAGCACTGACACAGCATTTTGGCAGGGGAAAAGAGACACACAGGCACACACACAGGCCCCATGAATCCAGGTCTGTTTCAAGACAAATCTCTCTCTCTCTCTACACACACACACACACACACACACACACACACACACAGGGAGAGGGAGGGAGGGAGAGGGAGGGAGAGAGAAGCAGCCTCTGTAGTGAGCAGAGCCTGGGAGGCAGAGAAGAGAGATAACCTGGGGGGGGCTTTTTTCTCCTAATCTCGCCTTTCTTTTGGGGAGGGGGAGGCTGGGTGGCCGTGGTGAACCAGGCACTAAGAAAGAAAGCTTTTCTTGGAAAGCCAGAAGCGGCTCTGAGTCAAGCAGCCCCCCCCCCAATCCTCAACTCTTTACATAAGTGGAAGCGAGATTGGCTCGCAAGCCCTTCGGGAAGGGTGGCAGCAGCCGAGATTTCGGGGACGCAGCAGCAGCAGCAACACGACAAACGCCGGTCCGTCCGCCTGCAGAGGCAGCCCTAGAGGTGCAGTGGAGGAGGCAGGAGGCTCGCCCGTCCCCACCTGCGATGCCCCCTCCCTGCTGCATTTCAAGGGACACAATCCTGCAGCGGGCAGATCTCAGCCGAGAGGATCGATCTGGCAGGAAGAAGAGATCTTCTCGGCTGAAGCAAGAAATATGGAGATTTTAATTTTAATTTAATTTAATAACATTTATATACCGCCCTTCTCCCTGAGGACTCAGGGCGGTTCACAGGGCAGAATAAAATAGCGAATACAAACATTAAAATAAGATTAAACAAATTGCCCTAGTTAAAAACAATATAAATACAACACTAAAAACCCCCAGAAAAGTTAAAAAACGAAAAATAAAATAACCCCAACACTCCCCCTCAGGCTAGGCCGGCTTGTACAAACAGAAATGTCTTGAGATCGCGACGAAAGGAGCGAAGATCGGGCGCCATCCGGAGCTCAACCGGTAGCTGATTCCACAGCTCCGGAGCGCCCACAGAGAAGGATCTCCCCCTGGGGGCCACCAATCGGCATTCTCTGATCGGTGGCACCCTGAGGAGGCCCTCTCTGTGGGAACGCACAGGGCGCAGGGAGCTTGATGCCGGCAGCAGATGTTCCCTGAGGTACTCCGGCCCCATGCCATGGAGTGCTTTAAATACCGTTACCAGTACCTTGAATCTCACCCGGAAGACAACTGGCAACCAATGCAGCTCACGGAGCAGAGGCGTAACGTGGGAGTATCGGGAGGCTCCCAACACCACTCTCGCGGCTGCATTCTGTACCAGTTGGAGCTTCCGAGTAGTCCTCAAGGGCAGCCCCATGTAGAGAGCGTTGCAGTAGTCCAGACGAGAGGACACGAGCGCATGAGTGACCGTGCATAAATCGTCCCGGCTAAGATAGGGCCGCAACTGACGCACCAGGCGAACCTGTGCGAAGGCCCCCCTAGTCACGGCTCCTATATGGTCTTCCAAAGTGAGCCGTGAATCTAGGAGGACCCCCAAGTTGCGAGCCCTATCTACGGGGGGTAATAGTTCACCCCCCATAACTAGAGGTGGAATGTCCGAATAAACCCGGGACGAAGGTATGCAAAGCCACTCAGTCTTGTCGGGGTTGAGTTGGAGTCTGTTCCTCCCCATCCAGACCCGAACCGCCTCCAGGCAACGGGACATCACGTTGAGGGCATCACTGGGGTGGTTTGGGGTCGAAAAGAAAAGTTGGGTATCATCAGCGTACTGATGATACCCAACTCCAAAGCCACGAATGATCTCACCCAGCGGCTTCATGTAGATGTTGAACAGGAGAGGCGAGAGGACCGACCCCTGAGGAACTCCACAAATGAGAGACCTCGCGGTCGACCTCTGCCCCCCTGCCAACACCGACTGCGAACGTCCCAAGAGATAGGAGGAGAACCACTGTAAAACTGTGCCTCCCACTCCCAATCCCCTGAGACGCCGCAGCAAGATACCATGGTCGATGGTATCGAAAGCCGCCGAGAGGTCTAATAGGACTAGGACAGAGGAATGCCCCCTGTCCCGAGCCCTCCAGAGATCATTCACCAGCGCGACCAATGCCGTCTCCGTGCTGTACCCGGGCCTGAAACCCGATTGGTACGGGTCTAGATAATCCGCTTCATCCAGGACCAAAGGGAGCTGATGCGCCACCACACTCTCAACAACCTTCGCAAGAAAGCGAAGGTTGGAGACAGGACGAAAGTTGTTCAATACAGCCGGGTCCAGGACAGGCTTCTTGAGGAGAGGCCTCACCACCGCCTCCTTCAAGACGGCGGGGAAGATACCCTCACTCAAAGAGGCCGATATAACTGCCTGGAACCAGCTGCGTGTCCTCTCCCGGGCTGCATAAACCAGCCAGGAAGGGCACGGGTCCAGTAAACATGTGGTGGCGCTCAGCCTCCCCATGATCCTGTCCACTTCCTCCGGAGTTACAGAATCAAACTCCTCCCAGATGGTATCGACAAGACCACCCGTGTCCTGATCGTCAGACTCTGCCCAGTCAGAGTCCAAACCGGTCCGAATCCGAGCGATTTTGTCCGACAGATGTTGGTTAAACTCCTCGGCACGTCCCTGCAAGGGATCCTCCCTCACCTCCTGATTTAGGAGGGAGCGAGTCACCCTAAACAGGGCGGCCGGGCGATTATCTGCGGACGCAATAAGGGTGGCGAAGTGGTTAGACCTCGCCTCCCTAATTGCAGCGAGATAAGACCTAATATAGGCTCTTAGTCGCAATCGGTCGGGTTCAGATCGGGTGGACCTCCAACCGCTCTCTAGGCCCCGTCTCCGACGCTTCATCTCCCGGAGCTCCGCAGAAAACCATGGAGCCCGACGGGATCTGCACCGGGTCAGGGGCCGCAAGGGTACAACTCGGTCAAGGGCCTCAGTGGCCGTCCTTTCCCAGGCCTCCACTAGGGTCTCGGCCGAGCTGTGAGTGAGGGAGGCAGGTGGGGACCCCAGCGCCGCCTGGAACCTTTGGGGATCCATTAAGCGTCTGGGGCGGTACCATTTGAGTGGTTCCAAACACCCACGGCGGGGGGTGGCAAAACGGAAGACCAGCCGCAGGAGATGATGATCGGTCCATGTCACCTCACCCTGTGGGTGAAGAACGATTCAGAGGCAGCACCACGTGTGAAGGGCTCTGGGGAAAGGCGCTGGGCAGCCCAGGGATCGTCCCCACTGCCGGAGCCCCAGACCCCCAAGGAAAGCCCAGGACGGACCAAACGGAACAGGGACACCAGCTCCAGACTTCCCTGGGACCCGCAAGCCAGCAGGTGTGGTGCAGCCTCCCCCACAGAGGAAGAGCTTGAGAGAGGCGAAGGGGGGCCGAAGAGTCAGAAGAGAAGGGGGTCCTTAACAGGCCCCCTCTGGCCTTACCCTGGTCCTAAACAGCTCCACACGGGTCAGCGGGGCCATCTTATTGCCGGGACCCCAAGGAGTGCCTGCTTAGCATCTCCGAGGAGGACCCGGCAAAGGGAGCTCTCCTCTGCACAGGCTGCCTTTACCCAGAGCGTCTCACTGCCGCATAAGGTGGCAACGGCCACTGGTGGAAACGGGCCACCAACAAATGAGGTCCTCGGCTGCACTGGCCTTCAAGCGCTGTCTTCAAGCACGGGGTGCAAGAGGCCATCACCAAGTCAAGGCACCCCCAGCCGTACCAGAGGCTGACGGTGGCGTCAGCCTACTGTCATTGCACCCACCGCTGCCAATTCCACAAGCATCCTGATCCACCAGCCACCAGCCTGACTGGCATCTGCTTCTGGGATGGAAGCTCCACCCTGCATCCACTCTGGCGGCCATCTCCACATCGCCTGGGTCTTCTCTGACCTTGTCTCTTGCTAGCCTGGTAACAAAACCTCTGCAGGAAAGCCCCAGCAAAGGCCCCTCAAGATCCTAGCCCTTTGGCCTGGAGCCCTGCAAGCCAACCAGGTGGACGCTAACTTTTCCATGGGCCTGCAAGAGGACCGCCTCTGACCGGCTGACCCCTCCCCTCCCAATCCTATGATCGGTCCCAACAAGCCACCTGCTCTGCCCCATCCAAAGTCACTGCACGGGGCATTGCCCCAGAAGCTGCCAACACAGCCAGGCAACGGCCTGCATCGGCAAGGCACGGGTTCAAGCAGCGCCCACAAAGTGGCCCGTGACCCTGCTGGAATAACGTTAGGGCTGATTCGTGCTACGTCGGTACGTCCTAAGTGTCTCCAGCAACGTTTGGGAAGCAGCACAAGAACATCAGGCACAGAAGGGTCCCTGGCCTAAGAGATGAGGGGGATGCGAGAGACGATTCCTTCCCCGCTCCCTCCGACTCCACAAGCAACTCCAGGATCCTTAATCTGGCAGGTAAACCCAATTCTACTGACACTCAGCAGGAGAGGAAACCGCCAGCCTGAGAGGGAGGCCCCTGCTAGGAAGAGCCTCTCTGTCTGGGCTGCCCCCCACTCCAAGTCCTCCCCAGGCTGGGGGCTTCAGGCCAGCAGCTGCTTCTCCCCAAGACCTCCCCCCTTGCTTGATCCCAAGAGAAAAACTTCTGCTAGGCCTCCTCAGACTGGAGCTGAGTTTAAGGAGCACCGTCTGGGGAGGTGCATGTACAGAAATACAGAATAACAGATTTGGAAGGGACCTTGGAGGTCTTCTAGTCCAACCCCCCCCCCCTGCTCAGGCAGGAGACCCTAGACCACTTCAGATAGATGGACCAGCCAGGCCCCGATTCTGCCAAGGATGTGGAAGGCAGCACTCAGGCGGTGCAGGACACGGGTTGCCAACACCTCCTTCAGGGGAGGCACAACTGTAGCCCCCCCCCCCGGAAACCGTAGGCCAACGGATGGAAGCCCCCTTCCCCACCCCGCCACCCGCAGAGCGGAGGAGCCACAGTGCCCCTCGGTCCCTCTTCCCCCCTACCTTCTCTGCCATGATCATGGAGGAGCCCCCGTGGATGCCCAGGATGGGGATAGAAGTCTGCGAGGAGATAAAATCCAGAATCTGGGCAACAGCCTCCTGGCCGGTGTCGTCTCCGAAAACCACCCCGTGGATCCTGGTACCCGAGATCAAGTCGCAGATGTGGGTGATGATGCTCTTGGGGTCGGTCTGGTTGATCAGGAGGGGCACCACGTTAATGTCAGTGGGGAGCCCCCCGGCCACGTCCCGGCTGCTGAGAGCACGAACGTCCCTTTCTGTGACACTCGGGATCCTTCCCAAAATGACCGCGATGTTCAGGATCGGGGAGCTTCTCTCTGCCCCGTGGACGAGGGCCAGATCCGCCAAAAACGCCTGGAGCATCAGCAGATTCCAGCACACGCATGCCATCTTGACCAGCACCATGCCCTGCAAAGGGGGCCAGAGTGAACCCGGGCGCCCTCCTGCTCAGCTGGAGGGGCCGGCAGACCCATTGGCAGGCAGACCCCAGACCACCGGGCCCTCCGAAGGGGTGGGGGTGTCGCATAACGCCCCCCTGCCTCCTCCCAACTCTCCGCTGGCTTCAGAGCAGAGCCACCAGCCTGAGCCACGTCGTCGTGTCGCATCTGTGGAGGAGCCACTCTGCAAGACCCCTCCTGTACAGACAAGGAAAGAGAAGCTGCCAGGCTGTGGGGTGAGGGACACCCGGTGACTGGGGGGATCGGGGAGGGGCCTCTGCCCATCTAAGAGAAGCCGCTGAGCCGGGCCAGGCGCCCCTCTCTGCCTGCCGCAGCCACTAACATGGAACCGGCGGCAGCTCCTCGGCGGGGCATCCTCCGGCCTTCCCTCCAGTGGGATGGATGGCTGACTGCTCAAGCTAAACCAGCCTCAGGCACGGGGGGGGGGGGGGGACGATTCCAGCAGCCCCTCCTCAGCTGGACCTTTCTGGCTGCTCCCTTCCTGGGCCTCTGAGCACAGGCTACCTGGGGTCACGGAGGAAGGGGCCCTTCCGGCAGGGTTGGGGGCCCGACCTCAGGCTTCCTCCTGGAATGACACCCCCCACCCTCGCCATGCCTCCTGGAGGGGGCTGCTGCTCGCCAAGGGGTCCTACGTCTTCCCAGCCAGACCGTCCCCCCCTCCAGCCAGGGGGGGCTCAGTGTGCCATCTCCAGTGACCCCCCCCCGCCCCCGTTCCAGCAAAGCAGGGCTCCTCAGAGATCTTCTTTCCCCAGGCGGAGGGGGAAGTGTGTGGGAGGAGGGGGTCGCTGCAGCCCCTGCCCACTCCCCTCCCCCCTTTGCAGACTGCATTTGGATGCAGCCTCAGAGGTCGGATCTGTTGCAGGGCAGATTTACCATCCCCCCCCCACAGACACACTGCAGTCAGATCAGGCGAGGATTTTTGTGGAAGGGAGAGGGGGCTTTCCGTGGGCCTTTTAAACTCGCCTCATTGATTCTTGTTTCGCCAGGTCTTCTGAACGCCGCACCAGGCTACCTGGCTGGGCGACGGGGGGGGGGGGGAAGCCCGGCCCCCTCCAAACTGCGGCCGGCCCTTCTCGGCTCCCCGTCCCGCGCGGGGGGGGAGGCAAAGGCGAGCCCAGAGCGCCCCCCGGCCCCGCCCGCCTCCCTTCCCGGCCGAAGGAGCGCCGCCGCTTACCGGGGTCGTGAGAAACGGGAGACGAGGCGGCCGCAAAGTTGGGCATTTCGCACGGCTGCTCAGCGGCGCGCGTCCAGGGGGGCTGCCGTCCGTCCCGCCACAGGCGCCGGGGCCGGGGGCTGCGCCGCGCCTCGCCTCCGCTGGCGGCGGGGGGGCCTCTGGGTGCAAACGGGCTCTGCGGGCGGGTCAGAAGAAGGCCGGCCGGTTAGCGCCGGGGAAGGGGGAAGCGAGGCCGCGTCGAGGAGTTCCAAAACGTTCCGTTAAACGAGCGCCTGAACACGCCGCCGCCGCCGCCGCCGCCGCGGCACTTGAAAAAGTTGCCGAAACGCCATCCCGGAGATGCCCTCCTCGCGGTGGCCCGCCCTCCGGGAGCCGCGGACTACAAATCCCATCGCCTGCACCGGCCAAGGCGGGTGGGAAATGCGATACGGCCCCTCCGAAGGACCCCAGCGCGGGGGGGGGGAGGGACGGAGGGGGCATGACTGACCCCCGGGGGCGGGCTCGCCGTCTTCTTCGGGACCCGCTCCCGCTGCCTCGGCCCGCCCAGGGACCACGGCCGGCCGGCCCGCCCGCCCCGGCTCCGGGCACGTCCTCACGGCGGAGGGCGCGAAGCGGGCGGGGGCTCTGCGGAGGCGCAGCCGGTCCGCCAACCAGCCAGCCCCCGCGATGCTTCGCAGCCGCCCGCCCAGCAAGGCTCACCCTCCACGCGGCCGGACGGGAGCAGCCGGCCGGACCCTCCCCGAATCTCGGCGCTCGCCCGAGCGACCTGCCTCGCACCGGGCTCCCGCGGGGCTGCGGGGGGAGCCGAGCGCCGAGCGCGCCCGGGGCCAGAAGCTCCCGGCCTCGCCACCGTACTCACCGCAGCGCCGGCCTTCGCCATAATGCCCCGGGGGGCGGCCGCCCCGCATCTCCGAGGCCGTCCGGGCAGCGGGCAGAGGCGCGCCGCCGCCGGGCTCGGCTCCTCGGCAGGAGGGGCAGCCCCCGCCGCGCCCCCCTCCCCTCCCGGCCCGCCGCGCCGCGCCGCCGCCGCCGCCGCCGCCGCTTCCTCCGGGCAAGTCGGGGGGGCTTGCGGGGCGAAGGCCCCGGCCGGGGGGCAGGCAGGGCGGGAGGGCGGCCGCGCAGCTCGGCGCCGCCCGCGTCCCGGCGGGGAGAGCCTGCCCTGCGGAGCGCGCTCGCTCGCTCGCTCGCCCGGGACCAGCGGCGGCGCTGCAGTCCGGCGCCGGGCGGAGCTCAGTCGCGCAGCAGCCCAGCCAGCCAGCCCGCCGGCGGGCGGACGGGCGGAGAGAAGCCGGGCCCGGAGGGGAGGGGAGGGGAGGGGAGGGGAGGGGAGGGGGCGGAGTCGCCGGGGGCGCAGCCCGGGGCCCACGTGGGGACACTCCGGTCCGGCCGCAACGAGCCCGACGGCCACCCCCCCAGCCGGACTGATCTCTGCCAAGCTGGGGGGGGCAACCCGGGTGGCCGCGAGTGGGCAGCCGTCCTTCCCTCTGCCAGGGAAGCCCCCAGGGCGCCCCCAGAGAGGGCAGGCGGGGGGGGGTCTTCAACTCTCAGGGGGCTGCAGCCTCCTTCAGAAACCAGCCCCCACCTCAACGGAAAGAGGCCTGTTGCCCCCCCCCCCAAAGGCCTTGGTCACTGAATTACAGGAAACAAAGAAACCTGGCTAAAAACTCTGGTATAAAGCTGGCAAGAGCCACAAGGCGGCCGGACTGGCTGAAGAGTTCTGCTTGACCCAGAGTCTTGGGCCTCACTCTCACCAACAGACCAGACCAGATCCTGCACAGCCAACGGGCGCTTTCTTCCTTATTCCTGGCTTAGCCCACTGTGCCAACCGGAATTCAGGAAACCATGTGGGGGGACCCAGCTCCAAACTGCAAGAGGAAGGTTCTCTGGCCTGCAGCTCTCCCCCCCCGCCCCCCCCTCCGATCGGCTATAGCGGAAGGGCTGCTGGGCTCCCCAAGGGACTGGCCTACAAAAGGGCTCCCCCCCCCCCCCCCGCTGAACGGCCACAGCTCCACAGGCTGGGCAGCTTTTGCTGGATGAGACCATCTTAAGGTCCTGGTGGTCTGAGCAGCTTCTGGAAGTAGCCCTCACGATTGTTCTCAGCTCTGCAGCTGTGGGGCTTTGGGGTTTCTCCGCCTCTTGTCTCTTCCCTTTCCCCTCTCCCCCCCCCATTGAAAAGGGTACGGACTTAAGCTGCCCTACAGAGGAGTGGGGGGAATGAGGAGGGGAAGAGACAGATAGCGCTCCCCACTATGAAAGTCACCACGCTTTCAGTCCAGAAATAATTAAGGCACAGCAGAAATCCAATTCCTTTGAATGGAAATGAGTCTATTTTGGGCTTAGGTAGCGCTAGAGAGATTTCAAAGCGGAGCAGCCTCCCTTGCATCACACGGGCGCTGTTGAGGGGGCCGGCCCTGGAGGAAGTCCAGAGAGAAACCCAGATTGTTTGCTTGTTTGTTCTTTTCAAGATCCCAGCAATGCCCCAGTTTCAGCTGCGGTCCTGCCTTCCCTCCCCAGGGAACAAATTAAACCAAGACAATCGGATCCGGCCCTGCGGATGGAGCTGGTCGGCTTGTCGCTCCGAGACCCACCGATGAGCCTCACCTCTTGGGCAATGCAGAGCCAGAATCCGGAATCGGATCAGAATCCAGAAACTTCCAGTAGTTTCTTACAAGTCCACCACAAGTTTATGGCTTGGGGGGGGGGACCAGGGGACTTCAGCGGCCACAATGGATTCCCCCCCCCCGTGGAATCGGGGCAGGGGAGGGGAGAAGGGAGGGCAGAGGGGGTGACGGAGCACACAGGCGGGTCTGAAAAGACAACACACAGCAAGTCCCAGAAAGTCCTGAGAAGGCAGCAGTTGGCCTTGGAGGGGGGCTCTGGGGTGGGGGCTCTGGCAGAAGGAAGAGGCTGGAGGGGCAGGCAGGAGCGTCTTTTGACTGCCAGCCTTTGGGGGCAAGCCCACTTTGCTGTCCTCCTCATCCTCCACCTCAGAAACAATGAAAGAATGGGGGGGAGATCTTTACTATGGAGCAGGGATACAACCGGTGATTCCAAGGCTCTTGAGACCTCAGGGGACCACTACATCCGCTGCATCCTGCCAAACCCTGGAGCCCTCCACACATCCTGGATTAAAGCCCCCATGGTCCACAGCCGGGATGGGCAGTGCAATCCAGAAGGCCTGGCCTAAGCTGCTCCATCTTAAAAGCCTCAGCAAAATTTTCCCCTTCTGTGAACTGTGAAATGCTTCTTTGTCAACCAATAAAAGTGGGATCTTTCTCCAAGGCGTTGGGCATCATTTGTCAAGGTAGCTTTGGGATTACTCCATAAACCATGCTTTTAAACACCTTGAGAATGCGGGATACGTGAACCAGCTCTCAAATGGAGCCGACAATTTTGGTTAACAGCTGGCTAGACTGAGGTGTGCTCCCTGAGATGCAGCCGTAACATTTTAACCCCCTGCTGGAGCCGGCGGCTCTCCTGGCAGGTGCTTTTGCACATCTGCCGTGATGGACAAGCGATCCGGCATCCAGCAAGGCAGGTTTAATGTGCCCTTTTGCAACACCACAGCAGGAGCCGTGTTCGACAATTTCACCCAACAGGAAGCCCAGAAAAATACCAGGGAAAGGGGAGGCAGATCACGCCTGGCCAAGTCACTGGCATCCACACCAGCCTAAGGGCTGTTTACTGCAAGCAGGAGATTTATGCACATGCCAAGGCAGCCCTGATTTTCCAGAAGGCAGTGCAGACGTTCAGAAAGAACAGAGGCTCTGCCCTCTAGCTCAAAATCTAATAAGCACGATAAGAGAGGAAAATGGAATGGGAGGGAAGAGGAAACAAACCCAGAGCAAGATTTCCAGCTTGGGCAGATGGATGGACAATCTTCTGTGGCCCCAAAGGTGCTTTTCCAAATGGCAACTGAACTTTCTTGGTTTTTCTCGAAGACAATTCACTTCTCATCCAAGAAATTAATTTCTTCAGTTCTGGAACTGCAGAACTGAAAAAGCTTCTTGGATGAGAAGTGAAACGCCTTCAAGGAAAACCAAGAAAGTCCAGTTGCCTTTTGAAAAAACATATTTGGGGTAACCAAGACCTGGATGACTGAGAATCTCCACAGACATTCAGCTGCAATCTCCTGAATGGCCAGGGATCCAGCTACGGTCCTCTAGCGTGCCTCTTTTATCAGTCAATGTCAGGAATGTTTTCATCCCTTGCAATCTCTAGGTTTTCAGTCATTTCTCATGCACCAAGGTGCCTTTTTAAAACAAGACATCTTCCATTAATGGGGAGCAGAGCAAGAAGTTCAGAATGCCTTCTCAGCAATTTGAAGGAAGCCCTACGCTTATTATTCACGCCAGATCCGTGTGGTGCTTTGTACATTGCTATTACAATTCAGTGCGACCAGGCTGTGTAGATGTGTTTTTCAGCAATAGGGAGCACTCTGGCATAGGGAGAACGCCATTGTTCCAGGCAAACCTTTGTGTAAGTAAAGCCCAATTAATATAGGACTTTTGTTGGAGTAATTAGGCACCGATTCAACCATGCGTCTCCCTTTTGCCTACTTTGGGCCAAGGTTTCGAGATGTCTGCTCATCACAGATGACTTGTCCACCCGGAGACACGCCTTGAGCTGCATCCGTCACAGCGATCTCACAATCTGTTATGCAATGCACGCATTCTCTTTGCCATAGAAAATGAGAGGAGGGGGAGGACGAGGGGGAGGAGGAGATGAATTAGAGGGGACAAATCTTGCACCATGGGGACGCTTTCTTTCAATTAATTAGCTTACCATATTTACGTCCTTTTCTTTTCAGTTTAGCTGAGTTTCCCATCTTCTCAGCTGCAAAATGTCGTCTTCTGCTCTGCAGTCCTTCCAGTGAGCAGAATGTGGGGTTCTGTTCTCTGGAGAGCAGGAAAACACACCCGGTTACAACTTCTGTACATTGAGGCTGGCCATTGCTGGAAACACAGCAGCAAGACTGAGCTAAAATGGCATTTTTTTTTCTCCCAGCTAAAAAATGCAATAAGTGAAATCCTTTGTGCTAGATAGTGATTTCCCGACAATGAATGGAAAGCAGGTTGCATTTTGATAAAAGACGGTAAGAACACAAACAAACATTAATAAAACTATGGGTTAAATTGCACCCCAGTTCTGACTTTTAACCTCTTGAGCAAAGAGCTGCAGTACAACAACCTGAACTCTGAATGATAACAGAGCTTAGATGGGGCAACATGGAGGAATCGAATCCCAAGGGATGCCGTTCATCCTCCGCACTCCAAAGCAGGGTGGCCTTCTCTGGAGGAGACACGTGTTTCTCTCTCTCTCTCTCTCTCTCTCTCTCTCTCTCTCTCTCTCTCTCTCTCTCTCTGTGTGTGTGTGTGTGTGTGTGTATAGCGTCAACCAGCTTGAACATTTGCGACAGAGCTCCACCTATGGTCAACCTGAATTAAACCATCTGTGAAACTCCTCTATTCAGCAGATTCAAGGATCTGGGTTGCTGCATTACTGCTTTTTTAAATAGAGACTTTAAGGGATGATCCCATTGATCTGCACACTGAGGAAAGCTTCACTCCCCCTGCCCCATTGAAGGGAGCAGTCGGGGCTATTTGGGGAGGCATCAGCCACGCACAGAGGGGGAAATTCCCCACCGCCGAATGGCCAATGGAGACGAGTCTGCTTGAGCCAGGTTTCTCTGAACAGGGCTGGGGATGGACCGCCAGGCTCTGCCCACTTCAGGAGGGCACAGACGTAGAACTGGCGCTGACCAGTAACGTTGCCAAATGCCAGTCACCAAGTAGATTGCATTTTCTGCTCAGAGTGGATAAAATGGAGGTTGGTACCAGCCAGCCTTTGTGCCCAGGGGCTTCCCGGTTCTCCTCTGAAAACCCAGGTGGAGGGAGGGTCTCTGCTCGATTGACTGACTGAAGACACCAGGCCGGAGACCCCCACTTGCACGGGGTCCGGGGGGGGCAGAGGGGGGGCGGACTCCAGGCGCCAGCAATCCCCCCCCGAGGGAAAGGGTGCTTGAGGGGGGGCGTCTCCTCCCCGCGACCCCCGAGCGAGGCCAGAGGAGCCGCCGCCCCTCTCGCCCCCGCCCGTCGCCACACTGCCGCCCCCGCGGCCTCCGAAGGGAAGCGCGGCGAGGCTCCCCGGGCGGCCCAGCGGCGCTCGGACCGGGCTCGGACCGGCCTGGCCGGCTCAGCGCTGCCGAAAGCGCGGCTCAGCGAGCGTGGCCAATCGGGGCAAAGGTTCGGCCCCGCAGCGCTGCCGATTGGGCGCGATGGGGAACGTTCCGCCTCCTCTGCCTCCTGGTTGGCCGTAGGACCCTCCTCGGCAGGCTCGAAGGCGGGGAGTGACGGCGGGCCCGCCCCCAGCTGGCGCCTCTCTCTGCGCGTGCGCGGCATCCCTTCCGCGGTCGGTGCTGCGAGCGTCCCGGGCGGCGGCGGCGGCGGCGGCGAGGGGGGGCATCTCCGGGCGGAGCGGCTGCGGCGCGCGTGCGCAGAAGCGCCTGTGAGTTGAGGTGGCCCTTCAGGGATGGCCGTCGCCCCTCCGAGGAGGGGAGGGCGCCCCCAGTCGGAAGGAGCCGCCGGGTCTCGCTGCTCTTCCGGGGCCCCTTCCCCGGCCCGCCCAGCGCTGCCCCCCCGGCAGGGAGAGCCCCGGGGGCCGCCGGCGGCCGGAAGGGAGGGGGCCCGCAGGTCATCTAGTCCAGCCCCGCCCTCCGGCCCCGCTTCCCCCGGGCAGCCCGGAGAGCCCCCGCCCCTTGGAAGGGCGGCCCCCGCCCTGCTCCCCGCCAAGCCCCCTGCCCGGCCGGGGAGCCCCCGGGGGCTTCTCCAACGCCAGCCCGGGGGGGAGCCTGCTCCGGGCCCTGGCGGAGGGGGGCTTCGGCTGCCCAAGGCGGGAGCCCAGCCAGAGGCCGCTGCAGGTGGGAGCCCCAGGACGGGCCCCGGAGGGCCGGGGGGGCCGGTCTGGGATGGGGCCCTGACGGTGCCGTCTTGCCTTTCAGCCGGGAGAATGAATCCGGGCACGGAGAGCCGGAAGCCGCTGCGGGCCAGGAAGACGATGGCTCTCAGCAGCCGGAAGCAGGTGGAGCTTCTGGGCAAAATGAAGGCTGTCCCGGCTGGCGGAGGAACCGCGGGCGAGGAGAGGCCGGCGGAACCCGTCGGGCCGTGCCCCAGGCCCCCAGACGAGCGAGACCGGGCTGGGACCGGAGCCGGACCAGAGCCGCCCCCAGCCAAGGACCCGCTGCCCAGCTTGGTGGTCAATTCCGAAATTAGCATTTATAAGGACCCCCAGGAGATGCTCAAGGAGCTCCCGAACCCGGATGTCAAGCAGTTCTTGAACGCCGGCGCGTTGCAGGACATTCTCTGGCACTGGTACGAAAAGGAGTCCGGCTCGCCCTTGCTGAAGCCGGTCAAAGTGTCCCTGGAATTGGGACCGGCTGGCCAGCTTCCGGATCAGCTTCCGGTAGCCTCTTCCACACGCGAAATCGCTGCCGCAGAGGCTGTAGCGGAAACCCCGGCCTGCCAAGCTCTTCCAGTATTGCAGCGGGAGGAGCGCCGCTTCCAGGGGCCTGAAGCAGAGGGGGCTCCTGCAGAGCCGCTGGGTAAGAGCGGGACCCCTTTGAAAGTCAGTAAAGGTACTTTAAAAAGGTTGCCAGCTTGCTCTTTCCTCTTGCAGCTGGTCCCGAACCCCCCTAGTAGCCCCCGTTTCGGTGGAGGGGAGATTGGAAGCGTTTCAAGCAATTGAAGAAATACAGGCAGTCCTTGACTTAGTTCGTGTAGTGACCGTTCAAATTGATGACAGCACCAGAAAAAGTGACTTAGGACCGTTTTCCACACTTAACGACCTTTGCAGCATCCCCCATGGTCACGTGATCAAAATTTGGCTGCTTGGCAACCAGCTTCTATTTATGACGGTCACAATGTCCAAAAGTCACATGATCCCCTTTTGCGACCTTCTGAAAAGCCAAGTCACCAGGGAAGCCGGATTACTAACATCGACTGCAGTGATTTGCTTAACAACTGCGGCAAGAAGGGACGTAAAATGGGGCAAAACTCACTTAACAAATGTCTCACTTAACAACAGAAATTTGGGGCTCAATTGTGGTTGTAGGTCGAGGACTACCTGATTTGGATAACGGTGCTCAATCCTAGCTTGCCCCCCGCCTTGCTTTGGGGGAGAGTGGCCGACAGCAGCCTTCCATAAAGCATGGATACGTTTGCGCAATCATTGTATTTCTCTTCTTCTTGTTAAACCCTTTTTGCAAAGGTGGTAGGGGAATTCTTCAAGGGAGGGTCCTGGAGCTTAGCCCAAGCAGGGCCTGGCAGGGCTCAGATTTGCCTTCCCAATCCCTCCGTGAAGGTCTCCCGTCTCTCCTGGCAGGAGAGGGGCAGCGGAAGAGGGCAGCGTCCAACGGCGAGGAAGACGTCCTTCCCAAACGCAGCAAAGCATCTGGGGACCCCGCAGAGGGGACCACTCCAGCCGTGGAGAAAGCGGAGTCCGGGCTGGGAAAGGTAAAGGGACGTTTGCCCCTCCGAACGTGGACCCTGTGGCACATGGGTCTCTTGCGAGCGCCGCTTCCCATGGGGGCCACGCCAAATCCCTGCCGAGCGGGGCCCAATGGTAGCAGCGCTGTGGCTTGTCGCTAGTAGATATGTTGGCAGTAGTTTGAGCTCTTCCTGTTGGCCGTACATAACCGCTCTTTTTGTCTTGATAGCTTGCTTCAGGCCCTCCTCGGGCTGGAAAGTCCACAGGTAATGCCGCATGGGGCAGTTGCATTATTGGGGTGGGGGGGTCTCACTCCAGCTGCATCCCTGGAATGTTCAAGTGAGGGCAGCCTGTTCTTCCTTGCATCTTGGGCTTGCTTCACCCATGCACACGATTCTGCCCCAGGGAAGCAACGGTTTTGTTACGAGATTCGGAGAAGGATGGATTTAGATATATCGGGGTGTCTTCTGTCTCCAGAGTACAACTTTTGCATAAACTTGATTTCCAACCTCTTTGTTACTTTTGCATCCTGCAAAACCAGCGAGGGGTGCCTTAAAAAGCGAGCGTGAAAGACAAGCCCAGAGTCCTGGCTGGGTGGGGAGCAGCTCCCCTGTCCTTCAGACCCTCAGTGGCCTCTGCGTCTTGGCTTGGACTGAGCAGAAGGGATGGTAAGATTGGGGAGGGAGCTCGCCACAACGATGGAAGCCGCTAGAAATCCAGTAATTAGAAATGTTTCACAATAAGCGCATGTATCATACATCTGTGTATCAAAGGTGTGGGAAAGTCCTATTTCTGATTGATTGTGTTTGGGGGGGGGAGTGCCGTGAAGCTGAAGATGTCCCCATTTATGTATTTTTCTTGCTTTAGGTCAAGCGCCTGATTCAAAATCAGCTGGAGGCCTCGATGAGAGAATTAGACCAGGGTCTCTGGCGCTTAAATGAAAGAATTGATCACACGCAGTGCCTGCGGAAACACAAAGGCATCGCCATTAAGATTGTAGTAAGGAGCCCCTTCCTTTAAAGCTCTGTATGTGTGTGTACATGTGTGTCACGCACACAGGACACAAGCTTTTATGTGTCTTTGTGGTTCTCACACGCAGTTTGATGGGCCTCACAAGAAGCCTCTCTGCTCCTGTTAAGGAGCTGCGAAGGGTTGGGTGTGCTGGTACAGGGCATGTGGATTCAAGGCTGATGTTCCACTGGTGCAGCTGGAGTCCTGCTTCCCTGATTCTGCAAGAACCTCCTCCCGTTTTCTTGCAGAAGAAAATCTCCAGACTGGACAGACACATCAATGCTGTGATATCGTTTCAGAGGACGGCGTTATCCCAAAAGGTGAGGCTTGTGCGGCAGCAATGCTCTGGATCGTTCAGTCCCCGAGAGCCAGGGCTGCAGGGGGGGTTGCAGCACGGCCTGATCCTCCGTTTCGGTGCCTCTCGACGGGATCTGATGATGTTGGGGTTTCCTTTAAGTGGCGATGGGATCGTTGCCCCCAAATCCAGGAAATCCAGATCGGTGCAAGTCTTCGATGCACAATAACGACATTGTTAGATAAAATATGCTACCTGTGCTCCTTTCCCAGTTGGGTTGGTTTCTTTCTTAACGCTCAGAGCTTTGGCCAAGGACTTCAGAAGACAGCCCTGTTGCCCCAATTTCTCCCCTCCCTGTCCCTGAAAAGGCTACTTTTGCCTCGGAGAGAAAATGGCTGGGGAAAAGCATGGTTTCCGAACCTTCAGAGGCAGAGACGCAGGTCTGAAATGCTGGTGTCCCCTTGATTCAGATGTTCGTAATAAACCCTAAAAGGCTTCTCTCCGGCTCCGAACTCTTCGCTTTTGAGGCAGGGGTCTCAAGGGGGCTTAGGAAAACAAAAATATCTCAGAAGCAAAGTTTACGTGGAGGTCCTTAGGGAGGAGCCAGCCAGAATGGGATTTTACGCTGAGGCCAGGCTCCAGGATCAGTGGGAAGATATATTTTCCCGTAGTTGAGAGTAAATGCTTTTTCCCGCTTCCTTTTCCCAGGTCCAGCAGCCCAGGGCACATGCTCAAGGTAAAATATTAAATGGCGCCACCCTGCCTCTGAACACGGCTGTCGGCGAGCCGGTGCCACCCAAAAAGCCAACATCAACTGAAATCTTGTCTTCCACCGCGGAAAGGTCAGTGGCAAATGGGAGCGCTGCTTCCATCCGCCCTGTGGAGGAAGCCTCCCTGGCGTCTTCGGTGGAGAGAGGCCAGCCGCTTGGTAACCTCTTGGTAGACGCTGTGAATTATGGGTGCTTCTTGATCAGGTCGCCTGGTGCTGATGTGGTCCCTTGCCTTGAGGTGCCGAAGCAAAGCTCGGGGGTGCCGGCTGCCGGGGCTCCAGGTACGGAGGGAGCGACTCGCTTTTCAGCTTCCCAACAAACACGTTTGAAGAGAAGCAGTTACGTAATAGGAGAGTATCTGGATGGACCCGAGTGAGCAAATTAAGTGACAAGTCTCTGGCAGGTCTTTCTGGAGGGGGCACCAGGTGTGCTTTCCTTCTTTTGCCCCAAGGAGAAGTAAAATAACTGAGGATTATGCAACCTGTAATGGTAGCACACTCGAGCAGCAGGATTTAGCAATTAGCGGGTCTCCTGCAAGTAGCTTGGCATGCAGCAGAATGGAAGTGGCAGGCGGGCAGCTTGCTTGGCCCACCATGGACCCCTGCGGAGCTTGGAAGCACCTGCCTCCAAAGGACCCCCAGATGCCTCATAGAGGGCCTGAGTGAAGTGGGGCCGGGAAGAGGCCTCAGCTCGCTTGAGTCAGCTGCTTTTCATTGGGGCCGAGATGTTGTTCTCCGTTGGCTGATGGAGCAGCAGTCCAGGGATAGGAAGGGACTGTGGCTCAGGCCATTTGCAAACTGCAGCCCCCCCCCCCCGTCCAAGACTGCCCCGTAGGCCAGGGGTCTTCAAACTTGGCCCTTTTATGACTTGCGGACTTCAAGGGCCAAGTTTGAAGACCCCTGCCCTAGGCTGAAGCTGAGAGGGGGCACCCGACTGCTCTCGCACCCAGCGCAGGCGTGTTCCAGCTTCTGCCTTTCTGAGCCACCCAACAAAATCTGAGTTTTAAAACCACCCTTGCTTGTGTCCAATTTCTGCAGCTCATCCACCAAAAGCAGCTGCTGGGCACACAGACCCTCCAGGTGAACAGGTGAGCGAGTCCAAGGTCAGCTTTGAAGCTGCGCTGCGTTTTTCTGCTCTTTGACTTTTTCCAATCTTTTTCCTGCTCTGCAGTTACAAAAGAGCCAGAATTCTGAGTATCTTTGCTGTGTTTTGCATGTGCTTTTATTTCTAATCCTGCCGTATTTCTGGAAAAAAATTGTTCTTATAAGCTGCAAGAGGCTGTTTGCAGACCAAAATCGGGATCCACTTGGTCCATCTAATTTACCTTTCCTCCTAATTACAGGATGCAATGGTGATTGACTTAACAGATGAAGAAAGCAATCCTGATCAAGGTGAATAGACTGTTTTTCCACACCTTTCTGACAGTGGAGAGGGAGTGTTTGTATTTATTTTAATTACATGGCTTTCCAGTCTCTACCCTGCTTTTTCTCAAAGCGGTGGAGTAAACAGGATAGAAACGTGCAAATGAAACGGAGGGCAGTTGCTTCAAAATGTTCCAGTCATCTCTGGAGGAATAAAAAGTTTCTTCGGGCAGAATCTTTGTACTGGACCGGCTGCCTCCTGGAGGGGGGTTGGCCCAGAGCGTTTGGGTGCCAGTGAACGGCCAGGAGAGGGAGGGGGGTGTTGGGGGCTATTTCTTGCCTTGCCTTGCCTTTAGTTGCCCTTTTTGGGTAGCTGTTGCAATTGTGAGAAGCCATCTGATGTGGACCTGCCACCACAGGGTGCTTAGCACAGGGCTTAAAATGCTGTACTAACCCTTCCTCTCTGTGGGCCAAGAAGGGAAGGAAGAAGGAAGCAGGCAGCTGGGCCAGGAAAGCCAGCCAGAGAATCTTCCCCAGCCTGCAAGACAATCCCCAAATCAGGTATTTAAACACTCTCCCGATTGTGAGGCCTCCTGTGTCCCCTACAGGCGTGATGGGGTGCACAAGTAAACCCTACCATATAGAAAGGAGCATTTAAACAGGGAACAGTTTGGTTCTTTCCTGAATTTGCCTTCCCTTGAGTGAAGACCTGCATTGGGAGGGATGTTTTATTCGCTTTGCCACAAGGGGGCAGCCTTGCAGCAGGAAAGGCCCAGGATGGATCCTGAAGCAGCAGCTGAGCGTGGAAAACCTTGGGGGGCTTCCGGGGCTCACCGGCCCCAAACACTCTCAGTTTCCTGCTGCAACAGTCCATTGCTTAGCTCGGCCCTAAAACAGTGTGGAAGGCTTGGAGTCCTCCGGGAGTCTCCCTCAAGCAAGGCGAGCCCAGGTCCGTTTCAGCTGCCCTGGGGGGGGGGGGGGAAAGGCTCGCTCAGGGTAACCGGGCCTCGCTCTCAGTTAGGCCTCTGGGGCTTGGCATTACGCCCCTCTCTGGGCAGAGCAGGCCAGCCTTTCGAAAGGTGGAAAGCAGGAGGAGGAGATGCCGGTTGGGGCTCCACGGGACACGGGCTGTGTGCGTGAAGCACGTCTGTTTGGCTTCCGGCGTTTGGCCAGACCTTTCCTGCTGAAGGGGTACAGGAACGCCTGCAGAGGGGTTGTGGGGGAGCAGGGAAGCCCTTGCCCCTCTGCCCTCCCTTAATCCTTTCTCTTGGCCCTTCCATCTGACAGGGACCCCCAGACCTCCTCTTCTGTGTGTGGGACGCTTTGCACGGCTCGGGGGGCCCTGCTTTGTGGGCACGGGTGGGACGGCCCCTTCGCCTGCCTGCTTACGAACCGCATCTCCTGCCTCCTCCAGGTGCCCCCGAGGTTTCCGCACCTCCCTCCCTTGCCTAGCGTTGAGCCCGACCCAGCGCACTCCAAGGACCTCAGAGACACTCTGCCCCCCCAGAAGCTGGAGCTGGTGGTGGCTCAGGTGAACCAGCCCAAAGGCATTGCCCTCCAGTGGAACATCAGCCGAGTGGACCCCCGGTGCGCCCCCATCGAGAGCTTCTCCTTGTTCATCTGCCTGGAGGACCTCAGCAGCGGGACGACCTCTGAGTGGAGGAGGACCAACGTCCTCAAGGCCCTCCCTCTGCCCATGGCCTGCTCGCTCTCCCAGTTCCCCCGCCCGGCCAGGTGCTACTTCACCATGCAGTCCAAGGACATTCACGGGCGCTACGGCCCCTTCTGCGAGGTCCAGTCCATCTCGGCTCTCTAAAGGGAGCCGCCAGCCTGCTTGGGGAGCGGCAGGACCCCCTCCCTAACCGGGCACCGCTTTTCCTGGATTATTTTTTTTTAGGGGCATTAGTTTCCCAGCTCGTTGTGTTGAAAACACCCCGGCCAGTTCTTGGTTGACCATTTTTCCCTCCTGCACCAAGCTGGCATCAGGTGTGGGAGAACATCACAGAAAAAGCTCAGCAGGACGGCCTCCCACCCTGGATGTCTCCGAAGAGAAGCTGGAGGTTTATCCACTCCCCCCACCCCCCACCCAGTGAATCAGCCTCGAGGCCTCCAAGAGGGGAGACTTTGCTTTCGGTATTGTCGTTTTCATCCCTTCACCAGCAAGATGAGAGAGAGACATGTTCTCTTGCCCCAAAGCGAAGTGGGTCAAAAAAAGGTTGTTTTTTTAAAAAAATAATAAAGTGCCTTTTCTGTTGGATTTTCCTGCAGGCTGACTGTATTTTCCTGATTTTGTAAAAGGCCACTGGTGGGTGGTCTGTTCTGATTTTTCCACCTCTTTCAACATTCCTGAAGAAATAGCTAACGTGTGGAATCTCACAGGCTATCACCTGGCACACTCTTTCTCCACCTTGGCTGTGGACTTCAACTCCCAGAATTCCCCAACTGGCTGGGGAAGTCTGGGAGCTGAAGTCCACACACCTTAAAGTTGCTTTTAGTAGCCAGGAAGGTTCCTGGGAATGATGTGGCATCCGTTGCCTGGAGGGCACTTAGCAGTAACTAGCCTGTGCAGACTTACTCCTTGCTTGTAAAAAAGAAATCTGATTACGGTGCAGAAATACTGTTCACCAAGGAACAACTTTCTGCTTGTTCTCGAGCCACCCTGAAGAGGAAGCCCTTGAGCAGCCCACCTCTCTAAGCGAGGGTCCCCCTGCTGGGGCCGTTTGGCTGCCCGGAAGGGGGAGGGGCTGCGCTTCCGCCTTTTCTGGGAAGCCTGGGGGCCCCCAGGCTCTTCAGGTTAGGGTCTCAATAGGTCACTTTCCAAGCCCTCTTCCCGGCTGTGACGGGGACTAGAAACCTTAAAAGCTTTCTAGGGAAGCAAATGCCACCTCCCGTCTGCATAAACCATCCGGTACACAACAGGGTCTGCACCGCAGCCACGACAGAATGAAATGCCAGCCTAATACCAGTTGTAATGTTTTATTTCCATATACAATTTGATAGGCATATAAAATACAAAATGACGGAGGCACTGTTGGTAGAACTGAGCTACAAATTTGTCCTCTGAGAAACCCCACCCAAATGCTCGATTGCTGGAAATCTTGAAGAACTCTGGTACCTCAAAGAGGTTTGCCCCACTTCAGGTAGAGCTGCAACTGCATTTGGTTGAAAAGGGCTGTTCTGCATTTCTAAGGCAGGATTGCCTGGTTATAGGAAGGCTTCCTGTTTGCTTCTTGCAAAGGAGTCAAATTTAAATGTAAATAGCGTTAAATATCTTTGTGTACGTGTGCTATTTTTTAAAAAAACATAAATATAAATTCAAACCATAACATCACCAGAGGAGTTAGTCGTTCTGAATAAAGGTTCACCAGTGGCAAAAACTTATTTTTAAAGCCTGCATAGAGTTACAGCCTGAAGATAAGAGTCAGAGAAGAGGGAAGTGGGGGGATGGGCCAGGGGTTATCCCAAAGGGAGGAAGTGGTGGAAATTAAAGCACTAAAGGCCAAAGAGGGTGAGGAGATGTCTAGCGGGAACGGTCTTCCGTCCATTCCCATGCGTCTGAGGATGCTATGTCAGTCCAGATAAAGTCATTCTCTCACTCCAAGTATCCGCTTAATAAGACATTAACTTAAGATGCTGTCTGCAGGTTTGGCGCAGGGGCTGTTTAGAAAGCAGACAAGATCTGTCGTTCTTGCAAGTCGAGCCTGTTCTTCGTGTTCATAAAAGCAGCCACTAGTTCTGTGGCACTCATTTCCTAGCGAGAAAATTCTGGAATGAACCTGTCACAATCGAGTAAAAACGACAGGGTTTCTCTGAGGGAGGGGACTGGGGGCGGCTAGGAGAAACGCCAGCAGGGAGGAGGGGTGCGGTGGTCTGCCTCTGGTCAAAGATGGTCAGTAAGAACAACTAAAGGGTCTCCCTGGCCTCTGGCGCCTCACAGCGTGGCCCAAGCGTCTTGCTTCGGAGTCCCCCGGTCGCTCTGGATCAGCCTGCCTTGAACTCTGCCCACGTCTGACGGCGGCTCTGGGGCCTGGGAGGCTTGCAAACACCGTCAAGCTTTGGTGCCAATGCCAGTCCAAAGTCCAGCCTCCCTGCGCCAACGGGCAGCCATTGCAGGGCCCCCTCAGGTCAAGAGGAGCTTCCTCATCGGGAGCTTTGCGTCCCCCCGTGACACACGCAGAAGGAATGTTTGAAGTTCCTCAGAAAATGGGGAAAGGGACAAAACGGGAAGGAATTCCGCGCCAGGCTGGACTTGAGGACCTGGCCACAGGAAGGGCCCTCTGGAGCTGCGCCAGAGATGGAAAAGGCTCAGCTGTGGATCAAGACCGGCACTTACGTGGCACCCAGTGAGGTAGCTCAGGAGGCGCTTGAGGCTCTCGGGAAGCAGCCTCGTCTCGGGCGAGGGGCTCTCGTGCCCCCCAGGCAGGGCAAAAGCGAGACCCTCGGCTGCGCCAGAAGTGCCCGTCCACCCACCTCTTTCGTCTCTTCTGTCCTCCCATCGGCCTTGTAATGCCACGCCAAGGACAGGGGAGAGGCCCAACCACAACTTTACTACAAACGCTTCTATTTACACAGGGGGGACTGGAATTCCAGGGGCGGTGGGGGGCTGTCTTTCTTCCTCGCCAGCCGCCCACCCGGCTTTATTTGCGCTTCCTCAGGATGAGGTACATGAGGCCACTGAGCAGGGTGAAGGCGAAGGCGACCCAGGCCAGCACGTAGGAGTAGCCGAAGTGGCCGCTCTCCACCCCAGCCGGGCCGTAGCTGGAGCCCCGGTGCAGCTCCGCCTGCCGGTCGGTGTAGACGGAGGCCCCGATCATCACGCACAGGCCTGCGGGCGAGAGGCAGAGACGGTCCCACTTAACGTCCAGCCACAAACTGGGGGCCTACAGTGGCACTAGTCCTCGGCTTACGACCAGAATGTCTGTTGCTGAGCAAGGCAGTGGTTAAGCGAGTCGTGCCCAATTTCATGACCTTTTTGGCTACAGTCATTAAATGAATCAGGCGGTCATTAAGCAAATCTGGCTTCTCCCATTGACTCTACTTGTCAGAAGCCGGCTGGGAAGGTCACAAAGGGCGATCACGTGACCCCCCCAACTCCCCCCCCGTGATGCTGCAGCGGTTATAACTCTGGGCCGGTTGCCAAGCACCCAGGTTTTGCCCGCATGACCCTGGAGACGTGGCGGTCGTAACTGCAAGGACTGGCCGTAATTCTCTTTTCCCAGGGTGTTTGTAACACTGAGCAGTAGTCACAAAACAAACGGTTGTAAGACAAGCACCACCACGTGCCCGACCTGGCCTGCAATTTCTGGATCGCCCAAGGCTTTGGGGAAGTTGCCTTTCCTATGTTGTCTCTGCCCAGCAAACGGGATCCTTGGGGGGGGGAGTCCCTTTCCTCTTTCCCCCCCCCCAAACCTGGTTTAGCAATCCCATTAAAAATGTCGGTCCAGTCCCAGGAAAGCGGATTTTAAAACAGGGCTACTCACAGGACAAGAGCTGGATGATGGAGGTCAAGACAAACCGCTCGCCTTGCTTCAGGCGGAAGAGCTGAAGGAGGAAGACGAAAAAGGCCACGCAGCAAAGAATCGTGGACAAGATCATCGTGGCTTGGACAGTCTGGATAGACGGGTATTCTGGAGGGGGTTGGGGGGGTGAATAAAAAGGTCACTTCTCGGGCAAACTGCCCACTGGACATCCAGCAGGGTGCAAGGCTGGTTCCCCACGTGGCTCCACGTTAAGTCCTGTGGACTTCAATTCCCAGAATTCCCCAACCAGCATGAAAGCCTAGAGCAAGGGCATCCAACCTTTGCAACTCTGAGATCTGGCGAAGTCCACAGGGGTCACGGTCGGACACCCCTGCCATATTGTGCAGCCCAAGATGCCATGGCTTGTAAGCCAAGATTGATGACTTAAGGCCCAGCGCTGGAGAAGCTTCAAAGGCAAGCTTCAGCCAAAGCAAGCCCCCTCCTCGTTCCGGATGGCAGCAGCACCTGGGGGCCTCCCCTGCCCAAGCTCATTTTCCAGCCGCTTTTCCGCCCCCAGATCCGCCCGCATCCTGCCCGAGACGTCCTCGTGCCAATTCCACGCCGAAGGACAATAAGAAAAGCTCGGCCCCTCCTGCCAACTCTCTGTCCTCAATTTCCTCCGCAGGAAAGTCAGCCGGCTTCCACTGCAAGGCGCTTTCGGAATCGGGCAGCTGCGGGCCCCTCCCTTCCTCCCCTCCCCTCCCCAAGTGCCTTGGCAAGGCACCCCCACTCCTCAAATGGGGGGAGGTCCCAGAGGAAGGGGTCCCTGGGGGAGCAGGCAGGGCTACAGCCTGGACCTCCCAGCCCCCAGAAATGTTACTTGTCAGAGACAGCATCAAAAATGCAAGCATAGTCACACAACATAAAGGTAAAGGTTTCCTGTCCAGTCCCGTCTGATTCTAGAGCACGGGGGGGGGGAGTCATCCCCATTTTGGGGGCGAGGGAGCCAGCACTGTCCAAAGACATTTTTCATGTGGCCAGCATGGCGATATGCCAAACGCTGTTACCTTCCCACCAACGTGGTATCTATTTATCTACTTGCACTTGCCTGCTTTCAAACTGCGAGATGGGCAGTTGCTGCTGGGGCAAGTAGCTGGAGCTCTCCCTATTAGCAGCAATCGGGTCTTGAACCCCGGCTGCCAGCTGACAAGCTCAGCATCTTTAACCACTGAGCCATCTTGCCCCAGGGACACATTATACTTCTGTGCAGTTGGGAAAATGTGGAACGCCACGATATCCTGGCATTTTGCAACCACAAAGTTTAGTTAGAAGACTTGGGGGCTGGGGGGGCAGAGTAGACCCACCCCCATGGGTGTCATGGGGTGCCTGTCTCTTCCCACCCCCAGCAAGGAGAGACACCCCCGCATGAGACTCACCTGGAAGGGTATGATCCAGGGCTGTACAGTTGGTCTCATTGAAGCAACGGTGCCAGATGTCTGTGAAGAAGCCATCGCCAACCCACCAGGCCTAGAGAAGAAGGCAAAAGGGACCCCCCCCCCTCAGGAGACCAGGAACCAGCTTTTTTTAAACAATGAATAAAAATAACCCTAGTGATGCACAGGTGATGAATTTTCAACAAGCATTTGTGGCTGGCAGTTATTGCCTACGGATAGGCGGAGAGAGAGCTTTGTAAATATGTTTAAGAAGAGTCAGGAAGTAGCTCCGTGTGTGGGTGTGCGAATGCACGCACGCACACACGCAAGCCAAGGTGGTGTTTTGTTTCAGCTGATGAGGTCAGTATTTGGGTTCTATTCAGCCTGAATTCAGCTCAGGCCTGAGTAAATCCATCATGTTTTGTTTACGGGCAATTCATGACCGGTGAAAACTCAGCCATAACTCATCTGCAGCCCCTGGATTGGCAAGTCAGACAGAGAGAGGTGACTCCTGGAAGAACCGGTACTTCAAAGAAAAGATTTGGTTCCCCCCCCCCCCGCCGCCAGTTTGATTCGACCTGCAAACTGGTATAAAGTGGCACCAGTTACCTGTTTGCAGTAAGTGTGAAGAAAGACTTCCAACAGCTTTCTTCATTTGAATAGGCATTACCCCAAAGCCCAAAGTGAGAATCTTTGTGTTTGTGTGTGTGTGTGTGTGTGTGTGTGTGTGTGTGTGTGTGTGTTTCACCAAAACCACGGGGACCTTCTCAGCAGCACCTCCTAGACCGATATTTCTCAACCTTGGCTGCTTAAAGATGTGTGGACTTCTATTCCCAGAATTCTCCAGCCAGCTTTGGGGGAATTCTGGGAGCTGAAGCCCACACCTTTTCAAGGGGCCGAGGTTAAGCAACACTGCCTTAGACTAAAGGCATCGTCCGTGTATTTCCAGATTAGAAGAGACTCAGATCTGTAAAATTTCATTTCCTTGTTCAGAGGACATCCCTTTAATCTTGGAATCAAATCCCACCCAGGCAACTCACGTTATCAATTGTAGAGATGAACAAAAGTGCAGCTGAAGTGATGTGGAAGAGGATGATAAATGCCAGGAGAATCAGCATCTCGGCGTGGGGAGGGGGGCGGTTCTTTCAGATGAGAAGAAAGGAACGCTGTTTAGACACAAAGGGAAAACAGAGAAGAATTATGCCACGCAAGGCATTAATACGTCCTCTTGAAAAATTTCTGCTACTCTAGTCAAGCCAATGTTTGTTGCTTCTTTTACTTTGACATAACTACTCGATAATTTTCATGAATCAAGGTTACCTTCTCAAAAGACATGTCTGAAAGTTGCCAAGCTTGAAAAACGCGGATTTAGAACAACTCCGGAGAAGAGGTTGGGCCTGATCTTCTCCTTTTAAAAACAAAAGACCTTGCCTAAGAGTTGAAGATCTTGATCTGCCAGTTAAAAAAGCTAAATCTGAACCTGGAAGGGTGGTGGCTGGGATGAAGATTTTCTTACCGTCTCCTCAACCCAGGATACCATGAAAGCATTCTGTGGTGGCAAGTGGGCAACTCTAAATTTATGGAAGCTGGATATTTGCCTCATTTTCCTCATAGATGCAGTAAGACCACTGGATCCTCACTGGATCTTCACTGGATCTATAGCACCTTCACTGCTGCAATTCCAGAATCACAAGAAAACCAGACTCTCCATTTTTCCCCACTTATTTCACCGGGTGGCTCATCTGATCCTAATCACTCTGCTCTCCTTTCTTTCCCTCTCTAAACACCAGAGCGTTTGCAACGTACTTCCCTCTGCAAATAGCCACAGCGCTTAGGACTTGTACGGTGCTTCACCGCCCTCTCTAAGTGGTTTACAGAATCACCATATTGGCCCCCAACCATCTGGGTCCTCATTTTACCCACCTCAGAAAGAGGGAAGGCTGAGTCAACCTTAAGCAGGTCGGGATCGAACTCCTGGCAGTGTGCAGAATCAGCCTGCAATCCTGCATTCTAACCACTGGGCCACCAGGTCTCTTTTTATAAATACCCACTCAACCATAGTGGGCTCCGTGGGATGGCAACAAGGGAGCCGATACCTTGAGGTTTGGGGGTACCTGAATCTATAGAACCGAGGGCCGTTCTATCAGAGAGGCCGTTCTACCTGTACCTTCCTCAAGCCAAGGAAGGGCGGGATGCAACCTGAGGGCCTCTGAAGGGTCTTCCTTGGCCAGAGACGGAGGGGGCAGTTAAGAGAAGAAGACTGGGGAGGGCGCTTTTCTTGGGTGGCCCCAATAAGCTCCTCTCTGCTGGCACTAAAGGAGATTTTAAAGATTTGTCTCTGCCCGTCAGTATCTGGAGGCTGCGTGCTCTGCTCCTTTATTTGCTCACCTTGTTTAATCTTGAAACCTTGGATCTGTTGAATGTTGTTCCAGGATTAAGTCTGCACTATTCTTTGGCCCTGAAAAGCCATCTCTGCGCCTATTTTTGCTTAACGGCCCAACCTTCATTTAGAACAGGCCATGCAACCGTTTCCAAGCTGGCCTTTCAACCGCTCTGCTTGGCTTCCGAAAGGAAACCCAGGCAGGATAAACAGCCAGGATCTGCTTTGACTGACGTGAAGATTCCTTAGGTACATTTGGTGGAATTACTCACCCTGCTCCTGTCACATTAAAAGAGCTACACCTTGGTGTAGCAGTTCTGGGGCCACAGCTGAGGATTTGGGAGGGGCTGCTTTAAAAGGAGCTGATGCTCAGAAGGTCAGCTGCCCTTCATGCGGGTCACGGGTTGGGCCCGCTGGTCTCCAAGCAGCATGGGTTATGTGCTGAGGACTGCATGATCTGGGCCCCTTTCCCCGGGGAAGAGATTGTTAGCTTTTTGTCTATTGTGAAGCTCGGAGCCTTGATTGTAAACCATTCTCCTTATTAGCTGTTGGTTCACTGCCACTGAACCACGCAGAGAAGGCGGATTTGATGCCCCCCTCTGAAAAAGGGCAGAGGATTGAAACGCTGCTCTTGGCTAAGAAGATCCAGCCTCAAGGATGCCATTTGCTGTCCCTGACCTAATGCCACTTCGGGGAGGGGGGGAGGGGCACAGCATCTACACCTGGGAGGTTCCAGAGCACAGGGAAGGAAATGGCAATGGGGACAGGGCCAAAATTCTCCCTCTCACAATGCCCGGTTTGTGTGGCCACACCTAAAGGGCATCTCGTGAAAGGAGGAGCTTCCCATCAAAGCCTTCCTGAACAGCACTGGTGGGCGGGCTGCCTGGAGAGCAATTCAGCCGAGGGACGGCCAGCCAGTCCCAGAATGCCTTTTTCCTCAGTCGGGAGCCCTGCCTGAGAAACGTGTTTGCCCAACCAGGGAGTGGCCTGAGGAGAACTTTAAGCCAGGATCCTGGCGCCCTGAGTGCAGCAAGCCGACTTGTGATAAAACAGGGCTGTCTGGTTCTGCTTACGTTTTCTTGCTGGCCACCAGCTTCATCTTCCGTTTACCTGCTGTTCGTTGTTTTGTCCGCGCTGGGCCATGGAAAGATGAATGATACTCGGTGTAATAAAATGTTACAACGCCATTTTTAAACACACCTAAAGGTGTAGGAGGCACCCTGCATCTCCTTAAGCCATTGTTGACAGACTACAAGGGCTGATTTGCCCAACATGCCAAGCCCACATCCAGGCCGGCTTAGTTCAGCCTGATTAGGTTGATCAGTCGATTGATTTATGCCCTGGCCTGATCCACTCAATCTGTGCAGTTTTATTTAAAGAAGTAAAATTGTTCTAAAGGAAAAGAAGCTGCTTCCAACAGCAGCCAGCCAGATGCTCTTGGAAAGCTGACAAGGTATGATCTACCAATCAAAGCAATGCACAGAAAACAGGCAGGAATGCAAATTGAAGAAAAAATATTGCAAAACAGTTTTGAGAGGTCTCTTGTAAACCTACTCAAACAGCAGTGATTCCAACTGCATCCACTATGAATGAAGAAAGGCAGAAACAATCTGGACACAGCATTTGTGCAAGCAGAGTGGAGGCCACTTGGCTTACGGCCAAGGGCTCTGGCCAGGTGACCCTTAACTGTGATTCTGGGTTCATCTTAGGTCATCCAGAGCAGGAGCATCTTCTTGGGCGCCCTAAACGTCCAGCTTCCCAACGGTGTACCTGATTGGCCACGGAGGAAGAAGGGACCGAGAGACCAGCAAGGTTCAGGAGAAGCAATGCTTGGGCCAAGAGACCCCCTGGCATCTTCCTTCCTTCCCTCCCCCTCAAGAATATAGAAAGTGACCCTGGATGCAAATGGTTACACCAGAGGTTGCCCAAGGCTGGATCCCTGGGCCTCTTCTGATAACAGAGCCCTGCTCCAGAAGAGATGAAACAGGAGATACGTCCCAGCCTCCTAACCAGAGGCCATGCAGCAGATGGTGGCTTCACCGTTCACACACATGCATATATACATGCATGCACGTGCGCACACACACACAGACACACACACGGAAATCCTTACTACTCGTCTTATTGTTCTGATGAACAGTTTTCCTTCTCCAGTAATCCTAATTTACATGTCACGTTATGCACACTTTGCATAATTAAGTTTGCTGAATAGGTTACAACTGGCAGGGTTTGCAAAACACGCTAAATTGTTCATCGCGGTTTGAAAGCAATAAGAACAGATTCAGCTGCCTGGCAAAGGTACCCAAACCGATTCTGTGTGACGGAGACCTTTCTCTGAATCTCTCGAACCATAGACTGATGCCAAAAAAGCTGCTATGGTGAGAAGGGAAAAGGCGAAACGCACCTCCGCGGCTCTCCCTTACCTGGGCACTTGTTACAGGTCCCCCACGCGAACTCCCTTTTTCAGGATGGGGACGCAGGACGGCCTCTTCAGCCAAACCCTTCAGCTTACAGCCCTTCCTTGCCCCACATTCATGAAATGTCTGCAGTCCAAGCACGGTCCTCCGGGCCATAATCCAGCGGCTCTTCCAGGTAGCCCGCCTAGCTCCACAGTTTACAGGGAGGACAACCGAGGCGCAGGAGGCCGCTTAGCTCTGGCCCATCTTAAGCCCCCGGCGGGGGTCCTCGGGGCCGGGGCACGGTCCGGCTAGAGGGTCTTCACCGACGACCCTCCCCGCCCTAATCCCCGTCGCCAATGAGCTTCGGCAACCGCTCCCTACCCACGTTCCTTTCAGCCAGCGGACGAGCCCCGCGGCCGGGCTCGGGACGCCTCGGAGGTGCCCAGAGAGCCCCGGACGAGGCTTCGCGGGCGGCTGGAGCCGAATCTCCCGGGAGCCCGAAGAGCCGCAGGAGGGGCGTCCCGCTCCGGCCACCTTCGGCTGCGCAACGCAAAGCGGCGGACGCGCAACGAGGCGACTCCGGCGTCCTCGGCCCGGAGACCCGGCGCCCTCCCGGCAGGCGCCCCGGCCATCTCCCCGGCGCGGACGGGGGTCCCTCGCGGCCGCCGATCCGGGACGGGCCTGCCGGGACCGCCCCCCCGCCCCGTCCCGCCCGGCGGCAGAACCGCCGCGGCTCAGCCCGGCCGGCCGGCGCGAGCAGCCGCCGCAGCATCCCGCCCCTCTCGCCCGGCCTTCGGCGGAGTCCGGCGCGCGGCAGAGGAGCCAGGGGCTCGCCCGCCCCCCCCTCCCCGCTGGGCCGGGGACCCTCCGCGCCTCACTCACCGGCGGCGGCGGCGGCGGCGGCGGCGGGGCTGGTGCGAGCGAGCGAGCGAGCGAGCGAGCGAGGAGTGGCTGCTCCGTCTGCCGCCTCCTGGGCCGGCCGTGCCAGGAGCCCGGCTGGGTGGGGAGGGCCGGGGGAGGGGAAAAGGCAGCGGGCCGGGGGAGCCGCCCGCAGCCCGGCCCGGCCCGCAGGGGCGGCGGAGGAAGCCGCGCGCTTCCCGGGAGGGGAAGGGCAGCCGTGGCTTCGGGGGCGGCGGGAAGGGCCCGGCGGGTCGCGCCCCGAAGGAAGGCCAGATGTTCTGGCTGCCGCCAGCAGTTCTGGCCAGCGAGCCGGGCCTCGCTATGAGCAAGATCGCGACTTAGAGGGAGGGAAGAGCCAAACGCGGATTCGGTACAGGAAGCGCAGCCCCCCCCCCCCGTATGGGCAGGTTTGCCCGAAACGGGGACCAGAACCTGCCTTTTCCTTCTTGTTGGAGAGGAGGTCAGCCTGAGACTGGGACTAAAGCGCCAAAGGCAACGACGTTTCCTGTCCCGGCCCATAATCTTGGTCCAGGGAAGGAATAAATTGGATGCGTGAGACACTTGAAGCAAAACCAAAAACACTCCGATTATTTTCCACAGAGAGACTTCCAGGACTCGCTGTATAAAACCTTTACCGGGCTGGGGGCTTCCCCACCGATCATCGCCTGCAGGCGCCTTTTGACACTAAAGGTTTTGACAATAAAAGTGCCAATGGGACCAATAAGAAACGGTGTGTGTGTGTGTGTGTGTGTTTGCTGTGGGGGGGGAGAGAGTAGCAAACAAGGGCCCCTCCCACCAGCCTGGCTGCAGGGCACTAAAGGATGGCCAAGTTATTTTGGCAACCGAGGCAGGAATTTCCACCGCCAGCCCTTCTCCACCCCCCCAGCAGTGGAGACACAGCAGGGAGCAGCCAGAAGCCACTGCGGCCTGTTCAGGTGGCTTCCCCTGGGAGGCCGAAGGCGGCCGCTGACCTGGAGCCTCTCGGAGGAAGCCCCCCCCCCCCCCGGCTGGCTGGGCAAGCAGATCCAGTTTTTTAAAAGAAAGAAGAAAAATCACACCAGAGAATCCAGCCTGGCCCAAGGATAACCAGCAGAAGCAGAGAAGGATGAGAAGAAACTGAGAGAGATCCCAAAGCCAAGTGGATTACTGGCCCCGCACGGGCTCCCTCCCCTCAGTGCTGCTGCCAAGAATGACCCACCGGAAGCATCCGCCCCCCCGTCCCCCCCCCCGTTCTGCTTCAGGTTCATCCAGCAGAGGCACCAACCAGGCTGGCAAGATGCTCCTTCCAGGCACAAAGGAGTGAACGCATCAACTCTAAGAAGGTGGCATCGGCACCTCTCCTTTCATGCACCTTTGGCAGCCCGGAGGGCTATTTTCAAGGCCAAAAAGGCTTTGTCCAGATAACGACCTCTTGATAAATACGGCCAGGACAACAAAACACCCGTTTTGCTCTCAGATGAGAGGAGGACGAGCACCTGCAGCCTTCTGGGCAAGACGTCAGAAGGGGGGGGGCTCGGAGACACAAAGACTGATGCGGGAAGGGGGCACCTGACGGGGTCCCGGATGCCAGGCTGTCTCCTGTGCAGCAGGCCTAAGGTCGGCCTTGGGTGAAACCGCCTCTTCCTCCCTCTCGCTGAAAGGGTCAAAGCCCTTGGCCAAAGCGTGCCTGTTTGCAGGCAAAGATCCTGGGTTATCTACCCCAAAGGTCTCTTTTCTTACGTTCTGGGACGCGGCAAAAGTGACCAGTCCTGCCAAGCTCCAGCCACAGCTCCAGCCAGGCAGCTCAGCCAAGCTGAGCTGGAGGGAGCCACCTCTGGAAATGTTATTCCTGGAACAGGCCAAGCCGAAACAGAGCCATCAGGCACCTCGGAGGCTCCGAGAAGTACCGCGGCTGCTTCGGGCGGCAACGCTGCTTTTTCTGATGTTGCCAGGTCATCAAAAAATAAAACAAGTGGAAGGCAAATAACATTAAACCGGATCTGGTACAACAGGCACCAATTTGCAAAACGCCGCGTCCTTCAAGAGTGCCTCCTCTTAATCACAGCAGAAGAAGAGGGTGCCCGATGCAGCGCCGTCTTCGCCCTCCCAGCCCAGGGGGCCTGTCCGGCCCTCGGCAGCAGGTGAGGTTCAAGACCTGCACACGTGAGTCGAGGCTCATTGCGACGTCCGTCTGTGTGACGGGGGGGGCGGCCCAGCCCTCCCTCAATGCTGGCTTTCTGCGCTGTTATACGGGAAGCCCCGACTGACAACAGTTCGCTTAGTGACCTCTCAAAGTTACAACGGCAGTGAAAAAAGTGACTTACGGCCATTTTTCACACTTGAGACCGCTGCAGCCTCCCCACGGTCGCCCGATTTACATTCAGATGCTTGACCACTGGCTCACACTCGTGATCCCCTTTTGCGACTTCTGACAAGCAAAGTTAATGGGGAAGCCGCATTCACATAAAAGAACCGTGTTACTAATTTAACCACTGCAGTGATTCACTTAAAAAATGAAAAGTCATAAAATGGGACAAAAGTCACGTAACAAATTTCTCACTGGGCTGGATGGTGGCCGTGCAAGACCCCCAGGCACCAGCAGAAGCTCTCCAGCTTCTCGACTGGCCCAAGAGCCTGCCAGGAGGGCCCCCCGGCACAACCCAGTCCCTGCTGGGGATCGGCGGGACGGCAGCCGTGTCCCTGCAGGAGGCCAAGCTGGGGGAAGCCATGGAGAGCTTTGGGCTCCCTTCCAGGCGGCCATCCAGAGCACCATTAATGGCAGCAAAGGAAGGACGAGGCCGGGTGTCCAGCTTCCTCCGGCCCAGATCTGCAAGGCGGATCAAGCCTGCAGGGCAACCCTCGCCCTTCAACGATGGATGGGCATAACTGGGGAGGAGCAAGTTCCCTCCTTCCTTTGCCAGCCCCAGGGAGGGAGGGTGCTGTTGGGGCAGAAAGGCAGGTAGCCAGTGGAGCAGATAATGGCTTATCTGAGGGCAGCACGGGGCTCTTTCCTGGGAGAGGGAAGGCCAGGCCCGCGGGGGGGGGGCCCTCCCTGCCAGCTCCAGGTCAGCCTTCCAGGTCAACGTACCAAAACGATTGTGAGAGCGACCGTCCCACCATTGCCCCAACTTCCCGCTGCAGCACCCCTAAGAAGATGGAGGCACTTCCCCAACTTGCCTAGACATCGGCGTTGCAGAGCAAAAATATTAGATAAAGGAGATCAAAGGATAAAACAGTTAACCACAAAATTACTGTTTGTTCTGCTTGCAGCAAGATACAAATCTAAAAATAAAACTGAGCACCAGCTTTGCATTTTTCCTGCAGCAAAGAAATGTGCAACTATCCAATGTTTTGAAATCGTATCCTGCATCTTCCTAGCGATGCTGGGAATGAGCACTCTTTTTCTACAAGGAAATAATCCATGGACACAGCTTAGAGCTGCGCTGCCCCGCTCTATCTTAGCAAACGTGGGGCTGACCCAGTGGGAAGCCTTCTCTGAATGGAGTACAAAATAACCCAATTAGGACTTCCAGGGTTAAAACCAGAACCTTAAAATTGGCATTGACTGTAGTTTGTCATAGACAACTGTGTTGAGTGAGGCTTATTTAAATTAGTCACTATTGCTAATATTGGATTTATATATTAGCACGTGCAGTCTCTGCTCTCTTTCGTTCTCTCTCGTGGGGTGCAGAAGGATTTGTAGGCAACCTGCTGTTGCTTAACTTTTTTTTTTAATTCCATTTATATCTCGCCCTTCTCCGAAGACTCAGGGCGGCTTACAAGCTTTACTCAATTTCTTTTTTCTTTTTGCCTCTCCTGGGTTCCGTGTTCTTTATTCCGGAGCATGCCTAGGAACACGCTCAATGCAGAAGTACACTAAAAATCAACAGAGACATGCCTGGGCCGGGACAGGATTAATCTGAGAAAAGAAAGAATGAAAGATTTGGGTGGGGCTGATTGAGCCGGGGGGTCGGGGAGAGGAAGGAGGTGCAAAGGATTTATTTTTCACACAGCTGGAGTGTGGTGGGCGAGACAAAAACGTTTGGGCTCGTGATGGGAAGGGCCATACAACCATTCATTCTCTGGGAAACCTAAGTCGGCTTCTCCCGTCTTCAGGTGTGCTGAACTTCATCTCCTTAAACCCACCAAAGATCTCCTGGTATCTTTGATTGGTTGGGCTGCAGCCCACATTGATCTGGATGGCGACCAACTGCGGAATTATTTTTCAGCAGGGGTGGAAAACTCATTTGGGACTCTTGGCAGCACATTGTGAGTCTTGTGGAGGAATTGGGTATGTCTAGTCTAACGAAGAGAAGGACCAGGGCGGACATGATAGCAGTCTTCTAATATTTGAGAGGCTGCCACAAAGAAGAGGGGGGGGTTCCACTTATCCTCCAAAGCACCTGAAGGCAGGACAAGAAGCAACGGATGGAAACTGATCAAGGAGGAAAGCTAACTTAGAACTAAGGAGAAATTTCTTAATAGTGAGAACAATTAATCACTGGAACAGCTTGCCTCCAGAAATTGTGGGTGCTCCATCACCGGAGGTTTTTAAGAAGAGACTGGGCAACTGTTTGTCTGAAACGATACAGGGTTTCCTGTTTGAGCAGAGGGTTGGACTAGAAGACCTGCAAAGTCTCTTCCAGCTTCTCACAGTGATGTTCATAGGGGACTGTTCCAGAGTGGTCCCGTCACCCTCTCGAGCCCCCTCCAGTTGTCCCCTACTGCTCTAACTTGCCTTTATCCTTCCCGCAGCCATCCAGCATCTTTTTTTTTATTTAAAAAGTTTTACAATACATTTTGACTTTAATCCCCCCTCCCCCACCCCCACCCAACCCTCCCTATCCCTCTCCCCCATTCCCTCCTCCCCCCCCCGACTTCCCAGAGCTAAATACAGGGTATAAAATCAAAAAACAAACATAAGCACCCCTATGTTATCAGCAATAAACTATTAATTCTATCTCCCTCTAGCTCATGTAAAATGAATACAAACAATATTAATATTACAAATAAAGTAAAAAAGAAAAAGAGGAAAACAGAAAAAGAGCTTTACTCAGAATAGATTTTCTTAATCCCAGTCCTTATTCATATTAATTTCAAAAAAAAAGAAAAAAAAACTTTCACCTACTATTTACATTCTCCAACCTTTCTCTAATTTCTAAACAAATTCTCAGTTACGCGCCAAAAGCGCCTATCTCTATTAACCTTAATAATCTCCAACCAAACTAAACTATGATCAAAAATAATTCTTGCATGTATCACGCCAAATGTCTCGCAGTTCCAAATCATCCTTGAGTTCAAATAAAAAGAGTAAAAAAAAAAGGTTTAAGCAGTCTATTAGACAACTTGTTGTTAATTAGGAGCTTGCATACCCATTCTTAGTTCAACACATACTTTTAGTCCATAACCCTAATATACTTTTCTAACAAGCAAATAACATCAATCTTAAATTGTGTTAAATATTAAAAAAAACTTTCTTTCTCCTCTATGATAAATTTAATCCATTGACATTCTAATTTAAAAATTTAATCACCAATCTTAACACTCCAAAGCTTTTGGAGCACGTCTGTCATGACCCCCAAAACTTCTTTGGACCACGCCCCTCCCACAGCTTCACTTTAGACCGCGCCCCTCCCACCAGCATCTTTATTTACACAGAGACAATGGAACCGCAGGGGAAGCAGAGGTTGAGGCTTTGTCTTTCCAGCATGCTAGTTTTAAAAGCAAACACACAAACAGGCACAGGACAAAGTGCACCAACAGCCATTTACCTCCCCTGCTAATCAAAAGGACGAATCCACTTCCGGGTTTTAGGTCAGCGGCAAGCAGGTGAGGCACAATGGAGGCCCAGGGAAGAGTTTTCATCCCAGATTCGGCAGCAGGGAATCCCTACTGGGTGTGGAAGCGTGTCCCGGCTTTCACCAGCGAGATGTTAGCAAACAGGACCTGCCAGCTTGAGCTAAGATAGGCCTCCCGAGTCAGGATCTGCAGGAATTTCATGCAAGTACACTTGGAAGCCTTGGGGATTAGAGGGGGGATTCCTGCAGGCAAAGGAAGGGATCTACTTTGAAGCTCCTCTCTAGTCAGAGGTGTATCAAAGCAGCTGCCCATCAACAAAGACGATTTATTTTCACCAGGGAGATGCTGAAGGCTTTGGCCAAGAGATCCTCAGAGATCTTATGCGGATTTCAGCTTTTCAACTTATTGCAAAAGTCTCGTGGCTCTTCCTGTACGGTGCTGATTGCACTGGGTTAAGCAAAGCTCCAGAGCTCCCTGGCTGACTTGGAAGCACACAGATCAACCTGACACTCCGCAATTCCTTGACTGACTCATCGCATTCTCTTCCAGAGGCCCAAACCTGCTTGGCCAGGGCAGAAACAGGTTTTTGGAGGGCACTCACAGTCCCTCCAGCTGTAAAGAAGGTGTGGGGTGCCTCTGTGGGTCCTTTTTCCTCCTCCTCACTGAAGACCCCTCTCCCACTTATGCTTCTGATCAAGAAGCAGTCCTGCTGCAGCCATCCCACCATCTGGCCATTTTTTTCTCCCTAGGAGACTCCCTGGCCTACAGGCTAACAATTTTGCCTTTGGAAATAGTCTACCGATTTGCATCAATTGTAGAACAAATCATGCAGACTCGCATTATGAAGCAGTAGAGAAGCAGTTATTTTCTAAGCCCATTTGAATATTTGGGGGAGGGGGGCACGTAAAGATCTTCCCAATATGTCCAGCTCTCCACACAGAAGACCTGGCTTGTATTTGAAGTCTTCTAGTTTCTTGTAACTTTCAGGAAGCATCAACACAAAACTCTCACCAAAGCAACTGGGAACAGAGACAGTTCTTAATTAACCATTAAGAATCTTGCCACTGAATATGCTTGCTCTGCTACAGTGATCCCCTTTATTTATTTATTTTCTTCTTTTGAACAAAATTAGGGAGGTGGAGAAAGAATTTGCCTCACCTTCCAAAGCTGGCTCCACCCTGCCTTCTGGGCAAACCACGAAGGAGTTGGTGAAACTTTCTCTTCTCATTAAGGAGATTCCTGCAACAAAACCGGCTTTAGGGCATCTCTGCCAGTTACTGGAATGGTTACTCATCTCCGGAAGTGGGGTACGCAGCACAGAGCTATTTCAAAATCTCTGGGGTGAACAAAAAGGGGCCATTTCTGCATTCCAAGCCAGATCTTGTCGCCCCCCCCCTCGCCCCGCCCCGGGAGGAAGGGCCCCATTTATTAAAAGTGAACTCACTGTTCTTGTGTTACTGGAGAGGGAGGCATTAAAAATAAATCAAGGTCATCCTGGTCTCCCTAAGTGCTGTTCCCAGGCTCTTATTATTCATATTTTCACAGCAGCTGTCACTTTTGCCATCGTTCACCAAGCACACACCGGAATATTTTGGTCTTTTAAGAAGGAAAGCTATGCTGCTTGCAGCATTTTGGGGCGTGTATAATTAACTTGCCTTTGTGAGTTTGTTCCCTAAGGTTGCCAGCTTCTTCAATTAAAAAAAACAACAACCAATCTCTTACGCCGGCATGGTAAACAAAAGGTAAATGCTTATTTAGGTAAGTGTTTGGGCTCCCCATTTCATTGCACAGATGAAAGTTGCGAAGCAGCCGAGACCACAATTAAAGTGCTTAATGAAACCCCAGAAGCCAAGATTAAAGACCAGGCACTGACCCATTCGACAAGGCCCAACAAAAAGTAATGAAAGTAATGAAAGTATGGGGCAATGCCTAAGCCTTTGGAGAATATAGTAAAGGCAGAGATGCACCCCTGGCTCCTAGAAAAAACTTCCCTGGCCAGGGAAGGGGTGCGTTCCCACCTCCAAACCCCCTGGCCGCATTGGACGTAACGCTGCGATAAGAATGTCCTCCAGCTGAGAGCTCAACACGCTGCAGTTCACACGGAGACAATCTTCTCAACAACAGTAGAGAGATTGTTGTCCTATCGCCTCCTTCCCAAAAACGTTTTTTTTTCAACTTTCCCACCTTCCCTGCCCTGGGATCCTGTTCTACGGAGCGTCTGGAGACCAGGTGAGGGGGCCTGCTGCTTCCTGGGGAAGACCCCTGTCCTTGTCACCCAAGAGCATCTGCAGGGATCCTGGGCCCAGCAAAGGGTGGCATCAACGTCCCCCAAGAGAATAACAATAGCAATAGGCTTATAGACTGCTTCGTAGTGCTTTACAGCACTCTCTACGCAGCAGAGTCCCTAAGTCTCTCTAAGTTGTAGAGTCAGCATTATTGGCCCCAACAATCCGGAACCTCCTTTTACTGACCTTGGAAGGATGGACAGCTGAGTCAACCTTGAGCCGGTCAGGATCGAACTCTCAGCAGTCGGTAGAGTTAGCCTGCAATTCAGATGCTAAAAGGGAAACCGTCCTTGGAGGAGGTTGTGAATGAAACTAACAGAAAGGGCGTATACTCAAAAGTTAGTCCTTTTGTGTTGAGGGGCATTTGCTTTCTGACAGACACGCTGAAAATCTTTTCCCTCCAAGAAAATTCTCTTGAGCCACTGTAGCTCTTGAGATATTAAAAATAACAAAAAAGCCCACACGATTAACCATCACCCAGGAATTCATTTCCTCCTCTTTAAAGATGTCCTTGTCAGTGGGACAATTCTATCGTTTAGCCACCTGTCACCTGCCTCGTGAAGCTCCAAGGATCGCTTTATTCAAGGTCCCCAAGGGACTTGTAGGGTGCGACTTCCCTTCCCCAAATCTGTGCAAGGTCCATCACACCACTTCCAGCTGGTGTGGCCAACAAGCCGCGCCAGGGGGAAATCGCACGGCTATTCTGCCAGCTGGCTCCCTGAACAGGGCAGAAAACGTGCATCACAATCCGATGGTTAACTTCCGGCTGTGCATTTTGAGGGGAGAGAGGAGGGCGGAAAGAACGGAAGCGGAAGGTGGGAAAAAGGCGGATTGGAGCAGCCAAGGGAGGGATCTCAGAACATCCTGGGCAAAATGTGCTCCCTCTAGACTGCAGCCAATAACTGAGGCTTTCCCAACCCCACAGCCTTTAGGCTTTTCAAAAGCCCAAGCAAACCCTCTTGCTTAGGTTGGAGGGAAGAGCTGGACTCTTTCCCTCAGAACAGGCGCTCATTCTTCACTGAACATGCCCACCAGCAGTACTCCTCTGCGTACTTGGCCACTGGCACACGCAGCGGCCAGAGATCTGCATTGTCCAAACGGCCAGGCCGTTGGACGCCAGATGACATTTTGCAGCCCTGGCAAAGCCTCTCCACCCACCTCGCTTGTGCCTCCTTTCCCCCCCTCTTCCTTGCACCAGCCCTAAACAGCTACGGGGGGACACACGGAATGGAAGAATCTCTAGGCTTAGGTGGCCGGACGCAGGAGGAAGGACCCGTTTGCAACGGAAGGCCTCTGGCTTAGAAATATTCTCAAAAGCAAGGAAAGGTCTTTGCACAATTTGCTACATCTGGATCCTAGAAGGATCTGGAGGTATTAATTGGAAGCCAATTTGCTTTCTCATTAACAGAGAACAGAGTCCAACCACCTAGCCTTGCATCTGTCTCCCCCCCATCCCCGGGATACCAACCAACCCATAATCCTCTACCTCCTCTTGAATAACAGCAGAGAAACTCAAGGAAGGAAACCCGGAAGCGCAGCTAAGAGGCAACTCCTTGAGCACAACCCAGAAGACGGAACAAAATGCCATTTGGTTTTCAACTCGAGCATGACGTTGCAAAGGGCGGGGGAACAGAATGTGGCTGGATTATGGAAGAAGCCACATTTTGAAGGAAAATAAGAAAATTAAATCACGATGGTGCCGTTTTAGGTAAATCCATATGGGTCAAAGGATTAGTTGCAGCAAACAGAAGTGCTGAGGAGCTACTTAATATCCAGGCCCCACAAGTTACCTGTAATTAAATGTAGATATCCCCTGGTTATAAAGGTAATTAAACCCATGCATATGCATGCCTTTGCTACACTCAATCCACACAGCTTATAATTACGAGAACGAGGTATGATTTTAGTGATAAATAAAACTGTAACAATTACCAGCTAGGTGGTTCAGAATGTAACAACTCAGTTGTACTCTTCCAGTGCCAGTGTTGTGGGGAGAATGAGACGCACATCGCAACAGCAATTCTACTACCTTCCCTCTTCATTTAGAAAACCCGGATGCCAAGAGATCTCGCCTTTGAGCTATAGGAACAAACCATTCCTGCTCTCTCAGCAGGCTGGCCCGAGGCTTCCGGGGGAATGCCGATTCTCTCTCAGAAAACAGTCCAAACAACATCCCTTTCCCAACTAGACATTCTCCCAAAGCTGAGCTCAACGTCCACTCTCTGAAACAACTCTCAGCCTGCCAAGGTCTCCTGCAGTCGTCCCGCGGAGGGGGAAAGGCAGGAAGCTGACTTCACAGAGGCCCCTTTTCCTTCGGATGAATTGCCTTCTGGCCTCTACAGTATGAGAACGCGAACGGATGCTGACTACACATCCTTGTCCAGAAATTTGAATGTTTTAGAAGTGGAAGGAAAGTTATAGAGGTGCCTGGAGCAGAAGCCTGGGCAGTGGAAGCGGAACTCTTTTGAACTGGAAGGGGAGGAAACAATTATTTGATCGTGCATTCATTCCCTGTCAGCAAATACCAGCATGATCATCGCGGCTTAGTTGCTTGCACCCTTGGCTCCCTACCCTGTGAACTGTAATCTATAAAAAGCAGAGCTGGGGAGGATGAGTTATTTTCTATGATGTGCGTTATATTCTCCCTTTTGCAAACCTTGTAAGATCCTTGAATCTGACCGTTTTCTCTCCTTTGTACGGCAGACACATAGGTCACCGGTGGAATAATTAGGATGAATGTTAGCTACTTACGTGGCGCATTCACACCTACAACGCTTTGCCCTTCGGCAGGCTAGAGTCTCCTGGCCCAAGCAGATCAGCAGGAAAGCCTATTCTTGCAGGGGGATTTGTCCACTCTGTGCCTGTCTAAGGACACATTTGTACGGTGTCGCATCCTCTCACCACACAGGCTGCCAGATCTCCAGGTTCAGTGGGTGGACTCAGCGCTGGGGCCTCCTTGGGGCTAAGCAGGGGGGACAGAGTAACTCTGCGGGGGCCAGGACCAGGCCCTCTTCCGGATTTGGCTCATGTCTGCTCTAAGGTTGGCCCTCTTGGGACGTCTCCAGAGCGCCCAGCCAAAGGCCTTCCTCCCATAGGAAGAGGTCCATCTCACACTTTCTGCAGGCAAGAAAAGCGGTGACCTTGTTCTGATTTTGTTTTTGTTACGTTTATTTTTGCGGGATTTTTTAATTTTTCTTTCTCCTTCTTCCGTTTGCTACAAAAAAATAAACGCGCAGAAATGTCTCCCAAGGTTTTCAATCTTTTATGTCAGATTGATAGGAGCACGAAATGCGGCTGTTGCAACCTCAGGTGTAGCCGACCAGGCGAGGCGTGCTGGGGAAGGTTTTCCGCATCCCCATGCACTTCTCCTTGTCGATAAACAGGCTGTTGGCCTTCACCATCAGGTCGTGCTCCAGTTTCGACTTGTTGAGGATCAGCAGCTGGAGCGTATCCTGGGCTTCACGCAAGCGCAACTTCAGGGTCTGGAGGGTATCGTCGATGGTGAACACTTCGTTCACCAGCCTGAAAGGGAAGGGAAAGAAAGGGGTTAGGGCCGCTGGGCCTCCCTGGGACGCTGCTTGGTCCTGGGCAAGCAGCGTGGAAAGCCGCGTGGAAAGCCAGCGTGGAAAGCTGGGCATGAAGCACACGGAGACCTGCCTCTGTTTTGCTTCTTTCATAACCTGATCAAATTCTAGGTGCTTAAAAAGGTATTCACCAATTAGCCAGGACTAACAGCAATAAAGAGAAGCCTTGAAGCACTTGCAAGGCTGGAGGATTCCCTCCCCTTTCTGCTCTAGCAGAAGCAGCGGAGCCTCCTGCCGGCTGCCTCTGCCTAAATCCTGCATTTACTCTCCCCCCCCCTCCCCCGCTGCTCACAGGGAAGCCTCCGGCGCCCGGAACCAAAGCCCAGAGGCGGAAAGGGACCAGGAGCACCAGCCGGCAGGGCCCAAAGCCGGCTTCAGAAGCTGTGAAAACCGCCTGAGCCGGAGAGGCAACGCAGCCCACCCGCCGTCCTCCTTTAAAGCAGCAGCGTCTTTCAGGGCTGAGGTGAACACCGCCAAAGGATGCAGAGTGGCAAGCGCCGCAGCACTCACTTGAACTGGGGGACGTCCCGGCACAGCTCCATGTTTGGCCGCCGGGTCCTCGCTTCCAGACGGGTCTGGGCCACCTTCAACGGACACTCTTTGGCCATGATGGCTCTTTCCAGTAACATGATGGTGTTCTCTGTCTGGAAGATTTCTTGAAGAGTCTGAAAGGGGAAGTAAAAATCCGTGAGAGTTTTGAAAAGAAAAACGCCTGCCAGCTTCCTAACCCTCTTCTGCAAAGAATGGAAACACTGCACACCAGAATGGGAAAATCCTCCGGGATATTGTCATCTGCAAATATCCAAAATCACAGAATTCCACCCATTTTAGTTTCATCCAACCTTCCTTAAAAGGTGGAGCTGGAAACGAAACACAGTCCACAGAGTGAGTGCTGGCCAAACCTATTAGCTCCCAGCTGTATGACTGTGGATGCAGCTTCACATCTTTGACTCTGACTTTATAATAGTTTGACTTATTTTCAGCTTGTGATCAAGTACAAAATGTCTTTCCTACACATATCCAAATGGTATTCTGCACCCTGTACCTCCGCATCTGATTTCTCTTTCATAAGTAATGAACTCTGAATGGCTTCTATCATTGCCCGGGGAATTCTGGGAGACAAAGGCTAGGTATCTTAACGTGGCTGTCCTAAGCAATCGCTTTTTTTTAAAACAGTATCAGCTATTCTGTCCAGTTTTGCATTATCTGCTCGACCCTTCCTGCAGTTCATCACACAAGAGACTGTTGGAGAATTCTGGGCCCAGGATCTGGCCCATTCTGATGAGGATAATGCTGGCTTTCAGGCCAGCTGTGGGTCAGCAAAAATTTTTGCACTTCCACATTGTTTCTACAAAAACAACCTGGAAACTACACCCCAAAACGCACACAGCCAGGGAGTGGCTAGGGCTCAAACGTCACTCAAAGGCAACTTTTCCTCTTTTAAAAAAATTTCATTTATTAATCAGGGAATACATAACTTAAAACCTGGGAAGACCCTGAACGTGTGATATTGAATTGCAATTTTTAACTTGCCAGAAGGAGAAAATAATTAAATGCACTGTGATTAATTGATCAACACTGATTTTAATTGCAATCCATTTAGTTTTTGTTCAGGTCCCTTTTTAGCTTTGTCCTACGGCCCCAGGCAAAATAGTCAAACCTCCCAGTAAGGCAAGCAGGCCAAAAATATTGTGCTAATTGGTCTGGAAAATTTAGCACTACACTTGCCGTTGTGGAGCTGGGCTGAAAATAAATCTGGATGAGTACATTTTGATCTCTCTCAGTTAAAGTGAGTAACGTGGCTGAAATATCTGTGCATACATCAAGCAAAATAAACTTAGTATGTAAACAACTTTGTGGCTGAGATTCAAGATTCTTTCACGGATTTGTAGCAACTGGAACACAGGAAGTGCATATAAGGTGGTCAAGATCCTCCATGTTTCTATGCTTTGCTTCACCCCCAGCCTGCTTGGAGAGCTGGGGCCTTTACTGCCAGGGCCTAAACTAAGATGAAGAACTTTTTTTCCAAGAATAATGAGATACGTTGCCTCTCTATAAATTAATACTGGCCCCAAATTGGCACAAAAGAACGTGGTCATCATCCAGAAGGCATCAAAGATTGCAGTCCTGCCCCCTCTTCCAACACAGCACCTCCCTTGAACCAAGTGGTGACATGAATATCTGGTTCTCTTCTTTTGGGTGTTTCGTGAGTCATTAAAAAGGATGAGCTTCTAACTTTCCCAGTCGGATCTCAGAACAATAAGCATACCCAGCAAGGGTGGGCCAGGAGTCCCAACACTTCCTCCTAAGCCCAGATACCTAAGAAAAACTAAAGCCCTCCAAAGAAGAAATCTAATCTCCTCCAGTGGAGATGCAAAGAGGGCGGGGGTGCCAAGCGGGGGGGGGGGCTGCTCCCATACTTAAGCCTCAGCCTAGGAAGAGGACCAAGAACAAAGCCAGATCCAGCCTGGCTTGTTTATTACCGTATATACTTGAGTATAAGCCGAATTTTTCAGCCCACTTTTTGGGCTGAAAAATTCCACTTCGGCTTATACTCCAGTCAACAAAAAAACTTACCGAGGACTTGTGCGCGGCCGAGGCTTTGGTGCTTCCGGGATCGCGCGCACCTCTCCCAAGCCACCGCCGTCCGAGACCTGCCGAAGTTTGGGGAGGTTTGGGGAGGTGCGCGCGCACCTCCCCAAACCTCCCCAAACGTCGGCAGGTCTCCGTTCCTCCTGCCGACGTTTGGGGAGGTTTGGGCGCCTCCCCAAACCTCCCCAAACGTCGGCAGGTCTCCGTTCCTCCTGCCGACGTTTGGGGAGGTTTGGGCGCCTCCCCAAACCTCCCCAGGTTTCCGTTCCTCCGCGCAGACCTGCCGACGTTTGGGGAGGTTTGGGCGCCTCCCCAAACGTCGGCAGGTCTCCGTTCCTCCTGCCGACGTTTGGGGAGGTTTGGGCACCTCCCCAGGTCTCCGTTCCTCCGCGCAGACCTGCCGACGTTTGGGGAGGTTTGGGCGCCTCCCCAAACCTCCCCAAACGTCGGCAGGTCTCCGTTCCTCCTGCCGACGTTTGGGGAGGTTTGGGCGCCTCCCCAAACCTCCCCAGGTCTCCGTTCCTCCGCGCAGACCTGCCGACGTTTGGGGAGGTTTGGGCGCCTCCCCAAACCTCCCCAAACGTCGGCAGGTCTCCGTTCCTCCTGCCGACGTTTGGGGAGGTTTGGGCACCTCCCCAAACCTCCCCAGGTCTCCGTTCCTCCGCGCAGACCTGCCGACGTTTGGGGAGGTTTGGGCGCCTCCCCAAACCTCCCCAGGTCTCCGTTCCTCCTGCCGACGTTTGGGGAGGTTTGGGCACCTCCCCAAACCTCCCCAGGTCTCCGTTCCTCCGCGCAGACCTGCCGACGTTTGGGGAGGTTTGGGCGCCTCCCCAAACCTCCCCAGGTCTCCGTTCCTCCTGCCGACGTTTGGGGAGGTTTGGGCACCTCCCCAAACCTCCCCAGGTCTCCGTTCCTCCACGCAGACCTGCCGACGTTTGGGGAGGTTTGGGCGCCTCCCCAAACCTCCCCAGGTCTCCGTTCCTCCTGCCGACGTTTGGGGAGGTTTGGGCGCCTCCCCAAACCTCCCCAGGTCTCCGTTCCTCCTGCCGACGTTTGGGGAGGTTTGGGCACCTCCCCAAACCTCCCCAGGTCTCCGTTCCTCCGCGCAGACCTGCTGACGTTTGGGGAGGTTTGGGCGCCTCCCCAAACCTCCCCAGGTCTCCGTTCCTCCTGCCGACGTTTGGGGAGGTTTGGGCACCTCCCCAAACCTCCCCAGGTCTCCGTTCCTCCGCGCAGACCTGCCGACGTTTGGGGAGGTTTGGGCGCCTCCCCAAACCTCCCCAGGTCTCCGTTCCTCCTGACGACGTTTGGGGAGGTTTGGGCACCTCCCCAAACCTCCCCAGGTCTCCGTTCCTCCGCGCAGACCTGCCGACGTTTGGGGAGGTTTGGGCGCCTCCCCAAACCTCCCCAGGTCTCCGTTCCTCCTGCCGACGTTTGGGGAGGTTTGGGCGCCTCCCCAAACCTCCCCAGGTCTCCGTTCCTCCGCGCAGACCTGCCGACGTTTGGGGAGGTTTGGGGAGGTGCCCAAACCTCCCCAAACGTCGGCAGGAGGAACGGAGACCTGCCGACGTTTGGGGAGGTTTGGGGAGGCGCCCAAACCTCCCCAAACGTCGGCAGGTCTGCGCGGAGGAACGGAGACCTGGGGAGGTTTGGGGAGGCGCCCAAACCTCCCCAAACGTCGGCAGGAGGAACGGAGACCTGGGGAGGTTTGGGGAGGCGCCCAAACCTCCCCAAACGTCGGCAGGTCTCCGCGGAGGAACGGAGACCTGGGGAGGTTTGGGGAGGTGCCCAAACCTCCCCAAACGTCGGCAGGAGGAACAGAGACCTGCCGACGTTTGGGGAGGTTTGGGGAGGCGCCCAAACCTCCCCAAACGTCGGCAGGTCTGCGCGGAGGAACGGAGACCTGCCGACGTTTGGGGAGGTTTGGGGAGGTGCGCGCACACCTCCCCAAACCTCCCCAAACTTCGGCAGGTCTCCGGACGGCGGCGGCTTGGGAGAGGTGCGCGCGATCCTGGAAGCACCGAAGCCTCGGCCGCGCACAAGTCCTCGGTAAGCTCCGGGCGGTCACTTGCTTCGTGTCTCCTGAGGGAAGGGGGGGCGACTGGAGCGGGCGTGTTTCCTCGCCTGCTGGGCGCCGCGATTTGCCCGGGGAACGCGCGGGCCCCGAATGGCAGCGTGGAGCAAGGAAGCGGACAGCCAGGGCTTCCCCGAGAGCCGCGGCCACACAGGGTATTCCTGTGTATTCAGGCTTGCAAAATGGCGGATCGAGCCTCTGCTGGCGGCAGAGGCTTGCAGAGCGCGGATCCAGCCTCCGCCGGCGGCGGAGGCTTGCAGAACGGCGGATCGGCTTATACTCGAGTCAACAACTTTTCCCAGTTTTTGGGGGTGAAATTGGGGGTGTCGGCTTATACTCGAGTCGGCTTATACTCAAGTATATACGGTACTTTGCTTCTTCTTGCTCTGCTTTGTTTGCTTCTCTTTTGGGGGAGAAACATTCCCCGCTGAATTTCATGCCAAGAAACAGAATAACTGACAAGCAGTTGACAATTCTCTTCCCCATTTAGCATCTGAAAGGTGATCTCAGAATCCAAACCAAACATTCAGCCACTTTTAAACCTCAGCAGAAAGTGTTACGATAGGTATGATTTGGAGTCATATTCTGTTGCTTTCTATTTTAAAAAATAGAATTAAGGAAAAGCAGGAAGGGAGTGGATGTGTATTTGCAGCCTGGTCAGCCTTCCTGCCTAACAGCAATGTGAACGTAACTACACCTAATGACTACATATAACATTCACAATGCAAAATAATTCACATCATTTAGAAGGGTGTAATCTTATGAGCAGGTGATGTCATTGAAGAGCTGTATTTGAAGGATCAGAAATCAGTGCAACAAAAAAAAAGTTCAGAAGTGGCTGTAGATTAATTTCTACAGCTCTTCAAAAGATACCCTCCTGTTCCAGAAAATAAACACAAATTAGCTCACTGGCATCCTTAGCTATTCAGTGAAGTTCCCTTCTGGCTCCATCACGAGCAAAGGAAGAGGGCCTCACGTTGTTCCTTTTTTATAGGATTAAGGGTTGCTTTCAATTCTCCTGCGTCTATGAAATGCTACCATCTCTTGTCCCATGACACATGAAACACCAGGGACTCAATCTATGGAAGACATCCCTAAAAACATTTCAGCCTCTCTTTAATGTGGCACAGAAGCGATGTAAAAAACGGGTGTTCCCGCTCTGCCTAACTATACTGGTTTAATCTGAATTCAAACAGGCCTAGATTTATTATAGAAGTTATTGGGGGGGGGAACTGACAAAGGTTTCGCTGAAAGCAATAATTCATCTCCGTGCTTGTGACTGTTCTCCTGCCGTGCAAAAGATTGGAACAAGAAACTTATTCATGCCAAGCCTGCCTGCCCACATTGCCCAGCGCTTTTGTGAGGTTCCCCAATTGTTTCCCCACAAAGCCTTCCTCTCTCGCGTTGCTGGGTTGTCTCCAGTTGGGTGACGTCACAATGCAGTGTGGGCAGAGCAGACCGATGGCGCTCTTGACTTTTTCCCGAGCAAAAAAGCACAGGTCAGCACGCTTCACGAAACAGGGAGTCCCTGACTTGCCAACTCCGACAGCCTCCACATTTGCCCTCAACAACCGTTCTGTACAGCGTCCCATCAGACAGTCATTGAAGTAGAGGCTGTGAATCACTTAGCAACAGAAATCCCGGTCCCAAATGTGGCCGTTAAGAGGAGGACGGCCTGTCCTAAGGGACACGTTGCTTCAGTTTGCTATTTCCAGCAGCAGAACGTTTAGAGACGGGTCTTGGCACAGGGTCTCCAGCTTGAGCAGTGGGTTGGAGTAGACGACCCCCAAGGCCCCTTCCAACTCTGTTCTTCTGTTATTATCTAGAGCAGGGTCGCCGATCGTGGCAGCTTTACCACTTCTGGGCTTCAACTCCCAGAATACCTCAGCCAGCGATCCACAGTCCACAAGTCATAAAATTGCCAAGGTTGGAGACCCCTGCTCTAGAGACTCCAACAGTTTTTCTGAACACAAATGTATGAATGGGAGAGATTCTGCCAGCCCAGAGCCAATCGGATGCTGCCCAGACTGTCCTACCTTCGCCAGCTGTGCTTGCAGCTGATTCTTGGCATCTGCAATTTCCGAGATGCGAGAGGTAAAGGCCAGGTTGCTGTCAGTCCACTGCTTCCACATATCATCCGAAGTGACTTCCAGGATGTGGTTTGCTTCCTCGCAGAGTATGGCCGAGTTGGCTCGGGCATTCTGGGAATACCGGATGTTGTCATCACTAAACTTTGCCCACGTTTCAGGGACTGAGACTCTGCAAGGTAAGAACCAGAGTCGCTTTGGATAATGAAAGGAATCTATTACTTCAAGCTATGGGGGACACGGTGCTAATAAGAGGAAGGAACAGTACGGCACATACAGTGTTCCATTAAAGGCAAAGCGGCCATTTCTCTCCCTGCTGTGTGTGGAACGGTGAAAAACGTCTCAGAGGAGAAAACAGAGACAACTGGTGAGTGTGTGTAGCTGCGTGTACACAACGGAGAAGAGGACCTCTCTAATGCGGAACATTAAGAACCACGCCCATGGAGGTTCTCAGTCACCCAGGCCACAGTCCAGCTGCCTTGTGAGAAAGCACCTTTGGGATAACATAAGAACCAGTTAAAATTGTTGAGGACCAATCTCAGGTTGATGTCGATAGTTTAATATGATTTCAGTCTAGGAAAAATGTTTTAAGGTTTTTTTCCTCCCTTGTTTCTTCCTGTAAGGCAAAGCACTCAGTGATGTCAGCTTTTCCTTGTACTCGCATTCATTTAGCTACTACCTAAATGACCATGAGGGAATAGTCCTCTACTTACGTCCCATCGATTTTCTCAATTCCATGGTAGTAGTTGATGCTGTCCGAAGTATTCCTCAAATTATAGCATTTCTCATCAATAAAATGAGCTGAACTTTTATCACCGAGATCCCTCTCCAGCGCATGTTGAGCATCTCTGTTAAGGCTGGGACAAAGATTTATGTGGTTACCTTTTTTTCTCTCCCAATATTATTTAAAGGAGTGAAGGAACACCCATTAAAATTTCTCCACATTACCAAATTGTAAAAAAAAAGTCATGAACGTTATCCTATACTTTTGTCACTTTTACAAGACTGTAATTGACAAGAAACCCTTCGTGTGTTTACTGAGTTCCTGATTATCACACATTCCTTTCGGTAAGACAAAAGACAAAGGAGTTCTGTTAGCACTACCTGTTGAATTTCTGCCTACTGTGACATTCAAAGTAAAACATGTGTGTGGGGGGGGGGGTTGATGGTGGTCAAACAATCTCACTCCTTTAGCTGCTGCCCTTTCTTTCACTTCTTGCCCATGAAGGCTGGTTTGCCACCTGGGTGCTCTCCAGTTGGACAGTTCTTACGACTGAGAGCTGCCCAAGGCCTTGCCCATCCTAAAGACCTTGAACAGCTGCAGCCCTTGCATCATCCCCAGCATCAATCAATCAGACCAACTCATCATCCCCCTTTAAATAGCAGCTTGCTTGCTTGCTTCAAAGCTTACTTAATCTGCTGGTCGATTCTTTCTGCGAGCTTTCTCATCTTCTCTTGGCACGCCCTGATCAAATCAACCTCCTGGAATAAAAAATACCCACTGGTCAGAGATTCTACAAAAGTCAAGGGAAAGGCATTTTGCAGAGGACTCTGTCCTTGCGAAGGCCCAGGAAAGGGAAATAAACGATAACAGAGAATTAAAGGCCTTGGTGATATTTTGATGCCTGGTGACATGACAGAGACATCCGTGTAATTTTAGCAGCAGCTCCGGAGAGGGTTGTGCTGGCCTCCCTCCAGGACATATGCAGACATGGGAAGAACATCTGGTTTATTTAAAATGCAAAAAGATCCTTGTGTTACATTTATATGCAATTGCCTGCTGGGAATTGTGATTCTCATTCATTTTTAACAGCAGGAATCTTAAATTAACGTGGACCTTATCAGTTGTTTTAAGGGAGACTCCAGATTGAGATACCTGCCCCAGAACACACCAGGAGTCTGGAGAGTTGTTTAACTCTGAACTGAGACAAAAGTTTCATCATGCGTTACAGATATTACTGAACATAGGAGACACACAGCTAAATGGAAACATACATAGAATTGCTGTGAGTTATTATCTCTCAGTGCCTCTCAGTGGCTGGGAATGATGGCAGCTGAAGTTCAACACAGCCTAAATGTGGGAAAGCAGCTGCAGGCTAATTCTCGCCCTCTTGAAATTGGTGAATTTTAAATAAGTCGTCAGCCTTACTAAGTAGACCAGACAGGAAACACCACCAAGCTCATTCTACTTTACCTGCAAAGCCACACTGGCAGAATTTTGCCAGTCCCGCCATCCCCCTCCCAGCCTGTGAAGCTAGGCAGGGCCCCTCCTGAGCCTCTCGCCCTGCCCGCTCTCCAGCTGTGGGCTCTGCTGCCTCTTCCTGGACTGGACCGTTCCCTAGGCAGCCTCTCTTCGCCCCGTCTCCCAAGGTCTTTTCCATAGTCATCCAACTGGACTAATGTTACCTTAGTGCAACTTTTCTTTATAGGAAAAGTTCCTGCATTCAGAAAATGAAAAAAATTCCTCTTCCTGGCATGCAACCAGATGTCTTCAAACAAGCTGACAGGATATTCGCTCTTGCTCTGAATGACTTCCGGTCAGCTTATCTTTCCATGAGCAAACCCCGAGGACAGGAAGAGCAGGAAAACAAGAACTCACCATTTAAATGCTACCTTTTGGCAACTGCTTATAAACCATTTTACAATACCTGTATGAGATTCTTTTCCACGTGATCGTGGACCAAGTCAATTCCCATCCGTTTCTCCCGATTGTACAAGCATTCCAAGGCCACCTACAAGCAATCCAGACAAATCGGTTAGTAACACTCCCAATTACAAGCTTTTGATGCTGGGAATTTTGCTTTCATTTTTCCAAACCGATAGGTTGATCGGCCTGCCTTCCTCACAGCCCATGTTCTTTTTCTAGCCTAATACCGGTAGCTACAAGAAGATAAAATGGAATTGTGCTGGATGCAGAGGGGACCAGCATGGACTGCTGCTGTAGTATCTGGGCAGCAAACTTGGGGTGGGGGGATGGGGGCGACTAAAGTTTTTTTAAAAAATCTCTTTGCTGTCGTCTAGTGGTTGTCTGGATTTTGGCGACAAAAATCTGGTAGCTCTAGCATGTCCCCTCCCCCATTCCAATGGATGAGCAAAGATGACCAAGGGGGCAGAGTGGGGTGGGTGAAGAGGATGAGAAGCTCCTGCCTCAAGCCAACTTTGGCTATGGCTGCTTTGGGGTCAACAATGTTATGTCCTGAACAGATTTGAAGAGAAAAGCTAACATGCCACCTAATGGCCAGTTTTAATCTCACAGCAAAGCTGACATGGGCAGCGCATTTAACTTCTCTAGCGGCTGCATAACACTTTTTTTAAAAAAACCTTTCATTCTCTGAATCCTGGTGCTTTTTTACACTATATTCACTTAAGAAAGTGGAATTCTCACCATTTTCTTCTACAACTGATATTTTGTGAGAAGGCACCAACAACATCATTAACATTACAGAAATAATTCTTGGGCACACGGACAAAGCTTCCAAAAGGCTCCATAGGAGCACTTCTGCCTACTTACATTCAGAAACATAAACTGATATAAAATTATACAGCCTGGATTCTGACTAGATAGAATTCTTTATTGGCCAAGTGTGACTGGACACACAAGGAGTCTGTCTCCGGTGCTTGGATCGGAGAGAGAAGCCAAAGCCTTTTTGACTCCCAATGACTTGTTTTCCAACCGGGCACAACCTCGCTTAGCTTTTACGACAAGGTCAGGCTGGTGCTGCCACCAGCAGAGAAGACCTCACTGCTTCCAGAGCTTCGGCACAGATTCCTCCTCCTTTCTGAGCTCGAAAGAAATTGCTGTTCTGGCCTTCAACACAAAGAGAAGAATTGCCATTTCTGAAGCAATCTGCCTAAGCATTTTTAATTTCTTCTGAGATCTTCAAAGAAGCAAATGCCAGAGAGACCTTTTCTAGGGCGGAATCTATAATTTGGAAGTGTTTCTCTGTACCTCCACTGCAGACCACCTTTGGCAGAGAGCACAGGTCGTTTTATCTTGCTTGTCACTTTGCAAGCTGTGGATGGCCTAGTTTAGGGCTAGCTTAATAATAAAAAGCATGTTGCTATCCATCCAAGGGCTTGCCTGCCATTCAAAAGATGCTGCAGTGTTACAGCAAGAGAATGTTATAGAACTTAGTTCTCCAGCACCCCACATTAACAGCAGCCTGACAGCATTGGGAGTGCCCCACTTGCCTGTAAAGGCCCCTGGGCTTCATCAGCCGCACACTCCAGCCGCCGTTTGGCCGTGTCCAGTGCACGAGTATCATGAAGCAGCCGCTCAAGCTCATAGGTCAGCTCGGACCGCCAGAAATCTATGTCCGCCAGCCTCTGTCCGAGGTTTTTCCCAGAATCTTCCTGCTGATGCCGAGTCAGCTGGTCCTTGTCTTGCATGAGCCGCGCACTGTCTGCGTTCAGCCGCCCGGCCCAGTGCCGGTAGGCCTCCGACCCTTTGATCTGCACGGTGTTGGCTTTGTACCAATCGTGGGGACTGTAGCGGGCGTAGAGGGACGACCTCACCGAGGGCAGGATGGTTGGGGGACGCAATGGGGCACTGAGGCGACCGCCCCCCTCATCGTTGGGTCGGAAAGCAGAGACCTTGTAGAAGAGGCTGGGCCTCCATGAATTCAGGTAGCGATAGCCTGGCAGGTAATAAGCTTGGTAGCTGTCATGGCTGAGGCTGGTGGGGGTCACCTCCGGCAGCAGGCAGCTCTTCTTCGGTCCGCAGTAGCTGGCCGTCTGGGTGGTGCCCAGGAATTCCATCAAATGCCGCAGGTAGTCACCAACCACCCTGGCAGCCCAAAGCCCAAAGGCAATTCAGCAGCCCTAGTGGGGGAGTGGGGTGCCTCTGCCCCTGCAGCCCAGTCCTGGCACTGTGACTTGGCGCTGGTGTCACAAAAGGGCCTGCCCTGCCTGCTTAAAATGCCTCCCTGCTTGCCCTGAGCCAGGCTTTCTCAGGCTGGGCAATCTAAGGATGGGAGGATTTTAACCCCCAGAATTCCCCAGTTGGCATGCTGGCTGGGGAATTCTGGGAGATGAAGTCCATTCATGGGGGGGGGGGGTGTCAGGCCTCAGCCGCCACCTTCGCTGCCCCCGAGTGACCCCAAGCCAAAGAACTGGGGGCGCTGAGGGGGCGCGCTCTCCCCAGCTGTCGGGCCGGATCAAGGCCGGAAAAGAGGGGCCGGCTTCCCCACCCCCACCCCCCGCGGCTCGGCCCCGCAGCCTCCCTCCGGTCCCAACCGGAACTGCATCGCCCGTTCCCTTTTCCCGGGGGAGGGATCCTTTCGGTGCGCCGCGGCGGAGCCGTTTTGGCGTCCCTCCTTCGGCCGGAAGTGCCGCGCTTCTTCCGGCAGTGGCGCCGCGATGGCCGAGGGGAGCGAGTCTTCCCTCAACGGCCGGCCTCACGGTGAGCGGGGGGGGGGAGGTGAGGGTCGCCGGGCCGCAGCCCCTCCCCACGTCCGTCCTGGCCTGGCCGACGCGGGGGCCGGCCTACTAAAAAGACGCTAGGTGTCCAGCCTGCGGCTCCTCGTCTTCCTCCAGTGTGAATGTCCCCCTTTTTCGCATCCCTGCAGACTGTCCGGGCACCGGCAGCAATGAAGCAGGCAAGGCCGACGCTTGCCAGGGATGCCCCAACCAGGGCTTGTGTTCCTCGGGGCAGCTTGCTGGGCCCGACCCAGGTGCGGTATGCCGTGGAGCGTGGAAAAACGAGAGGAAGCCTCTGAGGGCAGCTTGCGGGCTTCTCGGAATGCTTTTTTGCATTTCCCTTCGACTGTAGGTGGGCTGGGACTTAATGGCAGGCTGGGGGGGTAGGCCTGTTGCTGGGCCGCTCAGTCATGAGAGGAAGGCCACGTTCCTTATCGTACCCGACTCCCTCCATCTTCGGATACAAATATTTTTTTATTTATTAAAGCTTTTTCTGTTGTTTTCTCCTCCATGAAGCCATTGAGGAAATTAAGGAAAAAATGAAAACTGTCAAGCACAAGCTGCTGGTGCTCTCTGGGAAAGGAGGTGTGGGTAAGAGCACATTCACCGCTCTCTTGGCCCACGGATTTGCAGCGGATGACACTACACAGGTGAGGGTCTTCTGTATAACGTTTCACGTCACAGAGGTTGTTGTAACAGTGGCCTGACAACGGAGATGAAAAGGAGCAAGCAATTTCTCACGATGGCTTCCTGAGGAAGACCACACATAAATAATATTGCTTGATGGCGAATAGGAGCAATAATGGAAAGCTGTTTTTAATCTGCTTTTCTGAGTTCTTAAATAAAGCAATAATTGTTTTATTATGTCTCTTCCTGGAGCCATCTCTCTGATCAGTGAAAGGGTTGCAATAATCCCATACATATTTTTGTGTTATCTTTGAAAGTAAAATTACAAATCCTGATGATCTCTTCCCACTCCAGGTTGCTGTGTTGGACATTGACATTTGTGGACCATCCATCCCAAAAATCATGGGCCTTGAGGGAGAACAGGTGTGGCTTTGTATGTCAGAAACGGTTCTTTGTGTTGCTCTCTGATTCAGGATGTCAGTGCTTCTGCCCGGCAGCCCTTTTTAAAATGCAGCTTTCTAGATAAAAGTAATTATTTTTGGTTTAGTGGTTCTGCAAAGTGGGCACTGGCCTTTTGGAATCTAATAATAAGATGTACTTAAAAGATCTATCCCAGAACAGAAAATTCTGTTGTAGCAAACTTACATGTTTCTAAAATAGGGTGCCCAGCTCCTCTCCCTGATTGGGGTGATACTTGTTGATTGTCAATCTCTTGCCAATATCTAGCCTTGGGAGTATTTATGTACTGATTTTTTTCTAATTACATGGATATTATCACCATAGATCACCTGTCACTTTGAATTACAAATTTAGAGCAATAACAAATTGTGATGCTGGGTGTTATGTACGTATTAACATTTTGAAATCTTCTTTTCAGGTTCATCAAAGTGGATCAGGCTGGTCTCCAGTGGTGAGTTGCTGCTGCTGCTTCTTAATAAACTGTATGAGAACTCTGGTCTTTTCTGCTGATTGCCATTTCCAGTCACAAGAAATTATGAACTACACTTCAATAATAAAAAAAGCAAGCATTACATGGCCTCCCCCATATTCCCCTATTTTGGTGCTATAAGTCCCCTATATTATGTAATTTACTGACTACAGATTTATTTAGTTTCTGAAAAAGTTTGGCCTAGATACAGAGATACTTGATCTCTGTGTGAACTCTAGGAGTGATAAGGCTATAGCTGCTTCATACACAGAAATAATAAATTTGTAGTTTTTTGTTTTGTAAGTTGTGTGTGTGCTTCTGTCTTCTAGTATGTTGAAGAAAACCTGGGTGTGATGTCAGTGGGTTTTCTGCTGAGCAGCCCTGATGATGCCGTTATTTGGAGAGGACCGAAAAAAAATGGTTTGTGTCTCTTGGTCCCTGCAGACGATGCGAGCTGCTGATTTACATTTGGATGGCAGTTGCTTCTCTACTTCTGGAACTTCCACAAGTTTAGTTAAAATTAAACTAACTAATTACAGAGCTTGATAACTAGTTGATAATTATTTTTGTCTGATGGCCATGTGAAAATATATTAAGAAAAATACATTGCAGCACAAAGATACATTTGATGCGGGCGATTGGGATGTTTTTTAGGCCCCCCCCCAGCACCCAGTTTCTCCCTTTTTTTTAATTATTAGGGATGATTAAGCAGTTTCTTCGGGACGTGGATTGGGGTGAAATTGACTACCTGATTGTAGATACCCCTCCAGGAACATCAGATGAACATATATCCATAGTCCAGTTTCTCAGTAGTGCCGGAGTCGATGGGGCTGTGATCATCACCACCCCACAGGTGAGATACGGAACTCCAGTTAACGGAACTAAAGCCGCCCTTTGGTTGGGCTGTCAACCTGCAGGCGAGCACTGCCAGATGCCTACTGCAGGAAATAAGCCTTTACTTTAATCAGCACAACCTTCTGATTAACCCCCCCGGGGGGGGTTTACCTATTTTTTCCTTAAAGGTAAGTGGGAAGCACAATTGGAGCAGGATCTGAATGAACCGGTTTCGAAGGAGAACGGGTAGAAAGGGCCAGAATTGCAGAAACAACCTTGGGAGCGGCTTTGGGAGAGGAGGTCACATGAGAAGGGGAAGAGCAGAAGAGGAGGCAGGGAGGTATCCAGGTGTGGGTTCCCCCGGCAGTGCTTGCGGGGTCGCTGGGCCACTTTTTCTCTCCAAGGGCGGTTCTTTATCGCGGGAGATCTGAATTCGGTTTCAGCTAGAACGTTTCCCTTTCACATAGGAAGTGGCGCTTCAGGATGTTCGGAAAGAGATCAGCTTCTGTCATAAGGTGAAGCTGCCTGTCATTGGAGTGGTGGAAAATATGAGCGGCTTCATATGCCCAAAATGTAAGGTATCGTTACATCTCTTTTAATCGCTTTTAAGCAACTTCCTCCTCGAAGTTGGCTGCCAGTTCAGCTTCCCTGCTCTGGACTGCAGCGGAAGAGGCCTCTCTGTGGCACAGACATCCAGCCTTCTCCTTTCTGGTGCATCTCGGAGCCTGTGTGACAGTTTCCCCTTTTACAGAAAGAGTCCCAAATATTTCCTCCCAGCACGGGGGGTGCAGAGATGATGTGCCGCACCTTAAACGTGCCTCTCCTGGGAAAAATGCCTCTCGACCCTCAAATAGGTAAGGTGACCTATTGGTGCGTTTTTTTTCTCAAATGCCCAGGAGCTTTGGTGAAATTCAGAAGATTGAATGTTTCTTCCAACTGGCTGCCAAATAGAGCAGATTGGCAGCGACAGTCTCTGTTCCTCAAAGCGGATGAGGCATCCTGGTGGGGGACTGGGCAGAGACGCTTGCATTTCTCTTTTTGGGCCATTTCACTGAATTTGCATCTTCCCCTTTCCTCGAGCAGGAAAAAGTTGTGACAGAGGCCACTCTTTCTTAGCCGAAGCACCACATTCTCCAGCCACACTGTCTTTCGGGAACATTATCCAAAGTGAGTTCAGCCTTTGGGGGCTTCCTTTTTTTACATGGTTTTGGAGAGCAAATCTCTGTGGTCACGTAGACATTTTCAGCCACAGACCACTCCTTTGAGTAGTAGTGGCCTTCCAGGCCACCCAAGTGCCACGTTGTGGCCTTCACACCTCTGGCTGGAAGGCAGCCAGAGAGGGAAGCATCACGGATCTTGAGTCCCGTTCTTACTTTGGGTCTTTTTGCAGGAATCCAGGACTACTGTAACCAGAACTCCCCACAGGAAGAAGACATGATTTGAGTAGCAGATAAATGTGGATCTTTTGTGCGTATATCTGTATAGATGCACAAACATGTACATGCAAATAAATACCTTTGAATAATACTTGCCAATCAGAGATGCTTTTCTGAGGAAAGTCTTTCTGAATTTTCCAAAACAGGCTGTGTTTTGTTCCTAGAAGCAGATCTGCTTATCGTGATTTGATAAATTCCCTTAATAATTATCCTCACTAGTGAAATCAGCCACTGGAGACAAGTGCAGAAGTTGCTTCTATTGAGAAAAACGTAAGCCTTTCTCTGTTTGAGATTTATTTAAAATCAGTTCCTTAGATTTTGGTTTAGTTGTCTTCTTCGGGTGTTTTAGAAGGGTGGTGCTGACGGGGTCCTGTTCACAAGCGGTACGGTGTAGTGCCATATTAGCTCTCTTTTAAATAACTCATTCTCTCGGTTGGTGTCTGTCTAGTTCTAGGCAGAGGGAATCGCTGTTTCATTTCCTCATCTGCTCCTTGGATCAAGTCTTCTTGCAGAAAGCAGGGGGAAGGCAGAGGCCCTCCTCTCGGACCCCTTGCTGCTCTCCAGGGAGAGATTGGCAAGGAGGAGGACTGGTTGGCGCCCCCAGCGTTCTCCATAGGCCAACGGGGGGGGGGGAGCAGAAAGAACAGAGTGCTGGGCACACCCAGTCCCTGCTGGAGAGCCACCCACAAATGCCGAAATGACGCCTAACCGATTCCGGGCTGGGCCTCCGGCCAGATTGCCAGGGAGCCGTTAAAGGCCCCGAGGGAATGCTGCCAAAGGAGTGGGAGGAGGAAGAGGTTTCCAGGCCAGTTTCGCAAGCGGAGAAGCAACATTCCTCTCGGGGATCAGAGCCTGGAGCTCAGCATCAGCCTGCCACCGGCTCCAACAGAAGGAACGGGAGAGCAGCTTCCTAGGAATGGGCTGCAGTGCTGGAAAGTGAAGCAAAGAGGAAGCTGCCGCCGATTGTGCTGCGTTGGCCCTTCTGAAGCGAAATGCAGCCTGTCTCGGCCGGAGACTCCCCAGACCTTGTTCTAATGACTTTGGGTCCCCAGATGCTTCAGAATGTTTTCTTGAAAGTCCTCTGATCGTTCCTGCCAGAGCAATAAAACAAGGCTGGTTGCCAAAGAGGTGGAAATCGAAACAAGCCAATGCCAGTTTGCGGATGCAGCAGATCCCCCTGAGTGAATTCAGACCTGCCTTGGTTACAGCCCCCCCCCCACCTTGCCAGGATTTATTGAGCGGTTCCCTCTGTTTAAAAAGATATCTACATTTCCAATCTTGCCCATTTAAGCTTCACCCCCAAAGTTGGACAGGAGGCTCTCCTGCTCACCTTCTGGAAGATCTCCTGTGCCGGGAAGCGTGGGGTGACTCTGTGGGTGGCTTGGGGGGCTCCCCCTAGTTTACAGTGGATATAGCCATAAAGGTTAGCCGTCTGGAGACAGATGCCAGTTACCACCAGTGCCTGGAACACAGAGAGCAGCCGACTGATAGGCAGATTTCTAACGACTTGAAAGCTTCAGGAAAGCGTGGAAGACCCCCAACGTGGTCTGGGGCCCGGCAGAGCAGCCCTCGGCATAAATGGGAGGGAGGGCTGGCGGATGAGGAGGGCTTCCAGAAAGGCTTAATTTTAAGATTGTGCAAAGCATCTTCACAAGGATGTTTCGGGTTCCTGAGAACCGGAGGGTCTTTAAATTTCTACCCTCGAAGGCTGCCAAGTTCTTGCTGAAAGTGGAGCTTCAGGAGAGTTAGTTGAGTAAGCAGATCTGCCAAAGCCACTCAGAAGAGGCTCAGGAGAGCTGAGTTCTTCCCCTCGCCTTAACTCGGGAAATGCTTTGGGTCCCAACAAGGAGGCCCTGAGTGGCCCCTGATGCAAGCTTTCCTCCACCTCGGCCTATTCACAAAGTATCTAGCAACGGTTGCGAAACATCTAGGCAAAAGCCATTCTGAGGCCGCTTGGCCCTGGCTAAGTCCCGGGGGACCCTGCTTGGGGAGGGGGCTGCCAGCCCTTACCAGCCATTTTAACTTCAAAGAGAACAAGGTGCTGAAGAAGAAAAGGATCCATATGACGGGACAGATGATCAGCCCGAGCCAGAAGATCCGGGCTTCGACCTCAGTGGATGGGGGCACAGCAGAGGAGCCCTTAAAAGAAGAGAAGAGCAAATTATTTTAAGGTGCGCGGTTGTGGGTGTTGCTCTCAGCGTAAATCTCTGCAAGGCAACATTCAACAGAAATGGGAACAGATACTGTCTCATATTAAGAAAGCAGATTCACTTCTTCATGCTAGGAAGCAAACTTCCTTAAAATGTGATATTTTGATTGGGCTTATATGGTCCACAAGAATAAAACAATTTATGAAGCTCTTTGAAATGCAGGCGCTGCACAGTGCACAAAGCTTTCAGACCCCCATCTTTTCGAGATCAGAAATTACAAATTCCCTCGTTCCCAGCCATCGTGATGCTAGCCGGAGGTTATGAGGGCTGCATTCTGACCTCCTGCTGCCCCCAGCCTGGAAAGGAGATGCTCAGGTCTACCCTGAGGCCTTTCTCTTGCGGTTCAAATGGCTCCACTCCATAAATGGATGAAAAGGTTCACGCATTGGAGAGAAAAAGTATGGTTAAGGACTACCTTCTTTGCTTCGAACACCCAGTGGCTCTTCCCATCCTCGTCAATCTGATTCCACCATCGCAAACCAACCAGCAGCCTTCCGGTGACATTCTGATGGGGCAGATAAAAAACAGTGTTGCATCTCAGCTTAACCAGGTTGGGTCCACGAGAACCAGCATCTCTCCATTTCCCTGTGCCGTAATTTGGAGAAGCCAGCCATGACTCGCCCATCAGACTGCTTGGTCGAGGGCCGGTGCTGCAACACTGCGACTTTGCCAGCTGGTGATAAGGGAGCTGACGGCCTGCAATGCACTGGTCTGGAAAGCCGTGGAAGAAGAAGCCTCCTTTTTTGCGTCTTCTGCAACTATGGCCTTTAAATTAATTTCTCCGATGGCCTGATCTTGACCTAGACTGCTGGTGATGTCCAAAGCACCATCCTACACCTCCTCCCTTTTTATCTAGGAAAAGAAAGTGCCTTCTCCATAATGGGCACCTGTTAAACAACAAAGTCATACCCAACAAAGCAAATACACGCCTCCTCGGTACCGCTTTCATCTGCCTGCCAAGAGCAAGGGTGGCCCAGCAGGGCCTCTTGGGGGGAGGCCAAAAGAAAGCCTACCTTTACAGACCAGAAGTCAAAGGAGAGGAGGAGGAGGATGACGAGGAAGCAGGCGATGAAGCTTTTGCTGAACCAGTCACAGAAGAGATAGGTCATGATGGCGCTCACACGGAAGAAGAGGTGGAAAAAGGTGGCCAGCGGGTACCTGGGAAGGATCCCCCCCCCCAGAATTCTGGAAGTTGAAATCCACAAATCTTAAAGGTTGCTAGGGTTGGGGGGCCCTGCTTTAAACATTTGGTTAACACCCGGGATGAAGGCCCGGACCAGAGAGGTCTGGCTGGGCATTGGCGCACTGAGTTCCCGGTGAAGTTCCGTTGGCTGCAAGAGCGAGCCAGCACTGCAGGGTGTGCTTACGTTAGTAAGAATGAGAACAAAGGTAACCTGTTTACAGCCAGGCCAATTCCAAGGACGTCTGGGACTTTACAGGATGATCTAATATTTACCTACCTGACAAACAGTAGGCATGAGAACAGCAAGGCAAAATATTTTATTTGCAAATGTGAATTTCAGTAAAGAAGCCTCTTTTGGATAGTTCTGGACCCAAATAGCAAAGATCACAATCTTTAATCAAGCAATTTTAAAAGCAAATCCAAAACATTTAGACTACACTTAAATAATTACAGGAACACCTTAAACTTGTGTGCCGCCCAATTCTCAGTGATTACGGGCAGCCAATTAATTTGGCAAGCATGCTCAGTAAATGCCAGAAATACATACCAAAGTCTTAGGTCAGCTTCCATAAGAACAGCAGTGCCATGCAGTTACAAAATAAAGAATTCCAAGAAGCTGTGTAACAAGCCCCAAATTCAGCTGAGCAGAAAAAACCAATCTCAATTAGCAAAGCAGAAACTCAGAAGCTTGCTTGTGTGTGTGTGTGTGCGTGCGCGTGCATCGTGCATAAAAAAACAGGTCTGTTTATGAAACCGACGAGCTGCAGAAGGCCGTGAGGCGCTGTTGGAAGAGGCACCCTGTGACCCCCTCCTTACCTGACTTTTGCCTTCCTTAAGGCCAGCTCCTCTTCATTCCCAAAGTCGAGGGACACGTCTTCCGTGTCATCTGCTAAGCTCTGAAAAAGAGGAATCCTGCGTGAGCATCACATCCACACAAGTTCAGAAGTGCACCAACGGCAAGGCGTAATGAATCCCTTGAAAACCACTCCTGGAGACCCTGGCAGAACCAGACCTCTTTCTGTCCCCAAAGGGCAGAGCTTTGCCCCCCCCTTTCTCCTGAACCCTGCATCGGAGACTAGCCCTCGGGTGAGAGTGTTGGGTGGGCAACGCTGGCCCCCTCTGGCTCCCCTCCTGCTCCAACCCTACCCAGCTCTAAATATTTCCGTGGCTTTTCCCATCTGCTGTCGCTTCCTCTTTTCATGCCAGGCCTCGCCTGTGCCAGCTGGCTGCCTACCTGCGTGGAGGTCGGGTCTGGGAAAGCACGGAGCCTTTCTTTTGACTGAAGGGTTGAATCACTCCTCGTGTCTCCTAAAGCGGAGGGACTCCCTCCCTCTATTTTCCAGAAACACCCCACACGCCTCGGTGCTCGAGACCTCCCTCCAGAAAACGGATTCCGTTCCCAGATCTGATTGCCACCTTGTCTGTTTTGTCCTGTTTTTGCGCTCATTGTAAAGGACTCTCCCAGACCCGCTTTGTGCAGGGAATTCTCTCACCCTGCTTTACACACAGACTCGTGCATCCTGTGGGTCCAAAGCCAGCCCATAATACTCAGTTTTTCCTCCCCTTCGGCCCCTTCTCCCCCACCTGCTTCATCTTCTTGGCTCCGTCTCCTCCTCTTCCTCCTCTGGCCTCTGCGGATGTGAGCCGGATCCACCCAACATCCTGCCTCCTCCTGGCCGTTGCTATGGTGACTGGAGCAGGGATGCTGCTGCCCAGGCAGCGAGGGGCAGGTTGGCCCAGAGACCTCCTGGTTTTGGGCACCGGGCAGCTCCAGGGTGATGGCCAAAGTCCCCAGTCTGGGCTGGTCTTTCAGGTCCCCCAATTTCGGGATACTGCCGATGCCCATCCTCGACCTGTTTATGAGGTTTTCCACTTAACTTTCCTTTCTGCCCGTCAGCTTCTTGATCTATTGCAAAGCAGCCTGACTTCATGGCAACGAAGGAGCTAATGCAACATTACCCAACTGAAATCCAGCCCAGAATGCAAAGCTCAGCCTGAAAATCCGCAGCAGCAAACTCGGACGCAAGGGGGAAGGGGCTCCCGCCCCCCCCTCCCCAAGCTTTTAAAGGAGGCAGAATGTTTGCACGTGGCGTGCATTTGCATAGCGGAGCAAGCGGAATTTCCCTGCGTTGTTAAGAGACGCGCCCGCAGGTTCACCTTGCAGGAGGTGCCTTTGCTGGCCAAGCGCTGGCCGACTGCCCGGGGCCCCGAGGGGCCTTCCGTCGGTGGTGGCAGGTGAAGGCAGAGGGGGAGCGGCGACGGCGAGTGGGGCTGCCCGAGAGCCCCAAGGAGAGGCAGAGCCCTGCCTGCTTTGGGTCGGAAGGGACCCCTGGAACACGGGGGTGTACCCCGAGCTTGAGCAATTTCCAGACTGTGAGCCAATGTTGGCCAAGGGGGTCCCCATCTGGCCCGGGCTTGACCCGACCGTATGAAGCTGTTTATCCCGGGCTAAAAGCAGTGCTCTCTTCTCCCCCTCCCCCCTCCCCCGCCCGCCCGCCTAGCAGAAGCGATGTGAAAGTCCCCAGAAGAAGCGCCGCTGAGTTCCCATCAGTCTCGCCCCGGTTCAACCATTTCCCCCTACCGGGGGGGAAAAGGCCCCCGAACTCCATGGGGTCTCTGCCCGGACACCCCCCCCCAAGAAACGCGCTGCTGCAGGTCTGTAGTCTCTCGGGGGGGGAGAGATTTAAGGGGAGGGGCGAAACACCCACCACTCTGCTATTGGAGTGCACATCCAAGGAGAGTCCAAAAACAGTTTGCAAAACGTTTCTGCAAATAAGTACATAAAATTAAAGGTGTAACTTCACAAGCTGGGCTCTCAGGCACAGCCCTCCGAACAAAGTCTTCACCTAACTAATCTAGCAACCGTTTGGGTGAATTTCCCACTCTTGGGGGATTGTCCAAAAAACAAAAAAACCCCACCTGCAACGTACAGTTTTGCTATTAACTGCAACCAAGCAAGTGTCCAAGCGGCCGATCAATTATTGCTAAGATCAATTTTTTAGAATAAAAATAGGCGAGACTGCATCCTTGGAAGAAGCACTGGTAGGTTCAGTGAAATGCGGAAATGGCAGTGATGATTCCCCAAATCAAACACGCTGTTAGTTTTGTTTTTTTCACTTCATCTTTTTGGAACCCTGTTAAGATGAGTTTGCCATATAAATATCTGTATAAAGACAGGGAAGTGGGGCATAACTAATTCAGAGGAATCCAAGCGCTTCTGCTGCCAAAATGGATATTTTCAAGCAAATCTTACCAGAAGTTAGGGAGATTTTATCAACGGCTTCAGCCCCGCAAGTCCAAACTTTGCTGGACTCCATGCTGAGGGATGGAATTATATCAAAGGAATACTATCAGACGCTACTTTATGAAAAGGACGCTGATGATTTAGCAAGGAAGATTGCTCTGACCTTGCTTGGAAAACAGGCCAAGCAGTCAAATTCCACCTGTCTCTCTGGCTTACAGCTTTCTGGCAATTCTAGAGAAAATGCTAAGAATGGAGCTGTCTCACTGAGGACTAGAAACTTGACTGGTAAGCTTGGTTAATACCATACGTTTCTCTATGCACTGTATTTCTCAGCGTTTGTGAGAAGGAAATAAGGTTCATCAAAGCTCATTCTCTGAGGAATACCTTCTTCCTGGTCAGTTGGATAATTTCAATGATTTGCCTTAAAACAGATAAGTAGGTATTTAGACCTAACATTAAATTTAAGTCAAAAATCAATAAACACTAATTCAATTCTCAAGTAAGATAAATCCTATCTATCCATCTGATAAGAGGTATTTATCCTATTTGAGAGTTAAATTGTGTGGGGGGGGGCTGATTTCCATCCGTTTTGCCAACTGTCTTTTTGACCTATGTTTCTGTTGGGATCTAAAATTTAAATACTGTTGATTTTCTTTTCTTTTTTTTTATTAAAGAGTTTTACAAAAACAAAATTTTACAATATATGCCCAAATCCCTCCCACCCCAAACCCACCCACTTCCCCCCCCCACTTCCCAGAGGATTATAGTTACAATAATACAGGATTATAGTTACAATAATCATATTCTAAATAAAAATTATGCATAATATACAATTAACCAAATTCATAATATGCTTTAACTCCCCTTTAACATAACTACAAACAACGTACCAATAACAATATCCCACTAAAATCTACTCATAAGCTAAATGGAACTTTTTAGTCCCATATTTGTTCTGAATATAATTTATCCATCTCCTCCAAACTGAAATATATCTTTCCTGTGAATGATCTTTCAAATAAGCAGAAATCTTAGACATTTCTGCAAGATTCGAAACTTTAAACACCCATTCTTCTATAGTGGGCAAACTGTCCTTCTTCCAATATTGTCCCACCAGTAAAATACTGTTGATTTTCAATGCAATATCATAAATAGGGCATTTTAAAATCTTGGAACCATAAAAAAAATATTAATTGGAGAAAGGAACCTACAACCAAATGTGCTGGATGACAGTCCTGGTAACCACTGCAGCCTCTCAGGACGATGGGAATTGCAGTCCAGAACTCCAACTAACTCCCTCATCCACCTCACCAGTCCTATTTCACTGACCTTCCACCTGTCCTCTGGGGGCTGGACGGGACTTTTAGGCCACACAGCAGTGACCTGCGAGATGGTCCGGGCCAAATTCTGGCTCCCAGCTCAGCCCTTGCCATCTCCGGCCTCTCCTGCGCACTGACAGTCGTGCAGTGGTGTCGGTGCCAGCATTCGCACTGGCCCCCTGGGGGAAGCAAAACTGCCCTGCGTGGGAGGAGCAGCCCCTGAGGAGAGCACAAAGAGGCGAGGGGTGGAAAATGAAACAAGCGCACCACTTTCACTTCTGGCCCTCTGTGTCAGAAGGCAAGCCAGCAGTGCACAGGGAGGAGCAGGCTGTCCACGTGAGGAGCCTGAAGTAGTGTGTGTGGCCACCTGGACGGTAGGTATCCTAGGCATCCGGGCTCTGCAGGGTGGGTGGTCGAGCAGAGTAGAAAACCAGGCTATCAGCCGGCCGGGCACCTGTTTTCAGAGAAGGGCAGGCTCGGGGAAGGGAGTTGCCAACCTTGGAAGCTACCCATAGATTAGTTTCGAAGCAGAATCAGAGGGGAATTCCTCCTCACGCCCATGTCGGGATTTTCCCACCATTTGTGGGCAGTCACCTGAAGCAAGACAAGAGGACCGGCAGCCTGGCCACTTTGTCTGGAGGCATCCGGGATGGCTCAGAATCCAGAGCTCGCCACCCCAGCCTTTTTGCAGAAAGGGCAGCTTGAATGTTTCCTGCAAGGTTGGTTTTTTAATCTCTCACAACCTGAGAATTTCATTTCTCTGCTTCTGGCTTCCTGATCCTCTGCTGGTCCACACGCCTCCTTTGCCACCCAGAGTGTGAGAAAGGGGCTGTGGCAAGACACCCCCCTACCCCCCTTATTGATCGATGCTGGCAAGCTTAGTTGCTGGTGTTGCTTGTGCAGGAAGAAAGTTAGTGACTCTGGAGAGGGAAACAGGCAAGCTGGCCCTGCCCTCAGATTCTCAGGGGGGAGAGCAGAAGGGGGCAGCCTCCTCCCCTGTGAAATGCAGAGTATTGCAGGGTGGGGTCTTGCAGCTCTGCCTCCGGGTGAGTCCCTGTTCTGTGTGTGCAGAAAAGAGGATGCAATGAGAGGGATTTTTTTTAAAGGAAGGCAATTGGGAAGATGCGATCCACTTTTCAGTTCAGGCATTGGGGTGGACCAAGCCTTGGCTGGTGCAGCTGACCAGGAGCCAAACCTTTTGACTGTGGCAAGCTTGGCCAGGCTCAGCCTGAGGGTTTGAAAGAAGCTCCAGGCTGCCCCCCCCCCCGTCTCTCCTCCTCCTGTGCCTTTCCAGAAGGGAAGGGGTTGACCTCCTGTTCTTCACCCCATCCTTGTGTCAGGTGCCAGAGACCACAACGATACAACTGCAATCACAAATCCATCAGTGCAACAGGGGGAACTTTTGAATTGCTGCAAGTGCACAGCTCCCTTTGTGGGGGGGGGGAGGGAAACAGGTCTTCCAAGCAGTTGAGATGTTTTCTTGCCCTGTTTGAGCTAAGCTGGAGTCCCCCCTCCCCCCTGAATATTTATAGAAGGCAGAAGATCTGAGCCCCACTTTCTGTTCCCCTTTTGTGAAGGCAGCTGTGGAATCGCTCCTTTGAACCATTCAGGGTAAAAAAAGGAGTGTAGAAAAGGTGCTGGGGCTGCAGTTTGCAGGTCAGTCACATGTTTTTCACCTGTGGGTCCCTAAACGGCTGCTTTGATCCCAGCCAGATTGTAAACTGTTTTATAGTGCTTCACTGGGAAGCCAGCTACCTAATTGTGGTGTATTCAGTAAACCCCAATAAAGCAAAGTCTGGATCAGCCAGAGACCTATGTCCTGGTTCCCTTTTTGTGCAAAAGTCCCCAAAAATGTCATTTTCCTTCAGAGCATCTTCTCTCCAGATCTTTATAAAGTGAATCCAGACATAAAAGTTAGGAAGAGAAAACAGGCATTTAATTAGTTCTCCCCAAAGCAGGCGATGGGATGTCCCCAGAGCAAACCCCCCACCTTAAAGCAGCCCAAGGCAAGAGACTGACAGTCCGTTATTTCACCTTTTTAAGAGCTTCACCCATGTTTTTCTTCCTGCTCTTTCTGTATCAGATGATGTGAACCCTGAAGGGATCCCACCAGAGACCCACTGCCTGCAGGGCGAAGCCCACCCGGCATTGGTGGAAGAGATGGCTGAGGCATCTCCAGGTGCTTGACCCTGGCTCAAGCGGAGCCTCCTCCTTCCCTTCCCTTCCCTTCCCTTCCCCTTCCCCTTCCCCTTCCCCTTCCCCTTCCCCTTCCCCTTCCCGGTCTCTTGCTTCTTTCATGGAGCTGGGTCCCAGGCAGCTCTCCTCCACCTGGCTGAGTTGTGACTCAGAATTCCCAGGGGGTGTAGCCTTGGATGGGCAGATGGGAAAAGAGGAGAGCTGGAGTAGCCCACCTCCTGGTTTAACTCCCAGACTTGACATCTCCTGGTGGCCTCCCTTCCCAGCAGATTTGGCCAACCTCTCACACTCCCTCCATCATTCAGATGCTCGCTTTCCTGGGAGGGCAGCCTGTCTCTACGGAGGGCAGGGTGCTCTAAAGGGGGAGGCCAGCCTCTGTGGGGCAGACCTCGAGAGACGGGCACCCTTTGGCTCACAAATGGTGTCTTCTCTCCCCCCCCCAGATCAAGCTTCTGAGGTGACCGGTGAGGATCAAGACAACCTCGAGGTCTTTTACACGGTGGAGAGGGACGAGAGCGGAGAACTCGTTTGCCTCTGCTCTGATACGGGGGAGGCCTATGACAAAATCGGTGGGTCCCCTCTTGAGGGTCAGCGGCCCAAGGGCACAGGCGGAGAAGCCCGTCCAAGCAGATGCGGTGCCCTCACCTGCGTCACAGCCCAGGACCCGGGAGGGCACAAAGGCCTTTGGCAGGAGCAGGTGCCCGTCCTTCACTCTGCTGGCCAATCAGGGCAGCAACCCCACCAGACCCAGGAGCCCAACTGCCCAAAGGGGCCGCCTGGCATGCCCAGCTGAGGACATTGGGGTGCCGGCAGGGCAGGAGGGCACCGCAGACCAGCCTGGGGCATCGCCACCCCTCCATGGCAGCAAAGGGCCCCTCTCTTCCTGTAGCCGAATTTAAGGGGTTGGCACAATGCCCCCGCTTTGATGGGGGGGTTGCACTTTGGAAAGGATGTGTGGTGCCTGACGTTTCATGCCGTGTCCCCCCCACCCCCATCTTTAGCTGCCCTGGCTGAATATTTGCTGAAAGACCAGCAAGACCCCCCAGTGGACGAGCCTTTGGGTGAGCTCCCCTGCTTTGCTTCCAGGGGCCACGTTCAGCCCCCCCGGAGGGGTCTGGCCTTCCCCTGGTCAGGATGGGGCCTATTGGGGGGGCAGAAAAGTGGCTCTTGGGTCCACCTGAGCAAAGAGCCCATCTGGCCCCTCCTTCCCTCCTGTCCTTCATGAGAACTGGCTCCTTGGGCTTTGGTTAATCCTGGGATGTCTGAGCCTGGCATTGCAATCCCCCCGCCCTCCCTCTTGCATTGAAATCGTGCCCCCCTTGTCATCCCCCCCCCATGCTAACAGTCCTCTCTCGCTCTTCTCTTCCTCGCCAGACAGCCTCTTTCGGCAGGTGGGGGCTGCGGAAGGGCCCGGGGGCTGCGCAGAGGCCAAAGCCCAGGGTAGGTGAGAGAGCCGGAAGCAGGAGGGCTTCGGGGGGCAGCTCAGGGGGGCCTGGCCCAGTCCAGCTCTCCGGAGGTTCCAGGGGCGAGGTTAAGAGGGAGGCGGGTTCCAGTTCAAGGGACGACAGATGACAGATCCTCCCCCCCCCCGGAGCCGGGTCAAGTGGGGCTGCCAAGACCCTTGTGAAGGGCCCGAGGAGTGAAGCCCACCTGCCCGAAGGGCGTCAGCCTGGCCTTTCTCCCCCGCAGGCCCCCCCTCGGACGCGCCCGAAGCCAAGCGCCAGAGGCTGGGTGAGTGGGCTGCTCCCTCAGGGCAGCTTTTCTTTCAGTACCCGGGATGTGCCCCAAGCCCCCCCCTCTTGAAGGCCCCACCCAAAGCCCTGCTGCTGCTGGCATGGCTCCCACCCCGGCCGGTTCCCTTCCCTCGGGGTCTTCTCCCGCCCCCACCAGGGCTTTCCTGGATGCCCTCGCTCCTCCTCCTGCCTTCCGCCCTCAGGCGCTCCCCTTCCAGCCGTCTGGGGTCGCCAAACAGCCCTTCCCCAAGCCTGAGGCTGCAACTCCCATCATCCCCAGCCACCGGCTTGGATGTCCTGCGCACCTGAAGGCATCGGGGAGACGAAACACGAAAGGTCCAATGTTGGTCCTGCCGAGTGGAGGAGGGGGTCTCCAGGGACTTCCACCTTCGCTTCCCTGCTCCACCTTCCGGCTCTCCCTGGGCTGCTGGAGTCACGGCCTCTGCCTGGGGGAGGGAAGGAGGGAGGGGACGGAGCCCACCTTGCCTGGCTTTGGGGAAGGCCGGGTAACCTCCCTTTTCTTTGGCAGCTCGCCCACCGGCTCTGTGCATTGTGAGCGGGGACCCCCTCACCATCGCCCTGAACCCCAGCCAGGATGGCACTGACTCTCCACCTGACTTCCACCTGCAAATTTTGGTGGCCGCCATGGGCCCTGCCGTGGGATCTCCAGACGTCTTTGGTATACGAAAGCCCCTCCCGAGATCCTGGCTCTGGACTCTGGCTGGGCCTCAGTTCCCCCTTGGTCTGCTGGAAGGCGGGAGGGCTTCGAGCCAACCTCTCCTCTCCCTCTTCCAGGGTCCTCTGCGAATGGGGAGCTGTGGTGCATCCCAGGCCACAGGAGCAACATCCAGATGATCTTCGCCTTTGAAGATGCCCAGCAGCCCTCCTTGCACCCGGACGCCCCAACTTCCCCAGGTGACTTCCGCATTCGGCCTTCCCACCAGCTGACCCCAAGAGAGCTGGATCTCAGGACCCCCACGGCAGCTGGCAAGGCCCAAAGCTGAAGGAGAAAGCTGTGGCCAGGAGTAGCAGCGCTTGTAGAGGCCAGAGTAGATACGCTATCTTCCCTGTCCACTCGATGGGTCTTGATCACCTCCCTGTCCTCCTTTCCTAGACTTGGTCAGGGCTTTCTGCAAACGCCTGAAAGACCATTTTTGCAGAGAATGCCACCCGGCACCTGGGCACCCCCTGGGACATCTTTATCTCGAGAGGGACTTGGTGCAGCATCACCTGGATGGCAGGAGCGGGAGGAGCGTGGATCTCAGACGCTGCCACCTAGGACAGAAGTGGGAGGCCTCCGTGGAGAGAAGCAGGTTGTTCCAGATGACCAGGAGGAATGACCCGGGCAGCAGAGTTATCGTGGTCTTGGGGAAGGCGGGCACGGGGAAAAGTCTCCTGGTCCAGAAGATCTGCCTGGACTGGGCCAATGGCCAGCTGGCCCAGTTTGACTTTGTCTTCCGATTCGACTGCCGGAGGCTGAGCCTGCTCCAGGGGACCTACCGTGACTTCAAGTCGCTGCTCTCGGACTGGCCGCGGGGCTCCTGCGAGGGCCTCAACGAAGTCTATGAGAGCCTGTTGCAGAACCCACAGAGGGTCCTCCTCCTCTTTGATGGCGTGGGAGACCTGAGGGGTCCCGGGGGCTTCCCATCTGCTTTGGGGAGCCTGTCCTGCAGGGCAGCCCCTGGCCTCGGCACCATCCTGGCCTCCCTCTTCCAAAAGAAGCTGCTCAACGGCTGCACTTTGTTGTTGACGGGACGGCCCAAAGAACGGCTCCCCCAGTATTTCCCTCACGTGGACTCGGTGCTGGAGCTGGTGGGCTTCTCCGTGGAGCAGGCCTCTCTCTACCTTGCTCGCTCTTCGGAGGGCTCTTCCCACTGGGAGCAGAAGGTGAAGCTGATCAAGGCCTGTCCTTTCCTGTTCGGCCACTGTTGCAATCCTGGCCTCTGCAGGGTCATTTGCCAGGCTGTGTTTGAAGCGAGAGGTCGAGAGCTGCCCTCCACACTCACCGGCCTCTTCGTCACCTACCTTCTCCAGAAGTTGGCACGTTCCACGGCAAACGGCACGGCCTCGAGATACCAGGGCATCGCTGCCTTGGCTGAGGTCTCTTGGTCTCTTGGGCAGCGTTGCCGAAAGGCCCTCTCCAGCGAGCAGTTCCCTTCCACGGGCGTGAAGGAGTTTGCTCTGAAAACCGGGCTCATGGTGGAGGAGGGGGATGTATGTGTGTTCCCTGACTTTGGGGTCCAGGATTTCCTGACGGCCCTGCATCTGACGCTTGCTAAAGAGATCAAGGGCAAAAAACTCACCAAATACGTTGGTTTGGGGGCCAGGTTCAGGAAATTTCTCTCTTCGTGGGGCCTGGTGCCCCGTTTCCTGTCTGGGTTACTCTTCTTAAAGGATGACCTCGGCAGTTCTCTCCTTTCTGGTAAGGAAGGTGAGTTAGATACAGAGAAGATGATCGCCAAGAAGCAGAGAAGTCTCTCGCGATTCATCAGGAAACTTCCCATTAGGGATTTCAGTCCGGACAAATTGTTGGAGCTGCTCCACTGTGTCCATGAAACAGAAGATCGATACCTCTTGAACCACTTTTGCCTGGAGCTCAGCCCAGACCTCTCTTTCTCGGGCTTTTCCCTCACCCCGCCTGACGTCAGCGTCCTGCACTCTCTCTTGAGAAGGTCCTCCAAGAGGTTCTCCTTAGACCTGAGGGGGAGCGGCATTCACTTGGATGGACTCAGGAAGCTGGTTGACCTGAAGAATGTCACCAAATTCAGGTTGGTTGAAGTTTTTGCATCTGGGTGAGGGTTGGCCTTTGGGTCGCTTTGGGACCAGATGTTAGGAGTGAAGGGCCAAAGAGCAGTGGATCTAGTGAGGGAGTCTAGATAGGGCCAGTCTTGGGGGGGGGGCTGAAAGTACATCTTGAATGCTTCCAAAAACTTCCAGTGGAATTTACTCTTAAATTGAAGGCATCTTGGTTGACACACACACACACACACACACACACACACACACACACACACACACCCGTGACTCTAGTGGGCACTTAATCATTACCTTTGGAACAAGGTATCTTCACCTGAAGGTGAAGGCAAGGCTGAAAGGGAACAGATCCAGGGTCTGGGAAGGTGAGGGAGGAGCTGTTGTCAGTATCTAGGAAGCAGCTTCAAGCCAAGATCAGACCTTGGTTCCTCTAGCGTTGCAGTGTGTCCCACAAGGCCAGAACCAAACCCAAGGTCTTCCCAAGGGAAAGGCAGAATCAGAACCAGAACCGTCCTGAACTCAGGAGGAGCTGCTGATGCTGCTGCCTGCCTCTGATGCAGCAGAAGAGCCGGACTCTCCCGGCGTGAGAGAGGCAGCCGGAGGCTCCCCCAGTTTCCTCAGGGACTCTTTTTGCAGGGTGTCCCTTGGTGAAGCCGTGCAGCTCTGGAAGCACCTGTGGGACACCCAGGAGAGGGAAGCCCTGCAGGCAGCCATGGGGAAGTTCCTGGCGGTGCCCTTCAGGGCGAAGACGATGGCGGACGTGGACTCTCTTCTGGGCCTGGTGCAGCTGCAGAGAGAAATGGCGGAAGGGTAAGGCTCCCAGCTCAGCTGGGCTGGGTCGTGTGAGGAGAGAGCTCGGCACGTGGGTCCGCTAGGGCATCCCCAAAGGCTAGCTGGAGGGAAGGTTAGTGCGATGGGGAATCCCAGTCCCCCTCTAGGACTGTCTTTGGGGTCAGGGATTCAGGGGTGGGAGATGGGAGATGCAGTGCTCCTTAGCCCCACTGACCGTCTTTGCCCCCAACCCTTTCGGTTTAGCAGGGAAGACTCTGCCGGTTCCAGCAGCCGTCTTATTCCGGCCATTGCTGGGTTCCTGCAACTAGAATTCAGGTAAGTTCATCTATGGGTATTTTAAGAGCGGAACGCAGCAGCAGCAGCAGCAGCAGCAGGCAACTGTTAAAAGCAGAACCTCTTTGTGCTGAGGCAGTCTAACTCAGAGCATCTATGGATGTCCTCATGGGCTGCCAGTCAGGAGCCTCAGGGAGGTTGATGACTTCTAGGCCAAACAAAGGACAAGGGAAGGGCACGTTTTGCAGGGATGCAGGAGGGGCCTTGGGTCAGGAGTCCAGCACCCACTGTTCTCCCCCCCCCCATTTGCCTTGCAGCCTCGGGCCCAGCTGCGGCTTGGAGGGTTTCCAAAAGTTGGTGGAATCTTTGGTTGCCTTTTCGGCTCTTCAGCACTTGGAGTAAGTGAGCCGAAGGGCCCCGCTTGGCAACTTCCATCTGGGGAGTGTCTTTGAGGGGGGGACAAGGACAAGGGGAGGGCCTCTGTCCGATGCCAGGCGTAGGCACCAAGGTCTGAGACCACCAGGGCCGCAGGAAGGGGGAGCCACGGTGGCAGGTTGCCCTGCTGGGTCTCCAGGATGCGTTGACCTGGCAAGGAAGACCTTCCTGGAAGGAAGCTGGAATGGGGTTTTCTGGGATGTTCCTAGTCCTGCTGCCCCCCCCCACGCCACGATCTAGCCTCGTCAAGGGGGTCCTCAGAACGAGCATGGGAAGAAAAGCAAAGTCCCATGGGCGCCTTTTGCAGAGCCCCTCTTCTTTTCCCACACCCCTCCTTTGCCCTCTTGATCCCTTGGCCTGCCCCCCCCCCAAAATGCCCCCAGATTAAGCAGAATTTGCAGCTGTTCTGGCCTGATTGTTCTCCAGCTTGGATTCCCCTGATAAAAACGAAATTGGAGATGAAGGGGTCAGATCCCTCAGCCGCGTCCTTCCTCGCTTGGCGTCTCTGGAAACGTTGAAGTAAGTTTATTGTTCTGCGCTTCCTGGTTGCAGCAAGCCCCCCCTCCTGGCCCGTCTCTCTGGGTGTGGGTGTGCGTGCGCGCATGAACAAATGAAACATGCTGGAGCATGTAATGGTTATAAAGTGCCTAACCGCCAAAATTCTTGGGACAAATTATAAACAGAAGTAAAAAAACAACAGAAAACAGTAAAAGAGTAACATTTATTTAGGAAGAGGCTGGCCTGTGTGGCGGACCCTCTCACAGCAGCCTCACACAATGGGACATTCAAGAGAGGGAGGGAAAGGACCCCCCATCTGAAACATCCTAATTTAACCATCCTTTGTTCCTAGCTTGTCCCGGAACAAGATCACTGACCTGGGCGTGGAGCTGTTGGCCGGAGCCCTCCCCTCCCTGCATTTGCTGAAGACCCTCAGGTGAGGCCTGTCCCCCTCTGGGTCAGCCAATGCCAGACAGGGATGGTGACCCCCCGGCAGCCGGGACCCCCCACTGGAGTCCCCAGGAGCAGATCAGAAAGCTGGCCAGCCTCGCTCTCCACCTGCCAAAGGGAGATTGGGGAAGGGTCCTTCCACCCCCCTCTCTGGGGCTGGGCCTCCTTCCCGGCCTCCCAAATGGCCCTCAACAGATTTCCGGGGGGGGGGAACATGGTTCTTGTTAGCGGGGCCCGGATCGGCTTCTCAGCCTCTCTGCTGGTTTGGCTCCTGCAGCTTGTACGAAAACAACATTGGAGATGCTGGTGCGGAGCGCATGGCAGAGGCGCTGCCCCAGATGTGCGCGTTGCGGGTGCTGGAGTGAGTGTGCCACGGTGTGTGGCTGGGAGGGGGAGGAGGTTTCCTTCCCGGGAGTCAAAGGAGCCTTTCATACAGGACTGGAACCCCTCAGTCTTGATGCAGGCACCCCTTAGCTATGTACAGCCACCCCGGCTGCTTGGACGTTGGATGGGGTGGGAAATTCAGGCAGAGAAGAGGAACTCTGCCCCAACAGCTGAGGGGCTCAGCCACATCCCTGCTCTGCCCCACCAGGCTCTTCGGGAGGCCCTCCCCCCAAATAGAGGGAGGGCTCATAGAACCAGACAGGTGCCCAAAGACCCACCCATGCTCAGCCCTTGGGCCCTCTGTTGTTTTGCCGACCTTTCTGTCAAAGGGGGTGCCTGTAATTCTGCCTGTGCCACCTTTGCCCTTGCCTCCCCCCCCAGCCTGCACTGCAACCAGATTTCTGCTGCCGGAGCCCGGTGTCTGACAGAACGCTTGAGGAGGTGCCCCCGCATTCAGAGCTTGGCGTAAGTTTGGGCTTCTTTGAGATCCTGGGATGCCCCAAGTCCCACTTTGAACTGCACCGGATTCAGTGGGTGCAGCTTTGGGAGAGGTTATGCGCAGGACAATCGGGGGTGTCTGTGAGGTCCCCAAATTCCTGGCCAGCTGCAGAGTGGGAAACACCCCCCCACACCCCCACAGTTGGCCTGCCCTCAGCTGGTGGCCCTTTTTTCTAGGGAGACCCACTTATTCCAGTCACATTTATTTTCTTGTTTTTAAAAAACCTTTCCAGCTTGTGGAACCCAACAATTCCTCACAGAGTTCTGGATCACCTGCAGCAGCTGGATTCTCGGATCAGAAGGTTTTAAAGGCAGCCACTGACCAGTTGCTTCAGATTCTGCTGTGGTGGTGGGTATCTTCAAAGGGCCCGTAGGAGCTTCCGTGGTTCTACATTCAGCCTATTAAATGCGCCTGACTGGAATAGATGCTCAATTACAAGTCTTCCCATTTCGAACTCTCAAAATGGGAGGTGATGCTCTGTTGGCTCCCTGTTGCTCACAAATCATGAAAGGCTATTTATCACCGTGGGCACTTTGAACCCGATACCCAAACCCTTTCATTTGTCCTGCGACAAAAATCTCTTTCAATTAATGACATCAATATACACTTTCCCCCGATCAGCCAGGCTGAAGCTTCACTTCCCTGCCTCACTTTGAATCCAGGGCTCCCGATAGCAATTACATGACTTATGAGAGGCCTCCCCCCTCCCCCTTCTCTCATGCAGGAGGACATTCTGCTGCTAAGTTAAAGCTGGGTGATCCATAAAAGCTGCTTCTTTTTCTCCATCAACATGATTACTGGATCCCCTTTCTGAAAGAACCCTCTCCAGGACAGTTGGACTTTGGGTCCCAAATTTTGTGATGTGGGTGAAGGCAAGGGTAATGTTTGTGTCTGCACATAGGTAGATGTGTCAAAAATATATTTGACTTAGCGGAAGTATAACCACGGAGAAGAAGCAACGGACTTTTCTAAAGAAAAAAGAATGCTGGTGCTTTCTGAATAAACTCAGGTCCCTTTGAGAGCTGGTATCTTTCCGGAGTATTTCTGCATGAAGTCAAGGTCAGCCCCTCGCAGCTTGCTAAAAACTTTGGAGAAATAATGTAATCCTGTCCCCACAAGGGTCATTGTAAGCTTTAGCAACTGTGGAACGTGCGTATGTGTTGGTTGTATCTGAGCCTAGAAGCTTTTTTCTAATGATAGGACCACACAAGCCTCTTATGAGTTAACTCTAATGTACAGTTTTCATATCCCTGAGAAACTGTCAATAAATCTATTTCTAGAAGTGTCTCACGTGGGTTTATTTTTTAGAAAATGGAAATGTTGGTGGAGTCTTGGATTAAAAATCCAGGGGCTAAGCTAGCAGTTTTGAATTGATTTCCCAGAATGCATCCTTCCCTTTAGGAATGGACTGGCAGAAACCAAGGATGGCAGCTTTGACAAGGATTCCATAAAGGAGGTTAGACAAAGCAAAAGTGGGGAAGTTATGGGCGGTTAAGGAACTTTGTGAGACAGCAACGAAGAGGATCTGTCTTGAGCTTTGCCCTTCTGCTAGGGCCACTGGAACCTTGACCCCCACTTTTAAGATGCAAAGGCCCCAAGAAAGCCGTCCAGCTGCAGCCTTTGCCGTGAAATCACCACAGCAGCCACCCTGGTGCCCCAGCAATAATACGCAAAGCGAACTGTAGCTCATCTACATACATCTGTATTTGCGAGAGATCCGGTTGTCAAGATATTGCTTTTTTTACATTTTCTGCTTTACATAACAATGCATTTGAACATTTTCCAAAATAACTTGCCATAACAGTGACAAGGCTCTTCTTTCCTTCCCCCAAGTTATAAAAATACTTACAAAAGCAATTCTTCTCCGTAACAGTGTGACAGAAACATCCCTGCAATTCTTTTTTCTTAAATTATTACTCTTTAAAAAGCAGTGGGTTTTGGAAAGGTTCAGGGGATCCAAAAAAAATAAAAAAATTAAATTTAAGAAGGGCAACCTGATCATTCACAGCAAATTAAGATTGCCGGTTGGAGACTTCCAACATTTCCACCCTTTGAAAGAGCAGAAACTGGAGCCTTCGTGGCTAATAACACTTAAGGACCTGTGCAAATTGATTGCTTTGTCATATTTCCACACCTGTCTCTCCCTGCAGCTGGAAACCTAGCATGTCAGATAACAAGCTTCATTAATGCCATATAACCGTTTCACGTGTTGGAAAACATTTAAGAGTGGTGAAGGTCTTTTTTAAAAGCTCTCACAGATATGGATAGTACTGATAATTGAGAGCTATATTCTACTGCCCTACAGGGAAAATGTGATTGGGGAATCTTCTGCACAGTAATGCAAGGCCAAGTTTCAACTGCCTAGCAGTTGTGTGTTTAGGATCATGCGCTGTTGTAAGCAACCTCGGGCTCTCAGAGTTTACTCCCCCGGCCCCCTTAAAACCTGATGACCCCATCGCAGCCACTGCTTGCCTTGTCTAAGAATCCAGGTTAGCTCCAGACATACCTTTACCTCTTCAAAAACAGGAGAACTAATTCTTGTTCCTTGAAGTTTGCAAAGGAGGAGTAAATCTCTTTGTTCAGTGTAAGAAACTAGAATCTCCCTGGGTTTTAGGTAGCCAAATCCATCTCCAGATCTTCTGGGTAAACCCTGAATTCACTGTGTTTAGTGAATTCCTGCAGAATCTCAGGATCGTGGCAAACCCGTCAAGAGTTGCAATAATGGGCAGGTCCCATCCTCAGTCCAGCTTCCCTGGCCTCCGAATCCATGAGATCCTTTCTCGAATCTTTTTCCTTTCTTTCCTCCTGCAGCAAGCCTGTAGAAATGTGAATTAAAGTCAAGGGTTAAAGGTGAGCCTGCAGGAAAGATGGACAGAATGCCTACGGTAGGTAGGGGCTGCAGAGATGCTTTGTGCCTCGGAGGAACTGCCCCATGGGGCAGAAAGGCCAGCAGCCCAGTTAGTTCCCGGGAGATCTAGGAGCATTTTCTTGGGGGGGGGGCGGGATGTTCTTCTCTGGGAATCCCACGTGCACCTTCTTAGCTTAACACACCCAGAGAGGCGAGGGGGCCCTTCTGGAGAATTTCACTCGCCCTTTGCTGCCCATCTTCTCTGGCCTTCCCTGCCTGGAACAGCCTCCCGGTGTCCTGGGCTGGCTCGGAATGATGGGAGCTGTAGTCCTCACCCGTTGAAGGGCAGCGCCTTGCTCGAGGGCAGCCAAGGCTCTGCCGCCACCCCTCCGGGCTCCCCCTCCTTCGCAGCCGTACCTCCGCCGGCCAAGGGCTGCCCGCCGGCTTCCTCCCCCGGGCCAGCAGCCCCTCCGACGGCCGGCCCTAGTCCCAGGAGGCGTCCAGCGGCTCGCCCTCGCTGTCCGGCCGGTAGAGGCCGAGCGCCGGGTCGGAGAGGAGCCCGAGGTCCACCAGCGCCTGCTCCATGTCGTCGGGCAGGAAGACGATGCCCACGTTGAGGGCCAGGTACTCCAGCAGGAAGGCGTAGTAGAGGATCAGCAGGTTGACCAGGAAGAGGCCGGCGGAGAACATCGGGGGCGGCGGGGCGCCCGGCGCCGGCCCAGGAGCGCAGGGCGGGGCGGGGGGGGTCTGGGCGCCCGCGGTCCGGTGCAAGCGGAGCAGCCCCGCCGGCCGGGGAGTCCCGCAGGGAGGCCGCCGGCACAAGGGGCCCGCCCTGCCGCAGCGCCGCCCCCCGCTCTGCCTCCGGGTGCCGCGGGGGGGGACCGTCCGGCGCCCGGGCTCTGCTCCCAGCGCGGGGCTCAGCCGGGCGGCGACGGCCTCTGCGCGGCCCCCCTACGCCCCGCCGGCCGCCGCCTCCCCGCCCATGCCGAGCCCGGGAAGCCGCGAGGCTGCTTTCGCACGGCGGGCCCGGCTGGGGCGGGCGCGGCGGGAAGGACGGGCCCGGCCGGGCGGCCGGAGCGAGGGATCAGCCCGAGCGCCCCCGGGGACGGAGCGCCCTGCCGGCCCGCCGCCCGCGCACCGCGCCCCCCCGCCGGAGCCCGCGCAGTCCGCAGCGCCCGCCGCCCGGCAGCCAGGGGGTTAAGCGTGACGCCAGCGCCTCATTAGCATGCCCGCCCCGCCCCCTTGGGTCACAAACGCTCCCCCCCCGGCTTCCGGGATGCCTGCGCGCGGGGGCCGCCGGGACGGCGAGTTTGCGGCCGGTCCGCCCGGCATCGGGCGTCGGGGCAGGCGCGGGCGCGTAGGACTGCGCTTCCCGGCGTGCCCCGCGCCTGCGCGGTGAGCGAGGCGACGGCGGCGGGGGCGTCCGGCCGATTCGAGAGGCTGAGGGGAGGATGGCGGCGGTGCCCGCCGAGGACGAGGCGACCGAAGAGGAGCAGGGGCGGCAGCAGCGGCGGCGGCCGCGGCGGCGGCGGCCGTAGGAGCGAAGGCCCGCGCACGATGTTCGGGCGGTCGCGCAGCTGGGGCGGCGGCGGGAAGGCCTCGCGCAACATCCACTCGCTCGAGCACCTCAAGTGAGTCCCGGCCGCGGAGAGGCCTCTGCTCGCGGGGGGAGGGAGCCCCTTCCAGGCCCGCGGGACTCCCGCGCCCGGGGGCGGCTCGACGGGGGCCGAGCGGGGCAGGGACGGGGCGTCGCGCGGGGGCCGCCCTCGGCCTGCCCGGCTGCTTCCCGGGCGCCCCTTCCGGGTCGGGCGGGCCGGGCCTGCCGGAGAGGCCGCTTCTGAAGCCGGCCTGGCGACCTGGGCCGCTTCAGGGTGGGTGGACTACAACTCCCGGCACTCCCTGGGCGGCCGTGCAGGCGGGGCGGGGGGTCCTGGGAAGGAAAAGCCGTGGAGGAACCGGGCGGGCGTTGAACGGCCCGGCGGGCCCCGTCTGAAGGCAGGAGGACCTGGGGGGGCTGTTGCGCGGTCTTCTCCCCCCCCCGGAGCGGGAAAGGTTTGGCGGGGGTGCTGGAGACGGTCGGGGGCAAGACGCTGCTGACGCTGCAAGCCTCCCACGGAGGGCCGTGAAGTCTTTCCCTGTATTTGTTTATTCAGCGTATGGCTGGTCACACACAGAATTAAAAGCACTTCGTATTTACAAGTTAGAACAGTTAAAACAATTTTCTTAAGGTAACAGAGTCATCATGACCAGCAGTTTTAACTGCTGTGCATTTATGTACTAAAGGTGTCCAGATTGGTGGTCAGCGCTATTTTTATTCGTTTAGTTTATTTGAATTATTTCACTTTTTACCACAAAGGCTGCCAAAATGATTTTCTGGTAGTGAATCTGATAATTTTGTGAGTAAGAATTACTTCCTGTCAGCTTTATTGGATTATTCTTTCAGAAAACGAAGAAAGTGTTTTCTGGTACCCCTTTCCCCACGGGCATAATCTGTCAGGCCTCTCATATTCTGTACCCATAAAAGGTCAGAAATTCTGCTAGGATATTTTATCGGCTCCCTTGACCGTCTTGGAGATTATTTTCATAGATTTCAAAATTCTGCAAAACCATACGTAGACAGTTGGTGTAAAACAAATGTATATAGTTCAAGCTAGTTACGCCTACTTTTTATTTGCTTCACCCTTGGATACTTGCTGCCTTTCTAGGGTTTCCCTTTAGCTGGAAGTCCATTCTGATGGAGCCCTCGATTGCTGTTTCTGCAGGGAAAATGCCTGAAAAAAGAAAGAAGGATAGGGGATGCTTTTGGTGCCAGATAATTTGATTTCAGGGTGCCTTATGCTAAACCGAAGAACATTTAACAAATCTAAAGGAGAGACAAAAAGTAAGAAGAATATTTGAATTGGTTCTGCAGTGTTCCAAAGAGCCACAGATTATCCCAGGCTTAACTTTCAACATACATAATCCCATTGAGACCATTTGGTTGCAAAGACAGGTTTGAGGGCCCAATGTTTACTCCTTCTTTTCGTCTTTCAGGTATATGTATCATGTTTTGACCAAAAATACCACTGTGACTGACCACAACCGCAACCTTTTGGTGGAAACCATTCGATCGATAACTGAGATCCTGATATGGGGAGACCAAAATGACAGTTCAGTGTTTGAGTAAGAGCTTGTATGATTTTGCTTTACCAAATACGGACTTTTTTCATTATGCTTATTACTGTTACATGGATGTTTTATTCAATTGCAGTGGTCTGAGAAGCTAATAAATATATCAATATAGTTCTAATCATGCTGGTTAAAATATAGTTATCACTATCTTCACCAATATTACATTCCAGCAATCGACATTTGAATGAAATTCTCAATAAGATAGAGTAAATTGATAAAAATATCTGCATTCCAGCTTTTTCTTGGAGAAAAACATGTTTGTGTTCTTTCTGAACATCCTGCGCCAGAAGTCGGGCCGTTATGTGTGTGTGCAGCTTCTCCAGACTTTAAATATCCTCTTTGAGAACATCAGTCACGAAACATCCCTTTGTAAGTATATGCGCATTTCTCTTTTGGCAGAGCAACTTTTGTTGAAAATGTAAGCTACGCATGTAACTCAGATTATTGTTTTCTGCCCTGAAGATTGTAGAATTTGAGATGTTTTAAATGTATTAGGTATTAAATGAATTAAATAAATTGGGACTTGAGCTGGTTAATATTCTTCAACGTACAGTACTGTTCAACCGCTTAATGTTATTAAGTTGTATGTGTTAGGCCAAGTGGTTTCTCTTTTCACAAGGAAACATAAATTTTGCAAAAGATCTATGATATACATCGTAACGTTTTTAAATGCTTTTAAAATGTTTTGACGCTCGTTTTTTCCTGAAAAAAGAAACAGTGAACTATAAACAGAAAGTTCTCCTTTGATACACGTGCAGACAAGGCAGGAGAACACAAAGAACAGAAATAAGGTGGAACATACAATTCTTTATGTGCTTCTAGCAGAGGAGATTTCTCCTTGTTCCCTCTCGTCTTTGTCTCTGATTGGATGGTTCAGAGATGGCCGTGATCCTTTAAGAAAACCGTCTGCTGGGATGTTTTTTGTGTAGCCTTTGCTGAATTAATTTTTATGCTAATCTGTACAGTTAGTCCTCTACTTAGAACAGTTCGTTTAGTGACCGTTCAGAGTTACAACGGCACTGAGGAAAGTCACTTGTGACCATTTTTCACGGTTATTACTTTGGTCACGTGATCAAAATTCAGATGCTTGGCAAGTGGCTTGTGCTTGTGACCATTGGTGTGTCTCAAGGTCACACAATCGCTATACAACCTTCTGACAAAGTCAGTGGGGAAGCCAGATTCACTCAAAACCAGATTACTAACTTGTCAACTGCAGTGATTCATATAACAACTTTGGCACGTCGTAAAATGGGACAAAACTCATTTAACAACTCTCCCTTAACAACAGAAATTTTAGGCTTGATTGTGGTCGTAAGTTGAGAACTTCCTGTATTTTATGCATCTGTATTTTTTCCCCTCAGACTACTTACTGTCCAACAACTACGTGAACTCTATAATTGTGCACAAATTTGACTTCTCAGATGAAGAAATCATGGCATACTATATTTCATTCTTAAAAACGCTTTCTCTGAAACTCAATAATCACACCGTTCACTTTTTTTACAATGAGGTAAGTCGCAGGTTGAAATTCTGTTTGTTGAGAGTTGGTTAACTATTTTCTGGAACAACGTACTGTATATATCGTTGCCAAATGTGTACTTCAGAAGTGACTCTGGTTATTTCTGTATCCTAATTGTTTATTTCAAAATCTGTAAATATTTAAAAAGTTCATAGATGGTTCTGCTGGAGTCGCAGTTGAGAGCATCTGGAGGGACAAGACTTTAAAATTCTGCCCAAACGGGAAGAAGCAAAGGGAAGCTTCTAGTTTTACCGACGCCCCAGAATGTGCTTTAACAGTCCAGGGTGTGAAAGGGCGGAATAAAAATGCATAATCTTTGCCCTCTTCCTTCTCAGCATACCAATGATTTTGCCTTGTACACTGAGGCCATCAAATTCTTCAATCACCCAGAAAGCATGGTCAGGATCGCAGTGAGAACCATCACATTAAACGTCTACAAAGGTAAGCGTCTTCTTGGGTAGTTTCAGCGCCACACTTGTGTTTGAAGGAGGCTGGGGCTTCTGGCCTCCCCAGATTTATTGGGAGAGAGAGGGCAGAGCCCAATTTGACCTAGTGGAAAAATGACACTCTTGTCAGAAGCTCTTTAAGTTGCTGCTGTCATCTCAGCCAGGAGAGAGGAACAAAAGCTGGGGAAGCCCAGAAGAGAATACGCAGGGAATGGCCACTAGAAGTCGCTCTTGGCATGAGGTTTTTATTTTATTTATTTTATTTTATTACATTTATATACCGCCCTTTCCCCCGAAGGACTTTTGCACTTGGGGAAGGATTTTTCTTGAGAATGTGTAAGTGAGAATCTCTTGAGTTGCTTGGTCAGGACCAAGAGCAGCTTCCTGGAATATTTATAGGACTTTCGACCCCCTTCTGACTCTCTCTCTCCCTTTCACGCACACTCTTCTTCATCAAAGAAAAAAACGTCTGCTGCAACCTAGAACTGCAACTAGCCAGCAGACATAGAGGCCGTGGGTCTCTTCATTTTACCCTCTGAACCCAGACATTAGAGGTGGAGGTTTTTAAGGCAGGGATACATTCTGGACTGGCTTGCGTGCCCATTTAAAGCTGGCGTTCCGAATCTCTGGAATCCTGCAACAGAGGAAAGGGAGGGCCATCGGATTTGCCCATCCCTCATCTAAGCTGGACCACTTGAGAAGAGTGATTTTGGTCACATGCTCTAGAAATAGTACTCTGACGTAGACAGAATTTGTTCTGTTCTAAGCCATAAAACTTCTAGAGAGCCTGTAAGTAATCAAGACTGTCAGAGTCTTAATTATTTGTATAGAAAAACAAAGGCTGGATATAAATAAATAAAATTAATAATAAATAGTCCCTGTCCTGGAACGCGCAGTTGAGGGGAGGGCACCCCCCTGGCCTTGGGACAGGCGGGTTTTTGAGGGCTGCGTGCTTGTTTCTAACTGGTCTCTTCTAGCCTAGATGCTTGCTGCTTTAGCCACTGACCTCTTTGGAGCTCCTAACCCTGTTAACCATGTTGTCTTTCTTGTCCCCTCTCGTCTTTTCTTCACTGATGCATCCCGTGTCTCTTAAAACAGTGTCATGTAAGTCTGCTGATTGATTTTCCCGCCTTGTGCTGTTACCCAGTTCCCTAGAAAGCAAGTGGGGCAATTCTCACCTGCGGCAGATTCCAGCCGCTTTCAGCATTTTTATTATTAGATTAATCTCTCGAAGGGGATGTTGGCTTCTCCCAAAAACTGCGATAGAAATAGAATTGATTTTGGCCCCTGTTGCCAAAAGCGAGTTAGAAGAAGGGGTCCATTTTTGAAGTGTTTGGGGAGAGATATATCAATGATGATAACAGCCTGTTTGCCTTCAGTGGACAACCAGGCGATGTTGCACTATATTCGAGACAAGACAGCCGTCCCTTACTTCTCCAACCTGGTCTGGTTCATCGGGAGCCACGTGATAGAGCTGGACAACTGCGTTCAGACAGACGAAGAGTAAGCCCTCCTTATTTACCCAGCACCAGTTCTTTGGGGGAGGGTAGCGACTGCATATTTAGCCTGCTCCCTTTTTTCCAGGCACAGAAATCGGGGCAAGCTGAGTGACCTTGTAGCCGAGCACCTGGATCACCTCCATTACCTGAACGACATCCTAATTATCAATTGTGAATTCTTAAGCGATGTCTTGACAGACCACTTGCTGAACAGCCTCTTCCTGCCTCTCTACGTGTACTCCTTAGTCAATCAGGATAAGGTGAGGAGTTCCTGTCCGTCGCGGCCTCCTCCCTTCTTTGAGGTGGCTTTACGAGAACCCGGCTGCCTTGTGACATTTTTCTGAAGTAATGCAACAGAGGAATCTCTCTGTTGAGTCACAGAAGCAAACCTGCGTTATCGTATTAAAATAATTATTCTATCGTTAACCGTGCGCAGTTCACCACAGGAGAGAGGGAACTGCTCCGATTCACACAGGCTTTTTCTCACCGCTGTTTACCGGGAAGGGAGCAGGGCTGCCACTGTTTCCCTGTCAGGGCAAAATGAGGGAGAAAGGAAGGCCGTGACAGCGCAGCGAGCCTCCTCATTGGGCCATCAGTTCAGCTGAAAGAGTGACAGAGGGCAGTTACCTTCTTTCATAACAAAGATTTCTAAACCCCCTCTTGATGTAATAATTGCGCATGAACCATCCTGTGGCTTGCCTTGGCCAATCGCCTTTTGGGCAGCCACAGAAGTTACTTCATGGTTTCTGATTAAAGCATCGGGGTTTTGTCTTTTCCTCCTAGCTTGATTGTTGAAAGCTTTCCCTCCTTGCAGACCCGGTTGTGCCTCTTTGGAGACTGTTTTTTGTGCGTAATTCAAAAATGAAAGGGAATGTTGTTGGTTAATACATGCATTAACTGTTCCACAGTTAAAAGCCATTTCTTAATTGTTTCTTTCTTAGACTGGAGAACGGCCAAGAATAAGTTTCCAGGTTTCTCTGTATCTGTTGTCACAAGTAAGTGCTAATGATCCAGTACTGATTCCAGAACAGCATTTCTCCATCTCAGCAACTTCTAAACTGGGTGGGCTTCAGCTCCCAGAATTCCCCAGCCAGCATGGGATTCTGGGAGTTGAAGTCCACCCATCTTAAACGTTGCTGAGGTTTGAGAAACTTTGCTCTAGACTCTATTTAGAATTTGATAGAGGGTCATACCTACTTTTTGACAATGCTGTAGCAACTGCATTAAAACAGGCCATGGGGGGGCGGTGTCAGTCATTTTGCAATAGTGATTTGGGATGGAGTAAGGACGGGGTGGGGGGAAAATTAAAGGACCAGGGTTACTTAGAACTGTCAAGGCAAATAGGTGGAATGTGGTATTTAGTGATGGGGAGTGAGAACACCTGGATTAGTTACAGCTGGCTTTATAAACCACACTCTCTCTTACGGAAGACTGCCGCCCCTTCACGATGTCAGGAAGCATTTAAACATGAGATATTTCCTCTTGTTCTCTCTCCCACGCACTGAAAGTAGGATCATCCGGTGGAATCAGCCTAAAGCAGGCATGTCAAACTCGCAACGTCATGTGACATTTTGCCCATTGCCGGCAATGGGGTGGGCACGGTTTTGGTGTGACGCATCCGGCCCGCGGGCCGGCAATTTGACACGCCTGGCCTAAAGTGATCACTTTACTCTTGTACTTTAGAGCAAGATAAATGGGAAGTTAATGAGTTCCCCCCCCCCAACAGTTTTCTGCTTCTCTGCCTCCCCCTCACAGGTTTTCCTAATCATCCATTATGCCCCCTTGGTGAATTCGTTGGCCGAAGTCATTCTGAACGGAGACCTCTCGGTGTTTTCCTCAAAAGCGGAGCAAGACGTCCAGAAAAGCTCTGTGAGTCTCTGAAGGACGTCTGTCGACTCTATAAGATTCCTCCTTGGTTTGTTTGGCGAGACCGGGGCTGTGGCATGATCTGCCTGGCATCTAAAGGGTTCTTGGGTGCGCTTTATCGTGGTGTATTTTTAAAAAATCAGGCCCGCTCGCGCATGCAGATAAAAAGCGCCGTGGCAGATGGAAATGATCTTGTCTTTGTAGCACGCAGACTCATTCTGGGGTTTCGCCCGCTTTTTCGTTCAGAGGGTTCTGTTACTGGGAAATCTGTGGTTACAAGCTTGTCGCCTTTTTTCTGCTCTAGCAGTTTGACTTCCACTGAATGTCTTTTGCTGAATTACTTGGTCTTGAGTTTTGTTTTTTGTTTTTTTAAGTATGTGAGAGGGTTTTTAGTGTATTTTAGTGGTTTTTCCAGGTAAGTTTAATCTCTCAAAAGGCAGACATGTTGAAGAGCTAATCTTAGTGTTTTTTCTTTATTCTTTAACCAGCAATCATTGTTACATACTCATAGCATTTATTAAGTAAGATGGGGTGATTTCCTAAAGCTTTGGAAACAGATCTGGAATAGGGCAGTCAGTGGAAATCTCTTGGTGGCAGAAATAGGACCAGCTCAGTTTGAGCAGACCCGATCTCGCCCAGGTGGGTCAGCTGTCCTGCAACTCCTTTTCCCCCCAATAAGAAAGGCTTTTTGAATGAAGGCAGGGAGAAATGGTGGTTGCCTTGAAGACCTCAGAAGGACCAGGGATGACAGGATGGCAGTCTTCCAGTATCTCAGGGGCTGCCCCAAAGAAGAGGGAGTCAAGCTATTCTCCAAAGCCCCTGAAGGCAGGACAAGAAGCAACGGATGGAAACTAGTCAAGGAGAGAAGCAACCCAGAACTAAGGAGAAACTTCCTGACAGTTAGAACAACTAACCAGTGGAACAACCTGCCTCCAGAAGTGGTGAATGCTCCAACAAGTTTGTAAGAAAAGACTGGACGGCCATTTGTCTGAAATGGTATAGGGTTTCCTGCCTGAGCGGGGGGTTGGACTAGACGACCTCCAGGGTCCCTTCCAACTTTATTATTGTTGTTGTTATTGTTGTTGTTGTTATTATTATTATTATTATTATTATTATTATTATTATTATTATTATTATTATTACTACTACTACTACTACTACTACTACTACTACTACTATTACTTCTAAAGGCAGTGGGGGTAGATATGGCGATGCTGGTGGTTTAAAGAAGCCTCCCTCACTGGGAGCGGGGAGAGAAAATAAACGGAAGGCAGAAGGAAACAGTAGCAGTGAAGGGCAGGTGGTGCAGCAGAGCTGAAGGAACGTGGGAAATTCAGATGATTGGGAGAATCTCTGCCCACTTCCTCGAAGCAATTTTGATGGCAACAATGGCTTTGATTTCAGCTGCCCTTTATATATGGCCCCCCAGAATAGGTTGCTGTTGGGAGGCAGGTCTTAGGCTCAAGCTCTGCCATTTTTAGGTTTAAATGGGGGTAGCAAGTGGTCAGGAAAAGGCTTATTTCTCTGAGCAGTTGAGAAAATTGGGAAAGCAGTCTGCAGTTTGTCCCCCCCACCCTGCCTTCCCCTATCTTGGTGAGCTGAGAGGCGGGCTGGGTGATCAGCCCCACACCTGACGCACCCTTTTGTCGAAATGTGAGTGGTCTGGAGAAAAGCGCTTCTCTCGCTATGAGACATTTTTCAGATCCGAGAAGCTGCTTGTGTTTCCAGCAGTGGGAAGTGCCAGAAGAGGGTGGTGGTCTCCTCCTCACTGTCTGGGGCTGGTGAGTCATGCGCCTTCGCCTGACACCCGCCCAAGACGACCCAGAGTCACGCTCGGCATTCTCCGGGCCTCCTTTGAACTGGTTTTGCTTCCTGCCCCAGTCGGATGTGGCGGCTCCTGCTGCTCCCCGTCTGGGCTTAACCTACTTTCGCTCCTTCCTGTAACCCCCCGGGGGGGGCAGATGCTCCAGCCCGCCTTGAAGCCTATAGAGTAGGTGGGCAAACAGCCTTGCCCAAGGAGATGACCAGTGATAAATATTCATTTTTGCATGATTTGCTTCTTAATCTCAGCCAGAACACTCTGCCAAGCTCAGTATAGTTAGGAAACAGGTGAGAGGTCCCCATGAATAACTGCACACCAGAACTGAACAAGAATTAAATCTTTAAAAACCATAAGACAGAACCCTTTTTCCAGACTCAGAGCTTTTCTAACTGTGATATCAATCTGTCTTCTTTCTTCTTTGGACTATAAATACTCTTTCTATTACATGAAATATTAGAGATTTCCTGGATTGTCCCCTTAAATCTGCCTTTGGTGTTGTTGAAGATCTGTGGGGCAAGAATAAAGCCAGTCCAAGGTCTAATTGGCCACTCACACTTACAAGAAAGAAAGTGCCATTTGTACTTAGAATTGTGACTTGGTTGGGGATTGGTTGAGTTTCCATGAAACAGAAGAAATACTGTGGTGGGCTGGGGCTTGAACAATCCCCTTGGCTCCTGTTGAACAAGACTCTTGACATAGAATAAAACAGTGTAGCTTTCTAAGGAGTTGGTGAGACCTGCAGTCTGTGATGGTCCCTGCAAGATTTTCTTCAAGGGTGTCGTGGATTTACTGCTGTCTAGTGTAGCCATCAAGGGTTCTACAGAGAGGACCGTGTCACGTCCCTCTGCCCCCACGAGAGAGGGGTAAGAGCAGAGGGTTGCGGGCCTCCCTTGTCCTGGCCTCTTCTTGCCATTTGCTACAGACAAGGAATCAGCCACTGAGGGGTCGTCTTTTGGGAGCAGAAAGGCTGCTTGGCATTACTTTTGCAGTTCTAAATCACCAGTATGAACTCCTGGCTTTTCTCCCTTTGAAGCTTGGCCTGTTTCTTTTGTTAGGAAGGTTGTGGAGCTGACTGCCTTCTGTTTATGCGGATGTTTTAGGTCAAGACAGGCATCAGGTGCTTCATTAAACCTTCCGAGACCTTGGAGCGCTCGCTAGAAATTAATAAACAGAAGGGACGAAAGAGGCTGCAGAAGAGGCCCAACTATAAAAACGTTGGGGAGGATGAGGAGGAAGAGAGGGCCCCCGAAGACACCCCGGAAGGCACCGAGAGTCCCTCCAAGGGTCTCAGGCCCAGTGGGGAGAGTGAAGGTGAGATGATCCCTAGGTGCCGGCTGCCCATTCTTCCACCCCTCTCTCTGCGGGGTGGATGTCGGGGTGGCTGGGCAGCTGTGTGCAGGTCCCCTCTTCTTTTCCTACTCCTGAGTCTTGCCCACCGCCTTCGCTCGGGATCCTGCGGCTGCCTTATGGAGATTCTCCTGGGTCAAACGGGGGCTTCCTTCCCGCTGCAGAGCGCCTGGAGCGTGCTTTGTGCTGAGACAGGAGTCTGCCTTCAGCCGTTCCTAATCTGCCTGCCTTGATTGTTTAAGGAGAATCCCTGGGTTTACAAGTCAGCGAGATTTCCTCACAAGAGGGGCATCGGTAATCTCTCTGCAGGGTTCCTTTGAGCTCTCTACGGACCAGATTTCAGTTTGGCCAGAATCCCAGCTGCCCATGAGCAATGTCTGCCTGCCTCTCTTTTGTTGAACAAACCCGTCTCTCTAAAATGTGTCTGTCTTCAGAAATCGAGATGGTGATCATGGAGCGTTGCAAACTCATCTCTGCCACAGAGCAAAACATAACCGACGAGGAGAAGAGCGCCGCTGCTTCTGAAATGTCCAGCTGGAACAGGTAGGCGAGAGGTCTGCAGGTGCCGGCCAGGCTCAGCTGCACTTTTCCCCTCCCTCTGTTTGGCCAGGCTTCAGTTCTCCAAAGACCTGCCTGCGTTTAGGCTTCACCCGCTCTTGATGGCCACAGGGCAGCCCTGGAATTCTTCTGCACCTTCATTTTCCACTGAGAGAAACAACTGGCAGCTGTTTCCTCCTTTGATCTGCAATGAGGAATAACATACATTACTCCTGACCATCCCAGACCGAAGCAGCAGGACCAGTTGTCCCATGTGCTAGGCAAGGGATTTTAGTCTGTGGGCTTCTGGTGCCAAACCAACTTCCACTTTGCAGCTGTTCCTCCTTGTTTTACAGCTTACTATTCTGTTTCCTTGCTGAATTTGCCTTCCCCCCCCCCACCCCCAGTTTAGTCTGTATTTGTGATCCGTCCCACTTAAGTTAGTTAGCAACGAAAGACTCCCGGCTCATTGATTCCCAAGAGCATACTTTACTGAAAGCAAAAGCGTTTACAGAAGTAGCGAGGCAGAATCTGCCAGCTTGGTGCACAAAGAATACAATTGACTTGCCTTTTCTCCCCTGGCCAACCCCTTGTTATTAGTCAGTGCCCAAATAAAAGTTCTCAGGCTATTGAGGTAACGGATCCCTCAATTTGTGCCTTCTCCATCTCCGCATTCTTTTGGCTGACCTTACTTGGATTGATGCATTTCTGGGCCAGCACAGCTTGACTCCCAACCCGCCTCGTCCACCCGCATTCTAATCTCTTCCCCCCCCCCCACACACACACACACTGCCAATGTCAGACTGGCAAGATGTGATGCGAAGCTGGCAGAATGGCAGCCATGACAGTATTATAGTATGCCACTTGAAACGTTTTATGCGTAAGCGAGGATTTTTTAAAAATCCGTGTCCTGGAGGACACGCTTGAGTTCTCTCTGCTAGAGTTGAAATGAGTTCTGAAATTCTTCTTCCAAACCACAGCATTTGCAAGCCTTTCTCCAGGCTGGACTGCTGTTACTCCAACCTTCCCTGTTATCCAGGGAATAAAAGGCAGAATCCTCAGAAATTGATTTTTTTAAAAAAGAAAAAAGATTCCCTTTTTTTCTCTCCCCAGACCATTTCTGGAGATGGTGTATAATGCCCTGGAGTGTGCTGAGTTTGACTACTATGCGCTTTTTGTGTTGTGCCTTCTGTACGCCATGTCTCACAACAAAGGTAAGTCTGTACTTTGTCAGGGGGGCCGAGGGCTGCTGCAAAATCTGCTCTGCTGCTCCGACTCCTTCGGTCGGCTCAGGGAATTAAACCGCAGCCATGGTTTACCTCCATGGTTTTGTCCACACGGGTCCTAATTTGCATCAGCAAAAGAAGTGAGATTTTGGAGGGGGAGCGGTGGGTGTCTGAGCCACATTTCCTCATGGCTGGATGACTGGAAGCCTGACAGCTCAGTCCCTCATGGCTGCCCAGTGATCTCTCTGGTTTCCCTGCCCTGAGGTGCAACTTTTAGGAGAGTTTGAAACTCGGTAGCACATTTTCCACGGAACCGGTCCCTGGTGCCAAACCTTTCGGGACCGCCGTGTCACAGCACTAAACTCCTAAGGTTGGAGTTAGTGGATTGGATAAATGCCAGTCACAAAAGGTTCTGGAAATTCAGGGATTTCAGGGCTGGTTGATAGGAAACGGAGAGTTACAAACTATTCTGTGTGCATCCCTAAAAAGGTGTCCCCTTTGTGTAGAAGTGCAACTGTGAACGTTTGTGTGCTATCCTTAATGCTTGGCAAAAGGTCATTACTGACACAAGTGTTGAATGAGGCTGATACAAGTGTTGTTGTTTCAAAGCAGCCTTTTCTGAGAAATAACCTCGCTGCATTACAGGAACAGCTTACTGTGTTAATGTGGCTTTAAATAACTTGTATGCTCCAACCAGCATCAATTAATTGATCTTCTGAGTTCCTCAGCTCATGCATACAAAGATAGCTAGCTGTTCTTGGTCTTGGCTGTCGCTTTCAACCCCCAGCTGCTGCAGGAGAGCTTAGTTTCATTTCACCACGAGGATGATGTGCCGCTAACTGTACTGATAACAATAGAGATAGCGGTGCCGATCTGTAGCTTTCTGTTTCTCTTCTCTCCCTTCCCCTCTTCCTTTCAATTCTCCCAGGGGTTAAGCAAGAGAAAGCAAAAGAGGGTGCTGATTCTGACCTAGCTGTGCTGCTAAGCTGCTGGTGCCGGTGGTTAAAAGCCTGCAGACGTAGCTTTTGGCTTGGACTGTAGCCTCAGCCCCTTTGGTGACCTGGGCTCTGCACCCCCTTTGAGTGTCAGTGTGACTTGTGAGAACATCCTTTGTACAAAGAAGTGAGGCACATTCAGAGGGAGGCTTGCAGTTGCTCTCAAGATGTTGATTTAGGTTTTATCAGCCCTTTCCCCCCCCTCCCCCAAGGATCAAAAACGTCAAGTGGTGCCATTTACGTTGTCAGGAGACACAGGAGGAATTGACCAGTAGTGTGGGTGGTGGAACTGCTGCTTGAGGAAAAGAAGAATCACGTGATTCCAAGACTTTCAGATGCTTATCAGGGTCATGAGTTGTAGGGAAGTTAAAGATGAATTTGGTTGATAGGAGAGAGCAAGGCGGGTTCGTTCAAGTTGTGTGAATGGGGCTACTGTTTGCCATTTTTATTAGCAGCCCAGAGTCGTGTTCAAATTGGGTGACACCCACATCTAATGAAATAAATAATAAATCCTTGCTTCTCAAAATTTTTGTGTGGGCAGCTTTAATGAATTGTACTGCAAGCTGAGCTGCCCTTTTTTATTGGCTTGTGGTTTCTCGGAATTGCTTTGCCAAATCAAGTTGTAATTACAACATTCAATTTCTGTCTCTCCCAAGGAATCCAGCCGATCACCCTGGAGAGGATTCAGCTCTCAGCACGGGATGCCGAGGAGAAGAACTCATACAACCCTGGGCTTGCGGAGAGGCTCATCAGGATCATGAGCTACGCTGCTCAACCAGGTAGAGGGTCTGTCACGGACCACCTTCGCTTCCCACCAGTCAGTCCTGGAACTGTGCAACTGTGTGTGGTCCAAAACAAGTTTTTGGAGAAGAAGGAAACATGCAGTTTTTCTTCCAAGAGCAGTTTATGACAATAAAAGCTTAAACCAGCAAGCAGCTGTTTAGCGACATCAGGAAAAGTCATTATAAACCCATTAGCCTTCTTTGGCATGCAGAGCTTCTCTCCCAGGACAGTGAACAGACCCGGTTTTTGATGGGAGCTTATAAAAGATACCCAACTGTCCAAAGTTGGTTGTAGGCAAGGTCTTCCCTCCACAATCAGCACAGAGACAGGGTGTTACCCTCTTGGACTAGTAAAAAAATCAAAAATAGCCCACACAAAGCGGTTTGGTAGAGGACTGAATCCTTCTGCCCTGTTTCTGCCTATGAATAAAATTCCTGCTTCTTAATGCCTGGTGGGATTTCCACCCACTCCTCTGTAATGTTTCATCTTCAGGGGCAGAAAGTACTTTGCTGTTTGTGTGTTAAACATGCCCCCCTGGAATTGGGGTGGGACAGATGTTAACCGAAACTGGATCAGCCATTTGATTGGTTTTCTCTGAACCTTGTCCTGTTCTCATCCCCTTTCCTCCCTCCCACAGATGGCAAAATCCGTCTGGCCACCTTGGAGCTCGGCTGCCTCCTGCTGAAGCAGCTGGTGTTCACCAAACACGGCAGCATTATCAAAGATGTGCACCTTGCTTGTTTGGAAGTGAGTCTTTAAAAAAAAAGATGCTGTCTGCCAGTGGTGATTTGTCCTGCTAGGTTGATCTCCCTTCCGAAGTCCCTTGTAGATCCGTGAGTGATCATTTCCCCATAGGAGCCCTTTGGGCGGCCGGAGTCTGTCCCTGCTTTGTTCAGCAGCTGTGATCGATGGCGGGCCTCTGAGGCTCCTGAGTCCTCCCCTACTGCGTGACACCCCCCCGGAAGTCCCCATCACTCTGAATAAGCTTTGATTCTTTGGTTTCCGCCCGGGTGGCCCACGCCAGCCCCTTTTCCCCCAGCCTAGGTAGGAGCGCCACAATCCATGTTTTCCCTTCTGAATCATTTTTAGGGAGAAAACTGTACTGCATGTTGGGGAGGGGGGGATCACGCAGGGAGGTGGTATGTTACTTCCGTGATCCTGCAGCCCGTTCCTCAACACGTGTCCTGAACTGAGGATTTTCATTTCTGTTTAAGGGGGCAAGAGAAGAAAGCGTTCACCTGGTGCGGCGTTTTTACAAGGTAACCTCCCGTCCTTCAGCTCTGGCAAACCAAATGTTCTGGAACCATCTGAGAGAGAAATGCTTGCAATTGGATGCCAGGCGTTTGGCCGTTTCTCTCCTGCTCGGTAGAACTTTTAAATAAAGACATGCCTGGTTCTGTTCAGTTGTGGCCTCTGAGCCACTTCAGATTTTGGATATTCCTGCATTTGATGACTCCTCACAAAGTTTGCAAGGAGCAAAACAGTTTCCAAACTGGTAGATTAGCTATATGGAATCATTCTCTGAATTATTGTTGAAGAACAGTCCCCTGACTGGGTTGTGTCTGACACGGGCTGGTGGATCGTCCTTTTCAAGGTTTAAACGGTTGCCGGGAAAGTCGCCCTGCTGTCAGATGTCCCAGCATGTCCAAGGCCACTTCAGTCTTTAGATGCTGTTGGTAGAGAATCTGCATCCGTTGGGCGAGGGGTTCTTGGGAGGCTCTTATGAAGCTGCTGGATTGGTCCTTCACTCGCTGGAAACAAAGGACCAGGAACAGGAGAGAGAGGCTCCTAAAGTAGCTGCATAACTGAGCCAGTGCCATCAGCTAAAGGCGTGGCAAATCGGAGAGGTATAAGCTTTCCTCCAAATAGATATTTCTTTAAATAGAAGTAAGTTGGTGTTGGAGTTGTACTCGTTCCCGTGTGAGGCAAAAGTAGATCTTCAAGAATGTGGGACAAGGAAAAGGAAGGTTGATTTAAGCCCATCATTAAAGGAGAAGCATTACCATTCTAAGAATGAATTCTTTATTTTCTTTAAAGGGAGAAGAAATTTTTCTGGATATGTTTGAAGATGAATATAGAACTATGACCGTAAGTAATGAATACATTACCAGAGAGATACAAAAGTGACATAGTGGGACATTGTTGCAAACCATTTAAACCAAGTTTTTTTTTTTAAAAAAAAAGCACTGTTAGCCTTTTGTCAGTCACGTTTTAAGGAAAGGGAAGGAAGTATTAAAGACCCATAAAATAGGCAAATATCCATTAAAGATTAGTAGTGGTGGACACAAATGGGAAAGTTGAACAGGGAGGAAGCTGGATGTGGGGGTGAAGCTGGAGAAGGGGTGACCCTCCCCTGTTCAACCCCAGTAGTTCTCTTTTGGGGGGGAACGCATCAAGCCCTGAGGGGCTGTGTCTCTCCTCACGGGTGGATGTTGGCCTTCTGTGGAAAGGTTTGCCTTAGCCCTGTTATGGTCTCTGTGGAGGAGGAGGAGGAGGAAAGATGGATGGGGTTTGCTGTTGAATGTAGCATTTCCTCTTCCAGCTGAAGCCCATGAATGTGGAGTACTTGATGATGGATGCTTCCATTCTGCTGCCACCCACCGGGACTCCTCTCACGGGGATCGACTTTGTGAAGAGGCTCCCCTGTGGCGACGTGGAAAGAACTAGGAGGGTGAGTGCGCCTTCCGTGGGCCTTTGCCCTTCAGTCCTAGGTGCCCAAGGGGCGCAGTGGTCCCCTGCTCTCCCTGGAGGGGTTTTCTGGGTCACTCCTAGCTGGCCACTCCGGCCACCCAGCTCATTCCATGAGATTGACCTGATTCTGCCACTGCGGGGACCTGCAGTGATTGTGCCAGCGACTCTGTTGCTGGCTTCTTCCCTTCCCTCCCTCCCTCCCTTCCTTGACATCTTCTTGGACTCTTCTTTCCCTTTTTCTCCATGAGCTTTTGCAAAGGGTGATTGGGAAAGAGAAAGTAATGAAGTGAGGCCATGAGGCTAGAGAGGGAGAAGCACTCGTAGTCAAGGGGGTGGGGTCGTTCACCCCTCGCATGCCGTGCAGTCTAGAGCAGGGCAGCCACCTGTGTGTGCATGTGGAGCATGACAAAAGTGTTGAAGGAGCTTCTGAGAAAGACTTGCGTCACAGACTCTGTAATCAGCTTTAAAGGCCAGTGGCCCTCCCGCTGCCCGTTTAGAGGCACTCTGGCATCCACGGACTCTCTCCTCTCCTTCCTGTAAAGCTGTTGATGAGAAACTGAATGGCTGGTACTGGGGAGAATTCCTGCCAGATGGTTTCTTTCCCTCTGTTCAGAAAGTGCCTCTCCTGGTGGCTGGGCTGATTTAACACTGAGAGCTCTCGGCTGCCTGGAGTGGGCCATGCGCCGGGGGGGGGGCAGCTAGAGAAGAGTGAAGAGACTTTTGGGGCCTGAAGGGCTTTCTTGGAAATCCCAGCTAACAGGCAGGGCTCTGAATAGTTCTGTTTATACAGCTTTTATCGCTACGTTATCTCTTATCTTATTTTTCTCTATAACAGGCTTCTGGGAAAGCAAAAGAGCCTTTTCCTAGAATAAAACTCCTTTTAAAGGGGTTTCTAAATAGCTGGCTTCATGAAGAAAAGCCATGCTGTAAAACTGTTTGTAATGAATCTTAGATCATTTTGTCTTGAACAATTAAAAAAGGTTAATGTTCTTATTTTTGACAATAGTTGAAGCAAGAGTTTCTGCTGTCTGGAAACAGAGATTTTAGATCTTCTCTCCAGAAATACAAGGTGGTGATAGTCTTTGTATGCAGATTTTGTCCTTACAAACAAAGGTTGTGTTCTAATGCATGTAAATAAAGTACATTTTAAAAAATTATCGCTTTCTGTAGGAAGCCACAAACCACATCCCTTTGCAGACTCTTGGTTGAGCCTTGAGTAACTTCTTAATTTTTGCCAGCATACCTAAAAATGACCCAAGTGACATTTTCAGGCTGAATTCACAAAACGCACTAAATCCTTGAATAAGTAAGATGTAATTGCTGTGGCAATGTTACATCCTTTGCCAGACAAATAAATCCTCCTGCAATCAAATGAGAGGTTTTAATGTATTGTATCAACCAGCTTATTAAACCATAAAGTGCCCAGCTTAGTCTAGTGAAGGCTAATCATTTTGGCTTGATTGCTGCTGTTTCCTGCCTGTTGGGGCTGCCTTCCAAAAGACCTCAGAGATGAGAGCTGGTTGCCAGACCAGCAGTTCTGAAGTGTTGCACTGGCTCCCTCTTTGACTTGGGACCCACTCATGGCGTTCACCAGGGAAAAACTCAAAAGGTTTTTTCGTCATTGCTGATAAGGACTAGTAATTTGTATCTAGCAGCAAATCACAATGGCTTTGGGAGTTAATGATTTGTCAAACAGACCTACAGTAAATCTTTTTTTTCCCTGTTCTTTGTCATCTGTTAGATCCTACTATAAAGTGGAAAGCAGTGGCAACCATTTTCACGGGGTTTTTTTCTGGGTTTCTGTATTTTTGTATTCTAAGAAAACTGGCACAACAAATGCAGTGTAAAGTGCCTCTCCCCTCCCTGTCAATCATCTGACATGTTCGATCACAACTCACATAGTTCCCAGCCAACCTAGCCTGTGAATTCAATACTCTTGGCATACAGGCAAGAGATGGTGAAGCCTAAAGCCACCTTGGTCTGCGGGCCGGGGGATAGCGGTGCAAAGCCCTGCGGGTTGGTTGGACCAACTAATTATGGGCTGGATGTCTGGCTGTTCCTAATTTTGCCCATCCTGCATATCCTGAACTACGGCTGCATACGTGTATTGCAGGCTACTCAAAACAGTTTTAAAAAGTCAAAGAGAAAATGAGTTTGCTGGCAATGAAAAGTGTGGCCTTTTCTCTTTTTACACAGAGTATTCAGTGCAGCTGTTTAAGACACTTTTATCTTTTCTTTTAATTGCTCATCCTCCTGGTTGACCCTCCTCGCTCTTTGTGTCTTCAGGCCATCCGAGTATTCTTCATGCTGCGTTCTCTGTCACTGCACCTTCAGGATGAGCCAGAGACTCAGTTGCCTCTGACAAGGGAGGAAGACTTAATTAAGACAGATGACGTCCTTGATCTGAGTGAGTAGCCACCAAGGAAAGAAGCCAGCCAGGCGCTCAAATCCCCGGGGAAAATAAGAATTGAAGCTCAGTGGTCAACAGGTTCTCCGTCGGTGTTTTGGTTCCCCCTACTTTCAAGTGTTTCCAGAATGCTACACACGTCCCCCTGCTTGATTGATGCTCTTCTCTCTGTGCACATTGGGGTTTTAGTAGCTCAGATAGCTGGTCAGCAGGGGAAAAAAATTGGGCTATCAGTAGCTGTTCTATACGGTAACCATTGTTGCAGATCGTATGCATGTAATATTGGAGGACCAGCTGAGCTGAAGGAGGAGCCATTTTGTCCCTCGCAAGTGGCATTTCGTGGCTCTGTGTGTGTCTCCTAATTCCCCCCTCCCCTTTTGTCTGGGAGAGGTGAAATCACTTGTCACAGTAGCCATCACTAACTGGAAGTCCCAGAATAGCCCCATTACGTTCTGGTAATAAATCTCTATTATGACAATAAATTGGGTATGCTAGGAAACACGGTGCCCTTTTTTCCATTTGGGTATACACAGCTTCTATTAATAGAAAAATGTCAGTCATATTTACGGCAGTAGTTATAAAAGAATTTACTTTACTGTAATGGGTATTTTAGGAAGTTGAACACTGGATTGTTTGTCTTGCCTTTGTGGCCCTATCTACGCGAGAAAGCCCAGGTTATTTCAAGCAGCCGTTGGGTCCTCCTCCTCCTCCTGCAGCAGCAGCAGGAGCTCTTCCGTTGCTCACCCAAAGAGGAGAGGCCTTTTCCCCGGCCCTCTGGACTCTGGGCCAGTGACAGAGATTCAGGGGAAACGACTCCTGGACGGGCAGTGGCTGAGAGAGGAGAGGGGAAGGTCGGAGGTGGTTGGCCGCGATTGCATCCGCCAGGGGAACTTTTCGTTCCAGTCACCCTGCTCAGCAATCCCACTGCAAAAGGTGTTGGGAAACGTGATGGAAATAAGAGGAAGGGGAAGGCCTGGGGGTGGGGTGGGGGGCTTCAGGCCAGATCCTCCCCTCTGCCCGTGTGCTAGGAAATGAGAAGGGGTCCCTCCTTGCCTTCCTAGGAGTCGTCCTTGCGAATTTCTCCAGACTCGGCCCGCTCGAAAGAAGGCTTCCTGGAGCAGAATTTAAATAAGCCTTGCAAACTAACTGGATATAATTATAATTTGTCTGTCAACTGTTTTATATGGATGTGCTTGCAACAAATCAAATTACAATATTCCTGTTGGCTTTCAAAATGGAATATTGTTGTTTCTCGCATATTGATTTTTTTATTAGTACCTGCTTTGCCCTCCCCCTCTTTTTTTAATTTTCAGTAATGCTCATTGATGTGGTTTTAATGTCTATTCCTGTAACCCTGACTCTGTTTCACAGAACGATCACAATTGCGCTCTGGAGCATTAAAGCGCATTTTGCCATTCATTTTCCCAGTCTCTCTTGACCAAGCGTGTCGTTCCCAACTCTCCGATCACAGTTATGGCAAAGATTAAATACCAGTTTGGTTATTTTTCCTGGCACCCAAATTATGTTCTGTGGAAATTAGTTGTCTTCGGCCTCAGTGAGACTGTCCGCTGGTTTATACATTCTGTCTGTGTGGAGTGAGAGAGCGGCCAGCCAGGCGGTTCAGATCAGGCGCCAACAAGTTTCTGTATGCAGAAGCTGCAGTGGTGATTCCAGCACCATCTGAACCGCCGATGGCCACCCCAAACTCTCCTTCAGCACCTGCAAAGCGTCTGTCCTCGCGCTTTGCTCTAGGTGACAAGCCTGGACTTTAAAAGAGAGGAGCCGAAATGCTCGTGCACCCAACTTGCTTTTAGGGCAGAAGCTTTCAGGGGGGGCCTCACGCTGGGCAGGTAGCCTAGTTTCTCTTCTGTAGAGGGGAGAAAGGATATTCAGAGCTGAGCCAAGCAGGAGTCGGTGGGCAAGAATCTCCTTCCAGGGCAGCCTTTTCCTTGGGTTGTTGTTTGTGAGTCTCTTGGGGCCTTCAGACAAAAAGGGTTGTTCCGGCAGCAGGGAATGTAGGAGGATAAAACGCACCCCAAGTAAAGGGGTGAAAAGGCCAATGAAGCTAGTTGGGGTGAATGCAGTTCAAGAGTTCTCCTTCAGGAAAAACTACTGGATCGCCTCACTAATGGCTCTCCTTGCTGCTCTTCCTCCTCCAGACAACAGTGACTTGATTGCCTGCACCGTGATCACCAAGGACAGCGGTCAGGTCCAGAGGTTTCTGGCGGTAGACATTTACCAGATGAGTTTGGTGGAGCCAGATGTTGGGCGATTAGGCTGGGGAGTCGTTAAATTTGCTGGCCTTCTCCAGGTGAGCATAAAACCTAATGGATGGTTCAGATTTTGAGCTGCCTAAATGACAGCACAGGTGTCTGCATGTCCTGGCAAGCAGAGTCTGCAGCAACTTTACAGCAAAGCCTTCTTTGGCCACCCGCGGTGAACAACTCCCCCCCCCGCCCCCTCCCCCAAATGGAGAGGGACGAGTCTCTGCCCAGTAAGCCACCAAACTCTTAGGGACTTTCCAAAGGTGAAGGTGCTGAGATTCCTGAGTTTTTCAGAGTGAAAAAATTATGAGAGTGACAATTGACCTGGGATATTTTCAGAGCAGGGATTTGTGGCCACATGGCCGATTTCTATTTCAGCGTGTTCCTCTCTAAGCCAGGTGGCTTACCTTTTTCTGGTTCAACGCGCCTGAGCAGCTGCCGGTGCGTACAGTTTCCTGCAAGAGGAGACTTGCCAGTATTCATTGTGGCTTCCAGTTTATTGACTTTAAAGCAACAAGAATAACCAGCACTGTATTTGGGATTCATCATGCCATAATTGATTGGCTCCACACGACACAGGGAGTCAGCTCAGCAAAAGATCTAGCAGCTGCCTTAGCAGAATCCCTGGAGCTCAATTTGTATTCATCTTGGTTGCTGAGTGTGTTATGCAAATTCAGCCCCTTCAGTTAGCACACGTTCTGTGTATCATGCAGCTAGGCTAATCTGTTGTGTGAATACAGTCATTACGATGCCTCTGAGCCTGGACTGTGTTGATGTGCCTCTCCAGTGCTGATGTCCTGTTGCTTAACCTTCTCCGTTCCTAGGAACGGTGAAGAGGGAGCAAGGGGGCTGGTTTGGCTGCAGTAAGAAAGAGTAACTCTGCCTCGTTGTCTTTTGCAAATCAATCAGAAGGGGCTTTGGAGGTCTTCTAGTCCAACCCCTTGCTCAAGTAGGAGACCCTACACCATTTTGGATTAATGGCTGCCCAGTCTTTTCTTAAAAACCTCCAGTGATGAAGCACCCACAACTTCTGAAGGCAAGCTGTTTTACTGGTTAATTGTCCTCACTGTCAGGAAGTTTCTCCTTAATTCCAGGTTGCTTCTCTCCTTGATTAGTTTCCATCCGTTGTTTCTTGTCCTGCCTTCGGGTGCTTTGGAGAATAGCTTGATTTTCTCCCCACCCCCCTCTTCTTTGTGGCAGCACCTCAAATACTGGAACGCTGCTGTCGTGTGTCCCCCCCCCAGTCCTTCTTTTCTCTAGACTAGCCAATCCGAAATCCTGCAACCGTTCTTCATACGTTTTAGTCTCCAGGCCTTGCTCCTCAAACGTAGCTCTGGTACCTGTGCCGGACTTCAGCTCTAAGCTCCGGTCTTTGCTGACCCCGTGTATTTGCTTCCTTGCCCCTTCCAGGACATGCAGGTGACAGGAGTGGAAGACGACAGCCGGGCCCTGAGTATCGTCATACACAAGCCGGCTTCCAGTCCACATTCGAAACCCTTCCCCATCCTGCAGGCGACCTTCGTTTTTTCGGATCACATCCGTTGCGTCATTGCAAGGCAGCGCCTGGCCAAGGGGAGGATCCAGGCTCGGCGGATGAAAATGCAAAGAATCGCAGGTACCGGCCTGGTCCTCCCACTGGGCTTCTTCACCTGTTGCAAATTGGGCACGCTGGCCTGTTTTTCCCCAAGCAAGTCAGAAGCCGTTCTTTGTTCTGGGTTTCCTCTTCCTGGCTAGTCTTGAGAGAGCAGCTGAGGAATCACAGCTCACGTATCCTATAAGTCAGCCAGGAAGGAGCGTTTATCTGCATAGGGGGCAGAACCGGAGGCCTGCCAGGCAAGGTGCCTGGCCTCACTGTATGCTAGGGCAGTCTGGGCCTTCTTAGTTTCCTAGCCAAAACGTAACCTGTGTCTCCTTGAACCCAGCACTTCTGGACCTGCCCATCCAGCCGGCCAATGAAGTGATGGGCTTTGGACACAGCTCTGCTGCCACCCAACACCTGCCATTCCGGTTTTATGAGCAAGCCCGACGCAGCAGCTGTGACCCGGCTGTGCAACGCTCGGTGTTTGCCTCGGTTGATAAAGTCCCAGGTAAGCTCCCTCATCCTCTGCCTCCTTCCCCAGGTGCATCTGAGATAAGATGTCACGATGAGGTTACGGCAGACGTCAAACGCAAGGCCCGGGGGCTGGATCCGGCCCACGAAGTGGTTTCATGTGGCCCCCGAAGCCATCCTGGAAACAGTGAGGGAACGGCCCCCACTGCCTTGGCCCTGGCCCAGAGACCCTCAGATCTGTCCCACTCCTGCCCAGGCCCCCATAGTTACCCTTGATGCGAACGATGTAGAGCTGGCCACGCCCACCCAGTAGGCCATACGCACTCTGGCCACGCCCACCCAGTAGGCCACGCCCACCCTGGCCATACCCACCCGGCCCCCTGAGGGCAACCGCAATGCTGATGCGGCCCTCAATGAAATTGAGTTTGACACCCCTGGGTTACGGTATTGTGGCAGAGGAAGGCGTGACCCAGCGTTCTTTGGCAAATTAGCTTCTCTTTCTGCGATAATATTATTAGTATTATTTTTAGAAGCAACTTCATTTAAAAATCTCATTTTTGCCACTCTGTAGCAAGAATGCTACCCTAGTGACATGTAAGAAAATTCAGAATCCAAATTAATTATAATTAAAAATGTAAAAATAAAAAAGTTGACATTTTAAAAAAAGTTATTAAAACTTGATAATGCTGTTTACATACAAACCAAAAGAAACTCAGTTTCAGAAACTGTCCAGTTGACACCTGGGGGTATCATCAGGAGCTGGAATGGGGGGTGGGGAGGACTCTTGAGGGCTTATAGCGGGCATGTCAAACTGCTGGCCCGCGGGCCGGATGCATCATTCTGAAACCACGCCCACCCCATTGCCAGCAATGGGAAAAAAGTTGCTAGACGTCGCACGACATCATATGACGTAGCGAGTTTGACATGCCTGGCTTACAGCAACCTGGCATCCCTCCAGCAGATTTTTTAAAAATGTTCCAGGTATGTGCTAATGTTTCCTTGTTGTTTCTCTAAAGAAATATTTACCTGAGTCTGCTTATGATGGAGCCTAGATGCGAGAGAGTTAAACGTGTGTGAGAACAGGCTGCACTAAAAGAACCCAGTGGTGGTAGCTGTTGCATTTAGATTATTTAATATCCTTTCTTTCCATCATCTCTGGTTCGGTTTTATTTATATGCAGCATTTAAACCTGGTGCTTTTATTTGCAGTTGGCTGTGTTGTATATTGCGTTAGTTATGTCTCTGGTCTGTGAGTCTCATATAACTAATCTCTTAAAACTCTGTTTTTGTTGATTAAAACAGATTGAAGTCAAACGTTATTTAAAATCTTCAATTTAACAAAGCTAGGAAACTATGCTGTTTAAATCATTGATTTAAATCAAATTTCTTGTTACCTACTGCCTAAGAATACTTACTACTCATTTGAATACTGAATATTTTGAAATTAAATTTTTATGTATTCATTCTTATAACCTAGGTGTGATTCTCCTTCTTACACTGTGTGTTTGTGGGAAAAGATCCTATAATGTTAGAAAACGATATATTTTAAAAAAATGAAATGCCCCAAATTGGTAGATCAAAGCAAAACCTTGATAGTTCCAGAGTCTGTTGAATCCGTTTCTTTCGATGTTGCCGAGACCAACCTGAGAAAGCCTGCAGCCCTCCGGCTGGGAGACCCAACATAGAAAATGACCCAGGAGGGAAGGGCTGGAAGCGATGCAGGCAGAGCCCCTACGTAGGTTGCATTCTGCTCGGCGCTTGGGAAATAGTTGGGCTGGCCTTCCCAGCAGGTGGCCTCCAGATGCAGTGGGGCAGCAGTTCCAGAAGGCCTCGGCCCCGTCTAGATTTGGAGGCCGAGACGAACACGGCTGCTGCTTGCTTGTGGGCAAGAGTGCCGGTCGTTGCACAAGGGACGGGAGTTGCGCGGAGGCCACGGTCGGGAGGAGAGGCTCGCACCAGCCAGCAGATTCATTACCTGAGAGCTGCTCTCTTTTGCAAGCAGGGGCACAGAGGAAGAGACCCCCCAGGAGGGACCCTGCTCCTCACCACGGCCACCGCCACTTCCAGTTCCTTTGCTTGAGGAAGCGATAGGCCAGAGGAGCCAGCCGTTGTTGTGGATGGAGGCTGCCGAATAGGAAGAAAAACAGGCAGGCTTACGTGGACTGGGGGAAATGAGGCAAGGAAGCTTGGAACACCAAAACAGCTGAGCATCTGCACCGGCCGGTGCATCTACACCTTCGGTGATGGGAAGGGGAGGGGGCAGAGGAGCCGAAATGTGACTTGGGCGGCCCAGCCATGCCAGTGCAGACGGAGGGCCGAGATGGAGCAGGATTGGCAGGTTGACAAGGCAGAAGGTGAAGCTCTGAAGTCTTTGGGGCCTTAGCCCGGGACCGTCTCCTTTGACCCCTTCATGAGGGTTTTTTTTTCTTTCCTAGTTCTGCTTTTGAAATCTTTTTAGCTGGAAGCCTGACGCCACATTACGGTAGCCAAGTTTACAGCAATGCAACAGAGCAGTTCAGGAGAAAAAAAGAAAAATGCCTTTTTTAGGTAAACAGTTGGCTGTGATTAGCTTGCTTTCCCCTTCTACAAAGAGGAACCGCCTCTTTGCACCCGCAGCAGAATGATGTGTGGTTCCGTAGAAATTGTAAATGAGATAATCCACCTGATAGGTTGGTGAGAAGTGGCTCTGTGCTAATTGGCCTCCTGATAGCCAAATGAGCAATTCTGAAGAAGGTGCCAGATAACTCTGAGATAAGCCGAAGTCCTGTTTCTGAATTTGCATTGCAAGGCAGGGGATTTCAACACACTCTGTTTTACGCTGCTGGTTATTTTCAATGATAGTAGCTGGGTGACAGTCAGTGTGCCTCAAGCCTCGTTTCCCATAAACCCTGGGCAAGAGTCACAAACGGGTAGCACAACATTGGGTCCTCCTGCATCAGTTTTCCTTGGAAAGCCATGTGATAGGCCGTCACCAGGGCGGTGGGGAAGACTGGGGAAAGTTTAGGGATGTGGGGTTTTGCAACCCTGTTTGGAAGGCACAAAGCCCTCTCACACATGGGAGTTGAACCGGGTGTTTCTGTGGTTTTCCCTGGAGGGCAGGGTGTTTGCGCGTCTTCTTTTTCCTTCTAGCTGTTGTAGCCCGTTTCACAGTAGAGCTCAGGGTATCGTGTTATCTTTGCTGCTTGGAAATTGAATCACCACAATTTGTGTAGAACACAAGGTGGTTTGGGGGGTTGAGTCTCTTAAGACTTTCCATGCAGCCACTGATTTTCTGAAGACTTGCATCTTGGATTGCGGGGTGGGGAGGGTTTTCTGTTTCAAGTTCAGCAACCAGGTTACTGAAGCTGGAGAGCGATCACTTGATTCAGAGGATTATAAACACGGCTCTTGGCCCATTTTCAGGCAAGGCATTTTGGAGAGACCTGGTCAATTTCCTTTCGGCCACCCTTATTTTTTAAAAATAAAACATTCTTTATTTCTGAAGTCAAATATCACAGTGTTGGGTTTCTTCCGCACTTCCTAAAGATAGCCACTGTTTTCAGTAAATGTACTAGGCCTTCAGCCTCTCTGAAGTTCTTTGGCTTTAAATTATCCTGAGGAGAGGAGAAGTGATGGGTCTGAAAAGTTTTGTCCTAAGAAAATAATTTTGCAACCTGACTTTTCATGACCTGGTGATCTAGATGTAACTATGTCTGTCTTCTCACTGTCTGCTTGTCATGATAAATACCAATCATTTCCCCAGTGACTTAACATTTCTGGAGAATGCAGACCTTCTGAACTTTCTGCCCTTGAGATCGTATTGACTTTTAGTTCTGTTCCTAGAAATTGGTCTTCTGATACAGTGATTTTCTTGAGGGGGGGAGGGGGCAGAAGACTTTATTTTGCAAATGTTGAACCTACCCCCCCGCGCCCTTCATTCTGCTGGTTCTGTTAACAACTGATTTTTAGACCATGAAGTGTTCCCAAGGTCTACCTAAAGAACAGGTTTACCGACTTCTGTGAAGTTGTGTTTTTCAAAAGTATTCTATTTTCTGGCAGACCTGGGTGCCATTTCCTGTTGCTGATTTTGTTACAAATCTTTTTCATAGGTTTCTTACCTCTTCAGTTGAAGGTGGCAAGCTAAAGATTGGGCTCAATGATCCCGTTCTCAAAATTCTGTCATGCATTCAGATCACTGGGGATTCAGCTGGAGGTCTGGGGTCAAGAGAAGGCTGGGCCTTGCCATGCAGCCTGCTCCCTTGTCCTTTCCCAGTTCCTGCCAGGTGCCATGATCTGTGGTGCCTTTCACATGGAAGTAGCTCCCCTTACGCAAAGGTTTCAAGGAGCTCAGCCTAGTTTCACCCAGAATTTGGACACAGGGCAAATAGTTGAGAGACGGGCAGGATGCACATTTGATAAATAAACTCTGCACCTTTGCTGAGCCTCCAAGGCAAGACCCCTAGCATTTCCACACAAAGGCCACAGAGGTGCTACTTGGAGGCTGTCAGCACCAGGCTGGCACACAGTAGTTGGAGTTTGCACCCTATGGGCAGAGTCGCCATGGAGAACAACAAACAAAGCTGCCAACGTTTGGGTGGCATTGATGACGAGCTCCTCCAGGGCATCCCCTCAAGTTATAGGGCGGACGTCAGTAGAGTTGTGGTGATGTCAAATCTGTGCCATTTGCGAGTGCGGACCTGTCGAGTGAAGGCAAAGCAGGACAGCCACAATTCGGAGGCCGCAGCTTTTCTCCTGGGTGGTGGCTGCTTGAAAGGAGGGCTCCTGGAAATCCTGTTCCCAGGAAGCTCTTGAAAATGGGAGAGGGATGTCTGTTGACACTGGTTGCTGGGAGTCGTGGCCATCAGCACTTCCAAACTAGCTGAGGGACGCAGAGCTTCCCTTGGAGTCACTATGAACAGGGGAGCTGGAGGAAGTTGGACGTGAGTCACCCGTACAGATTAAACACTGTGCTAAGAGTGGAGCTCCCCCACTCTGTCCCAGCCTTCCCCTTACAAAGAAGTTCTATAAATCTTCCTTTTAGCGGAACAGCCTTGGGCAATCGAGGAATATCACGGTCTCTTCTCTTCCCCTCCCCCCCCCTTTCCAGAAAAATTTGCCAATCAATTTATGCATGGCTAGAGGTTGGAGTCCCTGGCCTCCATAGTTAGCAGCAGTTCCTTTGGAGAGCAATCTTAAAGACACACACACACACACACACATGTTAGCTGTTGATGTAAATGAATATGACACACTGTTGGAGGTGAATTTGATGTGTGAGGATTAAAGAGAGGGACAGGGGGCTTGGCAGAGGCCCAGGAGAGAACTTTGGGTGTAGGCAGTTTTCGAGCTTGGAGCCATGTTTACCAGCCTAACCACTTTTAAGACATGTGGACTTCAATTCCCAGAATTCCAGAGCCAGCATGTGCACCTGCTCCCAAGGGGCTGTGGGGGGGTGGTCTGTAAACTTCCAGGAGAGGAAGCAGAGGTTGGCTGGGCGAGCCCCTGGCCACTTCTGCCCACGGCACTCCTCAGCCTTTGCAACAGATCAGGTTTTTATAGTCTTGTCCTCGTGTTTTTAGAAGTAGGGTTAGAATCACAAGAGCTAGGAACTATTTTTAAATGCCAGCTGAACTTCTCAGGAAGCTGAGTCCAACATCTGGTGGGGATTTTTGTTTGTTTTGATTTGGCGGCACTTCCCCAGAATGGTGGTTGGAGGCAGTTTGCCATTGCCAGGGACAGCTAATGTGTGTGCTGCCCATAGGGAGGCAGGAACCGAGCAGAACGCCATCTTCTCAGGGCAGCGGCCTTCTGGGGTGCTGGAGTGTGTGTCATTTGATCTTCCATTTTGATTAGCGACGCCCCGAGAGGTGCGGAAGGCTCCTCAGCACTGGAGTTGGGATGATTGATGTCTCCTCCCGAGCGCCCAGCCACCAGTTCCTTATGAGCCGCTCCTCTGGGCTCAGCCTCTCTTTGCTTTTGTGTACCTTGTTTGTGCTTTAAAAGGTTGCCCATCATTCGCTGGTCCATCCAGTCCCCTGGGATTGCCAGGCGGATGGACTTGGGGCACGAGCGAGGCCTCGGCCACCTGCTCAATCGCGGCCCCTTGAAGTGGCCCATCTGGCAGAGGGGTGGCCAACGTGTCGCCCTGGGTGGGAAAACTCTCCTCTGCCTGGGGAGGTGAGCTGGGAGAAAGCAGCTGGTCCTCCTCGTGGGGTTTCTGAATGGCCAGGTGAGTGGAGGAAGGAACCTTGCTGTTTTCTGCCTCCTGTGCTGAGCAGCTTGCAGGGAAACGTGGCTACGACTTGCCTTGCAGCTCGGAGAGCCTCCTCCAGGAGCAGACTCGAAGGGTGGAGAACTATTCCCGGGAGAGTTTTCTGGAGAAACTACAGAAGGTTCATTCCGTGACCTCCTGGGAGGCTTGCAGCAGTCCTGTTCCTGGTAGCCACGGAGGAGGACGTTGCACGAGGCCGACTGGTCAACCTGCATCGGGGGCTTTTTGTTGCCTGAGTGGGGAGGGCAGCAATTCTTGGCACTTGCCTGGGGAGAAGGATGTCACTCGTAGACCTGAGTCCTCGCTGGTGGCGGTTGCAACTTCGCAGAAGCAAAAGGAGAGGAATGTCTGACTTGCCCGGCACCTGCCCTGCCCCGTGGCGGCCAGACTTGGTTTCCCCCCACACTGCCCTTCCCTCCTCCCGGCAGCCCCACAGCGTCTCCTTCGGGGTGGTGAAGAGGCTGGTGTGTTTCTGCCACTGGCTTTTGTGTAAGTCCTGCCTCCCTCTCTTGCAGGTTTCGCCGTAGCCCAGTGTCTTGACCAGCACCACCCGTCCTCCTCCTCCTCGCCGTCCCCATCCTCCAGCAGGAGCACTGGGTGCTGCGACTCGGCCGTGGCCAGCTCCACATCCACATCCTCCGTGGCACAGAGCCCCTCAGGTATCCGTGCCTGACCTTCTAGCGCAGGCGACTCTGCAGGTTGAGCGGGGTTGAGGTCGTGAACTTGGTCCAAACGCCACTTGAAGTTTTAATGAAGCTGCTTAATTGTACAAATACTGTCATTTGTTAAGCAACCATTCTGGAAAACATAACACACGCAAAGCGATCTGCCAAGTTATTTTTCCTCAGAAACAGCTTCTCTGCAATTTGGACAAATTAACTGGCTACGTGTCTGAAAGCCACATAGCTTTGGGTCCCTACCCCGTTCACAGGGTTGACCCCCCCCCAGTGCTTGGTTAAGAGGAGGAGTCATTCGGAGCCCCTTAAAGAAATGCTTTCCCCGAATCCGTGCCCTCCGTTCGAAGTCTGGGCACCAGGTTGCCAAGGTGGAGAAAGGCGGCTCTGGGGCTCCTCGCGGGAAAGGAAGTCTCCTTTCGGCATCGCATGGGGCAGACCGTATTGAAAGGCCGGGCTTTGCTGGCTACCAGACCCCTTCCCACAAAAGGACTCTGCTCTCTGCCCTGCTTGGCCAAATTGCTGGCCTTTCAGTTCTGCTCGAGCGTAACTCGGCGTGTGGACCCCACCGGGCACCAAGACACAGCCCAAGCAGAGGACTGGTGGCTTGTCCTTCAGGGTAGCAAACCGTTCATAAAATGGGGGAGGCATCTTAAGGTAAGGGAATGAGAAATGTGTAGTAAATACGGAGGACTGAGCTGATGATGAGGCAGCTCCCGAGAAGCTGGCAGGCTTCCCGCTTTGCTTCCTTCTCCTTCTTGGTTTCCAGTCAAAGGATTTGCTCAGGCTACACCCTGGGACCCCTGCAGGGAGTTCTCAACAGCCCCTGGAAAGGGGGGAGAGGAAGCTTTCCTCGCCCCCCCCCCCTAAGATTTGTGCAGCTGCAAAGCTCGAACTGAGGGGGATTTGAGTGTTTTCACTTGGATCAAAGTCCGTTCCCCAACGTTCTTCGCCTTCACCGTGGTGGCCGTTGGAGACAGTCTTCTTTTTGGTTTAAATCGGTGAAGCCATGCCTTCAGCTTTGTGTTTTCAGGCTTGCTATGTGGGAAGATCATGTTCTCCACCCTGTAATTTATTGTGGTCGTGAAACGAAATCTCTGAAATCAGAGCACGCTCGCTTGCTTCCTTTGTAAGTGGGCACGTCGGCCTTGCCTTGGGGCCCCATCCTCAAGGCAGGCCGAGGATGCCGTGGCTGTTGGGCGATTGTGGCCTCTGCCTTGGCGGTGCTTGTGTTGTTGTCACACTAACCTGTCCTCCTTCCTGTTTCCTTCCTCCTGACGTTCCCCCTCCCCGCTTCCTGTGATATCTCCCTGTGCTTCCCTCTAGTAAGGCCGGGCAGGAAAGGACGCCGGAGAGTGCTTAGTCTTTCAGAGGCTGAGAGTCACGGTGGACACTGGGTTTAGGCCGTCCAGCAGCGGTGGCCCCCGTCCTGGCCAAGCCCTCTCAGGCAGGTCTCGTCGTGGATGTGTTTTCGTGCACGCGTCTCTCGCACCCGGATTCTGTGCTAATCGGGCGCACCTTCCTCCTCCTGCCCCAAAATGGCTCCCTCCCCTTCTCGGGGCCACACACACACACACACACACACACACACACACTTCCTTGAAAGAAAGGCAGCTCTCCCCTGCTGGGCAGAGAGGGTCTCTGCCGGGGTGGGTAGGGTGGGCTCTGACAAAGCCACGGGTGGAGCCAGCAAGTGGATCGGATCCAGGGAGCCCAGGGACACAGGCCACTCTTCAGGAGCTGCCTGGAGGTAAATTCAGCGGACTCTGAAAACTCCAAACGCGGCTTGATTGAAGCAAGCCGGATTTTGTAGCACGAGGGGCTTCTTTCTGTTTGCGAGTGATGGGTGTCGGACGTGTTTTCGTTTCGTGGTGTGTCAGCTGCTAGGTTTTATTTGCATTTCGCTTTACGCCCAGGGTCACTTTCCCCCCATCTTTTAGTTCCGAAATCTCAGTTTTCCTTGCCCCTTCTAGAGGGGGAGCCCAAGAGGACAGTCACCTGCCAAGACATTCTCCCGTGTGCCCCCCTCACCCCCCCCTTCAGCCTCCTGTGCACGGCTGATGAGATGCTCCCTCCCTCGTCCCCTCCCTCGGTGGGGCTGCATGGAGGGCTTCCCTGGCACCCCCAGGCAAGTGAGGGCAGTTTTCCAGCAAGAAAAACATTCTCTGCGGGAAAAGCAGGGGCTTCCCTCTTGCCACTCCTGGCCTTGGAGTCTCCTCTCTTGCTCCTGGGTCCAGAAAAGGGCTCGGCTGAGAAGGGGGCGTCTCTCCGGACCTCTCGGCCGGGGCCCTGGTGCAAAGACCCCCAGGAGGCCGTCGGCTCTGCTCCAGCTGAGAGGCCGTGAGCCGGTCTCCCCAGGGCTTGTCCCAGCAGCATTGAGCTACCCCCACCCCGCTCCGGCACCCGAGTCTGTGGCCGGGCAGCTGCGGCCCTGGAGTGGTCAGGAAAGCCCAGTGGGATCCCTAGTGGGATCCCGGTCCTTTCCTGGTGATATGTTGTGACAGTTGGATGAGCTGGTTTTAATTCACGGGGAAGGCTTTTAAGTCAACAGCATTGATAAGACGCATCGATCCTTGGCTAATAAGCAAAGAGCTGGGCTTGCCGGCCTGCCAGGCGGCAGAGACGGCCCCTCTTCCTGGGAGGAGGGGTGCCGGGAGCGGCAGGGCCACCTTGGCTGGAGAGGTAGAGCACCTCCCTCCCCTCCCTCTGGCCCGGCCCGGCAGGGGCTGTTCCGCGGTCCCAGAACGCCTTCCCCGGCTTCTGAGGCCAGGCGTCGTCCCTGGCAGGAACTGGGCTGGCTTCCCTCGGTGGGCAGAGCAGTGCCGGTGCCTGGCCCTGCTCCCCTTGCTCACTCTTCCTGGGTGAGGCTTCTGCCCAGTCTCCTCTCCTCTTTCTCTCACCACAACCACAACATCGGTTTCTTTGCTCTCCCTTCGACTCCCTGGTTCTTCCCCTCTCCTGTTTGCTTTTCCCATTTGAAGTTTTTGGTTTACAGAGCAGAGTTCCCCCTACCCTGGGTGGGTGCCCGGTCTGCCCAGCCCGCCTTCTCAGTGGGAGGGGTCTGCGCGTGCCCTCCCTGCCAAGACCCTGACCTAGAGCACTACTCTGCTTTGCTTGATGAAAGCATCATTTCTTCTGTGTGAAATGGACACTCCAGGCAATTTAAAAGACACACACACGCACGCACGCACCCTTGTGTGCAGATGCATGGGCAATAATGCATTAAGACCTTAATGTTAAAGTCTGACTGTTCCATGCCTGTGGACTCCCTGTTTGTAGGTCACCCTAGCTGGAGGCAGGGAGGAGAAGAAGGGCCATTAACGGTCACTTTGTAAGTTAGGCAAAGTTCAGAGGTTCTTAAGAGGGCGAGTCCCGAGATTAAAGGAAGCTTTCAGTGAAGGGAGAAGAGAGCCAGTAAATAGAAAGTCGTCAGCCCTGGGTTAGCAAACATTTATCCAGGTTTGGGAAGGATCGGCCTAAGTGTGCCAGGCAGACCTCCGGGTGGTGGGCAAGGAAAGCGAATTCAGGCCGCCTTTCCTCCGAGTGTGACGGCTGGTCCCCTTTCCTTCCGCAGACGACTCGATCACGCTTCAGCAGGCTCTGCCCTCCTCCTCGTCCGGTTACCTGTCCGCAGCCGATTGCTCGTTGCCTCCAGTTTTGAAATCTGGCAAGAGCCACTCCAGGAGCGAAGCGGAGACGGCCGCCTTGTCGCCCAGCCTGATTCCTGCCCCGCAGCCGACCATCTCCTTGATCTCCAAGGACAGCACGGACAGCCTGAGCATGGAGTCGCTGACCCTGGTGCCCCCCGTGGCTGCAGACAGGATCCTTGCCGTGGGCACTGCCCAGTCCCCGGCCAGGGAGTCGGAGGCCTTCGCAAATCCCAAGCGGCACTCCTAGCCGTTGCGGGAGGCCTCCTGCCCATCTGCCCAGCGCAGCCGGTCACCCAGTTCTCTTAAACAATAAACAGTAGCCAGCGTTTCTTTAAGGAAGGGAGAGGTCCGTGAGAGGCAGCTGTGGGTCGCTGCCCGGGGGGCTGACTTGAAGGGGTTGGGGATGTTTTGGAAGGACCTGTGGATTTTTTCCTTGGGGGGCTGGTTCTGTTCCATTTGCTGCCAGCAGAAGCCCCCCTGCAGCAAAGCCGCCACGTTGCCATCTCCTCTGGGATGGACCCTCACCCGGCCTCTTGGTCTCCGCTTTGGCCAGGAGTGGCCTCTCAAGGAACCGAAGAGGGATTTCCCCCATGAATATGCGTGCGCGCACACACACATGCACAAACACACAGAGAGAGAGAGACTATTTGAGCAGAACTCTTCTGGTCTACCAGCCTTTCGCAATTTCATTTTTCTTGGGTTTCTTCCCTTCGATTAGAGGCCAGGATAGTCTGTGGAGCTCCTCGCTGAGCTGGCCACTTGTACTCATAGCACTAACTTTAATATTCCGCTTGTGTGTATTCCCTGTGAAATAATTTTAACTTGAAGTTGTACGCACATGCCTGTTACGGGTGGGGATTTACAAATACAGAATTCAGATTTTTTGCATACATCTGAGGGCTGCTTTGGGTGAACACATGGAGGAATGTCCTCGAGAGTTTTGTGTAAAGCATTTCAGAGGAATGTAAAATATTTTAGCGTACCGATCCTGTCCTTCATTTCATTTTTGTTAGTGTGTGCGCGGGGGAGTGGGATGAGTAGGATCTCGGTCCCAGTTAATTCAAATTAACTCCCAAAACGAATCCCCAGTCTGATGACTTTCTCCCCTGGCTTTGGAAGCAGAAAAATGGTGTTTCTTGAGGAGCCTTTTTGGCGTCTGCCCCGTTATTGTCACATGGTGGAGCTGGAAAGGTTGGGGAAGGGCTCTGCCCACCGAGCCCCCCACTCGACCACCACATCCAGGAGGGGGTCGTCTCCCTGCATCACTCCCCCCCCATGTCTCAGAACAGCCCTTGAAAGCGGCTCGTGACCAGGCGTCCCCCCTCAGAGTCACCTGGAGCTTCTTGCGAATTGCAGTATTTGGGTGTTGGTAAGGGGGGAGGAGAGGCAGGAAAGAGGCTGGCTTGCTCCGAGACCTAGAGAGTTAATGGGGTGTCGGGGAGGAATTGTGCAGAGTTGCAGAAGAGCGCCTGGCCTTACGCAGAGCCTGGGCCAGGGTCCTTCGGATGACCTCCCTGTAGGTCCAGCGAGTGCACCAAACCCCCCAAGGACCATGGGGGAAGGGGGGCAAGAGATCCTTCGAGGAAGAACTCGAACTCAGGGCTGGGCTTGTCTCTGGGGAAAACTCCCACTCCTCGGACTTTAGGGCAGCAACCCCCCAGGAGTCGCTTGTCTGATTGGTGAGCTGGAACTGGAACTATTTCCCAAGGACTTCCAAACCACACATTTTGGACCCCCCCCACTCTTGTTGGGGTTGAGGGGAGGAATGAGTCCCCCATGCTGAACTCCCTGTAAGCCCCCCCCCTCCCAATCAGCTGAGGACCCACCTCTCCAATGGGCTGGGATTCAGCTTTGGGTGACTCAGCTTCCTTTCTGATGCTGATACAAAAGATGTCATCTTTGTCCTCTATTGTCTCTCTCTGACTTTTCTTTTTAAAAGAAAGGTCCTGGTCCAGCTGAATCAAAACTCCGGGAGCGTCACGAAGAATTCCAACTTTGGCCCAGAAAAGGCAGGAGCCACCTCTGCAGGCATGCCAGCTCCACTGGCATACCTGCTTCTGAAGCCAGACGTGCCCCCAAGTGACTGAGCTCCCCTTGTGGCCAAGCGGGTGGGAAGCCACGCCAAGGCCACAGGCTGCCCAGGCAGAACAAGCTCAGGCTCCTCGGGAGGGGGAGGGTTCTGCAGAAGGCCGGACCCCTCCTCCAAATAAACTCGGGAGGGGGGGCGTGAGCAAGCAAGCCCAAAGCGCCCCCCCCCACATCTTTCTTTTCCTGTCCAGTCATGAGTGCGAATGACATAACTGGAAAGAGGTTGGTTTGCCCTGCACAGCTCCCTCTCCTGTGGCCAGGCTCCTCAGACCCGGAGGAAGGGGCAGAGATCGCCTTCCGTGGAGGTTGCGCTCGGTGGCCCCGAGAATTGCTCCTCTCCTGCCAGCCCCGCTGCCCTGCCCGCTTCCTCGGCTTGCACCAGCTCCCTTCCCCTGGCCTGCCTGTGCCCGAGGAGGGGGCTGGCTTAGCCCCACTCACCGGCTAGCTTGAGCGCCAGAAGCGCTCCGGTTCGGCTCTTGGCCAGCGGCCCAAGCAAGTGGCTGGAGGGCAGCAGTTCCGCTTTCCTGCAGCATAGGGCTCTCCAGATGGGTAGCATCACAGAGCCCATCGTCCTCAGCCAGGGAGACCTAGCCCAAGGTTGTCCGGGTGAATTTTATACTGCCTGTGCCCCAAGCGTGGGAGCTCTGCTTTCTGTTATTTGTGCATTATATTTATTTTATGTATGCGTTGCCTTTCATAGAGGAACCCAAGGGGGACAATGCTGATCTTCCAAGATGGCGGGCCTCGCCTTCTCCCCTTGGGCCCCTCCCCACAGACAGGGCTGCTCGAGCCTTACTCCGACTATCTACAGGCAGCAGTTGTATGGCCCTCACACAAGAGGCAAATTGACCGGCGGAGTCCAAATAAGGCCACGGAGAAATCCCAGCGCGCTCTGGGGGGCAGGGAGGTTGCAGAAGAGCCAGCAAAAATGGTCCCACAGCTGGACAGGAGCCTTTTGTGGGGGGAGCTGGCACCCCGGCCTCCCCGAAGGAGTCACAGACCCCGCCTTGCTCCCACGGTTCCCCTCTTCCAGAAAGCAGCTTCCCTCCCCAGGAAGAGGCGCCCTCTTGATTAGGGAAAGAGCCCCCTAAAGGATTTTGAGCGGGGGGGGGAGGGGGCTGGGATTGTTTGGCAGGTAGAAAGCTGTTCCCTGCTGTCCCCTAAAATCCTGAGGGGAGCAGGAGCAGACGGGACGCAGTTCCCCAGTCCTGCACTTTCTGCAGGGAGAATGCAGAAGCCCTGCCACTGCAAGTGTGCGGGTGCAAGGCTTTGCAGCCATCTTCCTCGCTCCCATGTCCAGGCCTGAGGAAGGAACGGCACTTCCTCCCCGGCCGCCCCCAGCGTGGCTCCTGGGCGAGAGGTCCTGTGCAGGGCAGCCACTTCCAGTGATGCCCCTCCTCTGCAGGGCTTGGAAAAGGCCCTTCCAAAGGGATTTGCGGCGGGGAGGGGACACATTTGCACAGGAGGAAGCCCTGGGGGGGGCATCTCTTCAGAGCTCAGCAGATGAGTTGAGTTGACTGGGGAGAGAACTGGGCTGGTTGAGGGCAGCATGACCTGAACTTGCTTGAACTAAAGATCAAAGTCCTCGGTTCAAAGAGGGCAAAGTCACACCAGGAATCGTAAAGGATCTGATTGGCATCAGGGCTGCCTTCCCGCCCTGCCCTGCCCTGCCCTCGTTTCGTGCTGCCTTTCACCTTCACTGAGGTGTCCCCCAGCCCTCCTCGTCCCGTGCAGAAGTTGGAATGGCCACTGCCAGGAAAGCGGGGAGAAGGTCACATAGATTTCCACTTGTCCAGATGTGCTTTGTGCTGGGAACTCATAACGACGTTTGCTGGCTCAGGGCAGGCACAGGTGGGCACAACCTTCAGAAGTTGTGGATGCCCCACCACTGGAGGTTTTTAAGAAGAGACTGGACAGACATCTGTCTGAAATGGTACAGGGTCTCCCGCTTGAGCAGGGGGCTGGACTGGAAGACCTCCCGGGCCCCTCCCGGCTCCCTTGTATTCCTTGTCAGCCCAAACCTTGCTCTCCAAGCCCACCCACCCCCACCCCTGGGCTTCTGACAGGATCCAGGGCTGACCCACCTCTAGTTAGAGCCTGTCTCAGCCGGTCAGTTCTGGTCCAGATCATATTGCAGAGTTTCTGTTTCCTGGCAGCAGCTTCTTTCACTTTCCCCTTATCCGGGGATGTCGCCTGGCAGCAAGAGGGGGCGAGAGACACAACAGCCTCCTTTTTCAGACTTTTGCAAAACCCTGATTGTTCAGAAGGTCCCTGGGCAGCGAGACCAGGACCTTCACACAGTCCTGAAAGGTGACCCTTGGCCCTGAACTACAGACTCTCCAGCATTTGGACAGTTTAACCAAGTGCTAATTTTCACACCTTTCTGTTAGGACTTTGTGCCAGAAACTACAATTAAAGTATAGCTCTCTTCACTAGAGTTAAGGGAGAAATTAATTTAATCTGAATTAAGTTAGACATAGTTCCACTTTTTGAACCAATAGCAAAGTTAAGTTATAAGGAAGAGAATACCTTTGCTTCTCCAGATTTTTTCTGTTCCTGAAAATCGTGTTTTGCATCTGGGAAATGGTTTGCATAAGGTATGTACACTTGACAAAGCTGAAAAGAAACATTCCTGATGAAAAAGTGCATCTTGGGCATCTACATATTTAGGTACAAAGTTTTTTTTCTTAAAAACTGAAGCGAACCTGATGGAATCGCCCCAATTAGAAGCTGAGAAAAACCCAGCGGGCTAAGATCTGCCTTTTCTTGCCCCCGAGTTGAGCAACGTGGAATGCCAGCAAGGAGGGGCAGTCCTATCCCTGGCGCCCAGGGCATTTCCTCATGGTGTGCTTTCCCCGCTCCTGCTGGCTTATCGGGACTCTTATCCCAGCCTTCCTGCGGAAGGGGGAGGGGGATGCCAGGCACAAGTGTGGATCCAATTGGAGAAAGGCGCCCCTGAACCAAAGGTGCCAAGAAGGCACTGCCCTGCCTGGGAAACACGTGTTGGGCAACACTTGGGTGAACAGAGACTGCAGCTCCTTTGTGTGATTTTCTTTTCTGCTTAATTATCCACCCCCCCCCCCAGCTCCAGCTTCTCTGGAAGCCGCACTCTCGGTTAGGAAGCCTGCTTCGGCCCAGGGCCAGATACACCACAATGGCCCTGCGCCAGGCTGGGCTGGCCCTGTTGAGGCAATGGAGGAGGGAAGGGGCCGGTTGTGGCCATCCGCAGCCAAGCAACGTCTGAACCCTCATGGAGCCTGGGGGGCTGCTGGGCTGCTGTAGGTGGGGCGCCAAGAAGCCGGGGGCCTGGTGCAGCTGCGCACACTTCAGGAAACTTGGGGTCCCTGGTCTTGTGCACCTTCCCTAGGACAGGAAGGCAAGAGGTGAGCGAAAAGATGTAAATACAGATCCAAAAACTAACATGGATCCAGCAGTGGGCTTGGTCTCCAGAGGCTAGCCAATGATAAAAATGAAACTTGCAACAACCCCACATTGTTTAGGTGGATGAAAATGCAGGTTAAATGTGTGGCTGACTGAGCAACCAGCCTTCATGACACGCCTTTCAACAGACTCTCAAAACTCTCAGTGGTCTTGGGTGCCCACAGCCCCCCCCCCCGCAGCCCCCCTGCAAAGAGAGTCGGGGGCGGGGCTGTTCCCTGCACTCCGGGGGGGGGTGTCTCTGGCTCTTGCCTAGATTGTGAGTGCTCCTTTTCTATACATCTAAAAGGCTTGTGTTCCTTGGAAGCACTTAGCGCTGGAAAGGATCCAGCTTCGGTTTCCCTAGAAGAGCGTGACAAACTCTCTCCACCAAAGACTTTAAAACTGTTTAAACTGTTTCCTCTGGGCACTGATTGCTGTCAAATTAAAAGGAGAGAGAGGAAAGAGCCTCTCTGCTCCTCTCCTCCTTCACCATCCTTTCCTAGTCACTGCAGCCAGCTGCTTTGGCTCCCAGGGCACCCGAGGGGGGCAGGGATTCAAACTCAGCTCCTGGAAGAGGTGCTGGATGGGGACGATGGAGCCTGCTAGAAGCTCTCCTTGCCAGGGGCTGAACGAGTGGCGGGACAGGGAGGCCCTGCGTGGCCCAGGAAGACTCTCCGTGGGGACCCTTGTCTGGGGGCTCCTGGGCAGAGGGGCGGAGGCCGTGTTGGGGACGGGGCTGAAGCTGCTGCACCCTTTGCCAGGCAGTGAACAGGGCTGGGAAAGGGCGCCGGCCGGCACCCTCCATGTCCGGAGCACAGATTGGTAAACAGGCTGTGCAGAAGTCAAAGCCATTTTCCCGAGTGCCATGATGCAGAACGGCCATCTGAGGTCAGCTGGCAGCAGTTTGCTTATTCAGAGTTGGGCGGCTGCCTCCGTCTCTCTTCCGCACCTGCCTGTTCTGGCTCTCCTTTCTCAGGACGGGGCTGTTTTAAAAGACAACGTGAAGGAAAGTGAGCTTCACTACATAATGCAGGTGCTGTGGCCAATTATTCCTCAAGTCGCTCCTTCATCAGTTTCCCACCCTCAGCAGCTCAGCTCCCAGAATTCCCCAGCCAGCCTGCAGTTCACGGTGCTGGTTAGCAGCCGAAAAGGCCATCGTGGCACCAGATGGGGTTACTATCTCCAGGTCGCTGTGCCCATCCAGCAAGGTCATCTGGGGCCAGCCCCTCGGCCCTCGTGACCCCCGTGGATTTATGGCCTCCTTATAGATGATTTTCCCAGAACTAGAGAGCCCTCATTTTCCTATGATTGCTTAATGCTCTGACTTGCCAAATGTTCCCATTTCGCAGACAGACAACTAAGACTGGGATGAGGGAACTGCCCCAGCTGCGATCTGGATCCAGGGCAGTGGAACCATCCAAGCAGCTGGCCCTCAAGTGCCACAGGTGGGGCCTCTGGGGAAGGCTCCATGCGCAGCCGAGGGGGCCAAGGGCAGAGATGGATGGGGAGGAATCTCAGAGCGTCCAGTGGCTGCCTGAAGCCAGACGCTGGGCTCGGCTCACAGGCCTTGCTGAGCTGGCGTGACTGGGAGGATGCTCAGACCGTCTGGAGCTGAAGCCGGAGCAGCAGCCGGGATGAGCCGGGATCATGCCAGCCTCTCCTTTTGATCTCGGGCTCACGAAAGCCACGGAGGAAGAGTTTGATCTGCCAGCTCTCCTCTCTGCCTCTGCAGCCTGGCAGGCTCCCAAGAGAGTCTTCTTTGGCAGTGGAGGAAGCCCGTCTCCACCCCCACCCCCCAGCTTCTCTTTTCCTTCCCCAAAGTCTTTCCCTTCCCTTCTTCCTTGAAACCACGGCAGCACTTCCTCAGCCAGGGTGGCCTGTCACCCGAAGGGATCTCAGCCTCCACCGTGGCTGCTAACTGGGGCCGGTTGAACACCAGGGAGGCTTATGAAGCGGGCCCAGCCGGTTTGCACAGCCTTGCCCTGGCTTGCAGCCCTCCTGGGTCGTGATCTGAGTTGTTGGAAAACAGAGGAAGGCAGAGCTCTGTGAGGCATCCAAGGGAAGCAAGCTTCATTGACCCTGGCAAGGTGGGGGCTTGCCTGTTCTTGCCTCCTCCTCCCCGGGCTGTCTAGCAGGAGAGGAAGGCGGGGCTGGCATGCCCAGCCTGCCTCCAGCTTAGCCTCCTGCTCCCAACCTCTCCGTGGGGGCAGCCTGGGTCCCTTCGGTGCTGGTAAGAACAGCCTCTCCAGCTCCCTGCCTTCCGGTGACTTGGACCTGGGTTGAGATGTCCGCTTAGGAGGGTCCCGGCTTGTGCGAGGAAAGCAGCCTGTCCTTGGCCAGGCAAAGGAAACCGTTGTCCTTCCTGCCCAAGAGGGAGGGAGGGAGGGAGGGAGGGAGGAAGGAAGGAAGGAAGGAAGGAAGGAAGGAAGGAAGGAAGGAAGGAAGGAAGGCACCTGGGACAGCAATCCATCCAGGGAAAAAACCTGTCTAAACATTGGACAGATCAAGACAAATAAAAAGGAGACGACCTTGCAGTTCTAGCCCCATCTCCCTGGAAGGAAGCCTTACAGGTTTGCAACCAAGAGTCCAAACTGCAGCGTCAGCGGCTTGAAATCCCACTTAGCCATGAAGTCCAGATAAACAGATTCCAGAAGAATGAGGCACATGGAGTTGCAACCAGGAAGGTTTGAACTTCTTCCCTTTTTGCCTTAAAGCAACAACAGCAGCCCAGGGGCAGCCGATGCTGAGGGCACAAGGGATCCTGCCCCATAAGCTGGCCCTTTGCCCTCCCGATTGCTGTGCCAGGGGCTCCTCCCACCTCAGCTCAGGGCCTTCTGGGCTGCAGCTTCTTCTCTCGGGCTGAAGGTCAGTTTCTCCCACATCTGTACCTACAGCTGCTGCCTTTGGTCCGGTGATAGATGGCCCTCTTCGCTCCAGAACAACTTGGCTCTCGGACAGCCCTCGGCTGGGCCGCTCAGGCTGAAGCCAGAGAAAGGCTCACCAGGATTTCAACAGCACCAACCGTGGTCCCTGCACTCCCCTGGCTGCCCCTCAGAGTCTCTCCAGCATCCAGAAGCCCTTCTGTGGAGCCGGCGGGGGGACTCTCTTCAAGGAAACTGTCCGAGTTCATGGGACCTCTGGCCCAACAGGGTTCAGCCTGTAGGAAAGGGTCAGCCAACGCCCAGGTGAGCATCTGGCGATGCCACGGGGTCAATGGAAGAGAAGAGGCAAGAGAGGAAATGAAAGTCAACAAGGAAGACGAAGAACCCACCAGAGAAGGAAACCAAAAGGAGGGCCTCGTCCCCCGTGTCGAGGCTTTGGATGCAGCATCCTTGCAGTATCTGCAGCAGGAGCAGCAGAGGATCGCAGGGGTTGACATCTGCAGCCGCTTGAAGAGAGTCTACGAAGTCTCTGATCGTGTTGCTTCAATGGGTGGGAAGGGAGCAGGCGTGCCGGTCCCCCTCTTGAAAGCAACCTCTGAATTCACCAGAATCGGCTTACTCTTGGCCAGCCCCACCTCCGTTTCCAAGAAGTCCTTCTCATCGTTTCCATTTTTCCATCTCTCTCTCTAGGAATAATTTAGGAATAATCTAGGAATAATTTTGGTGGCTTGAAACCATACAGCAGCAGCCGCCGCCTTTGCAGTAGGCACGTTCTGCTGAAAGAGGCCCTTTTAAGAGCTTCCTGGAGGGCAGAGCTCAGTTGTTCAAATAGCATGAATTCTGAGAAGTGCTATTTCATGTTGAGGTTTTCTGACAAGTTTTCATTCTTCAAACATCCCCACATTTTAGAGGCAGCTTTATCAGCTCTGGACCCTTGAAAGTGATTTGAAAAGTGATTCAGACCAGAGCAAGTGCAGACCTTTCTCTGATGCTCATTAAAGCAGCCATTTGGGACTTGGAAAACGAAAAGAGGCTGCCGCTTTAAGAGTCCCCAGGAGACCTTAAGGGAGCAGCAGCGTCTTTCACCAGGGGTGCTGCCCTTCTGGGGGTGCAGGAGTATTCATCCATGGGCCATCTAAGTGCCGAAGGCTGCAGGGCCAGCCTCACTCCGATCTCTCCGTGATGGCTGTGATGGCTGAGTTCAAGAGAGGTGATGTAATTCTAGCTGTTTTCTTGCACGGGCCTTCCAGCTGGTTTAATGCCCCCCCCAACCTTCCACCCTCACTGTTTCCTTTGACCAAGGGCAGCTCCTCCCTTTTGTTAATTCCTAGGAAATCGCTGCTCTGTGTTTGCTTTCACAGAGAGAGACTGATAGGCTCAGCTATTCCTATTTTTATACCCTTGATGCTCACACAAAGCAGCACCCAGAAGTGACAGCAGGGAGTGAAGATGGTGAGATCTGAAAGCAGAACCTTCAGAGGGATCAAGTGGATCTTTCCAGCCCACAGCAAATTCCCATGTTCAAAGGAGGATCTTTGGGAGGTCTCCAGAGGAGGAACTGTCTCCTGCCTCCAGGATAATAGGACCGCAAACCTGTCCTTTGAGGGAGAAACGCTCAGATCAAAATCAGCCCCACCACTGGGGCCCTTCTCAGCCCCGCTTCCCCTTCAGGGGAGAGGCAGTGGCAGACCTTAGTTCGGGCTTAGCTGCGTCGGTGACCTTGAGCTGCAAAAAAAATGCTAGTTTCGCCCCTTCCTTTCTTACAACTCCGCCTGTGCTGATTGCCCTTCTAGCTGTGGGTCTTCTCCCCAAGGCACCGGTCATCCTTGGACTGGCAGGGGCAGACCTCTGGCCCAAGTGTTGACCCGCGGGAAGGCCAATCCGGGCGCTCTGTGGTTCGTGGCCTGCCTGGGTAGACAGAGCGAATCCTTGCCCGTCTCCGCAGCAAGTGGCTGAAAGCTCTTTTGGGAGGCCATTTGAACTGCGGGAGGAAAAGGAACCGCCAGCTCCTCTTCTCCGAGTTGCTTCCTCAACTTCTCTTTGAGTGCCTCCGAACTTCCCCAGAGAAAACCGGCCAGCCGTGATCCACCCGGAGGAAGTTCAAAGATGCTCCAGGCCGGGAGGCTGCAGAACTAGGATGGCTGGGATGGAGACGAGGCAATTCGGGCATCTCCCTTTGGCTCACCCCCTTCTTTGGAAAGGAGCCGGTCACGAAGGCTGGCCTGCCTCAACCTCTGCCGGGCTGCGGTCCCAGGGCCCCCTGGCAGCAGCGCCATGCCCAGGCCTCCGTGGCCCTTCTGAGGCCAGGGCACTGAGGGGAATTGGGGGAAGCCCCTCTGATTCTTGTAGACCAAGCAGATACCCCCCAGGACCAGCTTGGTGAGCTGCAACTTGGCCGGGCAAAAGATCACATGAAGCCACCGAGCAGAGCAGCTGGCTGCACACAACACGTGTGGTGCTTTTCGATGTGTGTATGTTTTAGCGTGTGGTTACTTTTTTAAAAAATTCCATTTATATCCCGCCCTTCTCCGAAGACTCAGGGCGGCTTACAAGCTTAGCAGTAGCCTTCATTCTATGTATATGCCTGCTTATTAGGGCTTACACACACACCCCCAAGCAGCATTATTACAAAGTCAGCTTATTGCCCCCAACAATCTGGGTCCTCATTTTACCTACCTCGGAAGGATGGAAGGCTGAGTCAACCTTGAGCCTGGTGGGACGCGAACCTGCACTAATTGCAGGCAGCTGGTGCTACTTAAGGAGGCATTAGCCCACTGCTCCACCAAGGCTCTTTATGGATCAGTAAGCTGTGCAGGCCAGAAAACCAAGTTTATTCACTAAGCAATGGTGCAGTTAGGGAGATGAGTGGGCTGTAAAAGCAGAGACATCAGGCAAACCACGGTCCAAGTCCAAATGCTTTATGGTTGTGGGAGTCCAAAGAGGAAAGAGGGCAGAGAACAGATCAGCACCCGGCCCCTCCGGCCTCTAAGGGTGCCCTCCAAGTTTACAAAGGAAGTTGAATCAAGAATCAGGAGGAAGAATTTGAAAGAAGAGGGAATTTCCAGCATCTTCTGGACTTCTTTTTCTCTTTCTTCAGAATATCCAGTCCAGTTTAACAGGTTTTTTAAACCTAATTTAGGAACGTTTCAAGGCACCGCTAAGAGCTGGTGAATGGGGAGGTCGTGGGAAGGGGAGAATAAGGGAATTCTTGGGAATTCTTCATCTGCAACCAGATTTTCAGTTGCCCGGCCGGTCCAGTTCACCATTCTGGCCTTCCCAGTACGGAGGTCACTGTGTGAAGCCAAGAGACATGCCTTCCAGAACAAGCAGAGGCTTTCCTTCCATCCATCAGAGGCGGGCTGCTCTTACACATGGAGGCTCCACTCAGCCCTCAAGATTAAGTATTGATCCAGAAACACAAACGCACTTTATGTGAATTCAGCCAACCGGCTTCAGTGGCCTTCAGCACCCTTGTGGTGGTCAATTCCCTGGGCTCGTTCAGGGTGGGGGGAGCGAAGGTTGACTCCTGCACGAAGTGTCAAGACAGACAGCCTTCTACCCCCAGGTGCCCTCTAAAATGCTTGGGCTACAACACCCATCATCTTCAGCTCACATGGCCAGTCCTCTTCCCGCCTTAGGCTACAGGTTCCCTTAGCCCGTTAGAAGGCCAGCCTTTCCATCTAGGTGGGCTCTGCCACTAGCACCCATCCCCCACTGCATGCCCGGTCCCCGTGGGGGCTTCCCCACTCAGCAGAGGAAAGCTGCATCTTTTCCTGATCCTGGGGGCCTGCTTGATGTCTCCCCGGTTCTTCCTCTCCAAAGACTTCTCCTCCCCGCACCACCTTTTTCGTGTTTTTCCCCCCACCTGTTTCCAGAATCAGTTCGCAAAAGGCCACCCTGCAGCATTTTGCCGGGGGTCCTCGAAAGCCCGGCCCCTCCATGCAGCAGAGATGATGGGCAGGTTGTTCTTGTGAACGTGGATGGTTAGCAAAGCCAGGATGTCAATGCAGAACCTCCCTTTTAGAGTAAACAGGGATATTCTGGGGAAAGTGAAAGCAGATTGTTTACTGGAACTCATTAGCAAGAGAATTTTTTGCAATTGTCTGACTTTTGTGGCAAGAAGTCTGTGTGGCTGGAAGGACTTGGAAGAAACAGGACCCTGGTGAACTTCTCTTGAGGAAGACCCCCAAGGACATGGCTGGGCTGGGCCACGGGAGGGCAAGAGGCCAGGGATCGACTGCAGGATGAATTTTGCATTATTTTAGTTCCTAATTCTGGGTCGTTGATTCCCCCACTCCCAATAACTTAGTCAGAGCCTTTAATCCCAATAACCGGGATGGGAAGATAAAGTGTGTCCCATTTCTTTTAATACTGCAAGCAACCACATTGAGAAATGTGAGAGTGAACTACATGATTGTGTAATTCAGCAAAGCGCCAAATGTGTGTTGCTTCACCTTTTTCCAAGAGCTTCAGCTGGTATTAAGTCTTGTTGATTGCCATGTGTGTGTGTGTGTGTGTGTGTGTGTGTGTGTGTGTGTGTGTGTGGCTCTGCCTTCCCCTCTGATGTCCAGAGCATTAAGAAGGCAGAGTGTTCCTGAAGAAGAGCCACAGGCTGTCCCTGGGTTCTGAGTAATCGGCAAGAGCTGCTCCTAAAAAGAAAGAAACACAGAGGAGGGAAGCTTCTCAGAAGCGGCCCCTGGCAGAGCAGCCGATCCCAGCCAGGGCTTCCTGGCTGGAGAAGCAGAAGCTGCAGCCAAAAGGTGGGGGGCTCTGACCAAGGGGAGCTGCACCTGATGAGCCTTTTCCCTGGCTTCTCTGGAGGAGGAGGAGGAGGAGGAGGAGGAGGATAGCCTTCGCTGGACATGTCCAAATCACCCCAGGAATGTCCCCTTGGCATCTTGGGTCAGGGGGCTGTGTCCAGGAACAATGCTGGGTGCTGCAAAATGCTCCCCCAAGAAGGGAGAGGCTCTTGAGAGATCTGGAGGGATCCAGGGTCTTCACATCTGGCTTGTATCATGGAGAACTGGATGCAGGATGCCAAGTCTGGCCTCACTGGTGTGGTATAAAGCAGTACTAACACTTCATGTGATCTTGATGCTGCCCCTCTCTAGATGCAGCCCAGGACTGCATTGGCCTTTTTGGTGGCGGCTGCACACGGCTGGCTTGTACCAAGCGGTTGTCCACCAGGACACCTGGACCCCCCTCACAGTTATCAATGTTGAGCCATTTTATATTTTATATCTACGCGTTTGGTTTTTTCTGCCTAAGTGCGGGCAGGAAAGTGAGCAAGGGTGAGTTTCAACAAGGCAACCGAACTTCCCTCTCACCCTTGAACTTTTTGCAGAAGGCAACTCCACCTTAGTTCTCTTTCTGAAATGATGACAGGCCTCAAGGTGACACAGTGCGAGAGAGCCATCACCTCCCATCCTTTGTTTACTTGCACCAATGGACCAAAGCTTCAACCTTCTAATCTCCTAGACGCATCCCAGATGATTCCAGCTGTGGCTCCCCAGAACCTCTTCCCCTCTCCCCCCTCCAGCTCTGGACTGTGCAGCCTCTTAATCTGGGCCTCTCTCTGGGAAATCTGTGCATTGCCAAAACATACTCCGCCCACTGCTTCTCCAGATGCAGGTTCCTGCCCAGCCAGGCAGGTGAAGATAGCCTTGTAGCTGTCAGGTGAGAATGTGAGAATCTCACCTAGAGGGAGAATGCTGCCCAGTGAAGCTCAGATGGTGAGCGGTTATTTGTGCAGTTGCTGATCAGCAGTTCTGATGGCAAGAGATGGCCAGCCTGCTCCGACTGACAGGATGTCTCGTCTTCCTTTCTTTAATCTGCTGTTGAAGAAAAGAAACACGGCAGCAGCATTGCTCACTGGAACTGGAGTCTGACTTCTTGTAAATGGCCTCAGTCATAACAAGATTACTAACATCAGAGGTTTCAACAAGCAAAGGAAACTTAACTTCTTGTGCAGACTTCAGAAGAGATATGAAACAGCAGCTGAGACCTCCCTTAAGGCAGAGGTGGGGCAACTGCTGGTTGTAAATTCACCCTTTGCTCCCCCCCCCATTTCCTTTTCTGCTGCTGGGCCTGCAAGACAGGCAGCTTTACCTGTTGAATCCCCCCACAGAAGGAATCTAGCTTACAAAAACAGCCTTGGACAGACGCACAGAAACCTCAGCAGACTCAGAGAGGGCCCCACAGTTCAGGCTTCACCGCTATTCCAAGGATGTGGCAGTTTTGCTGGTTGTGAAGCACTTCCCAGGAGCCCTTGGCAGCCTCCCAGAGTGTTTCTTAGGTGAAGACTTAGATCCAATTTTAAATGGAACCCAGATAGTACTAAACCTGCCTCGCTGGATCAGGTGGGGAAAAGATAAACATTTTTAAAGTATCTGTTGATCTGAAATGCATATGACGTTTCCAACATGATGCAGTTTAGCTATGGTGGGCACATGTGCACATGCACACATACATATATATGCACACATGGACACACAGCTGCAACACACGCATCCCTGGGGATGCTTAGCAGTCATGGAGCACCAGGCTTTTCCTCCGAGCTCCTCTTCATCTGCTCCTCAAATCTCTATATGTTTAGCTGCCAGGGAGGGCTGTGTATCTTGGGCTGCAAACAAAGGTAAGCTGTCGTTGTGGGAAGCACACTCCTTTACAATTGTGCTCATGTGCTGTACTTGGAGGAAGATAGTACAGCTATTCTGGGTGTTTGCCAGGAAGGAAGTGGCTTCTTTTAATCCCCAAGATCAGAATGTGTTTGAGCCTCTCTTGTTATTGTCTACCAAGTAAGCTGAGAAGAAGAAGCTGCTCCAGCTGTGAACTGTAACAGGAGTGGGCCTCTCCCAGGTGTTGCCAACACAGGCCTCGCCTTAGCAAGAGGGCAGGCGTTGGTGGAGAAGTCTCAGTTTTGCTGAGGGGCACAATCAGAGGTGTGTCAGAGATGTGCCACCTGTGGGTGGCAATGCAGTCTCCCCAGGACTGCCTCCAAGGCCTGGTCCTGGGCTTGGCAGGCAGGCAGGGAAGAAGGTGGGGGTGCCCAAAGAGCCAAAAGTAGCACAGCATCATGTTTTGAGTTGTTCTGGCTTGCTGCTTTTCTAAGACCAAAGCAATTTATAAACATCTGAGTGGACTGGAGACCCTGTGGAGAAAGCGACTAAGACCCTGCTTCCTTCCAGGAGGGCAGCTGCCATGGCAAGGAAACACCATTTGGCCCTTGGAAAACTGTTGCACCACCTTGTTATTTGTGGGCGAAGGAGCAGAGAGTGTTTTGGCAGGCACTAGAAAGGAAAAACCTTCCTGGTTCCTTTCTTGCCAGCATTCCCTTGGGTTAGGTAAAGGTAAAGGTTCCCCCACACATGCGTGCGAGTCGTTTCCAACTCTAGGGGCCGGTGCTCATCTCCGTTTCAAAGCCGAAGAGCCAGCGCTTGTCCGAGGACGTCTCCGTGGTCACGTGGCCGGCATGACTAGACGCCAAAGGCGCACGGAACGCTGTTACCTTCCCACTGTAGTGGTCCCTATTTTTCTACTTGCATTTTTACGTGCTTTCGAACTGCTAGGTTGGCAGAAGCTGGGATGAGTAACAGGCGCTCACTTTGTTACGCGGCACTCGGGATTCGACCCGCCAAACTGCCGACCTTCTGATTGACAAGCTCAGCGTCCTAACCCACTAAGCCACTGTGTCTCTTCCTTTGGGTTGGAAAGAATCAAAATCCCAGTTAAATCAAGATCGGTTTCAGGTTGATTGATGCTGCTTCTAACCGATGAAGCAATTCAAACCCTGCTCTTAGAGTAGACCAGTCTGGATAAACTGTGTCAGACCAATAAAGCCCCACCTGGGCTCCATATAAGCTGGGTCCCTTTCCTGTCCAGGCGTTGCTCAAATAAGGAAGCAGCCCAGCCTGGCCCTGCCCAGATGAGGCCCAGGAGCCTCTGGGAATAAATCTCTGGGAAGCCAGGAAGAACCAGGAGGCATTTGCTGCTTCGGTTCCAATGCGAGAATGGCCAGCAAAACATTTACATGACATCAAGGCTATGACACCATCGGTGCTTTCAGAAACCTCCCCTGCCCCCTCCACCCTGCGGAATGGCAGATTTAGAAAAAACAAGGCCCCCTTTTCTTGGGAGGAGGAGGAGAACCTGTTGCAGAATCCTCAAACATGGCTGGCTGAAAGTAGCCAGACTTGCTGTCCCCTGTTTATGCCCTGGGAGAAGGTAGGGCCTGCTCCCACACAAAGAAGGGGTGTCGCAGCCTCCCGTGGGGTGGGGCACAAAGAGGGGGAGGGTGGGGAGGGGCTTCCCCCTCATGGGCTCAGCAACCCAGCAGGGTGCTTGGGCAGCCTTTGCAAAGACCAGCGAAGGGAAGCTGTGGTGAGTCCCAGGTGAGAATTTGGCTTCTCTGCGACTTTGCTTTCCATGTCTGCAAGCCCAGGCGAGGGAACAGCACGCTCCTTCCTTCCTTCTTCTGTCACCTCACGTCAGCCCTGGAAGGGATGTGTGGCTACAGACCGGCTTGGCCAGGATTCAGACCTAAACTGAGAGGAATCTAAGCGGGGAGGGGAGGATCCAGCCCAGCAAGGATGGGCGGATGACTCGATTAGAACAATCTGCTGCCTGAAGCAGGTTTGAGAAAGCCAGCACCACACCTGAAAGGCAGAGAAAGCTTTGCTGCTCTGGTGCCCAGTTCTGCATCGTGCACCAGAGCACAGCTGGAGTCTCTGTCCCTTTATTCACCCCCCCTTTTTTAAAAATATTCTTTGGGGTTGAATCCCCTCTGTTGCTTGATGGAGAAGGAACCAAAGGTGGCCATGGTCGTGCACTGAAAAAACTCCTGTTGATTCTGTTGAAACTGACCTCTTGTTCCTGAGAAATTAAGAACAGAATGGGAAAGAAAGAAAGAAAGAAAGAAAGAGAGAGAGAGAGAGAGAGAGAGAGAGAGAGAGAGAGAGAGAGAGAGAGAGAGGGAGAGAGAGAAAGAAAGAAAAAGAGAGAAAGAGAAAGAGAAAGAAAGAAAGAAAACAGTGAGAGTTAAGGAAATGCATGGGGTTCCTTGGAAATGGCACGCATTACTCAGAATATGGAGAAATTACAGATACTCCCATTTTTTCAGTTCCATATAACAATTACATCCTTATAGCTGCTCTATTATTAGACTTTACTCAACATTTCCGTGGAGCCAAGTGGATTTTTCTGAGGAAAAAGTTCTTAGATGTTTGCTCTGCTGTCAAGAAGTTTTGCTACTTAAACATATTCATGTCTTTTGTTGTGCAGAATTATTCCCTCCCCCCTTAAATTTCTTGGAAATAATAGCAAGGAAGGAAGTGAAGCTGAATGCGCTGGGCACCCTCCAAGATATAGCGGAGCACTAAAACCAGTTAGAAGTTGGAGGTGAGCAGAAAGATCTTATCTTCTCCACTTCTGCATTGGGTCCTGACCCTGTTGCCACTTCTGGGTCCTGCTGTCCCACATCTGCCTGCCTTTCTCCAGGCCTTGAGGCCTTCGATGACCACGTTGCCCTCAGAGCTGCAATGGGACAGCAGAACCTATTTGCCCTTAAGCAGCCTTATACAGGGCTTGTTTCACTTCACTTTAATTTATGGCATTTATTTTTAATTCTCTCCAACTGAAATAAAATTTGAAAAAATAATAATAAAGGAACTCAGGACCACCCATCTGTAAATAGAATGAGACTGCAGAACCAGAACAAGACCAGGTTTGGTATGGATGCAAAAGCCACCAAAATAAAAGCCATGCTGGATCCAGCTGGGGGGGGGTGGAGAGGAGAAAATTCCTCCCCCCATGGATGTTGAAGGGGGGCATCAGGTCTGGGCATTGAAGGCTGCCAATTCCTCCAGCCTAAGCCCCACCCTCCAGGTCATGTGACACAGAGCAGCTTGCCTTGGGCTTCCCAGTGGACCCCAAGATCCAAGTATGGGAACTTGGAAACAGACACACGTTACCTCCCTACTCGGGAGAAAAGGCTGATGCCCACAATGTTGGTTAAAGGGGGCCTTTTTCTTTCTGCTTTGGCTGAGACCCAGACACACCAACTCTCTCTCTCACACACACACAGGCAGATTTTCTACCCTTCAGGAGCAGAGAGAAAAGCCAGCCTTGCTCTGTGGTGCCCCATGCTCTGCTGGCATCGCTGGACGGGGGCAGCCCCCTTCTGGGCAGCCGAGGGAGAAAACTGGTTCTCTCCTGCGCAACACCTGGAGCCTGGCTCTGCCCAGGCTGTTATAGCCCCTCCATGCTCCCCACCCCACCCCCGCCGAGCAAGGCAGGATCTCTGCCAGGCCCCAAGCTGACTTCCCAGCCCTTGGAGAAGGTGGCTTTCCCCCTTTCCACAACTACACTGCCCACGTGCACACACACACATTCCCGAGCCGGGAGGTGGGTTGGCACTGCCCCTTCAGAACTCGCTGGGCAACGCAGGGTCCGCTGTCCACCCCTGCCTACGGGGGCTTTCCTGCAGGAGGGGCCACCTACGGGTAGGGCCCAAGTGAACCTTCACGGGGGCCCTTGGCTGCTTTCTTTTGATACCCCCCCCGGGAGGGTGGAAAGGGCCCTGCGCTGCCCAGAAGGGGGCTGTCTAGGTTCCAGAGGGACGGGATTCCTGGAAGAGATCCCTTTGAGCCAGAGAGGGATCCAAGCCCAGGTGAGGCACTGAGACTTGGCAGGGGGATCCATCCACCCTTTTTCCTTTTCCTCACCAACCATCTCCGAATCCCAGTACACAAAGACCAGAGAAAGCGTTGTCTTGTTTTTCTTAGAAAAAGAACCTTTATAATAAGGTTTATTATTAGCTTTTAGAAAAAATAGATATAAAGTAACAAAAATGTTTCTGCATAGCAGAAAATGACTGACAAGGCTTCTGAGGGCCTCAGTTTGTGCAAACAGTTCATTGGTTGTGTAAACATTGGTAGTCAAGTGTTCAAATTCAATAGAACTGCTACAGAATTGAGGTGCGCTCATGATGGTCCTTAGGCTTGTATAACAATCCAGCCACGGGTCTGCTTCACGTCTTCACCCAGGGACGCAATGCCCAGTGCCACAGGCAGCCTCTGCGCCACCTGCGGTTTGCCACTGCGGGGACTGTTTCTCCCACAACTCCCGGGGCACAATTGGCTACCTGGATTGCACACCACCGAGGCACCACTTCCAGCATCTCAGGCACATCCACTGGCGTAATGCTCCCTCCCCTCACAATTTAAAGGGGAAGGACTCCAGGTAAGTCTTCAGGACCGGATTAAGTGGGATGTGTGGCAAATTCTCCCTCCCAAAAGTCGCCACAATGTTTTTGCGGCAGAGGTCCTGCAGCGACCGCAGGCGTTCTTTGTGTAGTGGGGCGACCAGGACCTTCCGGGGCGAGTTGACGTAATGTTCCAGCAGTTTGAAGAGGCAGTCAAAGGCCTCTTTGCTGCCCTCCAGGCTGAAGTGACCGGCCTGGAAGAGGACACGGACGCTGGTGGGCCCGGTGGCCGTCTTAACGCTAACAGTGAAGAAGCAATTTTTTTGCCGGCTATCGCGGAGGAGGAAGGTCCCCACCAGCTCACCCTTCAGTTTCTCATGAGCAGCGCTGACCGACAGGGGACCCCAGTAGAAGCCGCACTTCTCCAGCAAGGCGCTAGTGCGGACAATGATCCCAAAGTCCTCCTGTGAGCGGAAGGTGTGGAAGTGGGTGTCCCGCGGGGCTTGCACCGTGCCGTGGGGGGGCCGGACCTGCAGAGCAGCCTGGACGGAGGGCTGAAGCCGGCCTCTCAGCTCCACTGCAATCCCATTCTCAGGCGTTACGCTGCTGTGTGCTACCATTCTACAACCGAGACCCACTGGAGCTGCCTCCCATCGCTTGGGGGGCCAAGGGGGGGCTGCTGTGTTCGGGTTCTCCTGCAAATCAGAGAAATAAAAAAAGGTCACTTAGGATGCACCCACGGCAGGTCAAAGCAAACAAAGAGAAACATCCGTCATGGTGCCACAACCGAACCTCTGCCAGGCAAACCTAACTCAGGGCTGCTTCTGCCGGAAAGTGAGGCGCTCCAGACAAAACCGTGGTTTCCCCCTCCTGGCCACAGAGGCCCATTGACAGGAACCGCCAGCTCAGCTGCACGCCTTTCCCATCAGATGGTCCAACCAACTCGGCTGCTTCTCTCCAGGAACAGAGGCAGAGCGAAAGACAAACCTTCACAGGAAGATATTTTCGGCCTCCCCTCCCTCACCACACTGAGATGTGCAGCTACACTCCTCCCCCACTTTCTGGTTTTAGTTTGAATGGGTACGAGAAGGAGGGAAGGCTCATCAGCCAGAATCTCAGCTCTCTGAGTGATGTATGGAACAGAAGAGGCGTTCCTGGCACAGTGACAGTCAACAAAGTCTGTGCAGAACTGACCAGGCAGATTGTGCCCGATCTCTTCTCTCCCTCTCTGGAAACCCGTTGGGTGGGAAAGTCCACCCTAAAAGAGTACAAGAATTTGTTAACACTCAGGCCCAAATCCCCCAACGCTCTCCTTCCCTGAGAATCAAACCATCTTTGCGGCTTGTCTGCCTGCCAAATGCCTGAGTAATCTGAGATCTCCAGCAGCCCCTTCCCCTTCCCTTGCCCTGCAGCCCCTCCCCCAGGGATCTTCAAGCAGATCAGCCTTAAAATGTTGCTCAGCTGCTCTTCATCAAGCTGGCACTTCAAAGGGGGGTGATCCAGATGGGGGCAGGAAGGGGTTGTCTGAGGGGGGCTACTGAGAATGCAGTCATTCTGGTAAGCGAGATGGGCAGCATATAAATTTAATAAATAAAACAAGGAGTTGCCCCCACAGCTCCTTCAGCGACTTTCCTGAGAAGTGTGGAACTGAGAGAGCCGGAGGAGGGGAGAGTTGCCACCTCCTGGACTGAGGGATGCTGGACGTCTGCCCCGGGCCGCGCAGGAGAGCCGGAAAAAGCCCCTAAAGGTTAGGCGGTAACAGCAACGCACCCCAGCCCCATCGGCGTGCCGTGTAAAAGGAGTCGCATTTTATGGGAGCAACGTCAAGATCGGGACCAACTGGAGGAGCCCTCTCCCTTGAACCAACCAAGGAAACTGGGGGGCGCTTTTACGGGGCCACCCCTGAACTGCCCGCCCCAGGTGGACGCTAAGCGGGGCCCGCGCTTGCTCCGGGCGAGGCCGGCACAGGGGCCGCAAGGCCCCGCAGCGGCTGGGCCAGCCCTCGGGGGGACGCTGGGAGAGGAAGCGCGACGCCCGGACATCTGCCCGGCCCGTGGGGATGGCGGCGAAAGGAGGCGCGGGAGGGCGGGCAGGGGGAGGCCGAGGGAGACAAAGCCGCGGGGGTCGGAAGCGCCGTTAAAGCGCGGAAAGGGGCCCCTTCCCGGGAGAGGGACGCGCCAGGACGAGGCGGAGGGCGGGCAAAGCCGTCGCCCCTTCCAGTTGCTCCGCTACGCCCTGCCCCGGAGCGAAGAGGCCGGGCTGCTCGGCGCCCGATCCCGCCCGACACCGCCGCCGAGGTCTGCGGGCTCCGACCCAGCCGCGGTGCGTCCCGGAGAGGCCCCGCGAGGCCCCAGAGGCTCTTACCTGGGCCGCCTCGGCGTCGCTGGCCGGCCTTCCCCTCCCGGAGCCGCGAGGCCGGAGGGGGGCCGCGGCGGGGCCGCTCAAGGCCGGGCCTCGGCCGCCGCCGCCTTCTCTTCGCCGCCGCCGCCGCCGCAGCTCTCCGGCCAAAGGGACGCCCCGCCGCCGCGGCTCGCCAAGGCCGGGCCCCGCTGCCTGCGCGCACTGCTTCTTCGGGGCGCCGCGGCCGCCGCAGCCGCATCGTCCGCGCCGAGACCGGCCGCTGGTGCTGCCCCGCCGGTGCCGCCGCCGCCGCCGCCGCCCCTGCTGCCCTCGGCGCGGCGCCCGACGCCCGTCTGCGGCCCCGGCCCCGGCGGGGGCTTTTGAAAGCCTGGCAAGCCCCGCCCCCCGCCCGCCCGCCACTTTCGCTTTCCCTCTTCGGCGCGTCGGGGGGGGGGAGGGCGCGTCGGGCCGCCTGGGCAGCTCTCGAGCTGCGGCGTCTCCAGGAAAGCGGGCATTTCCCGGGAAAAGAAAGGGAAAGCAGGGCTCTGGGCTGCTTCGCCGGAGCGCGCTGGGCGGCGGTCTGCACAGCCCCCCCTGAAGAAAAGGTCGCCGTTGCAGCTAAGACGGAACAGGGACCCCCAACACCCAGTCCTGGCGCCCCCATCTTTGCGCCCGGAGGAGGCTGTGGAAGGGCCGATATGAGACTCTGGACCTCTTCGCAGCTGGACCGGAACAGCGACCCCCCCACACCCCCGCCCGGGGTCCATCCTGCGCTGGGAACTGGCCACAGATGCCAACGCGGGCAGACTGGCGCGACCAAGACGTCTTGGTCTTCCCTCACCCCCCCCCCCTTCCGAAGCAGGCGAGGCCGAGGGGGCTGCGGAGGGGAGGGGGCAGCCCCACGCCCAGAGGGAGTCTCTGAATGCTGGCAGTCGTTGGAGGAAACTAAAAATGGGAGGGGGTCAACGGAAGACTGACCAAACGTGGGTGGTCCGTGCCTCCCGCGACAATGGAGGCGGCCAGGCTGAGGAAGAGGGGGTCGGGGGGCCCGAAGCGTCCACCGCCTCCCCCTCCCTCCCTCCCTCCCTCCCTCCCTCTTTGCGGCGGCGGCGGCGGCGCCCTTTCCAGATAAGCGCTCTGTTGATTCTAAGCAAAGCTCGTTTCTCCTCTCCTGGCCCGCTTCTCAGAAAACACGTGGCCGGCCATCAGCTGCCGCTCGGGCGACTTTTCCTTTCCTTTTCTCCCCCCCTCCCCCCCCCGGGACGCCACAGGAGTCACCGCTGACTTGGCAGCCGGAGCGGGACAAAATGTCCTGGGGTCGGAGGTCGGGAGGGGTGGGGAGGCAATTCAGGGCGGCATTGGCTGCGGTTGGACCAGGGGAAGGAGCCACAGTTCCAGAGAACCCAGGTGGTTCTTGGCCAGAAGTGTGCGTTTTTCACGGGAACCCAAAAGTGAGCCAGCCGTCAGGTCGACTCTGGCCTGGAAAAGCCACTTCCTGTTAACACCGAATTCTTTACAGAAAGCCCGGCGTTCCAGTGCTTTTACAAACCACCCACAGTGGCTTCTGGGGAGATCACAAATTTGATTAATAAATCAATACAAATTTCTTGGAGAATAAGGCCACCCAAGGCACGCCAGTTGACGGTTGTCCTGCAGAGAGCTTGTTTGGAGGGCCAGCAGCTGATGGGCAGCCCCCCTCCCTTCATCTGCCAGGGGTCTGGAGCAGGGGGCTTCCTCGCTGTCCTGCCACTTTCCAGAAGAGGGTGGTTTCTGCAGCAGCTGAAAGAGCAAAAGAGATTTTTTCATAAAAACTGTGGCTGGGGTGGGTGTTGAAATATTCTCCAAATGGTATTAACAGGGAATAGTCCTCCTGCCTCTCCTCGCTTTCTCTGGGAGGGGGCCAACAGAGCCCTGAAATACAGCAGGAGATTCTGGCAGGAGTGTCCCATAGTCCACTGCTGCTTTTAGTAAAGGGGGGGGGAATCAGGCCCAGGGAATCTGCCCCCCCATGCATCCACAACTGGAAACACAGCAGGTCTCCTGCTTCTCAGTAAATGCCAACATTTCCTGCCTTTCGTTCTCTCGTTCTCTCCCTCCCTCCCTCCCTCCCTCTCACCAGACTCTTTCCAGGAAAATCCCTTGCTTGCACTTCTCACTGTCCTAGATTCTAATAAGGTCTTTTTTTGGAAATCCCATTAAAAGGTGATCAGGTTGAGATAAATCATCGGAGAATGAAAGCCGGATGTTGCTTTTGTTTTCCTGGAAAGAGGCTGCAACTTTTGCTTCCTGACATCTGCAGGACTTCCAGAGAACTACTGGATTGCTTGCCACTTTTTAGCCAGGATTCATGGCTTCCACAGTCCTCCAGCAAACTGGGCTGAGGCCTGCAGCTTTCACTACTCTTTTCACCTGAGGGTCTTACAGGATCTCCAAATCTTGGAGTATTATTGACACGGATGCTTGGGCCAGCTTTAATATAGGTTTGGGGCTGCTTGTGTCTTCCTGTGTTTGTTTACACAAGCAAAGCGCTCTGTAAAAACAATTTTTCTGCCTGAACTGGGCGTTTCTAGTCAGACAGATCTGAGCCTCCAACTTTCAAACAGCAACTATTCTTCAAAGGAGCCTCAGAAATTTATCTTCTCCTGAGAGGTCCCTGGCTTGAGTTCACCTTTTAGTTTAAATGGCTCTGAACAGGCAGGATTGCAACAGGTCGTGTTCCCAGGCTGGGAAAATCAGCCCCTGTGAACGTCTGACCGGTGGACTGGCTCAGTCTCACTCACAGCCAGGCAGGGACCCAGATGCTCTGGGCAGAGGTTTGCAGGACAACCTGCCGTAGAGATTCTTTTTTTTTTGTTTTTACTTTTAAAAAAGGAAGGTTCGCTTTCTTGTGGGAGGCGCTTCAGCAGAAACCTAGACTTTCAGGGTGCTGCGCTTACCAGCATCAAAGTCAGATCTGTTTCCTGAAGCCGGTTTCTGATCCTCCAGAAAGACTGAAACTGCGGTTTCTGCCCTCTTTTCTGAAAAGGTTCATTTCAGGGAAACGAGCCACGCAGAGATGAAAGTGACAAAGCAGAAAGGGCGCCTGCAAGTCCCAGAATTCCATGGAGCTCCCACTTCCGTGTTGAGGACCCAGGCAGGTTTTCCTCGGGAAAGAGGTGGTGGTCTCCCCAATGCAAATCTCTCTCGCAGGAAGTGGTTCCTGGTCCTTCTTGGGCCAGGAGGGGAATGGGGTGGACCTCATAGTCTGGCCAGGTGGGGAAAGATGGAAGAGGAGGGGGGAGGATGGCCTGGGGGCTCCTTCCAAGAAAATCCTTGGAAACCCTGGACAGACTTGCTGGATTAGAAACGATGGGGGAGGGGTTTTCCTCTGTCCACCCACAAAGCCAAGAGGTAGCCAGGTCATGCTTGCCTTGCAGGGATAGACTGCTTCTGACCACGGGGACCCTCTGAGTGACCACAACTGAATGCCATGGATAAATCCAGCCATTCAGTACCACAAAGGGGGTTTCTCCACCCACCCATCCCGATACTCAGAAGGGGGAGACAAGTGAGGGATCCAAACGGAGGAAAAAAGCAGAGCCCAGCAGTAGAAGCTTGCCAAGATGGAGGTCTTCTGCCAGGTGGCTCTTTTGGCCACCAACCTCCACGCAATTCATGGCCCATACAGTCACCACTTGTGTGGCCTCATGTGGCTAGCAGAAAGCAGGTGTCCCCTTGGGGGGCAAATCTACTTAGGGTTCGGTTGCCATGAATTTGGAGAGCAAAATGGACATCACCAAGGGATTTGGAGTGCATCAGCATGCTTAGCAGGTGTGGGTTTTTTGAGCCCACATACATTGGTGAGGGTTTGCTGTAGTAGAGAAGGAAATGGGAAAGCAGTTACATTAATTTGCTTATTTGTGACTCTGCTTCTGAGGAAGACCAGTTGTATATAGACAGGAGGCAGAAATTACCAAAGCAGCAGCAGTACAGAGATTACTCAGCTTCCAAAGAAACTCAGAGTATCCAAAGAGGCACTTCTGTAGGCTGCCGCCCCCTCCCGGGCGGAACTTTTGCAACAGTCTCTCTCCATTGGAAACCCAAGGCTGGTCGGTGGGGGCTGATTGAGAAGTGCCTGTCCTTGGCGAGAAGGGCCGCAGCTGACACTGCGCAGTAGATAAGCTCCTCTCTCATCTGCCTCTCCTTGTCCTCCAGCCAGTTCAGGGTCACCATTAATGGCCTGGCTCCTCCTGTCTGTCAGCTGGTTCTGTTTCAAGGAATGCTTCTGCCTCGGAAGGCAGCCTTCTTCACCCTCCCTTCTTTCTTGGTGCATTTTCCACGGAAGGAAGGAAGGAAGGAAGGAAGGAAGGAAGGAAGGAAGGAAGGAAGGAAGGACTTGCCATCCTGCCTTCATGGAAGTGGATGGTCTGGTCCCAGAGATGCAAGGCTGCCTGGCTAAGTAGGGGGCAAGGAAAGACCTCCCAAAGCAGCACTGTTGCTCAGCTCCTGCTAGCTTCTTGTGCACTAAGAAAGGAGTCTGGAGCCCCCCCCCATTCTTTTCCTTAAGAGGAGGATGGTGAGGCAAAAGCCCCTTTCTGCACCTGAACTGAGCACCTCAGCAAAGTTGAGGCCAGAAGGGGTCTCCGCAGGCCAAACTGCAAGCCCCCCAGCTGGGCCTGAGGGGGAGGGGCACTAAATCCACAAGGCAGCCCTATTTGGAATGAAAACTCTTTCCAGGCCAAAGAAAGGAAGTGGATGCCGGTGGGAGGAACATCTTGGTGTGAATAAATCAGCCTTTAAATGTTTTAAGACAGTTAGATTTCAGGAAGAAATGTGAACTCATTAGACCTTAATGGGATGAAACATGGGTTTAATCTTGTCTGCAACACCCAGGCAAAGCTAAAATTAGACAACTGGCTTTTCTGCCTGTCTCCATGCAAGCTGGGAAATCCACCTCAATTTTGCATGTGTGAATGTCTTCAATGACCTTCTTCGGTACTTTGGCTCAGAGACCCTTACCCAAAGAGGTCTTTGCCCACATCTCCCCGACCCATCCCACGCCAAGGAGAGAACAGTCAGGTCTCCCCTTCACACACTGTGTTAGATGTTTAGTGCCAGCCATGGCAGTTACCCAAAAGGGTCATCAGATGGAAGCAAAGAGGCTTCTTTGCTTCCACTGATGAGTCAGGGGTCTCAGTAAATACCTCTGCTCAAGGGGGCTGCCCCCTCTTCAGTTTTGTTCTTCTTCTGTTCCAGTTATGCTATGCTAGCTTGCTTTCTTTTTCTTTTGTTCTCTCTCACATGCAGGCATGAATGCCTTCATGCCAAGTAATTCTTTCTCTTTAATCTATCATTGAATAAACTTCATATGATTGCATCTCTGCGTGATGCCTTTTACTTGGAAGCACCTTAAGGATCCATCGACCTCGTGAGATCATCATCACACACTGAGATTCTTCTGAATGAGAACAGCAGTTTGAGAGAGGCCAGGATCTACCCCTCCCCCCCAGCTTTCCCGGCCTGTGCGTCCTTCAGGGCCCCTGAATGGCAAATGGGGCAGGAAGGCTGGGAGTGAGATGCTGCATTCTGGCAAACAGGAAGAGCCACAGTTTTAATTGCCAGGTCATTAGGATCCTGATTTACAAGGAAGAAGAGACCCATGAATTAGACACCACCTTAACTGAGAGCAGGAATTTGGGGTGGTGGAATTGCAGGCTCTCCCTTGCTCCCTTCATCCTCAGCACAAGAGGATGAACAGCAAGTGAAGCTCCTGAGTCATAGCCGGTCTTTGACAGGGACGTGACCCTCAGTTAGTCCAACCTGCTTCTGCCACACACTAGCCATTCCAGTGGGCTCCACATGAATCTGCTGGTCACTCTTAGTCACCTACTCTTGTCTGGCCCTCCTGCGGCCTTCAGTGGGCAGCTGGAAAGAGGAGAGTGGAAGCTGAAGGAGGGAGTTGGGGCTTCATTCCCTCCTACACTCAGCTCAAGTCTCCTGGCAGCTCTTCCTCTCTTGCACAGGCGGAAGGATGAGCTGGACCCTGCTTTGATTCTAGCCGAATTGGAACTTTGGAAGATAAGCTGAGGCCTGAGGCTAAGCTGTGAGTGAGCGAGTGAAGGCTACCCTTCCGGGGCCAGCAGGGTCAGTGGGCCAGCAGCATAGGAATAAAACGGACTGGGGTGAGGTCTCTGCCAAATTCAAAATATTAGTGGGGAACTGGCCTTTCCTTTCTTTTTAACCGTATTTCTCTCTTAGGGTGAGAACAAACGAGGCCAGCTGTATTGGCAAATGCCTCTACTTCCTTTGCTCATCATTTGGCACCTACCTAATCTCCCCAGGATCCGGTTGGCAATGGGTTTCATAGAGGGGGCTGAGTTAATCAGCCGAGCAAAGCGATGAAGAATTTGTCTGGGCATCCTCCGCAGGCATCGGGCCACTACAAATCCTATCAATCTGGTCGTGCGGGGGCAAAAGTTGGGCGTGGGAACCACCTTACTGGCTGGGGGACAGAGCATCGGGGTCAGCGGCTGGTGGGAGGGGACCCGCGGGGCTTGCTGCGATTCCCGGGTCGGGAGGGAAGCGCGGCTGTGGCCGGCTGCTCGCAACAACTCTTCCCCCGTCCGCCGCGCGCGCGCGCCTCCCCCATTGAAGAAAAAAGGCAACGAGAGGCAGAAAAGATACAAAAGTTTCAACGTTCCGTCGGCCCGCGCCGATTGGAGGAGCGCGGCAGAGTCGCGTGACCGGCAGCCAATGGGAGGCCGCGCAGAGGCTGCCTGTGTTGTTTCGGACCGGCCGAGAGTTGCCAGTTGAGCGGGGCGGCGGCGGCGGCGGCGGCGGCGTCTCCTCCCGGCTGCGGGCAGGGTGAGCGGCGGCGGGCGAAGAGACGGGGGGGGGGAGAAAGCTTCGGGGCCGGGAGGCGACAAGATCCCCGAGCGAGCGAGCGAGCCAGCCGCCCCTCGCCGTGCATGAGGAGGGTCTCCCGGCCGGCCTTCCCACTGCCCCCGGGGGGGGGGCTTGAGAGGCAGAGAGGGTCGCATTTCAGGGCTCGCAGGGGAGCTCGCCGTGGCCCCTTAGCCGGATAGGTAAACTCCGTGTCGCGGGGTCGGTCGTGTGCCTGAGAGCGAGGAGGGCACTCCGAACCCAGCCTGCCCGGGGGGGCTCTTCTGCTGTGGTCCTCCCCCGCCCCCGAGCCCTTGCAGACGGGGGCAAGCCACGGCCAGCCCCGGCGCAGCTTGCCGAGCCGGTGGGAAAGTAACCCGCGAAAGCCACCCGGGTCTGCCAGATGTCCTGGCTTCTGGCACCAGGCGGGGCGAGAGTAAGCAGCGTTTGGGGAAGTGACCTCACTTTCGTGGAACCTCCTTTGGGTCTAGCCCCCCCCCCACTGCTTGGCAGCGTTTGCAACTTACTGCCCACCGCCCCGTTTGAAGCAGCTGGTCGAAGCTCTTCCGGTGAGAGCATTGACCCCCTCCCCTGTGGCCGTTTGGGGAAGGAATGGCGGCGGCGGGGGGGGGGGCTGGCTTAGAGCAGTGCCAAGGAGGGCTGTGAGGTTGCCTTGGGCTCCCTCGGCCCTCCAGGTCCTGATGGGCTCTTCTGGCTCCTGGCGCCTCTGTTTCTCCAGCCAGTTTCAGGCGTGAAGGGCCCCTCCTGCAGGGGCCTTTCCTCCTTGGCCAGAGACCCCTGGACCTCCCTTCAGAGCCACGCCCAAAAGATGGGCAGAGACCTGGGGGAGCCTCAGGGGAGCCTTGCCGTCCAGTCCAGCCCTGTGCCGCAGAGGGAGCGGGGGCAGCCTCACTCCTTCCCAGTTCGAAGGCCCGGCTCTGGGGCCTCCTCTGAGCCTCCTGGCATAACAGCTCAGCTTGCAAAGCGGCCCCCAGGATCCGATCCCTCGGCCTCTCTCAGGGCAGCGGAGAAAGCAGGCCAGAGCCGTCTGCGCCCAGCTCTCTCGCCTCACTTGCCCCCTTTGGCCCCAGCCCGGCCAAGTCTCCAGCCCGGCTCCCTCCAGCTCTGTTTATGGCGTCCCAGCAGTTGCGCCTCTTCCTTTGGCTCAGCACCTCGACAGCAGAGACGATGAAGGAGTGGCCAGAGATTTATTCAATGCGCCTTTTAACTTAGCAAGATCGTGAGCGCTCAGACCAACCACAATCCCAAATGTGTTTCTTCTTTTCAAAGTTCCACTCTGGCCTGCTTTCTCTGAGTGCCTTTATTTTTCTTTAAAAGCATATCTTTATTTAAAACAATTCAGAAATGAAGAAGATCATTTTTGAGGCAGCTGAGTAGCAAAAAACAACCCAAGTGAAAATTCCAGGCAATTTGTGTGTGACTTTCAGTGCCTGGTTAGAAACTCCATCTGTGGTTAATTCACAGAAGATGCTCGGAGCTTTCCCCTGCCCAGCGCCAGGGGCTCAGGGACCCGCTGGGGTTGCAGATAGAGGTGTGCCTGCCATTTTGTAAGGAAATGGGTGGGCGTCTCTAGGCCTCATGGCGTTGGGCATCTGCGGCCTCTTTCGGTCTCCCTGTGTCAAGCCGTCTCCCCGAAGTTTGTTCTTGGCGGGGTCTCTCCTTCCAACACCAGAAAGAGGGCAGGTCTCCTGAGCATAGGTAGAGTTCTGGAGTGAACTTCCACGCTGTTTTGGGGCCTGGGAGGGAGATCATCCTGCGGGGCTGCTCTGCTCAGACGTGTGGTGGGCTCTGCAATCCACCCGCCCCCGATTCTCTCCCCCCACCTCGCAGGAAGACCATGCCAGACGGCTTCTACCATGGCTGACCCCGGAAGGAGCCCCTTCGATTCCGCAGGGGGGGAGCTCGACTACTGGAAGGAGCTCTCCAGCAAATACAAGCAGTGGTAAGCTTCCCCCTCCGGCTTCTCGGCCACTGAGCAGCAGCAGTTTTCAGCCTTTGGCAGGCGTGGGGAGGGACCTGCCGGGTTCCTGGGCCGGGGTCAGCCTCCTGCCCGCTTTGCCCCCAGTGTGGAGAGCGCCCAGGAGGAGCTGCGCGAGTTCCAAGAGGGCAGCCGTGAGTACGAAGCCGAGCTGGAGATGCAGCTGCAGCAGCTGGAGACTCGAAACCGGGACCTGCTCTCGGAGAACGCCCGGCTGCAGATGGAGGTGGAGACGGTCAAGGTGAGGAGGGGGTCGGGCTCGCTCCGGGGAGGAGAGCTGCATCACCTATGAGAGGGGCTGGAGCCGATTTGGGTCGGTCCTGCAAAGGCCATCCTGGCCATGGGGGGGGGCATCTTTTTTGAGGTCCCGAGTTTCTATTGGGCGAGGGGAGCAGCTGGAGGAGGAGAGGAACTCGGTCGTGGGTGGGCAGACCAGGGAAGGACGGCTGCAGGGCTACCTGACAAGCGAACTGGGTGAGGCAGGGGGCCCGCCTTGCAGGGGTGGTGTGTGCCTGAGATTTATTTTTCAGCCAGGGGCGTTTATATGTAGGTCACCCATGCAGTCACACAGGGTGGGTGGTAATGGGGATCCAGGTTGGGCCTTGCCAATGCTGGCCTTTCAGGGGCATCTAAACATGCCCTCTTCCCCCTTTTCTGCACTCTCAGGATGTTGGCAGAATTTGGCCAGGGGGAAATTGGCCGTTTCTGGGGGGGAGGGTGGAAGAAGGGGGGCAGATAATGTTAGGCTCCGCAAAGACGAAGGGAAGGGAAAAGGGACACCACCCCTGGTGACCCTCAAGTGCTCGGGGTCCTGTTTTTAATGTTGTGATCCTCAGCCTGTCACCTGATGAAGCAGCTCTCGGACAGGGAAAGCCATTTTGACAATTGGGTCATTCATCCATGCCCCCCCTTCTGCCCCCCATAGCACTGCTGGAACAGAGGCCCATTGAAGCTGCCAGGCGGCTGTGCTGGCATGCAGCACTGGGCGGTGGCAGAGACCTGAGCCGAGGCAGGGGCCTGCCTCTATAGGGCAGCGTTGGCGTTCAGAGCCCTATTTGGGGGGACAGCCACGCAGGGGTGCGGGGGGGGGGCAAAGGCCGTCTAGCGCAGTGCACACCCAGCCTGGGCAGCAGGGCTGTGCGAGTTGCATTTCTTCTGCATGATTGTTTGGGGCTAGGAGAAGATTGCCAGCCAACACGCCGACGGGGACCGGCAGATCTCGGCCCTGGAGGAGGAGCTGGGCCAGGCGAGGGCTACCCGGGACCAGCTGCAGAAGTACATCCGGGAACTGGAGCAGTGCAACGACGACCTGGAGAGGGCCAAGAGGTACCCCGGGTGGAGGGGGTGAGGTTTGGAGCCCCGGAGCCTCCCCGTGGACCCTCCGGGCTAGGCTCCCCTAGCTCCATGCCTGGCTGACGCTGTGCCCGGGCTCCGTGCAGAGCCACCATCATGTCCCTGGAGGACTTTGAGCAGCGGCTGAACCAGGCCATCGAGCGCAACGCCTTCCTGGAGAGCGAGCTGGACGAGAAGGAGAGCCTCCTGGAGTCAGTGCAGCGGCTGAAGGACGAAGCCAGAGGTGGGCAGCACTCCGTTCCACACTGTGGGGCTTCCCCAGCCCGTCTCTGCTTCGCTTGAAGGAGCCCCGGGGTTGCGGCACAGCATTAAAGAAGAAATGTCGGAGAGGGAAGAGGAGCAAGGCAGGCAGCCCCCTGGGACTGCCAGTGGCAGAAGCGGGCCTCGGGACCCAGCCGACAGAGAGCGTTTCCCTCCTGAATCTGCGCACACTCTTCCCTGGCCAGCTCTGTACGCTTCGGAGCCCTTTGGGGTGCCTTGGCCCAGAGAGGCAGGAAGGGCAGGGCCATCTCACCCTTGAGCTGCTCTCGGCCCCTAGATTTGCGCCAAGAGCTGGCCGTGCAGCAGAAGCAGGAGAAGCCGAAGGCCTCAGTGGAGGGCTCCTCAGAAGCCGGACGGATGGACACAGCCATGCGAGGCGCCTCCCCCAGGCCATCAACCCCTGCAGTCCCCCAGGGGCCCAGCAATGGATTTAGTACCCCAGGAGCCTTCAGAAGAGGTGAACAGATCTCCCTCTCTCTCCCTCCCTCCCCCCCCCCCCCCGCTCTCTCTCTCTCTCTCTCTCTCACACACACACACACACACACACACACACACACACATTTTCTTTTCACTTGCCCAGTAGTCTGTGAAGCAATGGCGCCCCCTGGTGAGGAAGAAGTGGCTGCACATCAGGCCCCAGTATGCCCAGTGTCTTTCTCCCAGTGGGGAAGGTGGCTGGAAACACTGATGGCCTGGATAGAAAAGCCTCAAGTCCTATTACAAAATCAGTTCAGGAAGAAGATATTTGAAAAGCTTTAAAATCCACGCAGCGTTCACTTTGCAAATAAAGCATCTTTTTAAACCAAGGTTTTGAGAATGGATCCAGTGGAACGCCGCTTACGCCTGCCGCACGGATATCAGCACTGAACATTGTGGGGGACCTCCTGCGGAAAGTCGGGGTGAGTCTTGGGGCATTTGAGAGGAACGAGTGGAAAAGCTGGGTTTGCCCTCCATCCCTAATCCAACAGTGGGATCCACGCCCGAGTTCCCCAGGGCTGACCCAGCCACGGTCTTTGCTCGTAGGTGCTGGAATCCAAGCTGGCCTCCTGCCGAAACTTCGTCTATGACCAGACCCCGTACCGAAGCCCAGCGCCGCCCCCTCCCTACACGGGCAGGGAGGCGTATGAGAGGCGTCTGAGCGGCCCCCACGTGCCCCAGGGGTGAGTCTACAGGAAACCCTCCTCCCTGCGGCAGTGGGTGGGGGGAAACTGCAGACATCACGTGTCGGTGTTGCTCTAAAGGCGGTGAGCCACAAGAAGTGGCCGGAGACCTTCACCCCAGAGAGGGCTCCGCGGAGGCTCTCGCTCAGCTCCGAGTCCTCTGGATGATGTGCTGGAATTGAATGGGCACCATCCATGCCTCGCAAGCACAGTTTTCTGAGCCTGTTTATGAAAAAGTGGGCGTTCCCAGTGCCAGTGGAGGGGCTGCCTTTGTTGGCTCAGAACATACCCAGATTGTGAGGCGAGAGGAGGGCCGAGGCAGAAGAAGCTCGGAGCAAAGGAGAGACGACGACTGCAAAGCCGGGTTGGCACTTCATGAAACATTTGTCCCCCGATGTTAGCAGAGCTCGTGCTTTGCCCCAGAGCTTTTACCCAGGTGGAGTAAATCTCTCCTGCATTCTTTTTATTTAAAGACTTTGGCCCTTTGCTCAAATGTACCACTCCCAGCTGGTAAGTGCCCTGCTGGATCTGGCGTCTGCAAGCCTTGGGGGAAGCCCCAGAGTGGGCAAGGGAGAAGCCCAACGGCACAGTTCCTGGGAGAGCAGGGAGGGAAGCTGCCCAGGGATCTGGCCGTCTGCAACCTCGTGCCCTCCAGATTCGCCTGGAACTGGGAGTGGCTCTCCCTAAGTTGGAGCGGGCCAGGTTGGCTGATAGGAAACTGGGGTGGGGAGTGTGAGTCCTGGGAGCCCCAAGAGGGGCACTGGCCTTCCTGGGGTAGGAGAGTTGGCGACTCCTTGCCCGGGACTGGCTCTTCTGACCCAGGAGCGTCTGGCGCCCTCCAACCTCTTCCTCGTCTGCGGTGAGTCGGGGCCTTCCCTCGCTTGACTCCCCCCACTGTCAGCCCCCTGGCAGGTTCCGAGGCCAGTGACCCCTTCTGATTCCACAGGCTGGCCAAGCGACTGGATTTAGGCACGCGGCCGTCCAACCTTGCAGGGCCAGCGGGCCTTCCAGCACAGAGGGCAGCAGCCCAGATGCTTTTCTGAGGGACTTGGGAGCCAGCCCGCTTCTCTGGCAGCCGGTCATGGCCACTCGCCTTCAACGGGAGAGCCGCGAGGAAAGCTGGCTGTGTCCGGAGGAAGAGAGGGCCAGCAGGGCCACGAGAGCCTCGCAGGAGAGCCGGAGGCCGCTCTTCTTTGCCCAGCTGGGAGGGTCTGCTTTCCTTTCCAGGGAGAGTAGAGCCCCCCCCCCCGGGCCTGGCTGCCTTCCTGCCTCCAATGGGGCCCCCAGAGGCCCCTGAGTGGGCAGGGGGAGTCCTGTTGTGAAGCCTAAGCCAGCATTTCTGGACACCACGAGCCTCTCTTTTGGTCTTCTAAGCTGCAGCTGCCCCGGCCAAGAAGGAGCCTCTCCCAAAGTGCCTCTGAGCCCCTAAAGAGCCCCCCCCAGTGGGCTTTCTTTGACACCCCCCAGGGGTCGTTTGCTGGAAAAAGTGGCTTGGGCCTTAGGAAGCTCAGCATCGCCAGCCTCGTGTTATCAGGTGGTGTGTCTGCTGCTGAGTACAGAGAGTTAACGGGGTCCGGCATGTAAATCTGCTAAATAAGAAAAAGCACAAGCTGGTGTACTCGAGAAGTTTGGGACAAAAGCTCCTCTCATCCTCAGCCAACAAGGCCTTGGGCAATGGGAGTTGTAGTCCAGCCCATCTGGAGAATTAGAAGATTCTGTCCTGGTGCCTTGATCCTGTCCATTTCCCTGTTTAAACTGGTGCCTTTTAATTAAGGCAGCTTATAAAAAGTTCATCAGAGGAGCGTTGTTTTTGAGGCTCCTATTCCAACATGGAAGTTTCTCTCTGGGGGTGGGGCAGGCGGGGGTTTCCTTTTACGCACCGGGAAAGAGATGTAGAGTTGCAGGATTAATAAACTAGTTTGTCATCCAAAACTGCTGTACTTCTGACTCCACTTTGATTTTTCTTGGCTAGAACCCAAACGAGAGAGATGGCAGCAAGGAAATACCTTGCAATCTTGTCAGAAAAAGCAGGTTTCCTCTAACATAAGTTTCAAAAGGCAGTAAGTTTCTAGTCCTTTTCCTGAAGAGAGAGGTGCTTGTGAGTTGTCCCTGGGGTGCTTTGTGGCACACTTTGCACTCGGGTTATTCTGATTTTTAACAACCTTTATTAATGTTTGTGTGTGTGTGTTAAGCACAAAGGTCATCCCAAGTAGGAAGAGTCGTTTCTCGTTTGTTCCCTCCCCTCCCACCCCCCCCAACCCCAAAGCAGTGATTCAGAAAGGCACGTGGGTTTTGGCAAATTTGGGGGTCTCTTCTGGAAGTCTGGAACCGCTGGGAAGCAATGGGGAAGCACAATAATGTTGGGGAGGGGCAAGGCAAGTGGGCTTTCTCTCCCAGGGGTACGGAGCAGTTCTGGGGAGGGCGGCCCAGGACTGGTCACCCAGGCAGGGGCATCTCCCGTGCTGAAAGGCAGTTGTGCGGCTAAGGCCACCGTGGCTAAGAGTGTCTACGGGGGAGCGAAGGCAGCTGTGGTCAGGGCAGACGTGGCTTTGGGACAGGCAAAGCGGCCTAGAGGGCTACTATGCCCCCCCCTTTTCCTGGTGCAGCAGTCAAACGAGCAAGCGTGGCGAGGGGTGGGCTGGTTAGTCGCTGGATTTGGTTCCATTGAAATTTGCGTCCCGGGGGTCTCCCTCTTCCTCAGAGCCTTCGGTGGCGTTTTCGACCGACCGCCTGCCCCCGCTGCCACCACCACCGGATCGGCGCGAGGGGGCGAAGGACACCGGCTCGTTCCCACGCCTGCAGTTGGGAAAAAGGATTGGTGAGAAAGAGTGGACACTGCCGCTTCTTAGGAGCCGGTGGAGGCTGAAGAGCAGAAGGTGCCCACCTGCGCCCTCTTTACACAGAGGAGAGAGATCCTTTCCGAATGTCTGACTAGGAGGGCCTCGGAGATGCCAGCCTGCCCAAGAGCTGCTGGCAGACCGGGTCTTCTCTCCTGAAATGCCTTCCTGCCCTCTGTGCCCTCCCCAGAGTTCTGTGAGCTGATAGGGCATCGCCCGACTTCCCTTCGGCCAGCTGAAACTTCCTGCTGGCTGCTTTCTAGGCCTCTCCCTCCATTCCCTCCCCCCAAATTCAGGTAGCCGAAAAAAGGGGCCAAATGTTCTTCCTGCATCAGAGACTCGCTTCCATCAGGAGCTGAGTCAGTGACAGCCTTTTCTGCGGTGCATGGAACAGATCAATGGGAAGGAGGGTGGCAGCTCTAACCACTCGGCTCCTGTGCAGAAAGGGCCAGTGGAAAAGGGGTGAAATGCAGCGGCAGGAGTTTGGCTTTGTGAGTGCGTGCGCGCACACACCCACACCCGCACTCCACCTTCAGTGGCAGCAGCAAAGCCCAGTGCTGCAAGGAGAAGCCACACTTCTCACAGAAGGCAAGTGGCTTAACCGATCCAGAGAGGTTTTTATGAGTTGGGGGGTGATGCATGAATTCCCAGCCCAAGATGGGTCTTTGGAGCACAGCTGCCCACTGTGTGGGGCCACAAGGGAGCCAGTCGAGGCATCTGCTTTTGCATCACAAAGAAGGTAGCGAGGGGGCATGGCCTGCTCCTGGAGGCAGCTTGCCTGGCTGCGTGGGGGCAGCTGCCCCACATATCGGGGTGCTCTTGCTTCAGAAGCAACTGGGGCAAGTGCTTTGGGCCTCAGCACTGCTCATTTGCTCATGAAAGCAGCTGGGTTTTTCCCCAAAGTAGCTACATGCATCAGAAGGAAGAAGCTGTGGCTGCTTAAAGCAGCGGTCTCCAAACTTGACAATTTAAAACTTGGGGACTGGGGAATTCTTGGGAATTCTGGAAGTTGTGCCGAGTTTGGAGACCCCTGGCTTAAAGGATTGTGCTCATGAGCCGGCTCCTTGTATGCACTGCAGAGCTCTGTGAAATGGTGTTTGTGCAAGTCATGGACACGATTTGATTTTAAAAGGAGGGGGAGGAGGGATGTGTTGGCGAAGCTCAGTTGTGGGGGAGTGACTAGAATAGAGGTGCGCAGCAGCCTCTGGTCAGGAGCAAGGGGCATGCAGCGCAAACTCTGTCACGGTTGTCTCTCAGAAGAAGCCGCTACCCACGAGATATCCAAGCCTTCAGAGTTTGCAGGAGGCTCGCTTGGATTTCTGAGGGACCCAAAGGTAGGTTGGGGTTTTGCAATCACAAGCAGGCTGCAAAGGTGAAGGCCTGGTACCTGCCGAGTCACTGCGGAGCTTCTGGGTTCCCTCTGAAAGAGAGAAGGGTCCACCACATCAGCCCCAGCCGGCAGCACCTGGTTGGGGGGACCGGGGCCCTGGAGAAGGCACCGCCGTCCTATTCTTGGCCCTGCGCAGTCCTGCTTGCACCCTCCAAGTGAGGCCAAGGGTACCGGCCAATCCCTTGGCTCGGGCCATGGGTGGGAATGGGCAAAGGCCTCTGGGGAGGAGCGGGCAATGTCTGCGGGAAGCCAGCCAGGCGGGAGGCGCGGGGCCTCACCTGAGCTTGCTCTTCAGGGCCACCATCTCCCGCCCCAAGGCCTCGTTGCTCTCCGTGGCCTCGTCCAGCTCCCGCTGCAGCTTCCTGCGGCTGGCATTGATGCGCTGGGCCTCCTCCTCCGCCTCCTCCAGCTGCCGCTTCAGCTGCTTCACCCGGGCACTGGCCTTGTCTGCCTGGGGGAGAGGCCAGCAGGGGCTTCAGAGCCAGCCCCAGGGGACCGAAAGCAGCCCCGGTGTTTCCGGTAGGGGACGATGGAAGGTTCTGCCACAGCATTCCCCACCGCCGGGCACCCACCTGGTCCTTGTACTGCTCGGCCTGCTTCCTCTCATCCTCCGCCTGCAGCAGAGTCTCTTTCAGCTTCTTGTCCTTCTGGCGCAGGGCCTTGGCCGCCGTCTGCTTTTCTCTAGGGAGGCAGAAAGGCACTCAAAGGGGCTAGTCCACTTGAAGCTCTCCAGGGCTTGAAAGCAACAACACAGCCCAATACAAAGGCAGGACAGTCTGCTGGCATGTTTCTTTCGTGGAAGGAGACTCTGCCTTGTGAATTGCATCCAGGGCGAGGCAAAGGAAACGGACTTGTTTTTAAAAATATTTCTGAGTTTATTCTTTAAAAATAGGCTGCTTGTATTTTCACAAAAATGGGTTTTATTTACCTGGAACTGAATATAATGTTTAAAAGATGTTGAGGAAAGTTAAAAGCTTTAAAAAAAAGCCATTTTCAGGTCTGCCTGAATGGTTTAGCGGTGGCATCTCAAGATTCCCCTCGGAGGGTCCCCAAGATCAGGCCTGGAGGTTTGGTGCCAAACAGCTGGATGCACACCTGGACACCTAGACTGCAAACAGCTCACACGAGGCAGCCCTGCTCTGGGCAAACCCCCCCCATGCTTCCCCCTTTGGGTACCTGGACTCCTGCTCCAGTTGCTCGTCCAGCTGGCTGATTTTGGCCTCCAGGGCCGAGATGGTGGCCTTGAACTTGGACTTGACGGCCCCCTCCATGTCCTGCAGCTTGGACCTCAGCTCCTTGTTCTGCCGCTCCAGCTGCTGGCGGGCGCTCTCATTCTTCTGCGCGGTGGCGCGCTCCGTGGCCAGCTCGTTGCTCAGCTGCTCTGACTGAAGAGGGGAAGGGGAGATTCGCAGAGCGGCTGGACAGAGCAAGTCACGCCCTTGCCCAGCCCCTCCCAGGGAGGGGTCTTACCTGCTGCACCGCTTTGCGGAAGCGGTCGCTCATGGCCTCCATGTTGCCCTGCTCCTCCTCCAGCTCCTCCTCCAGCTGGGAGATTCGGGCCTCCAAGCGGCGCTTCTCATCCTGGAGGCTGATCCTGGGGGGCAGTTGGGGACATCGCAAGGGGTCACCAGCTGAGATCCACCATCTGCCACCCCCTCCAGGTCCCATGTCCAGTGCTGGGCAGCTTATCCGAGTGGCTCTCCAGCCCCGGCCGGGGGTGCTGCCAGGCCATCCGTTCTGGCCCCGTGGGGGCGTTGGGCTGCTTACCTCCCTGAGGCAGAGCTGGCCAGCTCCTCCGCCAGGTCCTCCTTCTCCTGGTCGGCCTGCTTCCGAGCCCGCTCTGCAGCAGCCAAGTCCTGCCGAGGAAGAGGCTCCTGAACATCCCAGGCCCGGGACCCCACTTTCAGAATCGGGGGCTGTCATTCAACTCCTCTCGAGGGGCTCAATTTGATAGGACTCTCCACTTGGGCCAGATTCCAGTCCTGCTTTTCTCCTGGGATTGGGAGTGGTCTACGCAGCTCCCCCTCCTC